>NC_143567.1:64081666-64742500 GCF_054136105.1 Typopeltis vanoorti | reverse complement strand
GCGAAACGTACGTTGTTTCTGTAGTCGAAGAGATGGTAAACTTGCACGTTTTTCATATGCACGGTGTTTTCCCTGGAAAAAAAATAAATGAGTTAAACACTTGTCAAAGATTTCAAATGTTTCCTTTTATCGAATATCCCTGGTATCATAGTGTACCAAAGCCAGACTATGGAACTCTACAGTTTAGTGATGGCCCTATAGCCATTACCAACTACACGAATACACCGCATACTTATGATGCACTTCCCTTCAATGTGTATCATAATATTAGTAAACAACACATCAATGAACTATGCTTGATGACCTGTTCCATCGCCAGTTGTATCGAACTTTAGTTTCACCATAATTTTTCATCACCATCATTTTGTAAATTCATACGGAGCTTTTTTGTAGAAACCAGTGACAATGACTATATTTTAATTGCTTATTTGTTTTATTATGCGTTTGCTTATGGCGACAAATTATTTACTTAAAGTGTATTGATGATCAACCTAGAATAAAGAATATTTTTCTAATATATATGTATTTATTTCTTTTTATTGCTTTGATATATGAACTAAATGAGGTTTATAGTCCATTCAAAGAATTTTAATTTCATAGTTTACTTAAGTATGTTTCACAGTTGAAAACTTTACCGATGATTGAACGCAACTGTCTTATTAAATGATGTTAATAATTTCGCTAAATCGCAGATACGCAAACGATTTCTCCTAGATCGTATTGCGATGGTAATGCTTTGATTTGCAGTTTCTAAATGATTTTTGGTTTACAGAAATTACTTCCAGATTCACAGAAAGGTAAATATTGTTCTGGGAAGGATGAAGGGTGGGGTAGCAATTACTCACGTTTTCTATGAGTGATTTTTGTTTGAAAACTCTGCAGCAAGTAAATATGCACATACAGTGTGCTACGTGCAAACTTGGAAATGATTAAAAAAAAAATGCTCCCGCATGCCGGACATGCGCAAACATGTGTGAAATATCTTAGTTAGTTTATCTTAGCGTAGACTGGCTCTCCGAAACACACTTTATGTAGCGTCTGTTGTATGTGCGATTTTGCACACTTGCTCTGTGATGGGTTTGAAGATGGAAGTAGCTCGTAGTGGGGTGTGACAAAGATCTATGAAATACATACTCTTCCCAACAAAGTTATAATCAACAGATTATTATTATCCTCTGAGACTGCTTATAGCAGTCTCATAGCATACAAGGAAAGTTGGAATTCTGTGGAATATTTCTGTAGTTGAAGAGCTAAAGATTAAATAATCCAAGAACGTGTGTGTGTGTATAAAATTATAAATATTTATCAAGCAACTGAAAGAAGTTCACTGCACGGTGAATCGAGTCGAAACTGTGACCTTTCTTCTGCCGACTAGTCTTGGATGTTACCACTACATTATACAGACACAATTGTGAATGCATCCCATTTATACTTGCGTTTAAAATGACAGTGTATCATTTTTGCAGATGGTGATATTTGTGCTGTTGAAAATATTTTCAAGGGAATTTAGATTTCTATTGAACAATTTCATTTTTTTTGCATTTAGCCATGCACTACCTAATCCTTTTCGTATTCATACGAAAGGAGGTGTACAATAAATTGCCGAAATTTATGCTACGCCGGTGTATCACTCCTTATTTCACTTGTTAATAAACATGTGGTAAGAATAAGAACTCTTAGTCTCAAACTTGCTAATTCTTCTGTTAAGATGGACTATTTTGAAATAAAACTGATTGGATTATTTTTCCATTCCCTTAAGAGACAGGACCATTTTCCTGTCAGTAAGTTATATTTATCCTTTTTTCAAGCGGTTCTCCAGTCCTAGTCAAATGTCGATGAAGGTTTAGTCTTTTCTATGATGAAAGCGAAATAACAAACGTCTTAGCTGCATGACTTTAAGACCCTGCGGTCATAAGACTTTTCATATCGCTTGAAACAAGAAAGAAAAAAGTAATTGAATTAAAAACGAAAGCATTTGCTTATTCATCCTTTCTAGTCTTCGTGTAAACATCTGTGGCTGAGCCGAAGCATAGAACGAAGACGCCTCTGGGTCCCAAAGCAGAAGACATTAAATCCAGATAATGAAGTTTTACTTTGCTTATTAGTGCGAACGGCATTTTTTTATTACGAGAAGTATTTTTGCTCTTTTTCACTGGCCTCAGGTTCTTTTTCGTCGATGTATTCGTAAAAGAATTAAACAAATGAGATCTGCTCAAAGTAGAAGAAATCCACTTTCTCTCCGGTCACCTCTTATTTTAACTAATTGCTGTGTATCATCTTTTGGAATACGTGTCATACCACTCAATGATTTCCTGTCTTATGATCATCGCGGGCTCTTATTTTTCGAGAGTCAACAATTCTGTTTAGATGGCAAATATTCAATTGTCCTTCCTGGAGAAACGACTGTCACGTGAGTATAGCTGTTCACTGTTGCGATGAACAACAGTAGCTTCTTGAATATTTGTCAACATTCAAGTAAAAGAAAAAAAAATGACGTCAAATGAACGATGGTACAGATACGGTTATTTGTAACCGAGATCTAAGATTATTATGCGTAAATTATGCCTGTGAAAATTACACCATGATGTGATAGACTTAACGTAAACGGAATTCGATTTCTATGGAACAAATGTATCAATACTCATTTATTGGTAATCTTAGGCCATCTCTCTGTGTTTGGCTTCCCTTCCTTCATTTTTTAAAAGATCTTTCTTCATCACATTTTCCGAAATTTCAGATCTGAAAAATCCAAGTATGCAGAAGGGTAAAACACACACGCAATAGACTAATATACATTCCAAACACACAAACCGATGAAAATATAATGCTTTTTTTAGATATTCAAATTTTGACGTGTTATAAATAATCTTATCCAACACATTAATACGTAATATGGAAATTCATATATTTTGAGTACAATTTAATAATTAAAAAAAATAAATTTTGTAATCAGCGTATGAGATTTGATGAAGCCTATTTCATCTCTTTTCGCTTATGATTATCAACAATAAAATAAACGCTTTCTATTTTTAAAATAATATTGTCACTAGAAGTCAGCAGTGTTGTAAGGAATATTATTTTGCGAGCAACAGAGATACAACGTGTCTCACTTTTTGTTGCTCTTTCGGTATGTCGTATCTAATTTTTTTTTTTTAGGGACAGATATCTAGTTTCACTTTACACTCTCCAAACATAAGTAGTTTATCAAGTTACTGAGAATTTATTATTACAAAAGATAATGGCATCAGCTTTGGTTATGCTTTACGCATAATGGGATAATGTTTGTCGTATAACTGACATTTTCAAGGTTCCACAGTCAGAGTAGCACTGTTTCCGACTAAGAGGGACACTAGGGGCATGCATTTTGTATCGGAGGAGGATGCATAAAAAATTGCTGCGTTCATTTTGCCTAATCAGATTAGCTTAATCATATATAAAATATTTATAGTTGTTCACAGGTGTTTGCTCACGCTTGGACTCGTTGAACTTTTATAGTGTGCTATATTCGGCATGAAACACCCTTTGATTTCTATCTTAGAGTTTTCTTATTCGGCTTTGAAATAATGTGGGATTAAAAATATCCCCTTAATTTAAATAATTTTAACATCGCCGAAGTGAAGCCTTTTGGCCTCTTTATTTCCATAATATAAAATATTATTTTTTTCGTTTTCCTGGATATCTCTGAGACAGTTGACTGCAACTGTCGTAATATCAGAACCCCAAAAATTTAGAATCTAATATCACGATTGTAACAAAAGAGACTATTAGCCAGTTGCTTTTATTACATCCTAATATCGATTTGGGCGTTTCAACTCCGTAGTTTAGTTCCGAAGTCATTACTGGAGATTAATTCGGTTGAACTGGCTAATAAGTGAAGAAACTGGGATATAAAATAGGTAGCGCTAGCGTCAAAAATTCCTTTATTACATTCTGTTAACTTTTATTGCATATTGCCGCTTCTACTTATGCGCGTTTTACTTCATTATTTATCTATTTTATGCATTATTGTTGAAACAGCTCGCAATATTTTCATATGCGCTTAATCAAAGTCAGGAATACGATGTCAAGGATTGTAACAGCATCTTCCTATTGGCAAAGAATGGTGGGTACTAATTGATCGCAGAAAATATTTCCACACACGCTGAAGAATGTTGATATTCGAGTGTTGTCATAGGAATAATGACTGTTAACTGATTCCAAGTGATCTTTATACGGAAGTTAACTCCCATTTCCATATCTGCTTTTAGTTTTAACGGTCTTTTAATCCGTTGCAAGTTGATTCACAGCGCTCTGGAGGATATCTTAATATAAACGCAGCCACTTTATAATATCCGTGGTATTGCCAGTTGTGATGTACTTTAGTTTCCAGATCATATATATATATATATATATATATATATATATATATATATATATATATCCTCATTGCGAATATTTGTTGAGAAAAATGCAATTTGTGAAACATTTTATGGAAATATCGGCATTACATAATTGGTTAAGTATTTCAGCAATGAAACTATCAGTAGCTGTTCATCAATAATCTGTGCATGGCCATTTGTTTACAACTCCCTTGACACAAATCCACGTGACTTTGACGCTCTTTATAGTGAAAGTACCTCTTTCGGACATATCTTATCAGAACAGACAAGATATTTTAGACGCATAAATCTTGAGGATATTCAAAAACACACCTACAGGTCAAATTCCCAAAAACATTTCTGGGGGAAAAAATGTGTGATGAAAAGTGGTTATATGTCGCGAGAATGAATGTAAACTATTAGCATTAAAATAAGGGGGGGGGGGGGAGTTGAAGTTGTTGACATTGCTTTGACTTTAAATTTTCAAATATTTTTAAAGAAGAAATTACTAGTTACGAGTCATACAAGTCATATAACGCTTTATTCATTAGCAAACAGACAGTTATGTTCTGTGTATCGAATAATATAGGAAATAAGCAAGCATAAGGAAAAGCAAATCCTCTATAATTACAGAAATAACGTCACTAAGTAGAATTTACCACCAGCAACTTATGCAGATAAAACCACAAATATTCACGGTAATATATGGATTATGACCTGCTAGGCATTTATGAGGTGCAGAAATTAATCTGCATTAACAGTTACTGAGCTGCTTCAGAGGCAAAAGATGCTACGTCAAGAGCGCTTTATTCCCTTTGTCATGAACATTGTCCTTAACCCCTTCTGTTTTCTCACGTATATTCCCTAAATATTATACTGCTGACATGTATTCAATCATTTATCATCTGTTAGCACAGAGAGAGAGAGAGAGAGAGAGAGAGAAGCCATTAATGGTCTGCTCATGTGCATCAGTTGTCTCTACTGCTGTCTCCATCCACGTGTTCTTGATTACGGGGCTCATAATGGGGTTACGTTTCGCTGAAATTTCTACGATATTATTTACGTGCATGGGCAAGCTTGAACTAAATGTGACCTCTGAACTTACAGGATTAATCTCCAAACAGCAGAATATGTGAAACTCTGTTATGTTTAGTATAGTCGTTATCATTTACCAGCGAAACAATGGTAGTAGAATGCTTTAATGGAAGATCACGTCTGCTGTTGCGTCTTTCATCTCTTGGTCCTCTTTGCGTGATGATGAAATTTATTCGGAGAAATGCTGATTAAAATTACTTTTGAGTAGGATTTGTATATCTACTTGTTTATAAATTTTCTGAGATTCAAAGCAAACTCGTATAACTCATAACTGATTCAAGATTAGCGAAAGTCAAAGCATTATTTCGTGTTGCTTAGAGGAAATGCGTTAGCTCAGCACAGAACAACCACAACCTGGGAAATGATCAGCCTAAAGGTACACAGTTTCGTTTTCTGGATACACAAAAAACAATGAACTTCAATAAAAAAAAAAACGGTTTTGTTGAATCATTAGTTGTTGCTGTTTTAAAATTCTGGCGAAAATAACTTAAGGCTAATGACAAGTTGCTTATGTCTGTTAATTGCGTGTGTTCTTCTGGCACATTTGCCTGTTTTGCGGTATGAAAAAAAATTATATCGACTCCATATAGTCCAGTATACAGTCGAAAAGACATAAACATGTATCTTTCTTTCTAACCAAAAGGAATCGTTGATGGTGACTGAGCTGCGGAAGCTCCCGAATCAAATATTTATTTCCAGGTGACAATAATAAGCGTTCAAGTTACTGACTGGCTGGGCGAAGCAAATATACTTTTATATTCCCCTTTGTCTGGGTAGGTGAACTGTTGGATGGGATAGTTTTGAGCTTTATGCTCTCCCTTTGTGGACAATGTGGTTAATTGATTTCAGCTGGGAGCAGGATTGCGTTTGGTCTTTTGTGTTCATTGTAGACTATCTCATCGTACTCTGAGGCTTATTTGATCAGTGGATTAGGATGAGTGATTGCTCTGGGTGAAAGATTTCTCTGCTAGATCATGTTGTGGGGGACGATGTATGGGAGTTTGGTCTCTCGATGGATCTGGGTGTTTCTGACATACCATGGTGCATCCAAAATCATCTGTAGGCATTTAATTTGGATCCTCTGGAGTTTTGGGATATTAGACGGTGAGGTGTGGCTCCACGCTGGGGAGGCATACGTGATTACAGGACGTATTACCATCTTGTATATTAGCAGTTTATTTTGTATATGAAGTTTACTTCTGTGGTTGATCATGGGGTAAAGCTGTGCTATGGCTCTGGATGTCTTGCAACAGATGAGTTTAATGTGATTGTTGAATCTAAGTTTTTTTGTCCAGTTTAATTCCCAGATACTTG
The DNA here is from genome assembly GCF_054136105.1 of Typopeltis vanoorti. NCBI lineage: Eukaryota > Metazoa > Arthropoda > Arachnida > Uropygi > Thelyphonidae > Typopeltis > Typopeltis vanoorti. The sequence continues at coordinate 64,735,733 of NC_143567.1, read as the reverse complement.
GTTTCTGTTTGCCATGGAATCTTTTTTCCATCAAGTTGGATGTCTCTTCATTAATGAGCACTTTTCTTCTGGTGAAAAGCATAGCTGAACTTTTCTGTGCATTTACCTGAATCCTCCAGTCCGAGAACCACTTTTCAAGAGAGGAGATGCTAACCTGTAGTCTTTTAACTGCCAGCTTAGGGGGGAAGGGAGAAGAGAGCCCTGAGGTACACCTTCCAGGATTTTTTTTTCGTCTGGATGATACAATTCCATTGATTTTTAACTGCATGTATCTGTCTGAGAGAAAAGATTTGATCAGCCTTACGATGTTTATGGGTATGTTGGCTTTTATAAGCTCGTAGAGTAGGTCCTAGTGCCAGACTTTGTCGAATGCCTTTGCTAGATCCAAGAATACGGCTGCAGTGCGCTGGTTCCAATTAAAGCCGAGTGTGATGTGTTCTACCAGGCGGTGTATTTGTCGAGTGGTACTGTGCTCCTTTCGGAAACCAAATTGTTCATTAAGGATGATTTTAAGTTTCTCTGTTGCATCTTGTAGTATAGAGAGGATTACCTTCTCTGTGATTTTGCCGAGGCTGGATAATAGACTGATGGGCCTGTAACTCTGGGGAGTTGCGGATTATTTCCAGGCTTTTTTATAGGTGTTATGTAGGCTATTTTCCAAGCTATGGGAAAGTGTTCTAGTCTGATTATTGCATTTGTTATATTGACTATATGAGCTATGGCCTTTCTGGGAAGCATCTTTATGATTTTATGGGTGATTCCGTCTGGTCCTGGAGCTTTTTTTGAGTTTAAGTGCTTGATGATGTTATATATTTCTGTTGGGGTGGTAGGGGTGATGTGGTCTGGGCAGTTCTCTGTTTGCCTTAGAGTACGCCTGACTTGCCTATGAATATTGTATATGTGACTGATATTCAGGTTTACATATGCAGGTCTGCACTGCTCCTCCAGGCTGTCAGCCAGAGCCTCAGCTTTATATCTATCCAAGTGTGTTATTCCTTGCTTGGTCTGCATGGAGGGGGGGGGGTAAGGGTTGATTTTTTTCTACGGAGGATCTTTAAGAATTTCCATGTAATATGACCAGCTCTGGGTTTAGGGATGTTAGCTTCTTTTCCCACTCCTGGTTTCTATGTTTTTGTAGTGCGTCTCTTACTTTTCTGTTTAGGTTGTTTAGGATCGTTTTATCTTGTGGGGCCCTAGTATTATGGTACCTCTTCCTGACTTTATTTTTTGTCCTGATTAAGTTTGTAATCTCCTCTTGGATTCTGCTGGTTGAATGGATGTGTGTAGTTCTAGTGATTGATGCAATTGCTTTCTTGATTTGATCTGTTAGGCTTTTTACTGCAATGTCTAACTCTTCCTTTTTGTGTATGATAGACACTGGGCCGATGTGCCCTGGGAGGATTTTGACTAGTTGGTCCCATGCTATGAATGAATGCAGGGGGGTGAATTGATCTAGTGTGCCTAGTTTGAGTACTATAGGATTATGGTCTGAAGACAATTAATTTACCGTTTCCAGCTGATACTGATATTTGATATTTTTTAAAACAACGATTCTAATACGTCCGATCTGCCAATAGGGCTGTGATGGGTAGGCTCGACAGGTCCCGCAACTATTGCCGAATTGGCTGCTGTGTAGTCGTTTAGAGTGTGGCCACGTGTATTAACTGTGGAGCTGAACCAGGCAGTGTGCTTAGCATTCAGATCCCCTGCCAGAATAATGGAGTCTGTAGAGCCGAGGATGGAGTCCAGATCAGATATTAATAGGGGTTTGCTGGGTGGGTTGTACGCTGCGTATATCTTCATACTACCTGCATTCTTGGTGTGCACTTCTACTCCTGTAATTTCCAGGTTGGTGGTTTGTGAGTTGGGTATAGTATTGTAGTTGAAGTAGGGCTTGATGTAGATGTCTGTGCCTCCCCCTCTGCCGCCAAGTCTGTCTGTTCGGTACATGGTGTACCCCCCCTTACTTTTGGATTATTAGCAGGTCTCAGGTGGGTCTCACTGATCAGCATAATGTCGTGGTTTCGTCTGTGTGCGAAATCTGGTAGCTCTAGCGTCTTTTTGGTGAGGCCATTGGCATTCCAGGCGGCTATCAGGAGTGAGTTGGGTTGTATTTTAGTTTTGTTCATTGTCTAGGGCTGCTAGTATGGAGTGGGTCCCTTGCAAGATGGCGATGGGTTAGTTTGACTAAATTCTTGCAGAATAGTGGCTAGTGAGGCGGTAGAATTGCCGTTATGCTGGGGGTTGTTTGGAAGGTATGTGCTGCATTCTTGGGGCGAGCCGCTTCTGCATAGGTTTTGGTGGTGGTGGTGGGGGGGGGAGGTTGTGATCTTTCCTGACTTGTTTGGCTTAGATTTCTTTGATTTGTGATTTGATTAATCTCAATCTGTGATCTTAGAGTGGTAATGGGAGCAGGTGACTGGGGGTCTTGTCGCCCCGCGGTTTTTAGGATGATGGATGCATCCTTTGTAGTTGGCAGGATGGGGTCCACCGCCGTTGGCACATCTGGCTGGTGTGGTTCTCGGTTTGGAGCATGTAATGGTTTGGTGCTTTTCACCACATTTAACACATCTGTACTCAGCTTTGCACAGTTTTTTGGGCATGGCCAAACGTTTGGCAACGGTGGCATTGCCCTGCTGATGGTCTCTTTCTCAGTGGTTCTCGGGTTATTCTGAGACCGCAGACTGCGGTTGTCTCATAGATCTGTTTCTGCGTGTTGGGGACTTCCACTAGAACAAGTGGCATTGGTCGCTTGTCGGATCTGGTCATTCTGCTGACCTTGATTGGTGTTACGCCCTGCTGGGTGCGGTCTGCCGCGATCTCATCGGAGGTGATGCCTTCACTGACACTTCGGAGTACAACCTTGAGATTTCTTTCGCTGCTTAGTGCGAAGGTGTGATACTATAGTTTGTTGTTGTCCATCGTTTTCGTTATCCCTCTGTAGTCTGTGATTGTTGTTGGTTGGATTTTCACCTCTTCGTCGGTGTTTCTGGCCCAGGAGTAGTCAATGTTGTGTTCTCTCAGAAAAATTGACCCTGTGGTCCATTTTTCTTTTTTCACAAAGGATTACCGGGGGGGGGACCTTTTTTTTCCCCGGCACTGTTTATGAGGGTGCGTCGTATTCCATGTGGTTGTCCGCGGTTCTGCGTCTTTTGCTTGTGTGTTCTTCTGTGAGGTCTGTCTGTCTGTGATTCTCAGATGGGGGAAGGGTCGTGTTGTTTCTTTCTGTGATCTCTTGATCTTCGTCCTCGATGCCTTCGGGTTCATCTGGTTGTGTGTACAGGTTTAGGAAACCCGGCCATTTCGTGTAGAGTTTTTTAAGTATTTGTTTAAATAGTTCTACTGCTTGATCTCTATTTAGATGCTGTAGAAGGTCTTTAAAACTATCCATGTCTGTTCCGTTCGTTAAGTCTAGTAGGTGGTGATGAGGGGGGGGGGTTGAGTAGTGCAGGACCTGCCTTGTCCCTTTCTTCCACCAAGTGTAGACTGACAGTCGAAATCTCCTTCTAGAGGCGGAAGAACTGTCGGGAACAGGAGAGGGCCTAGGAAACTTGAATCAAATAGCCGAAAGCTTACCTTTGCCTGGACGAGTGCGGATAAAAATATAGGCTGTAGAGTCTTCGGAATCGTAGTTCTTGAATCCGCTCAGCAGAATAGTCCATTAGCAATGCTCAATCGCTACTCATCAATCCGAATTCTGATCACTCACTCTGAATTCAATCACCGTCATTCAAATGATTAATCCCAATCAAAACTTGATTACCAACCCCAATAATAAGCATAAAAATTTATGTACAAATATATTATTGATGCCTTGAGAACCTAATAGAGAGATTTCCATTGAACTCTCGTTTAGAAATGACTGAGAACGTAATATTATTATTATTACACAAAGGTTTCTAAGAATTCACCGTGAGGGGGCACTGCACAACCTACCATCTATATCACTTAATCCTATCCTCTATTTACAGTACTTCATTTACTGCCCGCTAATACTATTTTTTATTAATTATGTGTATGAAGGCAATACGTCAATCATTTGTTTTGGCCCTGTTGCTGTTGTTTTCATCATGATCCTATTGTTTGGTTTGATTTTTTTTATGTTAGATTTGTGGTTAGTTGTATGGTAGTGAAATATGTGAACAATAAACATGTCGATATTATGCAGTCGATGAGATGACTTTAAAAAAACTTATAATGAACTGCTTAGAACATGGGATGATGACGATATTATTTCTTTAAAAAGTTTAAATTATCTATGTGAAGGTGTTCATCAATCATTTCCCATAATCGAAATTACTCGAAATATAATTATGAAATTCATCATGTCCTGTCTACATGGATTCTGACGTGTAAACAGTCAGTCATGTGACTTCTGAGTAAGGTGTGATTACAAGGAAGATCGTTCCCAAGTGTGCTACTCTTTTTTTACATTGAGGAATTGACTAAATAGTTAACTGTGAACTTCCAGATGAAATTTTATCGATTTAAGATTCCAGCAGTGCTTATTAGAATGATTTATCTCACACAGTTTAGCTTAGTATGCTCATAAACACTCCTACAGTTTTGGAAAATATTCATTTTTGGAACAAATAAAAGCCAAATGATGGGGGCAAAAAGTCTAAACATTCCTCCAGTCATTCGATTCTTGCCATTGAATTAACAATCTCTCTTTCGCTGATCTTAGTGTCATGTAGATATAGCGAAGAAAAATGCATGTCTTTTTAGCTCCATTGAGGAACCCATCTTCATCCTCTTGGAAAGGGAATCTTCATTGATAATCTGATATTTCCATGTAATGTTGGATTCATAGTAAGGATGAGCATCGGATTTGTTTATCCTTTGGGGAAAGATTCGGTAATTCTGATTTATTGCGCCATCTCTGTGTAATTTATCTAAGGTCAGAATTATGCGACGATTTCAACATGATGCAAATGAGAAAATTTCAATTAAGCGTTTCCATAGCGCATTTGGAACAATAACTGCACATTGCGTCATTCGACTGGAAATGACTTGAGTCCGATTCTCGTCGTGACGAGCGGAATCTTTATCTGGACTTTCTCAGTTGAAAGCAAGATAGCCGATCTTATATGGAGATAGCACACGTTTTTATCCCAGAAACTTTTGTGTTTTCATGTCGCATACTTGCAAATACAAGAGAACACGCGACCTTTACATACAAAGAAGAATAGTAATGGGGATGCTAGAAGTAGATATTAGATAGTGACATGTGTATAGTTGGAGGATAAAATAGTAAAGACGGTGGGTTGTGGAATAAAGCGTCCTCCTGTGGAGAGTCCTTGGACTCGTTGAAGATATCGTATAATAATAATAATAATTAAGTAACGTGAGAAATCTGAGTTCCATTTAGAAATTTCGAAAGGGTTAGTTTCGTTGTATCCCCGTTACGAAATTGGGAAATTCTGGCATATTTCCCTATTTTAAACAAGCAGAATGTCGTAGGTGTGTAGACCTTGGGAATATTAATAATTATTATTCTCTATATCGATATTTTTCCCTCTTTTAAGACGTAGGAAAATTATCCAGAAAAATATCCATTGAGAAAATATTATCCATCAATCTTAATGTATTAAGTGATTATTGGAATATAACTTAATACATTAACATTAAAAGAGCGGAGGAGGGGTTACAAACAGTTCTGATTTGCATGACCAATAACGTGAGGGTGAAATAAACGTAAAGAATAACATAAACCATATAAAGTTGCCGAGATAAATATTTAAGTAGAATTTAGTGGCAGCAGTTTATGCTAGCAACGCCACGAATATCATGCTTGGTGATATACTGATTATAACACGCCTGACATTATGACGTTACCAAATTAATCTAAATTAACATACTGGGGCAACCGAGGCTGGAGGGATAGAATGTCCTGTTAAGGTGTGTGTTATATTCATTGATGTGTTGTTGTTTATCATCAACTTAGCAAACAGAGAGAAAGCGCTTTTGGGTTCTGTTATATGCGCGTTGTTCCCTGTCTATCCAAATGTTCTTCATTACAGAGCTCTGACGGGTTATGTTTCACTTACATTGTTAGGATTTTATTCACGTGCACGGGCAAGGAGAATTGAATGTGACCTCGGAAATTTATTGGATTCATTTACAATTAGCCGTATACGTGGAACTCTCACGGTCAGTATTCACCATCGGAGCCGTAATTGATTAAATTTAGCACAAGATGGTAATTAAAGTTGTTCCAAATAGGATTTTAAGTCTATCAACAAATTACAATTTTCAATTTAAAAGAGCAATGTGGGTTTCTATGGCAGCGAACTCTTTTGACAGCTGTGAACATTCCATCTGTAACATCCATAAAATTTTGAATTCTATATTTTTATTATAAAATAATAGGAAAGATATAGATTACGTATAAGCTCTAACAGGTACAATAATATGTACTTGTTAGAGTGTAGAACCACGAGATGGCGGCAGTTTGCTGTACTCTGTCCTTGATACTTGGAAACCATCGATAGCTTCGATGATGATTATACGCTTCAAACAATGCAGTGTCATGGAAAGCTGTTTAGTATTCTTTATTCAAACCGTTTTCGTTACCGTTTTAAGCTTCAATATTTTGTTTACAAAATTATATTTTAATATAAGATATATTTTCTTTACTATTTATACAGCTTTAATATATTCTTCTTTTGATTTTATATTCAATTATGAGCACTAACAGTGTGTCGTTATAATAAGCCATGGGCTGTATTATGATACGCATTTTAAATTGCATGTTGTAAACATCTCAAAAACTTAATGATACGTGTAGAATGTTAATAAAATAAAAACATGCAATCTGTCTAAACCGACGACTGTTCATAAAATTAAAAATAAGCATTAAAAAATTAAAAATCTCTTCTTGGACACCTTAACTTCCTGAGCTCCATCTTGTGTAAGCAAGCAGAACTCTGTACATGTAGTTATCTGTCAGAAATTTCACAAAATTATATTTCGCAAATTCCACGTAGCGACTATCATTCCAGTACTTACTTGCCTCATTAGTAGCGTTGAGGCAGTGGATAAATTTTTTGCTTACCCATCGGTGAAGGCGAACCGAGAAATTTTTCATAATAAGCGCGCATCCAAGCGTTTTTGTAGACAGAGTTAAGGTTAAGTTCTTTCGTGGTATTTTAATTTCAGTAATGAAATAGTCCGGTGTGAGTTTTAAGTTTCGAAGAGAGAGTTTGCATTTGAGGTCTGAAACATGGTAACCATCTTTCGATGGTGGAAAAGGTTTAAAAACACCCACTTATTTTGCTAATCTTTCCCATTCTGTTTAAGTAACCATACCACATGAGATTAGCTCGCTACCTCATAAGCTCTTCATAATAATCAGTTCTGTATTAAGATATTCTGTACTTCGGCATATATTGTTTCCCCCCCCTAAAGATATCGGGATCATTCTCGCCATCCGCACTCATATTTTGACATTTCAATCATATCCTCCGATGCTATAATTAAACCCGACACTTCCACTATTCTCTTTCACGCTTATCTTTCAGAAGTTCCCAAAATTCAGTTTTTTTTTTCAATGCCATTTCCATCTCCTGATGTTTCTTGCCATAATTAAAATCCCTCCATCAGCTCATTACATTCAATCAAATCACTTAGCTTAAGCATTTTACTGTCATCACCATCCACTTTCCTCTCATGTGAAAAATTCATCAAAAGACAAATCATTGAATGAACATTTAATGAATAAGCAATCCAACGAAAAGCAAGTCACTGACACAATCAATTCTTTGTAAGACATTTAATCTAAAAAAGCAATTTTGTTAGCTTAAAACCGTCGCTAATTACTCTCTTGTACCAACTTGAGTGAGAATAATTCTTTATTATTTGCTACCACACTGCCTTCTTTTCCCTCTTTCTTCAAACCATATGCAGTTTTCTAATTCTTGATTAACTCTCGTATCTCTTTCTGCCTACAATAACATCAGTCGATTTCCTTCTCCTTTTTCATATTTCTCCTAATTTTATTATCCTTATTTATTATGACAGTCTCACCTATTGTACTATAGGTGAGACAATCATAATATTTCCTGTGTTCTGATCTCTTTTGACCAACAACAGCTCCTCTCTAGATGCCAAACTTATTGAAGTGTAAACCATTGTTTTTATACCGTTCCCTTTTCCCTTTGTATTCCTTCCACACTTCCACCTATTACAAAGCCACCCCCCCCCCTTGAGTCATTTAGTTTCTGTTCTTCATCTCATCTCGCAACAGTTCATCTTCCACAACAATCTCCTCATTTTTTTCTTAGTCGTTTTCTTTCTCTCATGTTAACATCCAAGAAAGAATCGGTCTGTACTTTAGAGGAGGACTATCAATTTCCCTCTTCTTTTCTTTCATTTCCTTTATTTTTGCGGAATGCATAAAGGGAACGTTGAGGTGAAATAAAATAAATTCAAAACCATTGTCTTGGTGTAAAGAGGAAGAAGCCTTTCTCAGATGGAGCACTTCCCTCTACGTACTTTGCAGCTTTTTTGTCTACGAATAAAAATGTAAAAATGTATGTATATATTAAAAGTTTTTTTTACAAAGCAATTGCCGATGAATTATTATTGATACTAGATGGGTTTCATTAGATTGTTTCAAAGATGAATTTTAACTCAAAATATGCAATTGTAATATTTCATATTACTATAGAAAGCCACGGAATCATATTTGTGGGAATGCCTTACATATTTCGATCCAGAGTCACAAAGGATCTGCATAAACAACTGTACTTATTCCATTGATATGTTCTCAAATATTTAGTTGGATTCATTGTATGAATATAAGTATTATATATATTTTTATCGTAGTTGTATTTTTTAAAATCATTGAATTTTTCCACTCTAATTTCTTCAGAATAAATATTGGAGCAATCAAGATGCAGAAAAAGAAAAAAAAATATGCTTTTTTTATTATCATTTTATTTTTTTCTGGCGATTCGTCTGGAAGTGCTGTATCTTTTTTTTTTTTTTCCCATTTTTATTTCTTGTTCTTCAAAGAAAATCGTAGAATAAAATATTTCATTAATGTAACTTTCTTTACCAAAAACTCGAATCCCACAATCAGTGGAATATGAACTTGCCTAGAATAAGCAGTTATTGACCTCAGAGTAACTTATCTAAGCCTTTCCCTAGAAAAAAGCTTAACTATATGTCAGGTAGTTCTTGTGATTAACGAATACTTTTACCCATGTTCGAAACACGAGTGAAAAAAAAAAATGAATTCAAATAAAAGGAATCTTTAAATGGGATTCCAAAGTATATTGGAATCCCATTTAAAGTTTTATTTAGATTGCTGGAAGAAGAATTTCTTCCGACAGTAACTAATTAGCAGCATGTGAATACTAAAAAGAGCGCAAAACCAAATGGAAATGCTTTACAAGTTAGTGTGGCAGCTGAATGAAAGGTTTTTGTTCGGAGGAAATATTTTTCAGTATTGTGTCGGCTCCACGGTTGTCACTGTTCTTCTAGCTTCTGAATATTGCCTATAAAAATGAAACATTAACTATTATTGTCAAGGGACACCAATAAATCTCCACGCCAGTTAGCTGTCTCCTCTTAAGCATAGAAACGGACTTGCTTCGGTGGTATCTATTATTGAATGTGTCCTCCGATGTGTATCAAGTATACAAACATAGTGCGATGCATGTCATCCCCACTACCCAATTAATCTCACTGTAATCACGATTCAGAAGATTATCAATGAGAAAATCTTCTCTCTCTCTCTCTCTCTCTCTCTCTTTCTCTCTTTTTTTTCGTGGATAATATGATTGCTATCTTTCTACGTTTGTTTGCGTGGTCTGTCATCGATTTGATGTGAATAATTTGCAATGAATGAAGAAAAATTCCGAAAATAATAATAATATTATTATTGTTAAAATTAGTAAATTGTTATTCAAGATTTGTTAATAACCGATATAACTACTTTAAAAAAATAAGAGTATGACCTGTACATTGTTCCCAACTTCTGGAATAAATACGATCAAAACCATGTACGCATGCAAGTAGGGACAGCGAAACAATCACTCAGGACCTTATACACATACAAGGACGTATAGCGAGACAATCACTTAGGACCTTATACACATACAAGGACGTATAGCGAGACAATCACTTAGGACCTTATACACATACAAGGACGTATAGCGAGACAATCACTTAGGACCTTATACACATACAAGGACGTATAGCGAGACAATCACTTAGGACCGTTTCAATATAAGACAAGAATTTTTCCGAGTTTATCAGAAATTTTCGACTTCGTAATTTCGAACTATTTGAATGTAAAAAGTTAGAACCAGGTTGAAACGCTGTCGTGCCCTCAACAGATTTTTTTAGTTATTCAGAAATTAATTATAGAATAGACTTGTACTTACTGCGACAAAAATATAAAAGTAAAACAGAAGTATTAGAAGTGTCTCGTACCTCATAAAGACCTTTGACGTATCTCCAAATGTATGCAAACGTTCTTTAGGGAATCTTTGTGTTGTTGGTTATTAAGTCTTGAAGCGCAGTCTAATAATTTTCATAATAATAAAAATTGTATATTATTAATATTACATATAATATTAATTATAAAAATTAATAGATAACTACTACAAATTTCGACAGCCTTTGAGTAATTTGAGCATGTATTCCAATCTCAGATAACACTGCTATTTTGTTAAAGAGAATTTATTCTAAAAATATACTTTTAACTATCCCAGTATTTCAATCTGATGGAGTTCTTTCCCATTTTTAGTATATCTTATCTGCCTTCAGAGTTTGCTTTGGCTTTAATCGCAATGAAAACGTATTTAGCTTCCGATGTTATACTGTTGTTGCAAGCACCCTCTCGTAGCGATTTGCTGAACTAAATCATAAAAAAAAATTCTCCGTGATTTGCTGCCTCTTGGAGAGTTCTTGTTTATGTTATTGAGACCTTTCGTGACAGAAATAAGTAAACCGATTCATTACAGTAAAATTTTGAAATATGGATCATTAATAAAATAGGTAAATTCTGTATTAATACATCGTATTAAATATTTCAAACAAGTCATTTTTTTCAAAACAGAAGCAGATGGTTTTCACTTCTTAGAAGTACGAGTAGAATGTGTTTCTTCAACGTGCCAGCGAGGCTTAATATGTAACTTGAATAAAACGTGGACTTCTTGGGAAAAAAAACAAAAAAAAAACATAATTTGTGCTTGTCGATTCTTGTCGATATCGACTGTGCTAAACAGGCTTTTCAAAGAAAGGAGTCACTAACAGATGTAATTTGTTATCTAACAAAGAGACAACCGATTTATGAAAGATTTTTAAAAAGATCCTCTAGTCGCCAAGTAGAATCGAACCTATAACAATCATTCTTTAAGGGATCTAGCGCTATGGATGGAAGCGTCACTTCCACAGTGCTACACAGAATGATGGATGCTCGTAAAAACTGCTGATAGGAATAAATAATTGAAAAATATTTGGTATTTGTTCCACTCATAATTAAATTTTGAAAGCGTTTAATTTTTTTCCCTATTCCGTATATTTATAATAAAATAATTAAATATTTTTTTTAATTGAGGAGTACAACAAATTATGACGTTATTATTAATGTTTTCATGCAGTTACGTCAACAACAGTTTCCGCGTATGTGACAAAACATTCATGTGTGCGTGCGTACGTATCATTGCTAATAGACGAGATAGATCGCATTATTAATACGCCAAACAGTTCTTAAATATAATATTACTTCAAAGATGTGTTTTAACTTACTTAATCCTCTTCACTCCACCTGGGAGCATAGGTCTTCTACCACCGTTTTCCACCGGACTCTGTTTTTAGCTTCTGCTTTTATTTGGTTCCAGTTTTTATTAATATTTGTTATTTCTTTCAGTATTGTTCTTTTCCATGTTTCTCTTGGCCTTCCTCGTCTTCTTTTACCCTGTGGGTTCCAATCTGGAGCCTGTTTCACTATTATTTTATCTTCTTTCCTCAACACATGCCCCAACCATCTCCATTTCCTTTCACGTATCTGTTGCAACATGGGTTTCAGGTTTGTTCTCAGCCATAATTCTTCGTTTGATATTTGTTTGGGCCAATATATTCCTAGTATCGTTCTTAACTACTTGTTTAGGAAGACCTGGGCACTGTGAACTATCTTTTTGTTTAACATCCAAGTTTCTGATCCATACATTAGTATTGCCTTTACATTCGAGTTAAATATTCTCATTTTAGTTTTTATAGACAAATTCTCGTTTTTCCAAATATTTCTAAGTTGGTTGAAAGTTGCATAAGCCAGCTGTTTCCGTCTATTTATATCTTCAGTAGTCCCTTCTTTTATTGATACTATCTATTGAACCAAGGTATATGAATTGTTGTACGGTATTTCTTCTATTATTATTTGTTTATTTTGTTTCGCATTTATTTTCATCGACATTGTTTTATTTTTATTTATCCTAAGACCAACTTTTTTTGGCTGTTTCAACAAGTGTTGTTGTTTTTTGTTCTATTTGTTGGTGCTTCTGTGAAAGTAAGCAGATATCATCTGCAAAATCTAGATCGTGGAGTTGGTTTTGAAGTAACCATTGTAATCCTGTATTTCCAGGAGACACTTTTCTCATCACCCAGTCTACGACAATTAAAAACATAGTAGGGGAGAGTATACAACCTTGCCTTACTCCTGTCTTTGTTTTAAATGGTTCTGAGAGGGTATTTCCACGTATTACTTTAATTACAAAATCTTCATAAATTTTTTAAATTATTCTTATTATTTTTTCTGGGAGTCCATAATTTCTAAGTAATATCCTTAGAGAAGACTGTTTATACTGTCGAAAGCTTGTTCAAAATCGATAAAATTTAAATATAAGCTTGCCCCATTTCAATGATTGGTCTATGATAATTCGTAAAGTAGCAATGTGGTCAGTGCATGATCTATTGGCTCTAAATCCTGCCTGTTATATTATAATCTTAGTTGTTTTTCTATTTCTATTTTGATTCTTTCTAGTATTATCCTTTCTAGTATTTTACTTATAACACGCAGCAATGTTATACCACTCCAATTTTTGCATTAAGATAGGTTCTTCTTTTTTTGGGTAATTTAACCAGTAATCCAGTATTCCATTCTTTAGGCCACTCTTCTTTCTGCCATATCTCATTTAGTAAGGGATATAATATCTCTGCTATAAGTTTTGGATTTACTTTTAGTAACTCGCCTGGTATGTTGTCTGCTCCCGGTGCTTTACCTGTTTTGATCTGAGTTATTGCTTTTTTAATTTCTATTTTTGTTATTTCGTTCAAATTTATATCTAATGATGCATTCTGTTCATTTAATTCTAGGCTCTCGTCACCATCAGTCATTTCTTGAAATTTCTCCGAGAAGAATTCCACCCATCTATTTATCTGTTCTTTTTCATTTAATAATAGTTTTCCTCCTTTATTGTATATGGGAACTATCATTTGTTTCTTTTTCCACTTAATTTCTTTGTAATATCATACAGCTCTCTAGCATCATTTATATATGTACCATCCTCTGCCTCTTGTGCTAGATTCTCTATGTATTTTCTTTTATCATTTCTTGCACTTTTTTTTATTTCTTTGTTAATTGCTCTATATCTTTCTGCTTGTTCTTGTTCAACATTTTTGCCAATCTGTAACAGTTTCTATTTTATTCTCTCTCTCCTCTATTTTTAATTTGGTGTTTTCTGATATCCATTCTTTGTCTGTATTAGTTCGAAATCCCAATATCTTTTCTGCTGTACTTATTAGTATGTCTTTATTCTTAGTCCATTTTCCCTCTATGTTATCTCCTTCTCTTTTTTCGAGTTTATCCCATTTATCCTGTAGAGTTGTTATAAATTTATTTCTAATCTCTTTCTTTTTCAGTTTTTCAATTCTAAACCGCTTCCTATTGTGCACTGTTTGTTTATTTTTAAATAGTTTTAATTTCATGGCAGCTGTTAAGAGAAAGTGATCAATATGTCTCGGCTCCTCTTTTAACTCTGACATCCAGGAGTGATTTCCTCCAATTCCTTGATATACTGTAAGTACATGGTCTATTTGGTTCTTTGTCTTTCTATCTGGTGCTATCCATGTCCACTTGTGTATTTTTTTATGTTGGAAGAGACTCCCTCCTACTACAAGCTGATTGAACATACAAAAGTCTATAAGTAACTCTTCGTTTTCATTTATTTCTCCTTCTGCATACTTTCCCATAACAGTTTCTTTATTAGTATTATCATTTCCAACCTTAGCATTAAATAATTATAAGTTGCATATCTTTTTTATTTATTGTTTTTATACTTCTCTGTAGCATGTTATAAAAATTATGCTTTTCTTCCTGGATCGCATCATTGGTTGGTGCATATATAACAGTTATTGTGATGTTCTGCTTGCCGGCTTTAAATCTAGCATTTCGTATTCTTTCGGATATTGGGTTCCACTCTATTAGTGCACCATAAGCTTTCTTTTTCATCATTAGTGCAACTCCCTTTATGTGGTCATTCGTATTTTGGTTCCCAGAGTAGATTAAGTAGTGACCAGAGTTTAATTTGTTTTTTCCAGTTCTTATCCATCTCGTTTCGCTTAATCCCATTATTTCTAGTCTGCATTTTTCTAGAACTCTCGAGACTTGGTATGTCTTCCCAGTTTCGAACATGGTTCTAACATTCCAACATCCCAGTCTAAGCTTGTCTTTTGGTAAGGTGTCTGTCACTTTCTTCCGCACCTCTGTTTCCTCTGAAGAGCTTTCACAGTGGTGCCTCGTGGTTCATGGCAGTGCGTGTTCTATTTTCTTCATCCGGTATCACATTTTGTAAGGTTTCAGCTTGCATAGCAAAGATTTTTTTCTGAGACAGCGTGGCTAGCCCTGCGCTCAACCTTCCCCATTTATCTGGGCTTGGGACCGGCATGTCAAGTTTTCACTAAGCATGGCTGGGTTGTGTTTTAACATTCGGTGATAAAAAATCTTTCATCAAAGACCATCAAGCAGTTATTTAGAATTTTTAGGTTATTTTTATTACATTAATCTTAAGTTACTCCTGCATATCGATTGGAAAAAAAAACTGTTTTTTCCCCAAAACTTACGAAAACGACTGTTTTCGTAAACAAAAATATGAAAATGAATTGTTGTATTAAAATTAGCTGTTACAATTGAAATTAATTACAGATATAGATCGCAAAAAGAAAATAGCAAGTTCATTATTCGTTATGTTTTTTTTATTCACATTATATTTAAATTTTGAAATTCTTTAATTTTTCCTACGTTATGTATAACTTTGTATATAATAAAACAAATGTTTTTGTTTAATTTTTTAATTACGTCATATAATGTTTTTAATTACGTCACAAGGTACGACGTGATTAATATTTCCATGTAGCCATGGTAACATATATACTATTCATTATCAACAGACGAGATGTATTCATTGTTAAGACACCTTGAGTTACATTAATTCAGCATACTGTATAATGCCATTTTTGTAGTAAAAAAATTAAAAAAAAAATCCTTCTGTCACTGTCAAATTTAAGTTATCCTGACGCGTTATCTATTTAATTTCCTATTTTAATTAGTTTGATTTTTAAAAATTTATTTTAAATCTATTATTTTAATTTTAATATATATTTTAATATGTAACATATTTTAGTTTTTTTTCTCTCTCTCTTTATAATCAAATGTCTTCATTTGTTAGTCGACTGAGATGGATGGAATGTTACCATAGCAACAGCAGATTCTCCTTGAGCACAATAATCAGTGTATGTTTCCGAGAGATATCTTGCATACATGATCTTTTTTCGTTTAATTGTTCGTTTCTGGTTGTAATTGCAAGTAAATTAAGTGACAGCGCACGTGACCAAATTAATTAATTACCTTGCTTTTGCTATTGGCCGACACAGTTGACGACTATCACCATTTTAAAGCGGTGTTCTTTCAATATGAGGATAACCTGTCACCCTAACACGTAGGCGTGTATAATTCCAGTTTTTCCTGCAAAGCATAACGATTCAGCTAGAAACACCGGCGCCTCTACATCCGGGATGTTAAACAAAAGAGCAAATTTATCGTACGAAAAAAAAAAAAAATCCATTAGTACTTGTTTTTAATTAGTCACAACATTCACTGCTGGGTTAACCCCTGTTAAGGATTAGTATCAACTTAAAAGCTCCTTTTCGGATTAATTCAAGCAGTAGTTGTTATTATAATTAGACACATTTGTGTGCACATATTAATTGATTTTTTTAATATGTGAACTTTATGTTTACCTAACGTAGCAGACATCATTAAATCTTTCTTTCATGTTTACACACAAATTACTTTAAATGACTTTTTTTTTCAAAAAAGAAAAAAACTTCATGAAAAAGATGGTTTGGAAAACAGTCAAACACAGTATTGGATTGCTATTTCATTCCACTTTGTGAATCTATTTAGAGAGGCGCCCTCCTTCGGCGAGTAGTATAATTTTCACTTAGTTTATTTCCAATTGTTGCAGTGATTTCTCCTGCAGAAAAGATTCACGAATACGGTAATCCCTGGCTTATATATGTTGTAGAGATGCTTTGCGATTTGTCATCGAGGAGTGTCAAGAGTCTATAAATAGCTCATAAGCAGAACCACCTCTAGCGAGAAGTGGCTTCAGGTAGTCAAAAGGGCGGTAGTCGTGAAATCAATCTAACTAGCCATTTTACTTATTTTTTACACAATTTTATTATTACATACGTGAAACCTCCAGTTAGTCCAATGACTCATCGAGGGAGGGTACCTACTCACTCATTCCATCAACTACAACGAACCGCAACTACACCAACGCCATCTACCGCTACCAGTAGTAGTATTTTCACAGACAATCACAAACATCCATGCCCATGGCGGGATTCGAACTCGCAGCCTTTTGACTGGAGAGCAGATACGCTAACCATTCGGCCAACCGATATTTTATTAACACTAAAGCATCTACGTACAATCCAAATAAATATATATACATAGAATGCTTATTCTAATTGGCATTTTGATTTACATTTCTTGATATCTTAATAATATATATTATGTACAATTTATTTTTCCTTATTTTTAACATCATAGTCTGCTGCTCTGTGTCTGCTTCTTCCTAGAGTCCGTTTTACATGAGTTGAGCAGTATTTTTCTTTTAATGTAACATAAATTTACTATCCATGGAATTCTGTATTATGAATTTAAATTACTAGTCACATTGCTATTTCCATAAATCATATTTCCTTTTTATAATGAAATTCCTATAATTTTGTGGTATATTTCCAATTACATATGGGATTCGATCTACATTATTGTCTCTTATGAGGGGACGCATTTCCTTAAACCTATGTAAGGTTTGTTTTAAAATATATAACAATGGATTTTATATTGTTTAGCTAATCTGACAATATTCATGTATAAATGTACATATTTATACATGTATGTACATATACACACATATACATATATACCTATTACTACTTTACATATAATACGTCTTCTATGCATATGACTATTTTATTTATAATAACATATAATTATTCTTTCGGAGACACTTCTTTATAGCCCTTTGTTATGTTTGACTTGACAATTTTACATTTGGACTGTAAACATTTTGGATTGTACATTATACATATACATTTTGGATTATACAGATATAGTTTAGATTATACATTATTAACTTATCATGAAGTGTTAAGCGTTATTTACATATACCATATTTATACATACACATGTATTTACTTTATATATCATAAGTATTCTTAACATAATTACTAAAATTTGTTTTTTGCATATCATTACATGATTTATTGCTTCATTATTATCACTTTCAGATTGCAGCTGTCTATATACATATGTAGTATTTGTTTTAACATAGAAGGAGAGGGTTACATTTCGGCAGAGATTTGAGTTACCCACCGGATCAGCAAAATGTCATCAAGTTCTTCCACTATATAAACTATCATTGACATTTTGGATACATAAAACTACAACCTCTATAATTGACAAATATTATGCACAGAACTACAACTAATTATAGCATAAAGCAATTAATGTACAAGTGGTTATACAGCTTAATGCAAAAGTTTACAATATGCTTTTCTTTCGCTCAGGTATATTTATTTTATCGTGTATATGTGTGTTTTATGCTTCTTTTTTTTTTAATTTATGTTGGGTCCTTTATTTCTATGATTTGCAGTTGTTCTTCGAATTCTGAGATGAGACCTATTTGCCGCCATTGGTGTTTTGTTATTTTGTTTCTGTTTATGGTATCTGTGATTGTTTCTTTTAATATGTTGTTTATTTTCTTGAGTATGTCTGGTCCTGTTTCCCTTCCGTAAATTTTGTCGCATCTGTATGTCCAAATCGAGTACATGGTTGTTATAATAATGATTGCTTTAGTTGTGTTAATGTTACCTTCGTTTAACTAGTATAATGTGTGTTCTGTAAAGGGTTGTTTGTGTTTTATGAATGTTTGAACCGTGTTCCATATTCGGGAGGTGTGAGGACAGTACATCATTAAGTGGTAAAGTGTTTCTGGTTGGGGGCAAAAATGACATCTGGCGGGGCCTTGAAGAGCGATCCCTTTTGCTGTGCATCATATTTTGGTGGGCAAACAAGCGTGGTGCACTTTGTAGTAGAATGTTTTTAATTTTGGGTTTATGGGCAACCAGGACCACATTTATTATTATTTTTCTATAGTTTATCTTCCAATATGCTGGACACTTATAATAAATTTCTATCTAGAAAATCAACATGATTTATTTTCTATGAGTAACAATGTCATTTATATTTTACGTATATCCAATAATTCAAAATTTTAAATAATTTTAAATATTTTTGAAGACATTCAAACGTTTTTTTTTTTACACGTATCATATCATAATACTAGTATTACAATTAAAATGAAATGCACTATTAATGAAAAAAAAAAGATCTTATTTTTAGGGATTTATATTTTGAGTAGCGTAATGAATATCGAGGCAACTCGTATTTATGTTTGTTGATAGGTATATTCCAACATAGGTTTCGCTGACTTTATTTGCGATCCAGAATCTTCCCGGTGATAAAGAAATAAGATCTATCCTTGATCTGCTGAAAGAGAAATAGCCAGAGAAGGTAGTTTGTTCTTTTATTTGCCATATCATTCATCTTTAATGATGGAATGGCGATAGCTATTTGCTACCTAAGAACAACAGATATTTCAAGTATCCTGGAAAAAGTACTTACTTCTCCCAAGCCTTTTTTTTTATGTTCTTGGATAATACACGTAGAGTTGCTGTTCTATGCGTTGTTACGCGCCCATCAAGAATCACTAACCTCGCAAAGAGAGAATTCTGTTTTCTGCAGGTTCCAAGTAAAGTGAAATCAACTGTAATAACACTCGGCTAGACGAACTTTGGACCGAGCTAAACTATTTTTATGTTCATAAATCAGAGACAGGAAGTCGTAGATGAAGTACAAAAGCAGTTAATCTTCCACGGTAAAAAGAGAGGTTGGGGTGGGCGACTACACAGTAAGGGATGCTTTGACGTAATCTTATAAAAGCTATAAGAAAGAAAGAGAGAACTTATTGTAATGTTTGGGTATAGAGAAAATATCTTATAGTACTTAAGTCAGCAGGCTTTCTTATAGCTAAGACAAAAGGAGTTTCTTTATTGTATAATACATTATCAGCACCACACACACACACAGCGCAGAGAGTAATAAAAGTTGACTATTCCACTTCTGTAGGAAAACACTATATTTAAAAGGAGGGGGGAAGGATAAAGGATGAATGAATTGCGTACACTAATGTCTGGCAAGATAAAGTACTCCGTTTTTAGTGTAAAAGCTAAGCAAAGGATGGGTTGAAGTCTAGCTGAGTTTTATGTGTTTGTAGACTGTTTCGTGTCTAGAGTCGCTGTACTAAGAAAGCCAAACAGCAATCGATTTTGGAATGAAGCCAGATAGCTCCAAGTTTCTATATTACTTAGATAAATGGATCTCCTTCTCTCTCTCCCCTTGTTCCGACAAAAAAAAAAGTAAAATGAAATAAAAAAAAAAGAATGTGTAAGAATCGATTGCTGCCCCGAGTCCCACTACACATCATGTTTGCATAAATAGTTCGTGCTGGTAAATGAAAAAGATGAATCTCACTAATGTGTTAATCGTCACAGCCCTAATGGTTGCGGAAAGGTCAGAAGTTGTTCCAGGCGCAGTGTAAATGGATCACGAAGGTCTACTAATGGGTGTCTATGGAGTGTGCATTAAAAGGAATATCGGTACGTGTTTTATTTATTTATTTATTAATTATTATTATTAATGATAATGAGGAGATATTGAGAACTTCATATTTTTAAATGTTATTACATTAGAATATTCCTAAAATAAACATACTTCTGTAATTTTTAATTCTCTTAATGTGTTGTGCATTCGTGGATCTTTTATTCTTATGTACTTGACTAACACAGTTGATACTGAGTCAAAACAAGGTATCATTTAAACAACAGTTTTACTGGTGATACAGAACAATTCAGATTCTACCCAAGAATCTAAGAATAGTCTATCAGATAGCGTCCTAAAACATGGACTGTCTTATTTTTCATTTTTAATTCGTTGATGTTTAATTCTTGTAAATAGTTCGATAGCTTCTTTGAAATTTCATCAAGTGCACCGATAACTACTTGGATGATTTTGGTGTGTTTAAGCCACAGCCGGCCAACTTCGATATTTAGTAATTTTTTCCAGTTCTTTGTTGTTAATGTCATTATCACTGGGTACTGCGATATCAATAATCCAAACCTGTCGATGTTCGATAATTGTGATGTCAGGTCTATTGTGTTCCAAATGCCGATCACTTTGTATTCTAAAGTCCCAGAGAATTTTTGCTGTTTCGTTTTCCAGTACTGTCTCTATTTTATGCTGCCACCAGTTATCAGAAGTAGAAAAGCCATATTTTTTGCATACATGCCAATGAATGATTTTGGTCACTTGATCATGGCTGTATTTATAATCAGTTTTGGGCTATCTTGCAGCAGGCACTAATTAGATGTTCTATTACTGATGTTCTCAATTTTTGCTTTGATTGCATTAGTTAACTCCTGTTCTTGAGCGGCTAGAATAAATCCTTCTGTTTCTTTTTTAATATATCCATATTGTACCCGTTTGTCACATTGCCTTGTCAATTTTTTCCGATATTTTGCTATTCTTTTATGTAATCGAATTTATTTCCTATTGATTTTAGAAGATTTTCCTGTGAAAACTTGAAATATTTGTTCACTGCATGCCGTCTGAAGAATTTCTTCTTCTTCGGTAGCTTGTAGCTACCGAAACAAATATAGCTATATAATAATAATAGCCACCTATTATTATTATATAGCTGTATTTGTTTGTCTATAATTCCAATAACCCAGCCGTGTTCTAATCAGAAGAATTCAAAATTTTTCTGCTAAGAAAATACTTTGACTTTGTGTCGCAATACACTGTATTCCTTTCTCTCTCCCCAATTTCAAAGATGTCACAGCTTTTCCTAAGATATCGATGGCATTGAAGGATGATTCTGTAAGAAGATCACTAGAATAAATATTTAAAAGTAATATACACTTTTTATTAGTATGCCAAGAAACCTTAACACCGTATGGCAAATAATTCCAACTTATGGAAGTACTAGAAAAGAAATATAACGCAAAAGTACCTTGGAGATGTAAATTTGCTTTGTACTTCAAAGCAGTAAATCTTTGGTAGGACGCCATTTGAGGTATATTTGATGGTATCATTAATTTGCACCTGCGAATGTAGTGTTTTATCCAACCATGTTTCACGTTGACAGTACCATCTTCATATTTCCACACAAATGTTTTTATTTTATCACTTCATCTTCGGACTCTGCACTCTCAAGGCTTTCTTCTTGTTAAATTATATTTCTTCTTCTTTCCCTCCTTTAGCTTTCTTTATTTCTTATAAATAATTCATCAGACGTGACGTGTCTTGTTGTAGTCACCCATCTAGACCTCTTTATGTCTTTAATTGGTTTCAACAAAACGCGGTGACTTGGAAACAGCTTATTCGTGACAAAAAATCACCAAGTGATTTAGTTTCTGTATTGAATTTCAAATACATTTAAAACAACCCGTGTTTTCCGTAATAAATATTTTACCCTCGGCCATAAGATGATGCATTGAAATTGTAAACGAGCTCATCACAACCTTGGGGCTAAACAATAAACATCAAATTAAGAATAACAGATAACTTTATCACTCTTAACTATACACACCAAGGCTGCTAATATATTAGAAATAAAGTCCTCGATGTTTTTTTTTCCAGATCCGTCTACCTGTTCTGTTTGACATCTTCCTAATCCAGTCCTGATTGGAGGGTTTATCCAATGGTTTGGCCTGACAAAAGCCATATTTGTTTCGTGTTCGGGGTCTACAATTCTGACCATTTCACGCGGAATAAAAATATATTTTCATATATATTCATTTTACTTTATATTTACCTATATATTCATTTATATATTTACATTTAATTTTTTTAATACCAAATTCTATATTCAGTTCTACCTGAGATGATATTCACATATAACTACGGCATTTGCTTTACACAATAGTGCTGTGTGTTAGGCAAATGCATTTGTTAGTGAGCAAATTCGTCAATATTAATCTAATTGCTGGATGTCATCAATTCAAAATTCATACGTTATTAAGTATACTTTAAACTTCTTGAGGCTTCAGTTAATTTACTACATTTTCGGTTAAATGAATGCAAGTAAATATACACCAATTCTGTATTTTTTCAACTTATATGTATTAAAATAACGCACGATTAGAACTATATTATGCATTAGAAATATTTTTTATGCATTGAGTAATACCAAAAATACAATTATGAAGCGCATTACTGTTTTTATCTAGGAAGGCGGACAATATTTCATTAATGGGTCCAAGAAATAGTCTCATTCTGTCTTAAAGGTCGCTTCCGATCTAATTTTTGAGGGCTCTCCGTTAAGAAGTTTAAATATTCTTGGTGCAGGAATGTGAAATAGCCCTACAGGATTCTTTTATTTTATTTCTTTTCTTTTTCTTTTCTTTTTTTTTCCCCTGAGGTACCAGGAAATGTAGACCATCTTGCTGTTACCTGAGGATACGTTGCTGGTCAGTGAGGCTAATTCAATGTTTATTTAGATACAAGAAGATACGTGTGTTATAAAAGTATGTAGATTGTGTAATTTGTCAAGGATATTTTTGTATTTATTCTACCGCAGCTACAAAGTTCATATTCTTGAGTAAACAAGTGTATAGTATTGAATCTGTAAACATTTATGAGATTCCATGCATTTATTGTTATGCTTTCTATACAATGTGGTGTACCTCTGTTTGTTTGTAATTGCTTGGACGTGGGATTTCCATTTTAAATTGTGACCCTCTTATGCTCAGTTACTGGTAGATGCAGATCCTCTGAATAGTTTTGCAACTACAGCAACTTCCAGGGTTGCAGGAATTAGAATGATATTTAATTGACGAGATGGATTTTCTTATCCTTCAGTTCAAATAGAATAAATTTAGTTTCTGACTGTTCATTTTGATTTTGTTTTCACTTAAACCATCCATGGAGGATTAATAAATCAAGCTCCATGTTGCCTGTTCAGGTTGGTATGAGGAGGAAACTATTATCATGTCTTCAGCATAACTGATTAGGTTCCCTTTCAATTCCAATGAACAGAGATCGTTTATATAAATCCGTAAATCATATGTACATTTTTTACATTTTGTTCCCTTAATATTAAATGGTTTGATCGAAACTAAACCTGAAATTAATGGACAATTCTAGCCTGCAGATGACGCCCACATACTCATAGAACATAAATATGAAATTGACCAAGAGACAGTAAAAATGTGGATTTTTATAAAACAATATTTCTGTACAGGCATTGATTCATTCATTTTTCAACAGTTGAAATCAGAATCGTGTCTCGTTCCTAGTGCAAAAAACACCGAGTTAATAACAGTCGTAGGAAAATACAGACCAAGATATAAGGACAATAATGATGTTTTTTATATAAATAAACGTAATGTAAGTTTTCAAATCCATTTTTTAAGAATTATGAGAGCCTTCTTGATCTTCTAAATAAGATCAAGACGTCTTTGGAAGATCTCAAGAGTCTTGTTGATCTTCCAAAGTAAAGCCTCGTAGATGTTCGTTCTCTACCTAGAATAATATACAAAAAACTTACCATATTTACATTTAATTATTCTCTGGAATAGTCTAAAAGCAATGTAATGTTTTCTGGAAGCTTTATTTCCAAAGAGTTAACCACTGCAAAAGTCGTTTGTCGTGTACCCTTTCATTTAAAGACATAATTCATGTATTGTGTTTATGATCGCTCTAAGCATAAAATGGCAGATAAATTAACAGAAAAGAAATAAATGGAATGCTTTGGCAACATTAATCGAGTGCATGTAAATGCTCAAACAAAGCTTTTGCAGTTAAGAGTTATTCCGCAGTGATGTGTTGTTATTTTTAGAGAGAACAAGTGCGATATTCCAGGGATAATATTGTGACAATTAAGTCTTGTTTCGAAGTATCCCTAATTGTTTTACTGAAAACATGACTATAGTTTCCATACATCATTCAATTTTATCTTAAACCAATTGGCAGATATATCCAAGTATCACATGGTTATATGGGACGCTGCATACAGGACAATGATATACATACGTTGCTAACATGACTTCTCCAAACAGAGAATTTATCTTACCAACCCACTCTCTTAAAATTGAGAACTTTGAAGCTTTAGAATTGTAAATTTGACTGCCTTAAACAGTTATAGGGAACAATAGATAGTGGTGAAGTTATGAGAGGCTCATGAATGCTGGAACTATCACTTCTTCGAACTTGAAGTGCTTCGCGATCTTACCAGAAGCTACTGAGATCTTTGTGCGATTTCACATTTGTATGCTTAGAGAGAAACCAGTTCTCAATTCGCGTTCAAATCGATATCCAAGTGCAAAATATCTTTCAGAGAAGTATCGGATCTAATGAGAAAGAAAACAATGATCCATCTGCACAAATAATATACACTCTCTTATCATGATGATACCCTGGAAGTACGAAATAAAGTAGCACAGCTATACCAAGCTGGGGAAATGCAATGACAAACAGCACGTCATAAAAATAAAAATCCACTACTAATGTTTTCTTTATTGGATGGATGGGTCGTGAGCATTACACCGACTTATGAAGGTGCGAACGAGGATTAGAATCCAGAGACCAAAATTCCCAAGTTTTAGTACAATTGGCAAGACATCAAGTCTCTGAAGCAAAATGGTTGACTTGGCCTTTTGCATAATTTAGCGTCCTACTATCCATTCTATCAGGTCACTCTTAATCCCTGACTTAACATCACAAACTCCCCGATAACCTCAAGAGTGATCTGTTAAAGTCTGGTTAAATTATATCTCATGAAAATGCCTTTAGGCGATTTATAAATTTCGTATTACTTCATGGAAAACTTTGAGATAGTTAGATTCAATATGTAACTCACTTTAAGATTCTACATGTGATATTATCATTATATTTTAACTATAAATAAAACAATATATGTACTATAAAATACTGACAAGGACAGTGTTATTAAACAATTGTAAAGAGTCATGGAAAAGGTGGTGCACGACTCACAATTGTAATAACATTTTCCTTATTAATCATTAGTTTCCAACAATATTGCCTTAAATTCACCCTAACATTCTATCTATCTATCTGTCTATCTAGAGAGGGAGAGAGAGAGAGAGAGAAATTCCTAATTGACACTTCATTCTTTGTAATACTTTCTGTATTTTCTATGGGTATATCTCTGGCTACTATTTAATGAAACTGGCATCTCTGATATATCCACTGTTATCTTAGTCAATAAAATACTACCCACAGCTGTCCATGAACAATACGTAATACAACTTCTGACTCACCATATGACATTATCCTCTTCATCTTTCGCTCATTCTGATTTCGTCCTTTTGGAGTATCCGCTTTCCTTCATCAACCATCTATTCATTCGACATTAACAGTTGCCGTATGGTCACTCAGATGCTCGGTGATGTGCCCCCACCAGTCTTTGACAGGTGGTATTGTTGTATGCTTTCCGGAGGCTTCAACTTTCTGAAGATCAGTCACTACAGACACATCATCCATCTCATCGACTGGGTTTCCTCCAAGGATTAAAAAATTAATACGTTCAAAAAGATGCGAACAATTTCTTCTCCATTCCTGCCCTTAACGTATACATGTTACTGGTGTACTATAGATTCATGTGATTCATGTGTGATATTGATATAAACAATGAAAGTTTAAATAAAAGTTGGTCGACATATATTTCGTAAATATATAAAGACGCATATAATTTGCTAGCTACCGTTGTCTGTCTTTCTTTCTTTGGGAAAATCTCAATCACTAAAGTTCCCACTTTAGTGGGAACTTTAGGATGAGTTAATGTGGCATTTTTCACCTGCTTATCCCCTGCATATACACCTGATGAGTCTTCTAGAACTGATAACTAGCTCAATCTCTCTTCCACTTGCTAACACTTCTCAGATGTAATTGCGTATTTTGCTAACTGGTAATCATCAGTATTATCCAATACAATAAAATATAATATTTTCCCCTAACTAATAATGGCACCATGTAATTAAATACATATTTCAGAAAATGCTAATTAACTTATGTAATGAATACTCCCTTGAAAATAGCATGAATACTTTTTTAAGACCAGTAGAAAATTCAGGAACTTTCGCTAATACACTTTTTCGTATCTAACCCTGGAATTCTCCATTAATATAAGAAATACTTAAACATCGCACTTGTTTTAAAGTTACTGTAACATTATCATTCCATGCAAAGAGGTCTGCAAATTTATGTCTATTTAATGGTAGGGTCAAGGCACAATGAAATTGGAGTTATTGTTTAAAGTAGTTTTCAGTAAAATAACTTTGAAAATTATTAATTCTATATTTTGACTTTTATGTGATTACACCTGATAAAGGTTCATCCCGTATTTGACGGGATTCCAACCCGTTTTTGTTTTCAACCAAAGTGCTCGTCTATGCCAACTGAACTATGGAGGCTTAGTGGTCTCATTAATTTGTCTACAGTTTTAGTTGCCGCACGTGTTTCTGCGTCATATATCAGTGTTGGTGTGACTGTAACTTTTGGTTGCTTTACTTATGTTTTGTTTATTCTTTTCTTGTTCTTTTATTTGCGTTCTTATTCTTCCAGATGTGTCTGTATATGTGTATATATGTTCTTTTCTATAAAAACTAATTTTCCCTGGAAAACTAGAGCTAAAATCCTTACTGAATCCGAATGTTTATCTTCAGATACCTTTTATGTTTTTTTTTTTTATTATTTACTGAAAAAAGGGATACGGTCATGAACGACAATACTATCATGTCTAAGGTCAAGTATCTTCAGGCTATACAACCGATAATGTTTGACAGAGTGAAGGCCGCCCACCTACTTCCAACTCCAAACGGTCAGGGACCATTCTGTGTATCGACCACGCTATCTTTCCCTTCAATCGTTAAGCGTGTGTTCGTTAGTGGCTGCACGGATTCGTGCAATGGAGAAACGTTCTTGCACGAGATAGCCATTCACTATTTCATTCCCCCTCTCCCCCCCTCACTAAGAAATTATCTACGTAGGCTACCCACACAAGTAAGGTTTTCGTATTTACACTTAAAATGTCAGGAACATGTTTGGCGTCAGGAAATGGCACGCTAGTCTACCAGTCGATGTATTTCCGTTGAAAGGGGGGGGAAGAAATAACGACCCCTTAAGTGAATGGGTGTGTCATCCTAGTAATGCGTGCGCAACTCGAGTTCTCACGCTAACTTTCATCTTCTAACTCTCACTGGGATTACTCATTATGATAAAACTCCCAAAAGTATTTTTAATAGTTTTTACCAGCCAATGAGTTTCATATATAAATCAAAAAATTTCAGACTCCGCATTCCCCCTTTAAAAGTAGCTTCACCCACATACACGCTTAGCTAAAGTTGCTGTTATCATATGATCAAGGTTAAAAAATGTTTCTAACAAATAAAAAAGATAGTTCTTTTGAACAGCAGTATATGTTATGTTACAGAAGGCTTTTAAACAATGCAAATCAAACTAACATGCCAGGTTTTCTGAAACGTGTACAAGGTTCAAGGTAATGTATATTGAATACGATTAACCACATACATTCGCACAAGCACAGGTGTTTATACAACTTCATGTCTTCTTACACAGCCGAAGTAATTATTTGTGATGGATTACCGAACAGATTCAGAGTGGGATTTATTACATTGGCAATGAACTATGGCGTCATATTTCCATTTGTTTTAAACCCTTTTAAGCACATAACGTGAAACTACCACTAATATCCAATGACTTAGTCCAGCTGCTGTAAATATTACGTTAATTTTTCTTGTGAAGGTGATGAATAAAACCAGCTTTATTAAATGAAATGGCAATTCAATATATGTTCACCTTCGTCTTCATATGAAATCATGCATCTTAAATAATTAAAAGTATTCATTCGCCCTGAAATCTTGTTATTTGTAGTTAGATTTTGACCTTCAAAAGCCTTTGTTTTTGATTTATTCTATTGTGGATTATCATTCCTATTCTTCGTCTATTTCTTTTACGTTTAGGTTTTTTTTCTTCAGAATCACTAATTATCATCTGGTCCTCAAAAAAAAAACTATTTTAAATTCATAGTATAGATTATTTAA
Source organism: Typopeltis vanoorti (assembly GCF_054136105.1). Taxonomy (NCBI): domain Eukaryota; kingdom Metazoa; phylum Arthropoda; class Arachnida; order Uropygi; family Thelyphonidae; genus Typopeltis; species Typopeltis vanoorti. The sequence continues at coordinate 64,707,011 of NC_143567.1, read as the reverse complement.
CACCTATCAATTATTATTATTTTCTTTAAGTATGTATAAATTGGGTTGCAGATAGAACACATTCTTTTCTAACTCAGTTTATTTCTCTTCAAGATGGAAGGTCAGAGTTCAGTCGTGAAGATGTTATGCTTATACTAACGGTATTCAGTAGCCAAAGTCCGTTTTGTGTCCACAGGTCATTTCACAAGAAGACACGATTGTCATTTTATCGAGATAGAGAGAGAGCTATATTTGTGTTAAAAACAATTAAACTGAGAACACGTGAATTTAAAATAATTTGTAATACAACAAAAGTTAAGCCTTACATTATACTACTACTACTACCTTCTCTCTCTCAAGGATAAATCTTGTGTGTGTGTGTGTGAGAGTAACTGCGTCTGAAACAATGCCAACATCGACTTTTTAATATCTTCAAATGGAGCTAGGCTAGCATTCATTATTTATGAGTTTCTTATTCATCTGTTTATCGGCTGTTCGTAACTCCACTTTCAAGTGATATCCTCACGCTGAATGGACACGGTTTAAAACGCTGTCACTATCATACACACCGTCTTCTTCAACAGACCAATATGACTTAATTTACTTGCCTACGTAGTTATTTAATATTATTTATTTGCAGTTGGCAAACTTCCCACAGTAAACAGATCCACAAAAGCCACTTGATGTAGAGAATAGACTCTAAAGCCCACTGTTGGCATGGAAATGACGTCATTAGTATTAAACAACAACGAAAAAAAAAACCATTTTATTATGTAGAGGTGTTCAGACTCTTCTTACGATAAGTATGGTAGTACAATAAACCAATTACATTTTCTCCATTTTATAGTTTTCTTTTCTGCTTATTTCTGAATAATTGTGAAATTCAAAACAAGTTAATTAAGAGCGTGTATATTAGGCTTAATTTTTTTCTTCTACGGATTTCATTTTAACTTTTGTTTATGTGTGTCATCTGAGCATTCATTTGGATACTACACACACAATATTTAGTATTTAGCTACCCAACACAATCTTTTGCTGACCATTGTTGACAAGCTAGCCCGTGTGGATAATATTTGAGTTAATTATGAAGGATATGAGCAAGGCGCCACCTACATGGATTTTACTCTTATGCCTTCAATATTTAAAAACGCAAATAATTGCTAAAAATTATTAAATTACATAATGTCGTTTGAAACATTTTACTTATGTGTAAGGTTGCACTTGCATATTATATTTAGCTAAAGGAACACTGAGAGTGATGTGAGTATTTAATATTTGTCTTATTAGTGCTTTAATGGTCATTTAAATTCCTTCTTTGAATTTTATTTCTTAAAATGAAAACGTTAGTAAAGTTTGAAGATTTAATTTGCAAAAGGGTTGTCTAATCTGTGGCTTTAAATAGTTCGAGGAAAACAAAGCGATCGCTTCTATTGTTTGGTTAGCTTTTTTTTTTTTTTACTTTTTTACAAACTATCCTTTAAAATGCGAGAATTTCTTTCCTGTTTCAAAGATTTTTAAACGTATTTTGGAATGAAAAAAAGTAAACAGTAATTAAATTCACAATGATTCTCATAAACAAATAAATCATTCACATGCAAAAGCTGAACTATTTTCTACAATAGCCTACGACAAACAGATGTCAATTTATGTCACGTGATCTTGGATTGTGATTTTTTTTTTTTTTTTTTTAGATCACACCCACACACAGGAATGGTTGTAGAACTTACAGCACATCAGTGCCGTGTGTGAGAAAGAGAGTAAGAAAGATTCTGGCGACTGGCGACGTGTTTATTGAAAGGCTGACTGAAAGATGCAGCCTTAGAGAAAAGAGAGAATGAAGGTGGGAGGTTCTTTCTAAGAACAGCGGTGAACGAGGAGGAAGAGTAGTCTGTTCAGTATACAGTAAAATCTTTTATTCCACTTCCCAGAAAGTGGAATAAAAGATTTATAAAAAAAAAAAGAGAGAAGAAATTGGAGAATAGTCGCGAATTAGCAGAACATTATTCACGGAAATACTTATAGAAGACATAAGAGCATTGAAGTTTGCAGGGTTATCCTGACTTTACTAAGAGTATCAAGAAGATCAGAGTTTAAGGCATTGAGTAGTGAAAATCTTGAAGAGTCTAATGATTGCGTATTGTTGAAGAAGAGGAATGGAGTATATCATTATCACAGTTATGGATAACCTTTGAGGTCACTGAGAGGTCGTTTTAGTACAGAACGAATAACGTGGATGAAACAATTAAAGGAAAGGAAAGGAAGGACTGTTATACTATGACACGTAGGGAGTGACTAAAAAGGAAGATGGGGACCATCTTCCTTTCATTAATTGCAATAATTGCAAAGGATGGTAAGCAGACCATAACATAATGGTTGCTGATTAGGCCTCTGTGCCTGAATCAGTGAATTACCCTATCTGCTGTTGGACTTCCGGTGGTGAAGAAATAGCCTGTTGGATAAACCGGTCCATGTTTTTTTTTTTTTTTTTTTTTTTTTTTTTTTTTTTTTTTTTTTAAACAAGAAATGAAGTGAAACAATTGGACGATAGTTTGAGTTGAATATATACACTGGTTTCATAGAGTGGATGTCTGTCGAATTGGAAAGATTGAGGATAGGGGTTAACTATGGAGCACATGTACAATAGGAAGGATGCCAATAGAATCAATTTTCTACTTGGTGTATACCCTTCAGGATTCTCATTTCTTAAGAGAAGGAGGAGGGGGTACTTTTTCTTGGTTGTCTGCATGAATCGGAAGAGATGTCAGTAGTTGAGTCTTTTCTTTGGGTGACGAAGTACACTCTGGATGTAAGACAACTGGAAACATGAATAGGATAAACTGTTACGGCGTGTTGTCTTGGAACAAGGATCTCTCGACTGTTATTTGATTTCGGGAAGGAGGTTCCTTTGCATGTGATCCTTTCATAATCAGGTTTGTATTTATAGATCGCTTTGTATTTGAGATGAAAAAACGTGTAATGCTAAAAGATGCGATACAGAATCGCATCCTTTTGACACTTATATAGTAAAGAAAACTTGGACGAGGCTATTTTCCGATTTATCAGGTAGAGAACCAACATTTTCGGTATATTTGAAAGGACTACTTGCTAAGAAATAGTCAAGAGATCAACAGAAAGATGGTGAAACTCAGTAACACTAAATTCGACTATATTGTCCTTTACTGTGGAGGGGAGGAGAAGAGTTAAACAAAGAGAAGGGACATACAATGGGAAGTGAAAGATTCGCCAACATAATCCCTCCCCACCCCCACAGAGATTACGTCTTCTGTCCACTGATGCAGCGACAGTTTCACTCAACATAACCACCATCTCAGACTCCCTGCAGGCACGGCCTGGTTGATTAAGTGGCGCAGGATTATTCGCTAGCTGATCGAGAAGTCCCAACCCGTTACCGTCAGACGCCGTCTTGTGTACTATTTTGCGGCAGAATTGTTTTACTTCTGCACTGATTGACCTTGATTCTAAAAATAATATAAAGTTACGCAATCCTCTTTTAATTAGCTTGTGACTAAATTTAAAAATCTTCCGTTCATTGCAAACTATCAATTAAAGCAACCAAGTATTTTAATTAAATTAAATAGAAAAGATTTTTTTTTAAAAAAATGTATGGCATATCTCTTGACGCTATTTAATATAGAAACAAAACAGCGCTGTCAAAATCTGTGCTGCCATCTATAGGCCAAATGGAAAACCCCAACTGTTATCTTATTATATCTACCTACATATTCTTTTAAAAATACAATACAAAATTGATTGTAATTTTCAATTTTGAAAAATTTCAAATTTTCGCACTTGCAGACTTCAAAACGAAAATATTTAAGGCCACAACTTAAGTAAACATGACAAATATAATTTCATTTTAACTAATGTCATAAACAATAAACAGCATTGCAATCAATATTTTTCATATTACATGAAGAAATCGTACTTTAATGATATAAAATTTTACCGGAGTTATAGAAACCCCCGCACTGAGACTGATATCGATGAAGCCTTTTAAATCGGAAAGGTTAAAATCCTGTCTAGGACGCCAAGAATCTTTATAAGCGCTTTCAACCCTTTGTACCCTTCTTTGCTCGCTGAAATTTATTCAGAAAAAAAATAATAAAATTTGAAACCAATGTGTCCACATTTTAATATTCGGTTATAAATCTATAGCTTGGGTGATGATGCGACGAGAATAAGATTTCAAATTTGGGTTGTTCACAAAAAAGTTGGCGACATATTGTTTAATATTTGAAAGAATACAGAAAATCAAGACCTTTAATCTTTCATTTGGATAATTGCACTATCGAAAGTCAATGCAGCTGTATGGAAATTAAGTAGACAATTCAACAAGGAAAAGTAGATTGAAAGAATTAAAATAATTTCTAAAGAAAGTTCCCGATGATGAAAAATGATCAAAAATTAATTCAACAACGCCTTTGTATTCCCTAAAGGGAATATGCAGTATTCTTTTAATCGTAACTATTTGGAAATCAGTGGGGAACCAGTCCTCACCTTAGTGATGTTCCTAACGTTAACTAGTATTTAATTAGGATTATGAAAGTACTTAAAGATTCGACTAACTACGAAATGGCTTTAAAAAGTATAGAAAAATGTTGCTCTAGATGGTTGAAATCCACTCAATCAGTTTTTAATCCATCTTTTAGCGTCATCGAAGTTATCACAAGACTGTATAAGCATGTTTGAGGATTTATTTAAATTATTGGTCTAAAACGAAATATGAGCACCATAAAAACAACCAAATTAATAAAAACGGATGTATAAACAGAAATTCAAAATCTGATTATTTCATCATTTATGTTGGACTTTTAGTACCACTTTGATATGGTACGGTATTCTAGGTATTTTTAAATCCTATATTGCATTTCTTAGTGCGTATTCTGCTACGTTTTTTTGGTCTCAAGTATCGTATACTTTTTTCTTTACCATTACTCTGTATCATATTGGTACACTTTTCGTTATGTATTCTTTCTTATTTGCTTTTTTTTTTTGAAGATTAATTGTAATTGTCGTTGCGAATGTAACTGGCAATTACCCTTCCGAAGGTTTGGCAATCACCAAACCTTTCAGAAAACAGCTTGTAATTTGAGAACATTTCTATATGTACACGGAATTCTTCTTTTTCACAGCAGTCCCGACACTAGAGATGGTTTGACTATAAGGATATCCGAAATCCGCGTGTGTGTGTGTTCCTCCTCACACTTTTGGACACTTCCCAGCATATCTGATGACAGTGCGTGGCTGATGTAGTCTGTTGTCACATGCTTTCTGCATAATGCAGGCGCACATATTGAACACCTGTGATTTCTAGAAGTGAGTCATACTGGTGCTCAGTTAATAAGTCTGAATCAGCTACAGTGCTTCCACCTAGTGACCGTCACTGGCAACTAAAGTCTACTAGATTTGATGGGTTGATGACTCGCTCTGTAGTTTCAACATCTTGTGTCTAGTGGGTTCTCAAGCTTGACAACATTCAAAGAGGATTGATTGAGCGCATAGAGGGATTGTCACATGATGGTTACGAGAACAAGTGACGGATACATGATTTAATTGAAGTTGTAAATTAGTTCAGCACCGATCTATGGGATTAACATCTTTCTCCCCTCTTTTGAACACGAGACATCGCCATTTGTCATTCAAATGTGACGTTTTTCAACATGGAAGATAGTATGATGATAAAAAAAAAAAGAAGAAATAGTTCCTTAGATCTTTCCTTAGAATATTTACGTACTATCTTATTATGGACTCACCTTATGGATAAAACTATCACACTATTTCATTTAGCCGTTCCTAGAAAATTGATTATTATTATTATATTTTATTTTGTGTGATTAAATGAATAAATAAATGGTGAGAATATTTTAGTTTCATCGATAGCGAATCATTTTGGGCCACTGATTTAAATTAAAAAAAAAAAGATTTATTTATTATTTTTATTGTTGCATTTCAAGTTGAATATTTTTAATTTTCTTTTTCCATACTGATTGTAATACATCTACTGCTGCCTTGCAATTGTTAATCACGTTCATATCCACATATGCAGAATAAATGGCTAGTAGGACGTTGCTATGGTTACATTTTCAGCGTCTCTTTCTGCGTCGGAGTATTACAAGTGACAAGGCTTAGATGTACGCATGTTAGCGTTCCCATTTTAGTGAATTATTAATAACCTGGGGTAATTATTATTTATTATTAGGATTATTAGAGGTCGGTTAATTATCGTATTATTATCAGTTGCACGTACGTTTATAACAACCAAAAAAAAAAAAAAAAAAAAGTACATCAGGACTACGTTTCCGCTAGAGGGTGCCACCTGTTCTCGAAGGATCACTGCAGTTTCGAGCGGTTTGTTGATATCGAAAGACCGAAGTCTCGTCGACAGTCAGTAAGTGAAGTTTTGCTCGCGTTATGGATGCTGTTTGTTTGAGCTCCTTTATTCGGTGTGCCGGTTCTCTCAAGAGCCTCCCACCATCCCTTTGATAGTGCATTGGATGACGTGTTGCCATGGTAGCAAAACGGTCGATAGTCGGTTGCTTCTACTACAAAGAATTGGTGCATGCAGAGGTGGCTGCAGTGGGCCGTGGCCACTTCGGGGTCCACGTGCAAGGGTAGGCTAGTGATTGGAAAGACTGTAAAATAGTGCTACGTCGGAAATCGAGTGCGAACGGCTACACATGTATCTGGTGCGGGTGAGAGTGCCCTTCGCTCGCCCTTTAGTGAGATGTACTCTGAAGAGGATTTTAAGGGTTATGCCTTCTGCACTGCTGCTGCTTTTCGTATTTTCTCTCATATTCGTGACACTGATGCAGATCGCCGTGATCCATGCTCATCGCAGGGCTCACTACGCCTCCAGGCACGAGGTGAACACGACGCCTCCGGCTGTGCACCATCAGGAGACAAAGGAACAACCCCCAGTGACCAGTGCCACCAAGACTGCGCCTCACAAAAGGCCAGAGACCCTCCGCGTTGAGGCTTTCTTGGATAAAAACGCTCCGTCCGTGGAGGCCAACATGTTTATACTACAAAATATGGTGAACTCTGCCCGTCTTCGACACATTCTCAGGGTCATTAGTGGCGAAGGAAACGGCAGCAGGAAGAGCAACTCAATGCTCAAACCAAACACCCGTGCACAAAAATATTTACTCCCAGGAGGGACTCCCGATAAGAGACGGAGGGGTTTCCCTGCTCAACTAACAGTTCCTAGCCGTGTGTCCCGACCGCCATCGACAGGCCTTGCGGGACGACACGGTAAGAACTCATCTGCGGAACTTGTGAAACGGAAACCTCTCTGTCCAGCTGTTCCCCCACGTCTCGGTAAGTGAGGACTTTCTTATGTCAAGTTATTCATTGCATGGGCAGAGCTGTTTGCTTTAGAAGTATTGCGAGACTCATTAAGTCTTGTCAAGCTAGTATGCAATAAAAACATATGCATATGCATTATCAGAGAGAGAGAGAGAGAGAGAGAGAGAGAGAGATGAATCAGATAAATGCAGGTTAATGTAACAAAAGTTTATGAATATTCTTACCCATCCCCCATTTGTTCAGGTGAACAAACTTGATGGAAGCAATTAGGGACTGTTTAGTTTCCATTGCATTATCCATCAGCCTCTTGGATGTGACAGGCCTTTTTTACTTCTTAATTACTCTTTTCTGTATAGCGAATAACTGGAGATTTTTATTAGTTACAGTTAGAAATCATCCAACTAATCTAACAGGATAATTTTCGATTCTCTGAGATTAATTTACTCTTCTACTTTGAGTGATATGAACTAACTGGCTGCTTATATTGTATACGAATTTACACATATCAATTAGTTTTTTGATTTTCACGGATATAACTAAACCTAAGCAGGGGTCGTTAAGGGGTTGTTCTCATCTATCATGTTTTTACACTCAATGGTGAGAAAAGGCAATGTTTAAAAAGAGTCAATGATTAACAATGGTTGCTATTATTGTAAATATTAGGTTGCCATGTTTAATAGATAAACGTGATGTTACCTTCTACATTCTTGAAGTTTTTTTTTTAAATTTTCCAGTTTTGTAGAAATGCAATATTTAATAGAAGCTATCAGTATGGTTTCTATCGTATTTCTCAACCCAGTGATGTTTACCACCATTCCTATCTATATAAGCAATAAACTCTACTAGTTGCTGAACTAAGTTATATCTAAGTTTTATAAAACGTTAAGATATTAATTACATAAATGTCTTAATAATAATAATCATTGTCAGTTTGATTCATTTAATATTTTACTTAAATATATATTAAATAAGTCGTCTCATTACAGATAAAGGTGTTCAAAAAGTTTCCGAAACGTCAGTAATAATAATAATCCTCAGCACTATCAGGTCTTTAAAACAGCCCACCATCTCTCCAGATTGATTTACATAACCATAATTTTAAAGTAAGGTACTAAAAGGTTGCGTGTGTTCTTCTCGCTAATTTACTTGATTGTGGAATAAAATCCGCCACCTCCTCATGAGACCGGTAATTTCAAGTTCATATGAAAAGCCCCGATAAAGGTTCGCTTCTCAGATGAGATTCTAACTCTGTTTTTTTTTTCAACAAAAAAGGCTTCGTTGAAACCGAAGCTTTTTTTGTTGAAGATAAAGCTTCGTTGAAACCGAAGTTTTATCTAGAAGCTATGGAGCTTCTAGATAAATGTCTTGCATAAAGAAATTAATGACGTATTGTTGGTGTGAAATCTGAACTAATAGGCTTTTCCTGAACAGCAATCTCTCTCTCTGGGGAATATAATTTTGTATTAGATCGGCATGAAAAAAATTCTCTGCAAAAGATAGTACAAACAGAAAATATTTTCGCGTTGAGAGCTAAATGTTTTTTTGCGTAAACAACAAATAGCTTCACTTTGATATTCTGTGATTTTTTAATCTGGCAGACCTCTAAAGACTTGTCTTTTCGGGATGTTTTTGTTTAAAATTTCTTTGGAGATTTTTCTGCTTTGCAGAGAGTGGAAGCTAATGGTCTCTGTATTGGTATGTTCCAGTTTTTATAAACATTTTGAAGCATACTCAACCGAATTCTTGTTTAACGAGTACTTCAGGGTTACTTTTCTTTTTCATCTTTCAAGTTATTAATGATATGTTTATTTGAAAGCAGTAAGAATCCCCTACCAGTCAACATTTTTTTCACTTATTTTGTTTAGTGTCTGCCTGAATTTACGGTACAAGTTGCTTGAAAAGGTCGCAGATTAACCAGAGAGCAGATTCTCTTAATGCTCCTTCAATATATCAGAGCAGTCATGTGAAAAACGACAAGAGTGACAATACCGATCATTCCCGAAATCCCTTAATCTTATCGTAATGGGTACTGATGATGGTCATCAGAGCTGTCATATGCGGTTGGCTTCACCGTGTTGGCTGAATGAAATGTAGAAGAACGAAACGTTCATAAGTAATACTTTATATGACTGGCTCCGTCACTTAAAAAGTAGAAAAAAGGGAAAAAAATAAATAGAAGTAGAAAAAGAGATAAAATAGAAAAAAATTGTCTATTATACTTTCCATTATTTTTGGATAGAATCGTGTTCAAATGTAGTCAGTCAGACGAATGACGTATGTTGGATTCAAATCCTGTTAAAAAACCGAAATGCATTCATAAGGCCTTTTTTATTGCTGCCTAAGCTAGCTGTTCCTGGATAGATCATAGCAGTGTTTTCCTCCCTGGAATTTCGCCTTTTTCCTCCTCATAAAAAAGACAAACCAGCCAGAGAACACACTTTATTGTATAATGAAACCTGTGGAGAATTCTTGACTAAACAAACACACGTAATAACCACAGTAATAAGTTTTAATAAGTAAATATTTCATCCTAAGTATCTTAGGACATCGTCAGTACAGTTAATTAAAACAGTACTAGGAATAACATAGTTAGGGCGCATGATTACAATGGAATCCCAATATGCGTGCAGTAGCATGTTATAGAATTAATTTAAAATATAACTGGAGAAGAAAAAATATTACATTAAAATAAAATAACATATAAAAATTATTTTACACAATTTTGTATGACAATTTCCCATACTTTAGGAATAGCAAGAGCGTCGTTACGGTTTAGATTTGGTCTGTGAAGTAGGGCTTCAATACTTTCTTTATATAAACGTTCCTGTTTATATAAAGATCTATGTAGAAGTTTAGTCTTTTCCCAATGGATCCTATGGTTTGGGTTTCCAACTCCGTGTTGTGCGAGGCCAGATTTCTGGGGTCTAATAAGATGGATATGGTCTTGATGTTCCGAAAACAAGCACTACACCTGTTTCTAGATAAAATAAACCTTCTTCATCCTCGCATCAAATTTACTCTAGAAAAGAATCTCCACAGGGTATCTTCTTTCTGGATTTACGTATCCAAAAAAAAAAAAAAAAGAAAATGGTTCTATCTCCACTTATGTCTATCGCAAGCTGACATTTTCAGGTCCCTACTTTCACAATTCTTCTGCTCATCATCCATCTCAAAAATTTGTCATCATTAAATCATTAGTAACCAAAGCACACAGATTCTGCTCCTCTGAAGAATCTCTAAACCAAGAATTGGAAATAATCAAAAATACAGCCATACTAAATGGATACAATCTGAAAACAACTCAAAAAATCACCAGTCACTTCCCTACACATCAACTTGAACAAGCCCATAGGATTCCCATACATTATGGCAAAGGCATCTCCGAACGTCTTTCAAAAATTATGAAGAAATACAAACTTGCTACTTCCTGACGTGTACGAGGTTCCATGCTCCTGTAAATTGTCTTACTAAGGACAGACAGGTAGATCTGTTCATAAACGCATTTCGAAACATCAAGACCATATCCGTCTCATCAAATCGCAGAAATCTGGCCTCGCACAACACGGAATTGAAAACCCAAACCATAGGATCCATTGGAAGAAAACCAAACTTCTACATAGATCTTTATATAAATATGAACGTTTATATGAAGAAAGTGTTGAATCCCTACTTCACAGACCAAATCTAAACCGTCATAACGTTCTTGCTATTCCTGAAGTATGGGAAATTGTCATACAAAATTGCGTAAAATAATTTTTTATATATGTTATCTTATTTTAATGCAATCTTTTTCCCTTCAGATATATTTTCATTTAATTCTATTCCTAGTATTGTTTGAATTAACTGTACTGACGATGTTCTATGATATTTAGGGTGAAACATTTACTTATTAAAACTTATTACTGTGGTTATTACGCGTGTTTGTTTAGTCAGAGAACACACTCACTGAAAAAACCTGGAAATGAAGATGTTTAATCTCTCTCTCATTACGAATATTTAGGTTAATACCTTAAAAAAGATGGGATGACAGATTTCCCTGTTATTTTGTGGACAAACAAAATCTGTGAAAACCAAATAGTGGGTAAGGAAACTTGAATTACTCCCCTGGGGAACTTTCCTAGTTTATTCCACAACGATGAAGTGGTCATTAATATGTATTTATTAATTAGAAACATTTTTGATTAAATTTACTAACTTTGATAGAATAACTGCAATAGTTTAATCATTTCGTTGTTGCTTGTTTATTATTAAATATTTATTAGTAATTTTTCAGGTTAATAGAACACATGAGTATCTGTTTGGTTGGTTTTATCAATGCTCAAGTTATTCAGTGACTTTAGACCAATGGATTACATTGAGTTCGATGTTTGAAATCGTCACAACATGTAAACTTTTGTTTCAAGCATATCATCTGAGAACCAAAGAACAAAAATGTTGGTTCTCAGAGAATCAAAATGTTTGAAAAACATATATCGTAATAACATAATAATTGTAATAAATAATATATTGGGTTTTAGAATGTATTCAAAAAAACGTTTATTAAGTTTACGTCTGGTTTCAATTAGATTGTTTTTATCGATAAAATTTGGCAAAACAATAACTGGCTATAACTTATATAAATAATTCCACATGGATCTTAACGAATATGGCGAATATTAATATTTAGAATCATTGTTAAAGTTACTCCAGTTATTTAAGTTTTGATTTCAATCGGGTCATTTATAATGAGCAAAAAACACATTTAAGTATATCGAATACATGCTGGCCAAAAACAGTTCGAAGTTGAATCTTTTTAACAATGAAAAAAAAAAAAACGTTTTTACGCTACTATTATAAAACGTATCATTCTATGATCATCTACAATCATTCCTTACTTGTGTTAAATAAATGATTGAAATTATTGCAGTCTGTGTCAGTTAACCTCTGCAGCGAGGATGATTGGTACATGTTGGATGTAAAAGAAAATTTATTGTCGCTAGCAAGAGAAATATCGGAATTTCTATCAATGTTCGTGTTTGTCTGATTCGCTTGTAAAATTACTACACTTCTTCTTATAAGATCATTAATAATGGTAATACTAATCATAAGACCATATTAATAACGTGTGTGCTTAAAGCTATTGCTTTATTTGTTTTATTCGTGCCGAAATATTTATTGGCATCTTTATTTTCATTTTCTCCTAACTTCGAAGACTTCTGTTTCAAATGATATTTTTGTAATTTTACATCGTAAATCCTTGACGCCACCCCAGTACAACCAACGCATCATTAGAAGGGCAGTCGAAGAATTCTCAAACCAATTTTCGCAATTGCAAGGGAGATTGAATGACTAGATTTAAACTCAGTTGTCTTTATCTGTGTTAATCTAGAAATTCAACGCATCAGCGACATCTGTCTTACTACCAAACCATTGTGTTTTGCAATATTATAGGGACAAAGTTCTGCACGAAGAGTTGTCCTATTTATTCACACATTACGTACATGTTTATTTTTCTTATTATTAATGTTTATAGATTAAAAAATTCTACACTAATTTCGCAATTTATTTCAACACGATAATATTATTACATGGTCTTAGATTAATAACTAGAGCAACTCAATTCTCAAGGTATTCGTTAATTATGCTAAACAAACACGCGTAATAACCTCAGTAATAAGTTTTAATATGAAAATATTTCATCCTAAACATCTTTGGACAACGTCAGTACAGCTAATTCAAATAATACTAGGGATAACATATAGTTAGGGCGCATGATTACAATGGAATCCAAATATGCATGCAGTAGCGTGTTAAAGAATTAAATGAAAATATATCGGGGGGGGGGGAATTACATTAAAATAAGATAAACATATATAAAAACAAATATTTTACACAATTTTGTATGACAATTTCCCATACTTTATGAATAGCAAGAACGTCATGACGGTTTAGATTTGGTCTGTGAAGTAGGGTTTCAACACTTTCTTTATATAAACGTTCATGTTTATATAAAGATCTATGTAGAAGTTTGGTTTTCTTCCAATGGATCCCATGGTTTGGGTTTTCAATTCCGTGTTGTGCGAGGCCAGATTTCTGCGATTTGATGAGACGGATATGGTCTTGATGTTCCGAAATGCGTTTATGAACAGATCTACCTGTCTGTCCAAAGTAAGACAATTTGCAGGATCATGGAGCCTCATACATGCCAGGTAACATCAGAGGTGAGAGTTTGTCTTTAGGAGAAGGTAACAAGTTATAGATCTGGTTGATTGGTTTGTAGGTAGTAGCAAGTTTGTATTTCTTCATAATATTTGAAAGACGTTCGGAGATGCCTTTGCCATAATGTATGGGAATCCTATGGGCTTGTTCTTGTTTAGGTTGATGTGTAGGGAAGTGACTGGTGAATTTTTGAGTTGTTTTATGATTGTATCCATTTAGTATGGCTGTATGGTTGATTATTTCCAATTCTTGGCTTACAGATTCTTCAGAGGAGCGGAATCTGTGTGCTCTGGTTACTAATGATTTAATGATGGCAAATTTTTGAGATGGATGATGAGCAGAAGAATTGTGAATGTAGCAACCTGAAAATGTCAGCTTGCGATAGACATAAGTGGAGATAGAACCATCTTCTTTTCTTCGGATGCGTAAATCCAGAAAGGAGATACCCTGTGGAGATTCTTTTCTAGAGTAAATTTAATGCGAGGATGAAGAAGGTTTATTTTATCTAGAAACAGGTGTAGTTCCTGTTTGGAATGACCCCAGACAGCAAACACGTCATCGACATATCGTGGCCAATTTTTGGTTTGGGTTTAAACGTGAAAATGTTTTCTTCAAGGTATTCTAGAAACAGATTTGCTAAGTTTGGTGATAAGGGAGACGTCATTGCTGTTGCTTCCTCTTGTTTATAATTTTTTTTTTACAAGTGAAATAACCGGACATAATAATCAATTTGAATAATTCGACAATATCAGATGGAAAGTTTTGAGTTAACAAGTCTACCGTTTCCTTATGGGGAATATTAGTGAAGTGGGAGACAGTGTCGAAGCTAATTAGCATGTCAGTTTCCAACAGTTGAATGTGTTTTATTTTTGCGTGAAACTCTGTGGAAATTTTGTTTGATGAGGCTGAGTGGCCTATGTGAGGACAGAGAAGGTTAGATAAGAATCTTGATAACTTGTAAGTCGAGCTGCTAATAGAATCCCCGATAGGTCTGAGTGGAACGTTATTTTTGCGAAGGTAAACTGTATATTCTAGGAGGCCAATCATGGTATGTCCTGAGTTTTTTTATTTTTCTTCATCTAATGAAGTGGTTTCATCAAGATACCTGTTCATTTCTTGAGCTGTCTTTGTAGGATCATAATCAAGTTTGGCGTAAGTATTTCGATATCGGAGTAGTAAATTCATTTTTCGGTCATATGAATTGGTATCTAGAACAACAGCGGTATTTCCCTTGTCGGCTCTGGTGATAATTATGTTTTTATTACGTTTTAAGAGAAGGTAAAGAGCTTTCAATTCAACAATATCCATCCTAAGATGTTTAGGATGAAATATTTACTCGTTAAAACTTATTACTGTGGTTATTAGGTGTTTGTTTAGTCATGAATTCACCACATGTTTCATTGTACAATAAATTCGTTAATTATATTGCTTCAATTGTATGTTTCTAGATTGCTTATTTTCTTCTATATGCAGAAGAAAAAAATAACGTTATTTGGAAAGTTACATCTGAGACATACAAGCCTAAGACTTTTGCTATGTAAGCCAGATGTTTCTTGTACACAGAAAATACGTGTTTTGTTTCTCCTGCAATTTTTTTAAAAAAATATATATAAAATAAAGAAATCTCACCTTAGTATTGCGTACAGCCTTCCCATGTTAATACGGCAAACCTTCGTTATAACATGTCTGAGCGAAAAATGTGTTATGGACTTTGATTCCGGTTAGAAAACCAAGAATGCATTCTTCAAAATTCGGAGCTAAAGTAGCTTGAAAACAAAGCATGTCTTTGACATAATTGTAACATTGTTGAATTAAAATTCTCTCCTTATGATAAGACATTTTGTTTTTCCATATCGAAATGTGCCACAATAATTACTATTTGGAGTTCTTGATGTCCGATGTGATATTATATGCTGTAAGGAAGTTTTAATGCAACAGATGAGAACTGAATGTTGCATGGTTACCACAGATTTCAAAGTGTAGATTCGTGGAGGTTGGTTTTATGATTATAGTTCTGATATTACTGATACAGCCTCTGGTAAGCCCGATAAGGGATAGTAGGTAAACACAGCCTTCACAGGATAAAAATGTAACATTTATAGAAGGTACGTGATTTGAAATGTTTTAAAATTGTTGATTTGCTGTCTCTTCTAAGGTATTTCTATGTTTGTGTAATGTTCATGCTGTTAGAAATTTTTGGTCGTTGGTTCTAAAACTTAGCGTAAGTAGATGGATTTAATAACACATGAGCACTTCAGACCATCTTATAATTCACTTAGATTTCACGTTAACCACATTTCATATTTTCAATCGAAATACTTTTTCGATTGAAAAAGCAGCTATCTTACACTCCAAAGTACAAGTACAAGGTTACTCGAAATTTATTTGATGTGATATCATGATTAACCTACTTCATGGTACAAAGTACTTAGTGTACGAAATATACACTTATAAACTAAGATTTTCTTCTTTTTTTAAAGTAATTATTTCGAAAACTTCTATTTCTTTCCGGTGCATTTCAGTTTTTAATCAAATGTTCAGCCAGTTTTAAAGAAGTTGACAAATCTTTTCCTGTACTAATTGCGTAATTTTTTGAATTCTTCTTCGTAATGGCAATACGCATGCGCACAATGTAAATCATGGAACCATTAGAAACCGTAGGTTTCTTGAAATGTATATATTAGTAGTGAACAGAAGAGATTACAAAGACTGTAAACATGACTCTCCGACAGATGTCCAAGTTAAATTTCCGATTCCGGAGAAGACTAATTCTTTTGCCTGAAATGACGGCACTTCATACGCCATTATTTGGTTCAAGAAGTGTTTATGAATTCACCAAATCATATTACATGCACTAATAGTTCTGTACTACCCTTTCCAATGAACAATGTGTGTTTTCATAATGCAAAACTCGTCCAATAAGAAGTTGTAAACTGTTGGATATCCTTTAATACAGCTCGCGTCTTTCCTAATATCTTTGATAACTCCGGTCAGTGGACGATATTCCTATTCTGGAGCTGAAGAGAACGAGGGAGTACCTTTGGTTAAACGAGCTACTAAGAATCCAGCATTTCGGTATTCACGGAAAAGCCCCCAGAACTCAATACATTTCCTTCAGCTGGCATCGACGGATTTCTGTTGGATCATCCACTATTACACTACACTACATCCCCTCAAAGTTCAGTGAAAAATGGTAATGTTCTTGTTGGAAAGATGTCGGTTCAAATCCTGTTTAGGATACGAAAGTAGGTCTTCGGAAATGAAGGCGAGTTAGTCTATCTGAAAAGCAGTGGATTAACTTTTTCTTCCTTGATAGTTGAGTTTGATCTCATAATGCAAACCAAACCGGCTAAAGAACGCACCTGTGACTGATAGGCATAGAAAACAATGTAAGTAGATTGACAGCCCTATGATAGCATCAATTTGGTTTTATTATTATTATTATTATTAAGAGAGACCTCCAGGGAGTCAGAGACTCATCGAGGGAGGCCACATACTACACACACCAGCTATCATACTTATTCTTGAATTCATTCACACCGCTTGCACTCACAACATCCAACGGCATTCCGTCCAATCACGCACCACCCTCTGAGAGAAAAATCTGGCCCTTACATCCTCCTTGGCGGCCTTCATTCTCAGCTTCCAAGGATGCTCTCTCGTTCTTTCCCCATCTTCCATCAATTGAAATCTTACATGATCCTTTCAGAAGTTTGTAAGTCACAATCACATCATCCCTTCTTCTCCTGTTTGCTAGTGTCTGCAGTTTAAAAATTCTCAATCTGTCTTCATGATCAGTATTCCAGAATCCTGATATCATTTGTAATACTCTCCTTTGTACTCTCTCCAATATATCAGAATCACAACGGAAACTAGGAGACCAGACCTGTGCACAATAATCCGAGTGAGGTCTTATCAAGGCCTTGTAAAGAGGCAAAATAACATCCTTATCTTTACAAGGATAAGGATTGCAATGCTGAACGTTCGTTTCAGCATTGCAATTATCTTTTGAGTTGTATTTGCAATCTTTGCCACATGGCCCCTAAACTTCAACTTCCTATCTATTAACACTCCAAGATCCCTAGCCTAATCCCACCAATATAATACCACAGTGGATATCTAATCATGCCGAAGTGAATGACTTTACATTTACTGACATTGAACTAACACCCATTTCCCATGCCCAAAATTCCAGCCTATTCAGATCATCCTGCAAAGACTGCATATCAGCAGCATTCCTGATTATCCTACCTATCTTTGCATCATCAGCAAATAACTGTATGTCGCTTGTCAGACCATTCCCAATATCATTAATGTACAGATTGAATAACAGTGGACCAAGCATTGATCCTTGTGGTACTAAAACATGACCTTCCCAATGAACAAAGTAGAGATTCACTGTCAACCCATTTCCGAATGTGGGCCCTAACCAATTTTCCAAAAATATTCAGCACCACTCCTGAGATACTAATTGGTTGATAGTTGGATACGTCGGTCTTTGCACCACCCTTGTGCAATGGAATTACATACATTCCTTCCATTACTGCAGAATCTTCCCTGTTCTGAGACTCATATTAAACATCCTGGTCAAAGGAATGGCCAGTTCAGCTGAACACTCTTCTAGCACACGTGCTGATATTCCATCAGTCCCTAGTGCTGAACTCTTATTCAGTTTGTGCAACAGCACTAACACCTCGTCCTCATATATCTGCGTTTCTTCATCTAGTGAGGAGGCAACAGTGAGCTCAATGTTGCGTTCACCAGGTTGATAGCTTTTAACGAAATGGGCACTCATTAGTTGAACAATCTCTTCTGCATCTGTAACCCTCACGCCATCTGGATTTAGAAGAGTTATTCTTTCATGTTCATTCTTTCTTTTACTTGCAGCATATCGATAGAATTCTTGGGTTGCCTTTAGCACGCAGAACCAGTGTCTTTTCATAATCAGACCTTGATTTCCGTACAACAGTTATAACTATTCTAGCTTATAACTTTCACAACGGACGATGTGGAAGGAATACCTTATGCAAACGGTATTCCTTCCACATCGTCCTTTTCTTATGAATCTCTTGCTTAATAAGATTACACATCCATTTGACTCATACCCTATTTATTCTTCGAACTCTCGGGACACATTCTGATATCGCATCGTTTAAGTATTGTTTAAATGATTCCCATTCACTGTCGATATTATTTCCATCCAGCAACCGATCCCATTCCACTGAACTCAGTAGAATCCTCAGGTGGTCATAATTTCCTGCTTTGTAGTTCAGCAGGTAAACTTTTCTGAATGGAACATTCATAAACTTAGTCACTTCCCAAGTGAGTTCCGCATGATCACTCTCACCAACCGGAGCAGAATGGTTACATCTTTAACTCAACCGCCCTCTGACACTGTAATTAAATCTAACACTCTTTCACCTCGAGTTCCTCCTGTCACATGCTACTTGAAGTTGTCCCTCAACAGCTGAATAAATGCATTTTCATTCTTCTCATGAGATTCTACTGCTCCCCAGTCAATATTTGGATAATTGAAGTCTCTCATTATGATTACTTTTTTATGCTCACTTTTTCTATTTGGTGATTCATTTCTTCATCACCAGCAACCGATCCACCAGGT
The DNA here is from genome assembly GCF_054136105.1 of Typopeltis vanoorti. Classification (NCBI taxonomy): domain Eukaryota; kingdom Metazoa; phylum Arthropoda; class Arachnida; order Uropygi; family Thelyphonidae; genus Typopeltis; species Typopeltis vanoorti. Next base: position 64,687,888 of record NC_143567.1, on the reverse strand, counting down.
CTGGTAACAACAGCCCGCTATGAAATTGATCTTGTTGGATTCCACCTCACACCAGATTACTTCAAACTCATGCCACATGAAATACTGCTAGTAGTATTACTACATTCATAAACTTGTCACGTAGTATTACTACATTCATAAACTTCGGACCCATCACATGTACAAATCTTCGCATACATGTGATGGGTCCGAACCGGACGAACACAAACCCGAAATCGTTCCCGCCTCGTCAGCATTTCCATGACAAAGCCCATTCCCATCATTAGCATTGTTATATACCATTGTCGCTTTTACGCTCGCATTCTCACCATTCCTCCTTTTATAATTTAGTTTCCCTGACTCTCTGTGTTAGGTCTCATACCAGTTATTATTTTTTCTTCCTATGGAGCTAATTCACTTGGACATGGTGGATCATTGATCCTGACATGTTAAAATGAGAATGAAATGAATATTACTGTTAATCAGAACTCAGGGGTAGAACATAATCGTATCTACTATATTGACCTAAAATATGAACTGGGCCTTTTCGGTGTTAGGAGACACAGAAATGAATGTCTAAGAGTACAAGATTGCACACAGCTTCAGTGCTTGTATTTTCCATTTCGTACTAAATTGGATTCATCTTCAAATATAACCATACATGTTTAGTATAAAAAATTTAGATTGGTATAATGTGAGAAGGCTAATTTTTTTTCATGAAAAGAGGACATAAATCCCTTTTACTAGCTTACCTCTGTTAGAGCGCATCTGAATCTGAGGAGCAGGAAGTTAAATTATCCTGCTTACATAACGTCTGCTCTCCGTAATTACCCTTTTAATCCATATCCGCCTTCTTGTTCAAACCATCTTCTCGTTCATCAGTTGCTATGGGTTACCAGCAGCGAGATAACATAATAGCAAAACACAGCTGTGGATCTCATATGCAAGATCAGTATGAAGTCATCTCGAGCAGTTTATGCATCTGAAATCAATTAGTATATAAAATATCGATTTGTCTCTTTGTCCACCTCTTGTTTTGATGACCGAATAATCCCTAAACTATAATTTCACTTATTATTAAATCATGTTTCTGCGAAATATTAATAATTGAAATTTATGCTAAGATATGGAGATTATTTTCATAATATTCTGAAATATCTAAGACGTAAAATTATTTATTATGATCACTTCTAATACATCTTTCAAAGTGTGTATAAAATTCCATCGTACTATGACTTCCCTAATCGAACTACGAAGTGTATACAAAGAAAGCGATGAATACCTACTTAGCAAGTCGTGTCGTAATCTATCCATCGTTTTATACTTAAAACCTCCCCATTTTTTATCTACTTACAAAGTCTATCCATCATCTTTGAAAGTTACAAAGACCGCAATCAATCACCATGCCTTGTTATCAACCTGGGCGTCCCCAAAAATGTTATTAACGATGACATTTTTTCAAGTATTTTGTGATCAATTGGAAATATACACAGAATGTCTGATAGTTTTTTTTTAGTTATATATTTTGCTGACACGTTCTCTCTTTTTTTTAACGATTGTTCTTCAGCTACTTTTAGCGATCTACAGCTGTAGGAAGTATATTAACATAAGTAAAAAATGAAAATTTTAATTTTTTTGCCGTTTTTTTTATCAGTTATTGGTAGATCATTATATAAAACAGAAATTATATTAACAATATCTCTTTCACATTACACACGTCAGCGTAACAAGTGAAAATTTTACACTATCTTATAATCAATTGTTACCAGATGAATGTGTAATGTTGAAGTTCATGTAAAATAGGGTAGATTGATAATCAGTTGGACGGATAGTATTTTAATACACTGAATGTCCAAAATGTCCTAAATGTTGTCCAAAACAAGGACAAACGCTATTTTGAAGATTACAACTGCAAATTCAGACGAATTAGCTTGTGGCAATTTGTATAGCTGTTGATTTCGAGCAGAAAGCGGGTACACAGTCAAATTTTCGCATCGCGCGCAAAGAGGTCACGTGGTAGCACTCAACAGGATATGCCAAAAAAAAAAAGGCTGCGGTAAGAGATTATGTTTGAAGGACGCTGTTTTCGTGAAGTAATAAATTTGCAAACTTGGATGTCTTGTAATTTCTCAAAGACATCATTTAGATGATTTCACGTTGGGAAGAAGTATTGAAAAGCTTGAAGATGGCTGCAGAATTACTGGCATTGCCAGAGAGTTTGGAATGTCACATAAGCATTGTATCTGGGCAGCGTTTCAAACCAATAGAATGTTCCAATTATTGCCTGTAGTCTGCGTCCCTTCATTCACAGCACATTATAGAGCACGTTTTGAGTGATGTTGTATCCATAAAATTAGGACAAGACACCAATCGGCTAATGTACTCTTTACAGATGAGAGTAGGTCTTACTCTGATCTGGCGTGAAAGTGGTACTGCATACCATTGCGATAATGTTCTTGAAAGGGGTAGTAGATACGGAATTCATTTTTATGGATGAAAATACCACACGACATCGTATACGAGCAGTGGAGATACTTCTGGAGATCGAGGATATTAATCAAATTGAGTGGCCAGCAACCTCCCCAGATCTCAACTCCATAGAATACGTTTGGGACGCAATAGGGAGATGCACTGCTGCTCGAAATCCTCCCTCCTCCAGAAAACAAGGCATTATCTTTGTTCTGAATGTGAAGTGGGCTAGTTTGCCTCAAGAACTCTTGAATCACTTTGTACTAAGCATGGTAGTAGGACGTTGTGGGAGCTGCATCTCAGTTCGGGGTGGACATATTTCATTCTGAAATGTCTCTCAGCATAGTTTCTACAAGCACCGTACATTAATTCCTTAAATACATCCTTAGGAGATTTATGACTTTTGCCAAAAAACTTATTGCAATTTAATTTGTACTAAATTTATAACACGTTTTTGTATAATACATTTATTAATATGCTGGCAAGAAATTAATGTCCACATTTGTCAGTAGTCATGAAAATGTTATCATATAGAGGTAAAAATGTAGTTCTTCGTTAGTTTTTGGACACCAGTGTATTATTTAATCAAATAATATTATATCTCGGTAATATTATTTATTCAAATAATGTAACTAATTGTTAATTAATTATTAAACCATTACCATGGAAATATAATATTTCCATGGTAACCAAAGTTTCCGTTACGTCCTCTAGAAATAATAATAATCATACCACACTCCGTTCCAAACTGAATCCGACTGAGATTGATCTGATATAGTCTAGTAAAAAGTTTCTGAATTCTTAAAGATAATTTGATTATAGAAATCAGATTAAGAAGAGAAACTGCGTAATAGCAGAAATTAGGAAGTTAATTAATTACTGTATTTATTGATCAGCTACTTGTATAATAATGGCATGCATAGCTCAGTAAAAGCTAAAGTGTCAATCACGTGATGTTATTGTGAATAATTAACCTTTCTTTCCAACGTATTGAAGATACTGTACTTTATGCAAGCAATTTCACCACGCAGGTTCTTCCTGGCACATCTTTACTCATAAATAAGATGATATTTTTAACTTTTTTCCCCCCTTCATGCACTAAAGGCTTGGACTTTTTTTTTTTGACGCACTCCAGGCGAAGAGAGATTGCTAACTAGTTACGTGTGACTTCACACACAGCAGCATTCATCATATAGCGTAGGTTGTGTAAAAGAACGAAAGAATAAAAACACTCTTTTCGCCTTCTTTCCTGTTCGTCTACAGTAATTTTTCATATGTGCGCCGGCAGTTTTGTTAAAAGCAAAGTTTTGTCTCGGTATCAACTAAGGCGACATCGTCGTTGTCATGGGATACCAAGCAACATCTTAGGAAGCCTAGGATAACTTCTATCAAAAAAGAAAGAGATAAAGAGATTGTGTGTGTTCGCACTTTGTCCGAACTTGGCAATTAACTCCGTGTCTGATATCTAACACACACACACACACACACACACACACACACACACACACACACACACACACACACACACACACACACACACACACACACACACCATTACGGTTTTAAAAATAGGTATTTAATTAATAAGTGGTTTATTTGTTAAACGAATTACAACACCAGGTGCTATGGTGACCTGATTTAACCAATACCAGCTGCTCGAAGTAAATCACAGAATTCGTGACGTAAGATGTTGGTAAAAAAAAAAAAATTCATTTCTTAAGTGTGTTACTAGATTATCGCCGAGTGAAAAAAAAAAAAAATCCAAGTGTTCCATTAAAGTTAATGGTGGATCGACGAAGTTAGTCATGATAGCTTTTATTTCAACAGCGCGAATTTTTTTGTTTAACTCGCCAAAATATATTAAGCAATTAATGAATAATAAATCTTCGGACCATGCCATTTTCCTAATATTATAAATAATAATACAATTAATAATAATGTTAATCGAACATTAATTTATACTGCTGCTACTACTACTACTAATAATAAAGATGCTTTTATGAACGAGACCTATCCCCCATTGAAATATTTATTTAAATATTAGCATTTTAGTTTACCTTGTTACCTCACAGCATCTATAATTGTTTAACAGTATTGTCAAATACTTTTAATTTTCGTTCACATCGGGCATTTTTTAGATAACAACAGACAAAAATGAAAAAATGATAATAAAGAAACTGTATGCAATGTGCAATATATAAGCGCTTAGATTCAGTTGTGATTTTCAATGATGTCACAGTTCAAAAATGGTTGTAACGAACCTGGGTGCAAAATACGAGCATCTAGATTCAGTTGTCGTGATATTCAATGACGTCACAATAGAAGAATGATAGTGCAACTTTTTTTTTATAAAATTATCATCTGCAATTTACATACTTCGTCATTGTTTTAGTGTAACAATAATTCCAAACCTCTTATATGACGTCATTCAACTTACTGAAAAGCAAAACGTGTTTTTTAATATCCTGACTCCACTAATTTACTGATTTTACTAAATATTTTTTGAACTACAGAAATGCTCAAATTACATTTATATTATTCCCATCTCCAGTCACTCCATTCAAATACATTCGCGTATTTCTGTTTAATATTTCTTTTTCTTTCGTAATTTTGTATGCGTATGTAAGTCAGGGGTGTACTAACTAGTTAAAAGACATCGTTATCGGTCAACCAACAGCACAGCAGGAATCGTATTACCATCACAAGGTTACTTTCGACAAAGCATGTGTGTGTGGCAAAGGAAATATATTGGCATTTACCCATCTACGGATGTATACAGATAGGTTTAGATTTCCGACGTTAAAGTCATCCCTCGAAGGTCTGCAGAGGAAAACATACCCACAACGAAACTCTAGCCTCCCCGTGCGTCATCATTCAGTTCATTATGGTCTGAGCCTAACAATGGGATCAAATGACACATGCGCTATGTGTTCCTGGTAGATGCATGCGTTCTTAACAATGCTGAAGGTTAACACATTCAGTTGCAAATACATATTTGGCATTGTCAAAGTTCGCATTTAAATGTAACTGATTTTTATTTGTTATATTATTGTGTTGTTTATGCGTAATTTATTAAAAAAATTTTCAAAACCGATGTTTTTACTACAGTCTAGAATAAAACTGGAAAATCCGTTTATAAATCGTACTTGGCTAGCTATATTGGGTAGTTCAGAATCTCAGCAGATTTGTACCCGGATATTTCGTCTCTAAACTGACGCCTAAGACGTTTTGCTTCCTTATAACTAGGTCGCCAGTTCCGAAAATAATTTTGCGGTTTTATTGATGGTTTGAAAGACGGCAGTGCAACACCAGCAGCTGAGAGTTCGGGTGTCTTGTGTTTTACTATACATTCGTTCATTTTTTTAAGAGGTTTACGCTTCTGAAATTTTTAGACTTTTTTTTTAAAAAAATGTCTATTTATAAACCATTTTATTTATTTGTTTCTTAGAAAATACTTCTTAGCTCAAGAGTTCGTTTACCTCAGAAATATATGCATAACTTCTTCAACAATTAGGTTTTCCAAATGTATGCAGATCAATGTCGTCTGCTTAATTTTTTACTTTTTAATTGTTACATCATGCTTAAAAAAACAAACAAAAAAAACGGAATCACATTCTGTAGGCTAATGAAAAAGATTAGAAATGTATGAAAGAGTACTCTAAAATCAATCGGATCCAGAGGGTCCAGTTCCAGATGATTGGAGTAAAGCTCTGATAGTATAAATTTCTAAAAAAGGGAAATAAAACTGATTATGAGAATTACAGAGGTATTTCACTCATGAGTGTACCTGATTTATGCAAGTATACATGAGAAACGGCTAAGAAAAATTGTGCAAGGGAAGCTTGGTGAAGAACAAGTTGGATTCAGGCCAAGTCGAGATCAGATTTTTCATTTTAAGGCAGTACAGTCGAGGCATCATGGGGAATATAACAAGAATCCAAAGAAAGCAAGAAAAAGTTGTTCAAAACGCTACAGTTATATGGTTAGATGGAATATTATTAAAACTAGTATAATAATAATCCTCGGCAGTGACATGCTATTAAACCCACGGCCTGCTCTGATTGGGTTTTGTAATCATAACTTCAAGTGGTTGGTCTTATGCCAAAATATATCCTTGTATGTAAATTGCGTATATATATATCCATGGTCGGTTTGTCTGGCTACGTGAATGAAAAAAGCTGACTTTCCGGAACGAAACCCTCCACCCCCCGCCCCTTAGGAGAACTGCTAACTCACCTTCAAATGAAAATCTCTGATATAAGTTCTTCGCCTCGTAAATGAGAAACCTAAGTCTTTTCAACGAAAGGCTGATTCAAAGTAATACAATCTATATTCGAGTTGTAAGTCAGTAGTTAGAATTGAAACAAATACAAGGTGTAAAATGAGATGTAATACAAGGGTGCACACTGTCCCCTGCTGTTATTCATCATCTATGCGGATCATATTACGAAGGAAAGTGACATTAAACATGATATGTAAATTGGAGATTTTAATCTTAGCTGTTTCTTTTATGCAGATAATGCTACACACTTAAGTAAATCCAGTGCTAGTCCTGAAGGATCCCCTGATTCTGTATTGAATAAGTGCTGTAACATAAATATCGGAAGTATAAAGACAAAGACTATGAAACGAGGTAGGAACTTTGAAAACATCAGCTACATTCTCAATGGAGAACTTCTCATGAAAACATTTTTGACCAATGAAATATGCAAATAGACAACAGAATTAATAAAGTTGGTAGGAGGGAGAGCTATTTGAATAAATGTATAGGAATAAACGAGTTAAAACATTAAACTAACAGTATACAAGACAGTGTTCAGACCTATTTAAGTTATGGATCTGAGAGTTAGGTTAGGAAATAAATAACACTTGATTAGAGATCTCAGATGGATTAGAAAGGGTGAACGGATGGCATCAATAACAGAATCATATTAGGAACGAACTGATATGTTTAGCATTCTGGAAAACGTAATCTATCTCACGTGTTATGAGCAACATTTGAAAGATATATTAGTTTGATAGAAAACTGTTAATAGGAAGCTAGTAATGAAACAGATTTAATTACGTTGTACTTCTATAGTATCCTAGACTAGAATGGCACTGTTGCTATCACCAATTAACCAGTGAGCGACGTGACTTGTAGAGGTGTATTCTTTAATTTGATATTAGCTTATTTATCGTTTCAAATATGGCAGACTGTATCCTGTTATATATCAGAAAATTATAGATCAGTAATCGCTAACTCTGTGACCTCTCTCTCTGGGAGCAAAGATGGAGCAACAGCACGGTCAGCACCTGTCCTTTGGTCGGAAAGACCCGGATTCAGATTGCTTTTTTATGTAGCGCAGAAAGTTATAAGGGAATTAGTTGGTCTCATTCTTAACTGTGTAAAATGGTCCTCTGCGATACAAATAAATCAGTGGAGAGCTAGGAATAATCTTAACCAATACTGCCATTGAAATATTAAATACATAATATAGTTATTTACTGTTCCTCTGTAAATAACTGACGTGTGACTTATTACGAATTATTGTATTATTATGGTTGTATATAATAACTCTGCTGTAGTTATTTGAAATAATAAATTGCTTTTTTTTTATTTAAAAAAAAGAGAGACTAAGAAATACGAGATCTTTTCCCATGACCGATTTTCAACTTCCAAGAATCAAATGTATTTCTGGTGTTGCTTAAAAATTTCGAGGGAAAGATTGCATGTCCTTGAAGAAGGGCAAAAGTACGTCATTGATCTATAAATGGGATGCTTGAATGATCGTGTCAGTGACACTACGCACATGCAAAGGAGTTAACAGCATCCCCGAATAGATTTGCATTAAGTCAGCTAAGGATATTACGCAAGACGATCAAAAAAAAAAAAAAAACGCTACATCCTCCCCAGAATGTTCTTGTTTTCACTCCTAGATCGTTACTTTTATCTTGCACGACTTGTAAACACGACTCGTTGATGACGATAGCTAGCAACCTCCACCCTGTATACCGTATCGAGGTCAAGGGGAAAACAACGGAAGGAACACACACATACAGACATTGCCGTCTTTGTTCCTCGACTGAATGTCACACTTAACGGAGAACTTATAATGGCGACCTCAGCAAAGTTACTGGCACTTTTTTTTTTTTTTTTTTTTTTTTTTTGTCGGTATATACCGTGGCACAGTCGGGTCTTTGTTTCTACTTTTGGTGGCGACCAGATTGCTTTTCGGAGGTCTGCTTTCCGGGAGCAGCGCTAACTGACAGCTTTTAGCGGCGGCGAAAAACGAGTGGGGAGGTAACGTATAGATGGCAAAGGAATGATTGACATTAGCGTTGCGTGCCGAGTTTAGTTTCCTTCTCCTCCTCTTTGCTCAGAAGTTATGGTGTGTGTGTTTGCTGTTAGCAGTCGCTTGTCCTAAACAATTACATATCACCGACTTGTCCTAAGCAATTAAATACATTGGTTGCTTTCTCTTGAACAACTTATTAGTCACTCTCTACATATTACATACTAGCGGCTTGTTTTAAAGAATTTATAACGTCAGTCATATTATGGTTAAGGTGGGCAGAATCAGGTGATAAAAGTAGAGAGAGTTATGTCTGTCAGTTTTGTGTATTCGCTATCTCTCGCAGGAGGGATTGAAAAATCTAATGTCAGGGTTAAGAATCCCCTATATGAAATCGGATATCTCACTCTATATTAATAAAGTTGCTTGTTAATGTTCTTCTGCGCGTCCTACACGAGATTTCATATCGATTAATTGTTATCAATAACATGTGACGTCCTCAAGAATGAAATAGGCGGGCTTTTTATTCAGAAGAGGAACTGGGAAAAATAGAAATTGAAACGGAAACATACACGATGTCCCTGATATTTTAGTACTATTTAAATAAAAGAGAGAGAATAAAGCCCTCTGGGTACATCGAAAGTTATGTATATTTTTTAAATTTTATATTCATAAGTTTTTATTTGTTTCTCATCGTTCTATGCATATAATAAATAGTGCGGAAAAATATCCTCGTGTTAAAACCAAACGAAAGTTTATATCGCCCGCAAAAATAATATAGTGATTGCTATTAATTAATTTCACGTTTAGGAATTAAATTATAACATTATGATGATAAACTGGAAGGTTAGAGAAATGGTTTAAAAGCACGTAACTGTTTAGTGTATCGCCCACTGTTAGCTTCTAAATTTATGGTTCACCGAAATATACACGATGCGCGCGTTCCCTATGACGTGTTTTTACTGATGCATGCTGGAATGAATGTAAACAATGCTATTGTGCATCACGTCAGTAACATTCTGCGAAACCACGTGATAGTTTGGAGGCCAACAATTAAAGCCGCACGGGAAAGCACTATTGCAGTGTCACGATTATCAAGTCAGGTGTTAATCGCGTAAGAGGACTATAGTAGTGTTACGGAACGCCAATTTTATGAAGTCACGTTCTGGTAGTCAAGTCAATTACACACGACCCCTATTGAAGGCTAGTTGAATGATTTATTAAGTCACGAGCAACGCTATAGAATACAAAACAAAATGTTTACCCTACAAGTCAAAACATTGGAAGCTATTGTGATAAATTAATTTGAACGAAAGAAACGTGGTTAGCGTATAAAATCATTTTTAATTCCATTTAATAGATTACTAGTGTCCAACGAACCTGACAGATGTGTTTTTAAGGCTTTTATTAAGTACTTAAAAATCACTGGAATTTTTTAATGCGATTTATTAATAAATTAGAATAAATTTTATATTTTTAATATAAAAATATAAAGATTATTATATATCTGTCTTAATATATAATATAAAGACCTATTATATTTGCTTCGCTCATAATTCTAATCAAAAATTGGGTATTTAAGCATTTGTTTATGAAAATATTGGCTATCAATAGCCATTATAACGAAAACTCAACTTTCACTTGATATGATAATATGATAACAATTAAGTCAGACAAACAATAGTTTGATTGTTGTCAATGTTGCTTACGTTGTAAATTTCTTGAACATGTTAAAAGTCTGTTATCTATTGGCCCACAAAGCGAACCATGTTTCATAACATAAAAAGTGACATGTTTCTTCGCTTTTCGTGCAAAGTCGCTATAAATAATCTACCTGTTTGGGGAATGAAACTGTCTAGCAAGGAATGTTCTAAACAATGGGCTTGTTGACGGGTCTATACGTATCTTTAACAGAAGGTAACAAGGTTGATAATTTCCGTTAAGAGATGAAGACTGTCCTTACTTTGTGTTTCTTGAGTATAGAACTATTTTTGTAGACCCATCGCAATAAAAACAAGAAACCAGCATACCGTATATAATTAGTTTCTCCATTCTGTGCATTCCTGTGCTGGAACACGGACCTTTTTTTTTTTGATAAAGACAGAACAGTCACTCTTTGAGAGAGAATTCTCCGAAAATCTTATTTGGAAAGGGATATTTGGTAAATCACGATTGTTCTGGTTCTAACACAATAGTTTTATTATGGATAGGCTCTTAATTAAGATGGAAACTAGAGTTTCCAGTGTAAATAGTTTTGGTATGATCAGTTTCTCGTATACAGAAAAATCAGCTACATTGCAGCTCATCTTAATGAGTTTTTCTTTGATATTCTTTTATGTGAATCTGCTCGTAAATATATATTTTATGTTAGTTTATTAATAGATCGAGAATGAAACAGAAACAAGATAACAGAAACGAAAGTCAGTGAATCAAAGGAAAGATTGAAAGAGTCTACGTTATCTTGTTTATTACATACTTCATAGGCCAAGTTTTAGGTCTTTTATTTGACGTTACTGATAAATGAACAGTTTCAAAACGAATTCTTTGGCGCTGTGGTTCAAGTTAAGCATGTCTCAATACACAGAAACCTTGTGTCATACTAATGCAACACTCACAGCGTGACTGTACCATGCTTGGATTGTTATGATCTGAATAAAATATATAAACGATGTGTAAAGCGAATCTTTGCTTTACTATAAGACGTCCGATTTAAATCCAAACTGAAAAAGGAAAGATTCGCTTTGAGTGGTTCTGTTATATGCGTATAGATTGAAGAGAAGCGATGCTAATAGAGCCCCCCCCCCGCTGTCGCAAAACATTTCATTCCCACCCGTCTCTTCATCCCTGTTTCGAAAGCGAACTGCAAATTTATGATCATTCCAGACGTCTATATGGCTAGCCATTTTTGTAAGTGCTTTCTCCCAAGATTCATTGCTGGTCGCGTGATACCCAAGCGCCCTTCAGAGGACATGCTTTTAATGCAGTAAGAAAAAGACGAAAGGAGAGGCATTCTCGTCAAGAAGGAAAACTGAATGTTGTTTTTAAGAAACCAGTCTGCAGAACATGTTTGCAATGCATACATTGGCACAAACTCTGTTATTCACTTTTTTTTTGCAAGTCATCCCATGGATGAGATATTTCCACTTACAATAGTTCTCTTTTTTGTCACACCCCGTTTATCCATTTCGTTCTCCCACCGTAATATTTCTCCATCTCAATGCTGCCGATCGGGGCCAAACATGCATCGTAAAGAAACTATAATTCTATCAAGTCTTTTCTTATCTTATTGACCCCCCCCATAGAAATAGAGTTTGCTTGTAGACCTAACGTTCCCCAGTTTCTGCTTTCTTGCCTTTTATTTCGGTCACAATTTACAACTGCAGCTTTTCTTGTAATCCCACTCGAATGACAACGCACTTTCCTTCGTTTATTGGTGTCGCAGTTAATAAGCGAAGAAGCCATACGTGTGATGATTGCGGAATCTAAATTGTTACAACACCAAATAATATCTTGCGTATGCAGCTGAAAGAATATGATAGCTCCCTTTTCAAACTGCTTAACCACTAGAGACATGTTTCGTAAGAATTCTCTCCTCTGAATACTCACTATCGTCCCAACCATAAATTGGAAATACCAGAGTGGTGACAGGAATAACTAATCGATAAAGCTACCAGTTGAAAACACTCTAGAGCATTTCAATATTAAAAATAACTTGCTACCAATAGCTTTTAGTTTTAGTTTCCATTAGAGACAACAGGTGTCTCTAGTGTTCAACAATTGTCTCTAGTTTCCACTAGAGACAACTGCTGAACAATATACTGCGTTAACACGCAATAGTGTTGGTATTGCACGTACAGTCAGCTAACAATCTGACAAATATCGCAACTCATGTTTACTAAACCATTATTTAACATTTTTGTTCGATTGGTAGTGGTGCTTCATCCTGGAATATTTCTTTACATCTAGGTAAAAGTATTATTATTGGTACATGCTTCATATAATCATTTAGGAGCCCAGGATATGCGTATGAGGTTTTCTTGTCTTCTGTTATGCTTGGTGCATTGTCAGTGTGTAACTACCTAGGACTGATCTCTGTTGTTAGATTTTATATTTCCTTATTATAAGGCGCTTCGGACTGCATCAAGATTTGCTTTGCTAACACATTTGCTGACGATGTCAAGTGCCTTTCTAACAAGTTCATTTTTGTAATATTGAGTAATATGCTTTTTCCAGATCTAAAAAAAAAGCTTACGTATACCAATTCGTTACATTCCCAGGATTTCACAAGTACTTGTCGAAATGAAAGTTTGATCTTGATAACCTCTATTAGGCCTCTGAACGCGCATTATTTTAGATTCTTCTCGAATACTCTTGCATAAATCTTATCTGGATCATTAAGTAGAAGTATTTCTCTGTAATTTTTTATCGGGAATTCAGATATGTGGTCATTCCTTCTGAATTACGCAGCGTGTAGCCACGGTAAAAGTTTTATTTTTAGTGTTTTTGACTGAATATCATCTACTCCATCTGCCTTTCCACTTTACAGGCTATTGATGGATTTTTCCACCTCAAGTGTTTATATGTACTCCTCATTTCATTCATCTTGAGTATTTTCTGCCACAATTCTGGTTTTGTTTAACAATTCTTCAAGATAATTAACACGTCAGATATATAGAATATCCTTATATTCACTCTTCATGTCACCTTTTTCATCTTTGATTTCTTTGACAATACTCTTTCTTCCATTTCTGACCTTTTCAATAACCTCCATAACATTTTACTATCCCGCTGATACTTATCTTCTATTTTCTTACCAGTTATCCAAGCTTTAGGTTAGTTACTTTTATATACTGCTTTGCTTTCTTACATTTTTCTCTATATTCTCTTAAATCATGTGTTGATTTATTTACGAGAAACTTTTGATGCAATTTCTTCTTTTTAAAGACTGACTAAACCTTCTCGAGTCCACCATGAAGTTGTGATTTTTCCATCCTTGAAGGACACCGCATGCATCTCTGGCCAAATCGATCAATTTTTTTTTCCTTTAATGTCTGCCACTGAGTCGCGAAGGTTTGATTATTTCAAATATTCTTTCATATGTGATACCAGCCTACTGAATTAAGAAGTATGCAGTTTCCGAGAGGTTGTCATTTTTTTCCTGGTATCTTTTGAATCAATAATAGAAAGATGAATTTTGTTTCACTTTCAGCCTAATTTGTAGAGACTACTTTTAAAGGAACAATAATCTAACGAAGAGAGAATAACAGCACTTTCGCGATAACAAATGCAAATACGTAGGTATCTTAGGGATTCTATGACAAAGTAATCAGCCTTTCATTTATCTCTGATAAACAAGCGAACCTCTAGTGATTTTCGAAATAACTGTACGAGGCTAGTTTGTTTATAGGTATTGTTGGAACAATTTTCCTTTTTTGGAAGAATAAGTTTTCATTTTTAAATAGCCATACTTTCAATCGATTGTTTTGTTTTCAAAGTGAATGTTACTGGCTGATACTAGTGCAATGGCGGTATTATTAGAGCGTTACCTAGTGGCAGCAAGAGGATTTCACTTGTTTAGTCAGCCAAGCAAAGTAAACAGTGGATTGAGTTACCTGTTCCATTCTATGCACGTAGGCTAGCCTTAGGATGAGAAATCTATCAGTTTGGCGAAGTACGGGGTGGAGTTGGAAGTATATGGAGTCTTTAATCGCTTGGTAGAACAAGGAAGGGGTGTGTAAATGGGAGGGATTCGCTATGGGATAGTGAAAAGGTTTCTATCAAATTGGGATGCCAAAAATATTTCATTTCCTCATTTGGTTTAATAAATGACTGGTAATGTTCGGTCTTGATTGGAATGGAGTTTAATTATGCAATAAATGTATTCGAATAATTGTATCGAGATGAATAGCTGTGTATATATACAGTACTTTAGAAGTAGTTCAACTAGGCATAAACCACAATAAGATAACAGAACCAAGCCACCGGCGACAACATCGATGCAAAAATGCTTGCGTAGTTTCTTTAACACTCCATATTAATATTTTTAATTGTGTCATTAATCGAGAAAATATCCATGTATTGCTTTTTTTCGGTTCTTGTTTTTTTTTTTTATAATTATTAGAAAATTATAAAAAAAAAATTTTTTTTTTTATAATTTTCCGGTTTTTTTATAATTCTCCGGTTTTCCTTCTCTCAAAAGAGGCAAACAGACAAAAAGGACACACGACAAGTTAAAAAAATTGCTAGGTTGTTTTTAATTATTTTTTAAAATCAGTCCTGATCAGAGCTCATTCTCAGAATAGCAAAATAGTATTGAACCACTCAGCCACAGAGGTGCTTTGACATGCGCAATCATATGATGAGTCGTAATTAATATGCGATTTAAATGAATAATCAGATTCCACTCTATATGGTTTCAGGATGTTTCATCTTCTTAAGAGATTTGTCAATGACCATAGTAGCCCGTGGGTGCCTTTATAAGATGCGAAGCCAAGAATATATCTAGTGTGTTGATGTGTAGGCGTTAAATTGATTATCCGTCAAGACGCTGACGGTGGTAGTGCGATTCCACGTAAGGGTAGACAACCAAGTGAATCTCGTAGGGCAGCTTTTTTTTTTTTTTCTTGACATTTCTAACATTAAATCTTACAAATATATTACAAACATTAAATTTTCGTCTACTGAAAACTCGTTTTCGTATACTGTCAGTATATGTTACTACACGAAATGACTCCTGTTAAGTCGTTGACGTAAACCATGTAAGTTTATTTATTTATTTATTATTTTGGTGACGTCATTATAGCTGAAAAATCAAAAGAATTTATCTAAATCTAAGCTAATGAATTGCTTTAATATAATTGTATTTTATTGTAATTTATTTTCAGAAATTATGTGTTATATTTGTTAATGATAATATCACTATGGATAATACGGTTTTCGGGAAATTTTTTTTTAAAATTATTAATTCTGGTTTTATCTGATTCCATTTACTGCAATGTTGAAAACAGTGTAGAGGTTATCGCATTGGTTCGGTGGCCAGCTAAATACGAAAGACAAATGTGGGTATTGACAATGAAATTTTCATTTTGATAAGGTTTACGCGCGACTGCAGTTTGCCTAATACCAGAAACGAGTCACGTGTGTAATTATACATTAGTACCACGGCTCAGTAATACTTGGTCAGAGATCCTTATGGACTTGGGCACTTCATAATTGATAGAAGTGAACAAGAAACGTACGTAGCCATGGATGGAATCATTCAAGATTTTTTTCAACCTCCTATAATTTACGATTTCGAGACTTCAACTTCAAATCATATTTTCAAGTTAATCTCAAATCTGGTTTGAGGTTATAAGGTAATGTTAGATATTTTTGATGTGTTCGATGTCAAAATGGTCAAGATGAACAAAAATCAATTAAACTATTCACTTTAAGTAAATGAAATATATCATCTGACTGAGATACAATTAAAATGGCTGTCTTCGATTCGATGTATTCTATCTCATTAGACTTAGATTCAAAACATAATGCGAAATTAGTTCCGTTAGCAATGTGTAAATGTTTCAAATGAAGCGCTTGTTTGTACAGGATTCGTTTCTAAGCAGTTAACGTGAAGCAAAAGCATATATGAGGATAGTCTGCGCATTTTAATGAGTTTTACAGAAACTCTACCGAAGTATACATGATGATCACTAAGGTTTTTATTTAGTAAATGAATTTAATCACAATGTGTGTGTGTGTGTGTGTGTGTGTGTGTGTGTGTGATGCAGTGTTTATTTTTATACGCATTAGAACAGAGCTTGGACTGTCTATTATTGCTTGCTGCCAATTTTCCTGTTGTTATGGTAGGTTCCTATGACAACACACAAACAACATCCTAGTTGATAACGTAGTACATCAGCTAGAATGTTGTACATCAGCTGCATGATATATTTAACAGTCTTATTGATTCAGGTTGCTTATGATTGATTCTGCAAAAGAGGATACAGTAAAGTAACATAATACTAGTGTAGAAGAATTAAATTCACACACACACACACACACGCACTGCAACCTTTCGTGTGTAGGTTGGAAAATTTTAAAAAAACGTCCTTTAACATAACTCCCTGTTGAACCTTATAGCAATACCACAATCAAGTTTTAAAGTCATTTTGCTTCCAGCAAATATATAATGTTGACCAATAGCAATAACAATTATTTTAAAGCTAATTACGTGTTTAAAACTGAATCAGTTGTATCATCGTATTTAACACAAACAATAATAATATGTTTTATGTTATCATTGAACTGCGATGCATATGTACATTTTTGGGAGTTCAATTTGAACAATTTCACCCTTGACAACAGTTCTTAAAAAAACTGGGGGATGGACTAAGTCCTTGACTCTTTATCCGCCATTATGCATCGCTATAGGAGGCTAATATAGCTTTTGGTCTTCTATATTTGAATATGTCCGTTGCCTCGTATGCTGCTGCTTGCTGAACCAAATCGTTGGGGTGTGTGGACGTCTTTAGGAAAAACTTGGATGCTAAGGATTATGGAAAAGAGAAAATATAAGGAATATTTGTATCTCTATGAAGTTGATTGTTTCTAACATACCACGGGGCGTTCAGAATCATTCTCAAGCACTTGTTGTATCTTGATAATGTTAGTATTAGAGGTGTGGCTCCAGGCTGGAGAGGCATAGGTGATTATGCGACGAATCGTCATCTAGTATAGCTGCAATTTGATTCTGTTGCTGAGCTTCCTATTTCTATTAATTAGCGGATAGATCTGAGCTATGGCTTTAGATGCCTTTGTGCACGCAGATTTGATTTGTTGGTTGAAAGATAGCTTTTTGTCGAGAATTACACCCAGGTAATTTGTTTCTGTCTGCCAGAGAATTTTAGTATTGAATAGTAACACATCTCCTGCAGGAGACATTGGGCTTGGTGAGAAAAGAACGGCTGAGCTTTTCTGGGGGTTGACTTCCAATCTCCATTTGGAGAACCAACCCTCCAACTTTAGAAGGTTTTCTTGAAGCTTTCTGGTAATGAAATGCGGTCGGAGAGTTCTGGTTAGTATTGCTGTATCGTCCGCATACAAGGCCAAAATGGAAGACATCGGGTTGTGCGGGATGTCCGACATGTATACAGAAAAGAGCAATGGAACCAGTAGGGATCCCTGCGGCACTCCAGCAAAGATATGGTGCTGGGACGATGTAGAACCGTTGATGTTTACTTGCATTGATCTATTCTGAAGATATGAATGGATTAGATGAACCATTTTTAGTGAGGTACCGGCTGAGATTAGTTGTGTAGGAGTCCAAAATGCCAGATTTTGTCAAATGCTTTGGATAGGTCTAGGAAAACAGCGCCTGTGCACTGGCGCCAGTTATAGCTGGTGGTGATGTATTCCACAATTCTGTGGATTTGCAGGGTAGTACTATGGTGTTGCCGAAAACCAAACTGTTCTTTAGGGAGGATGTTTAGGTCATTTACTGAGGTTTGGAGTCGTGAGAGGATGACCTTCTCGGCAACCTCACCCAGATTAAAGATGAGACTGATTGGACGATAATTTTGCGGTAGGTGTGCGTCTTTGCCTGGCTTATGTATAGGAATTACATCAGCCAATTTCTAGGTGGAAGGAAAATATTGAAATCTTAAGATTGCATTTATTATACTGGTCAGGTGCATTACAGCTTTCTGAGGCAGCAGCTTGATCACCCTGTTTGAGATGCCGTCTGGTCCAGGAGCTTTATTGTTCTTAAGTTTTTTAATAATATCATATAATTCAACAGGTGATGTGGGTGCAATATGGTCAGCGCTGGTATCTAGGAGATTTAAAGTGTGTCTGACCTGTCTGTGAATTTTGTACAAGTGATTGAAATCAAATTTGTTATAAGAGGGTTTACACTGCTCCTCTAGATTCTTTAGTATGGCATCGGCCTTATCTACATCTGTGTGAACTATGTGTGAAGCGCTGGTTTGAGATTATGGGGGGAGACAGTTTTTATTTCTGATATTTCTCAGTAACCCCCAGATAGAGTGATACAATAGGTGAGATAGAGGATAACATTTTATCACAAACTTGGTTTCTATGAGTTTTAAGTGCATTTCTTACTGCCCCATTTATCCTGTTTAGAGCTGTTTTATCTTGTGGTGCACGCGTGTTACGGAATCTTTTCTTAGCTCTGTTTTTGTCTCTGATTAAGTTCATGATGTCCTCAGGCAAACGATCTGGCTTGCGGGCAGATTTGTAGGAGGTTGCTACCTTTATAGCAGAATTAATTTGTTGTGTGAGATTTGTAACTGCAGTTTCTACTTCTTCTTTTGTGCGTATATGAAGAACAGGTCCAATATAATCCTTGAGTGCTGTTGACAGTCTTTCCTATGCAATGTAGGAGTGAGAAGGGGAACACAGGTATTCTTGATTTCCCAGCTGTAGTAGAATTGGATTGTGATCGGATGATAGTTCATCCATAGATATGATGCTGTATTGAAGTTTGATATCCTGCAGGATAGCTATATCCAGGATGTCAGCAGTGCCAAACTTACTGAGATGAGTTGGTTCGGTGGATCCTGCCACAACAGCGTTCCTTGATCCTAAGTAATTGGAAGGATGCAACCATTCTTGTTGGTGGTTGTGCAATTCCACGCAGGATGCTTGGAATTCAGATCCCCGGCTATAATGGTGCGCTCTCTGACGCATAAGATGGCATTTAGGTCAGAGTGAAGTAGAGATTTTTGGGGAGGGTTGTAAGCTGAGTAGATTTTCAGTTTGCCACTGGAACTGGTGACTACTTCCACGCCTGTGATCTCAAGGTCAGTGGTTGAAGGATTGCTCACAGAGTGGTGTTTAATGTAGTTTTTAATGAAGATGGCAGTACCGCCGCCTCTGTAGAGTAGTCTGTCATTTATTTATAGGTGATAGCCCCTTGTTGTAAGATTGTCTGAGGGTCTTAAATGAGTTCACTGATTAATATAACATCTGGTTGATACCTATAGGTGAAATCTCGGAGTTCCAGAATTTTGTTTTTGAGGCCAAATGCGTTCCAAGCAACTATCTGAGGTGATGCTGGAATGAGTTTGTTACTATTCATTTATGAGAGCTGTAAGGATGACCTGAGTTTCAAGAAGAAATCTTTTAGTGGAGGTTGCAATAGGGTTTGACAGGCTGAAATCTTGTAGCATTTTTGCTAGTGAGGCCGTAATAACAGCTGTTAGGTTTTTAGGTGCTATTGGTTGATTTTGTTCTGGTATTGGTCTATTTGTACGGGTCACATTGGCATAACTTCTTGTTTTCTTTTGGGTGTCTCTAGTTTTGGAGGTTTCCGATTGTGGCTGCTGCGTCTCCGGTTTTGATGCCTGAGTTTCTGGAGTTCTTATACTGTAGGAGGAGGGCTGATTGATTGCCTCCATCCGTCTGTTCTTTGGGTGTTGAGTACATCCTTTGTAGTTCGCAGGATGAGGGCCACCGCAGTTGGCACTTTTGGCCGAGGTGGTCCTCGGCTTTGTGCAGGTATTGGTTGGGTGGCTGTCTCCACATTTCAAACATCTATAGATTCTGTGCATGGCCAAACTTCCGGCACCTGTTGCACTGCCCAGAAGATGATCTTTTCCGGAGTGGTTCTGGTGTGACGATGAGTCCACAGACTGTTTTTAGGTTGTAGATATTCTTGTAAATTTTATGAATCTCTACTAGGACTAATGCCATGGGAGTCTTGGTCTACTTTGTACATTCTGCTGACCTTGACTGGAGGCAGATCCTGAGAATTAAGGTCAGCAGCTATTTCTACTGTGTCAATGTCTTCACAGATAACGCGAAGGACCACTTTTACGTTTTTTTTCCGAGCTGAGCGCAAAGGTATGATACTGGATGCCTCTATCGTCCTTTGGGCAATCTTCTATAGTCTGTCACTGTTGCTGGCTGGATCTTTATGCTTTCATCCATATTTTTGGCCTTAATGAAGCCAATGTGCAGATTGGACATTGTGGATCTTAAAGCTGCCCACTTATGCTTTTCTCTAAGGATGATCGGAAGCACCTTTTCTTTAGAAGAAATAGCGGCGTCTGAACTCTGAGAATCCTGTTCCATTTCATTGTCATTGTGCGGTTCTTCTGTTGTTCTTCGCTTTTTGCGTGCACGCACTTCTACAAAGTCTGAAGGAGTAGAAGGCACCGATTCAGACTGATCTACTGCGACAACGTCTGTGACACTTTCCGGGGGAAACGTGTCGTAAAGTTTCACTTTTCCCGGCCAATTGTTGTTAAGTAGTTCACCTAGTCTTATAAATTCTCTATATAGCTCTTCGAATATTGTCTCATTTAGCTGTTTTTCCATGATTATCAATGTAAAATATCTAAAGTTGATATTAAAAAAAAAAAAAAAAAAAAAAAACGCTTACCGTGCAGTTGTAGTCTTACTGGCAGTACTGCAGGACTCTGAACTGATTTGGTAAGAGCACTGATTCAAAAATTGCATGATATTCAAGACACATAGTGTAATAAACGTACCACAATTCCAAAACTGACAAGTCGATCCTCCATCTTTACTGATCTTCCATTCGCAATCCGATCCAGGACTGATATAGTCCTTATAAGGACTGGCTTAAAGGGGCGAAGCAAGAATTCTTTTTTTATTTTCCCCGTTATCTGTAGAGGACAGTGTAGGGATAAGGTGTTATTGAGTTATTAAAGCTCTGATCATGGCAAGAGGGTAACAGCAATATTGAGTTATTAAAGCTCTGATCATGGCAAGAGGGTAACAGCAATAGCCGAGCCTCAGTTATTACTTCATTGGCTACAGCATTGCCATCCATTACCCTCCAAGGGTATTAATCACCGCATCTCACGGTCGATTCATACCATGACTCCTTATAAGGACTGGCTTAAAGGGGCGAAGCAAGAATGCTTTTCATCTTCCCCGTTATCTGTAGAGGACAGTGTAGGGATAAGGTGTTATTGAGCTATTAAAGCTCTGATCTTGGGAGGAGAGTAACAGCAATAGCAGAGCCTCAGTTAGAACTTCATTGGCTACAGCATTGCCATCCATTACCCTCCAAGGGTATTGGGTTGAATGAATTAATTACCGACTATGTAAGTAAAGGTGAAATCTCAAAAATACGGACGATCTCTAGGCCACTCCATAGTGGGCGAAAGACCGTCCTAATCTCAGCGTTGGTTCCACTCAGTGACGGGCTCCCCGACCACTGAGCAGAACCGCTCATATTCCGAGGAAAATAATTCACCGGCAAGTACCCCTCAGCGGGCCGTGCCGGAGAACACTCTCCCCAGAGACTCAAAGTGCTCCCTTAGGGCAAAACCTAAGAGAGCGAACTCATTTACCCAGGATAACAGCAACAGCCGAACCTCAGTTAAACTTCATTGGTTCAGCATTGCCATCCGTTACCCTATATGTATGGGCATCTCATATAAAATCAATCACCGCATCTCACGGTCGATTGATCATTATACCATGTACCATGACTTATAGTCCTTATATAAGGACTGGCTTAAAGGGGCGAAGCAAGAATGCTTTTCATATTCCCCGTTATCTGTAGAGGACAGTGTAGGGATAAGGTGTTATTGAGCTATTATTAAAGCTCTGATCATGGCAGGAGGGTAACAGCAATAGCCGAGCCTCAGTTAGAACTTCATTGGCTACAGCATTGCCATCCATTACCCTCCAAGGGTATTGGATTGAATGAATCAATCCTGTACCATGACTGATATATATGACTCATTTATATTTAATTTGTATTCAGGATAAAATATGGTAAAAAGATAATTATATCGCTTCTCAGCAGAAGAATCTTTTTTCTCCTTCCTCGTTTTAAAATATAGAAGAACGCTTATGTTTGTGAATTAAAAGGTTTTATGATACCAAATTATTTACACGGGATATTTAAAAATCACTTGCTAATAATCAACAACACATTCTATGTCTTTTCGATTACTCTTCATACTTATATGAAGTTTTTAATCGCAATAGTTTGTATCCAAGGTTTCAAAACTCTATTAAAGTATTAAAACTGTTTTAAATTTTTTCATATAAAATAATAGTGCATATTTAATATTCTTTCATATGTAAGCAAAATTACTTTTAATTAAATGATAATAGAAATATTTGGAATAAACTATCTAAGATACCAATAAAAATTAATTATGAATAACTTTATATTGTTGGTATACTGCATTAAACTCTGGTGAATGGTGAGGTGATTAATTAATAACTTTGGAAGGTAATGGATGGCAATGCTGTAGCCAATGAAGTTCTAACTGAGCCTCGGCTATTGCTGTTACCCTCCTGCCATGATCAGAGCTTTAATAGCTCAATAACACCTTATCCCTACACTGTCCTCTACAGATAACAGGGAAGAGGAAAAGCATTCTTGCTTCGCCACTTTACGCCAGTCCTTATAAGGACTAACTCTGGTTTTGTAGTGTAGTTGCTAGATTAACTAGCAGAGACGTGATTCAAGTTATTAAATTAAATTGTGGATTATATACTGTATTTAAGAACAGCAGCGCAGGTAAGTGAACTGTAATTGCAACGAGGGCGATTCCTTACGCCTAACAGCCGCTTGAATCGCCATTGTTAGCATATCTATTTCAGATCCATATATTTGCAGGATTTACTTGCGTTTATACGCAAATCGTTAATGATGAATGTGTTAGATGTGGACGCCCTCACAGATTCTCCGGATGAAGAACCAGCGCTTATTCTTGTAAATAACCTTCAAAGGAAGTTTAAGCTCAAATGGCCATCAAACATGATAGATCCTGTCATCATTATAGACTCTCTAGATAAAAGACTGGCATTCAGCTTCATAAAGAAACTCTTTAAGAAGTTCGAGCTTGAATGGCCTGGCTTCCTAAATTTTTACTCTTTACCCGAGACTGATGAAAATCAAAATGAAGACGCTTCTCAAATGGAGGAAAAATTAAATCTAGTAATCTCAGACTCTACTCATTCCGACCAAGGAGAGACGCACGCGCGCAAAACTCTCGCCTCAGGGTAGGCAAACGAAAATGGCATGCATGAAGATGCCCCCAACACAGATTCCTCTGCCTCCACCAATGAAAAGGTGCCTCCAGTCATTCTTAGGGAAAAGCAGAGATGGACAGCCCTAAGAACCACCATGGCCAACCTGCAGATAAATTACTCCGCTGCCAAGAACACAGAAGAGGGCATCCAAATTCAGTCCGCTACAGTGACTGACTATAGAAATTTAACCAAGGAGTTGGATGTAAGAGGTATACAATACCATGCCTTCACACTTACCTCGGAGAAAAATTTAAAAGTGGTACTCCGAGGAGTATCAGAAGACATTGAAATAGCTGCTGACCTCAACATGCAAGATCTGCCTCCCATAAAGTTCAGCAGAATGTACAGATCAAACAAGACCCATATGTCTCTGGTATTGGTGGAAATACACAATAGCTATAAAATATTTATAACTTGAAGAAAATCTGTTGGCTTAAGGTCTCACCGGAGCCACTTAGGAAGAGAGCCTCTTCTGGGCAGTGCCATAGATGCCAAAAATTTGGTCATGCCCAGAAGTTATGCAGAGCTCCATACAGATGCTTAAAATGTGGTGACACCCACCCCACACATACCTGCTCCAAGCCAAAAACCACCCCGGCTAAGTGCGCTAATTGTGGTGGTCCCCACCCACCCTGAAAATTACAGAGGGTGCATTTGCCACTAAAAAAAAACAGGCAAACTGAGTTAATCAGTCAATCTACCTCATTATCAGAAACGAGAGCCCTCAGAAGCTCAAGTTCATCAGGCTCCTATTAGTTTGAACAAGATGACAGGTGTTCACCCACCATCAACTGACCCCCCCCCAAGAAAATAAATCTTCAACACCAAACAAGAACATATGCTGACGTGGCCCGCCTCCAAAAAAGCAGTCCATGATCAGAATATGCCAAATCCACATTCAAATATAACAGCCATCATCACCTCTTCTCTCGTAAATATGTTACAGGATTTCAGTAACGCAAATCCATCACTAAGCACTACAAAAAGTTTCTTGCAGCAAACACAGTCCATTTTATCTGCACTCTCCAATGTATAGGGAAAAATCCACCCTAGATTCTCTAATTATTATTGCATGGAATGCAATAATAATTAGAGAATCTAGAGAATCTGAACAATAATAAATGCTATGTTCAGGTTTAAGTACTTTCCCTCTGCATGGAAGTTGGCAGACGTAGTTCCTATATACAAGCCTGGCAAGGATCCTCAGCAGCCTCAAAGTTATCGTCCCATATGTCTGATTTCTAGTTTGGGCAAAATAGCATAAAAAGCTATCCTTTCCAGAATTCAACTTTCAGTAAAAAAAATTAAACGTCCTTCCTTCCGAACAGTTTGGTTTTCGCCAGTTTCACAGTACCACCCAACAAATTCATAGACTAATCGAATTCATTACCACAAGTTACAATTGGCACCAATACACCGGAGCAGTTTTTCTTGATTTAGAAAAGGCGTTCGACAAATTGTGACACTTTGGACTACTAAACAAGTTGAATTTAGCTGGTATTCCATTAGGGACCTAGTCCAAATTATAAAGTCATTTCTCAGTAGCAGACGAATGCAAGTCAAACTAAATGATATATTATCTACCCAGCGACGAATCTTGGCAGGAATGCCTCAAGGGCCCTACTGGCACCGATACTTTTCACGATTTACATGGCGGACATTCCGCACAATCCAATGTCATCCATCATTGCCCTATACGCAGACAACACAGCTATACTAACCAGATCTATTAAACCGCACCTTGTCACCAAGAACCTGCAAGAAACCTGCAGAGATTAGAGCACTGGTTCTCGGAATGGAGATTGCAAGTAAACCCTCAGAAGAGTATTGCCATGCTCTTCACTAAAAACTCAATATCTTCCAAAGATGACATCTTCCTATTTAATATCAAGATTCCCTGGAAAGCAGAAGCCAAATATCTGGGTGTACTGCTGGACAGAAAACTAACCTTCAGTCCACATATAAAAGCCTCATGTACAAAAGCATCAAAAATCATTGAACAGCTTTACCCTCTTATCAATAGAAATAGCAAGCTGGATACCAAAATAAAACTGCTCCTTTATCAGTTGATGATTCGACCCATTATTACTTATGCATCCCCAGCCTGGAGCCACACCTCAAATACAAATATCCTCAAACTACAGAGAGTGCAAAACAAATGTGTCCGCATTATCTTAAACGCACCATGGTATATCCGAAATGTCCAACTCCACCGGGATACAAATAACCCCTAAATCTACTCTTTCCTGCAGTCTTCAGCAGTAAAGTTCTTCTCACCATCCTCTTCACATCCAAATGAATTAGTACAACAAGCAGCAAATTATGATGAAACAGACTTCTCCAAGTATAGGAGACCCAAGGCCATCCTACTTCCAAATGAAGATCTTTAAATCGCACCCAGTCAGGCAGAGCACTTAGCTCATAAACTTTTCCTCACACAGCAACCTTATCAGACAGCAGGGATTATAAAAGCATTTTGCTTCACCCGTACAGTCGGCAACGTCTTGCGTTTGAAAATAAACTTCTGCAAAACATGCAGAAGTATCATTTTTATGTAGTGTACCCCGACAGATGCGAGACCCTTTGACACTTCTGCCATGTCAAAAGAAGGAGAATCCATTCCGATATTAGGGTAATCAATACGTGTCGTGAGATGAATGTTTATTATTATATGGCTGAAAATTAGCTTTTCTTTTATGAAAATCCTAGTTCTTAAAGTGGTAATATTTTGCTTGCATAACAGTTGGAAAATTTACGTATAAAGCACGTGATTTAGCGTGTTGTGTCCAATTCATCCATCCTTTATTACTTTCTCCTCTTCAGCATGAATTGACTATTCTTGGCACATTGCCAAGCTCGGTTCTAAGAAGTGCGGGCGTACAGTACTCGTATTTTTCAATAAATTTCACAACAACAAAATGAATATTAATAAATAGAACGAGAACGTTGTATTTCGTGGTAATATAATTCTTACATCAATTTGTTGGTATTCATTAAGTTATTATTGGTATGTAAACAAACGTATTTCTTTACTAGCGCAATAATTACTGCTTTATATATTTAAAAATAACATTTCAGGCTACAGATAGCATCTTTTAAATGGCAACGTTTTTAACTATTCCTTAGCAGCGTTAAAATTCATTCATTATGTTGTCACTGGTAAAATTTTGATTGGTTATTAAATCTTTCTTTAAAAAAAATATAATAATACAAGACTTTCTCCATCATCTGTATTTTCAAAGAACTATCTGTGAATCTTGAAATAAGTCTTTTACCAATTCAAAATAACCAGTGCTACGTCTTTCTTTCCTAGTATCACTGTCAAGAGAAATAGAAGATTTGGGATTCAAGATTGTTATTTCTTAAGTCGTGGGTTTGAATATCACAATGAGCATAGCTGTTTTTACCAGTGAAAGGCATAGAATGTCTTTCACTGGTAAAAAAAAAAACAAATTCATTGCCAGGCTTGAAGAGAATTGAAGTGCAATATTCGGTCTGTAGAACAGGATCCTCATTGACGGGAGTCAGAATAAATAAATGAACTCATCCTTGTTCGGTCATCGAAACATTCGGTTTCCAAACGATTGATAAAATTGTCCACTACTAATTATAGTCAAAAAAGTCATAAACAAGGATAAAATACTAAATATATGAAGAGCCAAAGGCTTCAATTCGGCGACATATGACTTGTTTAAGTTAAAGGATATTACATCCCATATTGTTTCTTAGCTGAATAAGAAACTCAAAGAGTTTCATGCCGAATATAGTAGAAACTATATAAAGTTCGGCGATTCCAAGCGTAAGCAAATACCTGGATACTGCAGCAACTGACCCTAAAGGTAGTGCAAGCTGAGGCAACTCGTGTCTAAAGTGGAGCAAGCTCCGATCACTATTCTTGGTATTTACCCATAATGTGAACTTAGCTCCTAGGAGCTGTATTACTGTTCTACATTATGAGAGAAGGTCACTACCCAGACCGGTTTCGACCTTATGTATAGGTGATAGGTGAAGCGGACTCTAAAAATAAGACGATAAGACGATTCCGAAAGATCGCCCAACTCAGCATTGTTCCAATCGATGACAGGCTCACCCCGTCACCGAGAAGAACTTCTCAGCATTGGCTCTACCAGTGGCAGGCTCATCCCACCACCAAGCAGAGCCATAATCTCAGTGGTGGCCCCACTCAGAGAAGGGCAAAAACCTACCTTCAAGAGGAGCCTCTCAAAGCCAGATCCTCCCCGCACCGGTTTCCACCCTCATTTTGGGGTCTCATCACTGAGCAGGTAGACCTAATTAATAGACCTAATTAATAATTAATACCAATTGACATTTATGTCTTTAGGGGTGAAGCAAGATGCTTTTCATATTCCCCGCTATCTGTTGTGGTTGCAGTGAAGGTAAAATTTATGAGCAGAATGCTCGCCCTGATTGGGCATGGAGATTATGCATCACTAAAGGAGGCCAATATAGCTTTTGGTCTTCTATATTTGAATATGTCCGTTGGATCGTATGCTGTAGCTTGTTGAACCAAATCGTTGGGATGTGTGGACGTCTTTAGGAAAAACTTGGTGGCTAAGGATCGTAGAAAAGAGAAAATATAGGGAATATTTGTGTCTCTGTGGAGTTGAGTGTTTCTAACATACCACGGGGCGTTCAAAATCATTCTCAGGCACTTGTTCTGCACTCGCTGTATTTTGATGATGTTAGCATTAGAGGTGTGGCTCCAGGCCGGAGAGGCATAGGTGATTATAGGACGAATCATCAACTGGTATAGCTGCAATTTGATTCTGTTGCTGAGCTTGCTATTTCTATTAATTAGCGGATAGATCTGTGCTATGGCTTTAGATGCCTTTGTGCATGCAGACTTGGTGTGTTGATTGAAAGATAGCTTTTTGCCGAGAATTACACCCAGGTAATTTGTTTCTGACTGCCAGGGAATTTTAGTATTGAATAGTAACAAATCTCCTACAGGAGACATTGGCCTTTTTGAGAAAAGAACGGCTGAGCTTTTCTGGGGGTTGACTTCCAATCTCCACTTAGAGAACCAACCCTCCAGCTTTAGAATGTTTTCTTGAAGCTTTCTGGTAATGAAAAGGGGTCTGAGAGATCTGGTTAGTATTGCCGTATCGTCCGCATATAGGGCCAAAATGGAAGTCATCGGATTGTGTGGGATGTCTGACATGTATACAGAGAACAGCAATGGAGCCAGTAGAGATCCCTGCGGCACTCCAGCAAAGATGTGGCGCTGGGAGGGATGTAGAACTGTTGATATTTACTTGCATTGATCTATTTTGAAGATATGAGTGGATTAAATGAACCATTTTAGGTGAGATGCCGGCTGAGATAAGCTTGTGCAGGAGTCCAAAATGCCAGATTTTGTCAAATGCTTTGGATAAGTCTCGGAAAACAGCGCCTGTGCATTGGCGCCAGTTGTAGCTGGTTGTGATGTATTCAACAATTCTGTGGATTTGCTGGGTAGTACTATGGTGTTGCCTAAAACCAAACTGTTCTTTTGGAAGGATGTTTAGGTCATTTATTGAGGTCTGAAGTCGTGAGAGGATGACCTTCTCTGCAACCTTACCCAGATTTGAGATGAGACTGATTGGACGATATGAGTGGATTAAATGAACCATTTTAGGTGAGATGCCGGCTGAGATAAGCTTGTGCAGGAGTCCAAAATGCCAGATTTTGTCAAATGCTTTGGATAAGTCT
This sequence comes from Typopeltis vanoorti, assembly GCF_054136105.1. Taxonomy (NCBI): domain Eukaryota; kingdom Metazoa; phylum Arthropoda; class Arachnida; order Uropygi; family Thelyphonidae; genus Typopeltis; species Typopeltis vanoorti. The sequence goes on along the minus strand of NC_143567.1, from coordinate 64,658,426 downwards.
CGGAAAACAGCGCCTGTGCATTGGCGCCAGTTGTAGCTGGTTGTGATGTATTCAACAATTCTGTGGATTTGCTGGGTAGTACTATGGTGTTGCCTAAAACCAAACTGTTCTTTTGGAAGGATGTTTAGGTCATTTATTGAGGTCTGAAGTCGTGAGAGGATGACCTTCTCTGCAACCTTACCCAGATTTGAGATGAGACTGATTGGACGATATGAGTGGATTAAATGAACCATTTTAGGTGAGATGTCGGCTGAGATAAGCTTGTGCAGGAGTCCAAAATGCCAGATTTTGTCAAATGCTTTGGATAAGTCTCGGAAAACAGCGCCTGTGCATTGGCGCCAGTTGTAGCTGGTTGTGATGTATTCAACAATTCTGTGGATTTGCTGGGTAGTACTATGGTGTTGCCTAAAACCAAACTGTTCTTTTGGAAGGATGTTTAGGTCATTTATTGAGGTCTGAAGTCGTGAGAGGATGACCTTCTCTGCAACCTTATCCAGATTTGAGATGAGACTGATTGGACGATAATTTTGGGTTAGGTGTGAGTCTTTGCCTGGGAATTACGTCAGCCAGTTTCCAGGTGGAAGGAAAATAGTGAAATCTTAAAATTGCATTTATTATACTGGTCAGGCACACTACTGCCCTCCGGGGAAGAAGTTGATTCACATGATTAGTAATGCCGTCTGGTCCAGGAGCATTACTAACAAGTTTGTAGCGAACAGAACTTATATCCCTTCTATAAGAATTGCCAAGTGGTGTTTTAATAAATTACTAAATATATGAAGAGCCAAAGGCTTCAATTCGGCGAAATATGACTTGTTTAAGTTAAGGGATATTACATCCCATATTGTTTCTTAGCCGAATAAGAAACTCAAAGAGTTTCATGCCGCATATAGAAATTATATAAAGTTCGACGATTCCAAGCGTAAGCAAATACCTGGATAGCAGCAACTGACCCTTAAGGTAGTGCAAGCTGAGGCAACTCATAGCAAAGGTGGAGCAAGATCCGATCACTATTCTTGATATTTACCCATAATGTGAACTTAGCTCCTAGGAGCTGTATTACTGTTCTACATTATGAGAGAAGGTCACTACCCAGACAGGTTTCGACTTCTTTATCCAGGTATTTGCTTACGCTTGGAATCGCCGAACTTTATATAATTTCTATATTCGGCATGAAACTCTTTTGAGTTTCTTATTCGGCTAAGAAACAATATGGGATGTAATATCCCTTAACTTAAACAAGGATAAAATATTTATTTATGCTTATTATACTCTAAACTTATATTCCCGAACTAGCATCCATCATGTATCGTATTTATAATCCCGGTATTTACAGTTTTTCATTCTCATCAGTCATCTATCCTTCATTATGGCAGCTAGCCTGTATCCAACCAGCCCAGGAATATTAACTTATTAACAATTAACTCCTTCGCGATCTAGAAGCCCACTAGTCATTCAGTTGCTATGACCACCAATATGGAGTCCATTGTTCTGCAACTGAATTGTCAATTTTCTGTCGTCATTCACTGTCTCATAGCGGATGGTTTTCGTTCTTCAGATTTCTCCCACAAAAGCTGAAGCATCCCCAAACTCTGTATGCTCTTTCTCTTATGTCACCAAAACATAATCTTGCCTTATTTCACGCAAGAAAGAGTGCACTTCATCTCCGTTAGTCTTTGTCAAATTCTAAGAATATATTCTTAGAATTTGACAATGCACAGATATCCACACAAGATCAGATTATCTCTTCTTGGACTGAGTTACACTCATTTCCTAGCATATGCTCATGACATCCAAAAAAAAAAAACGAATCTGCTTTTCCGCTCGAGACATTATGTCTTTGATGTAGATCATCTGCATTGCCGCCATCTGTCCATTTTTGTTTGAACTATACACACCATTAATTTATAATATCCATTGCGACATGTTTTTTCCTCGTATGGGGGTGGGCGAGGGATATGCGGACATGTCCCTTGATAGGTGGCTACATTCGGGATCACACAAACCTCTTCATGCGTCTGAATGTGCTAAACGCGGACTGGAACAGAAATATCACCTGGAATGCCGTACAACTAATGCAGTATTGCCACCTGGTGGACAAATATAAAAAATCATACCATACATTTATCTTTTACTTGCATTCAAATTATTGCTATATCAACATTTTGAAATGTCATTATATCAATAATCTTGAATGTAGTAACATGTAAGATGCCATCCTGTATAGTAACTTGTGCAGGAATATATAATTCATTTTAATTATTTACGAATAATTAAATATCCACATGAGTAAATTGCATTCATTTGAAACTAAGATATTCTGTAGGATGCTATAGTTATTGTATAATGTTTGCCGATACGTTTAGATAGGGAGTGTACCTAAGTGGCATTTCAGCATTAGTGGTCCCTCCCTTTTAATGTCTTATTTCCATGGATAAGCTTTCAAGAATAATTAATCACTTCTGTCTATCACATTATCCCGCACTCTGTTTTTTCTTTTTTTTTTTTTCTCATGGGAGGTTGACACTTTGCATCCACCTCAGCCAAAAAAAAAAGAGGGAGTTTTTCTATGAATATATTCTTAGAATTTTTGTAAGGCAATACCTCACATCTCCCTAGTCGCTATCGCGTGATGAATGGGAGAGACTGTCATAAAGGAAGAGAAATCCACACCCCTGAGGGTGGCATTGAAAGAGAAGAGTTAATGAGGTTGTGAGAGGATGTTATTAAAATATGGTTCATGTTGGCGCAATATGTGTTGCTGTAATCTGAGGAACGGCTGTGCTTAGATATTCTGCAAATCCCTCGCCCTGTAAGTGGCACAGCATTATGAAAGGAAAACTCTAGTGGTAAAGCACGGAATTATTAACAACAAGGTCATTAATGGACTTCGTATGGCTGGTTGAAAATTGCCTCGAACAGGTCGAAGATTTTTATTCCCCATTCCATCCCCTCTCTCTATCTCTCTTTCTGTATAGAGAGCTAGGGAATGAATATTGTATGTGTACGCTTTTCAGTGTACTCCACAAAGATTTGCTAGTGGATCTAAATACAAACACGAAGACTTTTAGTAGATAGCTACATTCTCCTAATTGTTAGCGAGTGGACTATAGAATAAAAATAATTGCCCCTGGAAAAATTAAAAGCAACATCATACCAATAAAAGCTAACATAAATCAAGATCATATCATATTGTACTCTATCCGATTCTTGTCCTTTCAGGTTGGGTGGAGCCCACTAATTAGGTTTTAGGCAATTTCATGCAGCCAACACACTACTCTTCTGCTGTGTTCCCCCTGAGGGCGAGTATTTTATGTCTTTAGATGTGTGTGCTCACGGAACCTGTTTTCGAAACCTCCACCTCTGTATGAGATTGACTTACTTATATTTAATTGAAAAGTCCTGAAAAAGATTCTTGGCGTCATAGACAGGATTTGAACCCAGGTCTTTCCAACCGAACGGCTTGGAAACCAACTGAGGTACAGAGGTTCTTATATCGCACTACTATGTTTAATAAGCGAATGTTTATTTTCGTATTTACTCTTTGCGTTTGTTCATCCTGCATTATCGAATTAATGCGAAAACACAATGGTTGATTTTTTTTAATATAAAGCAATATTTTGGTATTAGCGTGTTAAAAAGTGTAATGGACTCTCTCTCTCTCTCTCTGTCGTACGCGAGCGCGCGCACACACACCCACACATACATTTTTCTTCTCTACTTCGATCTGTCTTTAGTCCGCCTCTTTATTTCGATCTATCTCCGTATGTAGGGGGTGTAGACTTCGTGTTACGTAATCATCTCAGACATAACAAGGTCTTCAACATCTGTTTCCTATTTCATCAAAAATTGAGTCATCGATTATTGTCACTTTTCAATATAAGTGCAGCATTCAAATTTACATCCACATCCAATCATGAAGTGTCCAAAAAAAAAAAAAAATCTGTTTCCAGTGTGGAAGGGTGTGGCAAACATACTACAGTAGTACTCGACGCTAAGGCATTGAATGGCGGCATCGTATCATTCACCAGAAATAGAGATTTCTCCCGCCAAAGCTACTGAAAATACACTTTGTTCGCTCAATATCTGCGGACGGTTGCTCCTGGCACCTATCGATCTACTAGAAGAAGTGCGGATGTAAAGGGAATGATGTCCAATACATTTTTCTTAAGGTTGTGTTTGGTAATAAACAGTCAATTAAATTAAGATATTGCATTTCCTGAGGGTTTTAGTCACAATGAGGAAAGGGAAACACGCTTATGATATAGAGTCATAGCTCTTATCTCCTTTCGGTAATTACTTTTGACAATAAACAAGGCGGCGCCACCTACACAACCAGTGTTTCTGATAATGAGATTGAAAAGCCTGCTGTATAGTGTTGGGGTAATATCAAATATTTCACGGCTCACTTGCTTTAAATTAGCTCTCGCCCTAAATGAAGTTGTAACATATTTTACATATTCTCCTCTGTTCGACAGGGCAGTCTTTTACAGCCCTATTAAACCTGAAGATTTTTAACTCTTTTTTTTTTCTAGATTGAACTGCCTGAAGGCTCTATAATAAATGCCAAAAGTACTCACGAAAGGTTACGATAAAAAGAACACAGTTTATGCATTGTAGAGAAGACAAGAAAATTAAGTTAAGGATGTGATAGTGAGCTGTCATGGGGAGTATCCTAAGAATGGCAAAGCGTGACAAGAGAAAATGAAAACTGCACAGCTGTTCTTTGACATGCTGCTTGTAATAAATGCCTTATAATATTCATTAGTTCCTAACATTGACTTTGTGAGTTTCCACCACACAGTAATCGGAAAATCCATCAGATAATAACTGTAGATGGGGTATTGTTCTTAACCAAAGCAACGATAAATGACTGTCAGCAGAGAATGAAGATTGTCACGATAGTAATTAATTATTTTATATTAATTTTCTGAACTTTTTTTCCTGGACTTTTTATCAATAATTTTTTTAGACTTTTTTGTCATTAATTTTCTGGAATTTTCTTCCAATATTTTTTTAATTCTGCCGTTCATAAGAAGACTTTTACGAATTTTTAAATAATTATACTTAAGACTGAATATATAAAATCTACTTTTTCTTTGAAAAAATGATTTAAAGTATGTAACGTATGTATACAATCGGTACAGTACTTTTTATATTTTGTTTTCGGTATTGTTCTTGAAATGATTCAAGTTACAGTGAGAAACAGCATCGATTTTCTGTTCTGTATTTGAATTAGTAACAACATTTATGCTTTATAAATATTTAGATGTATATTACGAAGTCTATTTTTAGTTTTATTATTTGCATTTGTATTCAGATTTACCACGTGATGTTTAAATCTAAGCATTGTCCTACCAGTACTCGCACTGTTTCTTTTAGGATAACGGCTAAAATATAATTAAAATAGTTAAAGTAAAATTGATGAAATAGATAAATTAGAACATCTAAAGCGCAAATAAATCACAAACGTTGATGAAGAAATGAAAATACGTAGGCTGTTCAATAAGTTATAAGACTATATTTATACAGAAAACAGATTACCTTTAATCGTCATCATTTAGATGGTCTTTTTCGAAGTAACTACTGTGAGACGCGATGCATTTGTCCCAACGTTGCGTCCACTTCTTAAACACATGTGAGAGTCCGTTTTTTGAGAGTTCTTTCAAAACCGCCTCCACAGCTTTTACACATGTTTTGTTGCTTTCGAAATGGCGGCCTCTTAGTGGTTTCTTGAGCTTAGGAAATAGCCAGAAATCGCACGGTGCGAGATCAGGACTGTATGGAGGGTGTGGTAGGATATCTGGGTTGTTCTTCTGCAAAACGTCCACTACACAACCAGCAATATGTGGCCTTGCATTATCGTGGTGCAATAAGAAGCATTCTTCAGCAATGGACGCTTCCTTTTGACGTGCTTGATGATAATCGCTGCTGTGTTGATCATTGTCTCTGTGATGGACGTTCAAGGTCTTCCCTCACGTTCAAGATCTTCCACATTTTGCCTTCCTTCCTTCCTTCCTTAAAAGTTTTATGCCAGCGAAAAACACTTGCCCTCGACATTGCTTCATCGTGGAAAGCTTCGCGTATCATGTTAAAAGTGTCCGATGCCGATTTTTGCAAACGCACACAAAATTTAATCGCATAACGTTGTTCCAAGGACGTTTCAATTTCGAAGACTGGTCGCACCTCGTAGGCGCGCCGATGAGCACTTGCGTTTAGTCACGTGACACTCTGGCACATCAGCCCGTATACGCCATCTATCAACCTCTTTTGTTAATACATAAAGCAACATTTCTTTATTCCACAGAAATTAAGATCGTGATGAGTGGTTTCGCCATAGTAAAATTAGTCTTATTACTTATTGAACAACCCACGTATATTTAGTTTCATAAAAATTGTCCATTTTAACGATATTTTCATCTAGTAAAGACTATATAAATATATTGTATGAAGTTGATAATATTCTGTATATACAATATACAGAATACTTTAGTTGCCAGTATTGAAATACAACATACACTGGTGTCCAAAAGTTAAGGACGAGCTACATTTTTACTTGTATATGAAGAAATATTCATGACTACAGCCAAATGTGGACATTATTTTTTTCTAGCATACTAATAAATGATATAACACAAAAATGCGTTATGAATTTCGTACAACTTAAATTGCAATATTTTTGGCAAAGATTACAAATTTCCTAAGAATGTAGTTAAGGTATTAATGTACATTGCTTACAAAAAAAACTATGCGAAGAGATATTTCGGTATGGAATATGTCTACCCGAATTGCGATTCAGCTCTCACAGCATCGCACCATTCTTAGTACAAAGTGATTCAGGAGTTCTTGAGGCAAACTTGTTTGTTTTCTAGAGGGGGAATTCCAAGCAGCAATGCGTGTCCCTATTGCGTGCCAAACATGGTCTATGTGGTTGAGATCTGGGGAGCGTGCTGGGCACTAGATTCGATTAATATCCTTGGTCTCTAGAAGTATCTCCACTGCTCGTGTGCGATGTGGTGTGGCAATGTCATCCATAGAAATAAATTCTTCGCCTACAGCACTATGGAACAATCGAACATGACGTTGAAGAACTTCGTTGTAATATCGTTCACCAGTCATAGTCTCTTTTTCCAGTATTGTAGCTCGGTGCATCCATTAAGTACATTGTCTTCCCACACCATCAAGCTACGCCGTGTCTATTCCTTTCACACCTGATCAAATGTCGTCTAGAATCGGAGGAAAGACTAAAATGACTTTCATGGATACAACGCCACTGAGGACTTGCTCTACGATGATCTGTGGATAAAGGGACGGAGACTACAGGCCTTCGGGCGTATAGGCCTACTTGTGACAGACGTCTTGCCAACGTTTGTTGAGATATCCAAGCTGACCTGCCATGGTGCATCAATTACGTTTTGCTGTTATAACCTAAAATCTCTCTTCATGCTCCGTGGTAGAGCGAGAGCGAAAACACAATCCATTGCTCTGATACGCTGCCTTGAGCTTGAAATACAAACGCTATGTGAGATTCCAAACTCTCTGGCAATATCAGCAATTCTGCGGCCTTCTTCAAGCTTTCCAATAATTCTTACCCGCGTGAAATCATCTAGATGATGTATTTGAGATTACAAGACGTGTGTACCCACTTTCTACTCAAAATCGTCAGTTATACAAATTGTCACAAGCTGACTCATCTGAATTTGCGGTTGTAATCTTCTGAAATGTTCGTCCTTACGTTTGGGACATCAGTGTATGAATAACATAACACCTATAACATTTGTTTTTGTCAATCTCTATTCATATAAAACATTCTGCTGTAAAGATCCAAATTTTAATGAAATGTCATATTTGAGATCATTACAAACATTTGTCAACACGTTTTAGTTGGAATTCGATTTTTAACGCTTGAAAAATTAGACACATGAAAACGAAACAAACGTAGTTACTTCACTGGGGTTGGACGAAATTTGATGAAATTTGGTACTAAGAATATCTGCTGAAGGTTTCCCAATCATTTCAACTTTAGTTTAGATCTTTTATAATGGAAAGCAGCCAAAACAAATAGAAATTAAAGAAAATTATATGTTACAAATGATCAAAATATTAATCTGCAAGACTCTGGATTTTTAACAGTTGAGTTAGATGGCCGAGTGGTTAGCGTATCCGTTTCCTCCCTGCGGGTTCGAATCCTGTTCTAAATTAATGACGCTACCGGCCAAGACGTCTATAGACGTCAAGGTTATCATAGATGCGAAGTGCATATTAAAATTGTAATACCATTGACATGACATTGAAATATATGATGGATACGAAGCGTATGAGGATGCGTATTTGATCCATAATGGCCGGTAAGGTGGTTAATAAAAAAAAATAGACAAAAAATGATTATTTCACCATTCGTGGGTAGGAGTCGTGTAAAATACTTATTAATGTTTTATCAAAATTAAAACATTTAATATGCGATATTTTAAAATTAATTTCTGTAGGATTGGGATGTTTGAATTTTAGATTTTCCCAATTTATATAAAAATACTGATGGAAGTGAGGATAAATAAATAGATTCATACGTTAAGATTTTATTACCGAAACGAAGTAGAAAATATGGATATCAGTCAATGTATTACCGGTTGATAAAAACAGAAAATAAAATATAGGCTCAGTCATCACAGTATTAAATGTGTAATGTTGGCTCTTGACCAATCAGAATAAAACAATGGTCAGACGTTTTATATATATATATATATATTACTCTCAAAGGCAACTGATAATGGTCTTCTACTGATGTTTCGCGACCTACAAATCCTATTGCAAGTAAACAGCAGAAATCGATCACGATATGTAGGTGCCTTTGCTGCTGTACCATGCAAAGAAGTGCATGCTAGATGTTTATATTATGCATGCTTTTCCATCGAGGGCTAAGATGTGCATGTTGTGAACTGCAAGTTAAAGTTAGTTTTCTTCATTCAGGTGCACGTTTAAGATATCCAGAAAGGTCTACATCTCGGGTTTGAACAGCTGTATGCTAGAATGAATAGGGCATTGAATAAATTTGCCGTTTGTTTGAAATATAAATGGGATTGTAGAGTAACAGTGGGTGTCGTGTGATATTCATAAAGGAGAGAAAGAGAGAGAGAGAGAGAAACGAAGATTTAAAAGGTAGATAAAATAGATCGGTTTGGTCAAATGCAGAGAGTGAGAGAAAGAGGGAAATATATAAATAATAGAACGAAAGAAAACAGAAAATAAAAATATTTAAGCATATAAATATCAAAAGAGAAAATTACGATCAGAGAGAGAGAGAGAGGGAAAATACACAAATAATAAACTGAAAAAAGAAGAAATAAAATTAGTTTATTTTTATTTCTTCGATGTATAGAATTTGTATTAACATCTATCCAACTTTCTCAGTTTTAGCATTAAAAGGACTATTTTTGAGATGCAGTTTGACGAAATATTTCGAAATTACACAAATTAATAACCACGAGCGGACTTCATGGAATTTTTCTTATTTGTGTTTAAATTTTCTGTTAAAATTTGTACCGTTATTGCAATATTGGTTTCATTTTGCAGTAATTTAACTCTGCTGAGGTCATGGTCGAAAAAATTGCAGCGTAGGTCGCGTGTATCTGAGAGATACATTTTACTAGTATGTGCTAAAATGCGATAAAACTTTAAAAAAACCACTGCAAATATAATACATGATGGTTTATTTATTTTCAGTTACAATCTGGAAATAAGTGAACAAAGAAACAAAGAAAAAACAACAACACCCAAACCAATACTATACTGATACCGGAGGTCACGGTATCTCTCAGATACAATTTACTATCAAATATCACACACCTTTACATAGCACGTGTTAAACCAAAACTGACCGCATAAACAGTGTGGAATACCACTCGTAAGATATGCATGTGCAGCTACTCATGACCTTCAAGCTGTACACTGGATATGTGTAAGAATATTTATATTAAACAATTTGTTTGTATTTGTCATTTCAGCCGCGACCCCCGCAGGGTGTTAATGGCAACGTTTGTCAGAACGATGCGAAATTAATCTAAATTATCTCAGATATTGCCCCTACATTATCTCTGGGTTCAATTGTTATGATAGTAAAATATCACTATACAAGAATATAATTAAAATATAATTTCCATATGTGTTTTTTTTTTTCTTTCAGCCTTTTTGATGAAATATTAATGTTTATTGCTAAGCCTTAACATTTGCGTAATACGTCAAATCTTTTCGCTGAAATGATTTTGCATACATAAATAAACACGTCAATTTCAATGATTATCAATATGACTGTTGAACTCAATGTACCGTTTCTATGGTAACAGTTTCAAGCCTATATTTTGAAGATTAGGCAACTAAGCGTACAGTGCATGTCCTGACAAGTTCTTCGGAAAACTGAATGAATTTTAACTAAGATAATAGACGTGGGTTCAGCATCATCTCTAACCTAGATGCCTTATTAAGAAAGGGGGTAATCAGATTAATTGATTACCATTCATAGATCTGTTTCTGCCTTATTCTTCTGTATACGTACTTTTACGGACCAGATTTTTCTTCTTTCTCTTTCATTCCATTTTTGTCTGTTCTTCCAAACAAATTCTCTCATTCTGTTTTCTCTCGAAAGTTAGAACATTCTGCCATTCAAGAAACACGCGAACCGGTTTATTACTTTCTCCTTAACTTCTTTCTCGCATAAACGTCGCTGCAGGATTTACGATCTTTCATGTGTGAGTTTGATACAAAAATGGAAGCCATCCTGGCTATAAATGATACTATGCCGAGTTAAAAGGGCAGCTATCGAATCATGCATCAAATTCTTCTCGGCTCAGTACAGTTAAATCAGTTCATGCATTTCCGCAATGAGAAAGATTATGAAAAGATTACTGAAAATAATAGACGCCTCAAATTAAATTTTAACTGACCAGTCGGTCATCTTACAAACCTTCGGTACCAAACGAATATACTTCAGCAGAACTCTTACAACAACAATATTGAAATTCAACGAAAAAAAAATATATATATATATATTGAAAAAAACCAACCAGGATGCTTTGAGATACTAGAATAATCTCCTAATATTTAACAGCATTTAATAACAATGTTACATACCTATGATTATCTACTTCAACTAAGTCTTATGGTTAATGCATCAATACGCCATGCGCGCAATCTTAATCTTAAATACTACTAACACAGTATGCTTTATGAAGATCGTTACCTTTTGTCGAGATGATTACGTAAATAACATCTGATAATATTAGACTCTCTGCTCGACTTTTCACAATCAAATTTCAGAAGCACTTTTCATTAACTACAAAGTCTAACCTTCCCAATGGGGAAAAATTCTAATTCATGATCGGAAAGATAAAATCAGAACAAGAAATTCTCTTTCTAGATTAATGAAGAAATCTTTTCTTATTAATCTGATATTACTAGATATAAAGTCTCCGAAAACAACTTAAGCTTTTGAGAGAAAACAAATGAAAACTTTGAAAATGGTAGACTAGAAGTTCAACTGGAAACTGATAAACAACATCTTTAATCCTAAAAATATTCTTAAAACCAGATAGAAACAAAGTCAAACATGGCAGAATTTATGCAGAAAGTGTTGATATATCAAATATACTCATTGAAAATTTTCTCCGAAGACACATAAATATAGCGCCATGGCTACACTCAGCACATCACTTTGCATAATTCTTGATTCTACTCCCAAAGAAATTTTAAACATCGTTAGATCCTTAAACAGCACTTCTACTACAGGTTTTTATGAATTTTTTTTTGAAATTAGTGGAGATATTCTGTCTCCTATACTTGGATGTTTAATTTCGCTGTTAATTATGGCACATACCAGAATTCTATAAGAGATGAATAATTGTTTTATAATTTATATTAAAAACGGGTCTATACTTATTACATTTAGTAAAGATTATGATACGACCTGCATTCAAATGATCAGTAACCTGACAAAAAATAATGCTGGACTCGGAACATCAAAATAATAACATTTGCAGATACACGTACAATAATTATCCAACAAACGTGTGTCACCAGAGATGAGAAAATAAAATTCTTGGACATCTGTTCTGATGCCCAGCATAGATGGAAAGTATTACATTGATTATATAGCGATGAAGATCCTTAAAATTCTGAGTTTACTATAGAGTATTGTTTTCTTGCACCATAAAAAGCAAAATATAATATATATTAGTTTTATATTCCACAATATGTATGGTAGGGTTAGGTGAAAATGTGTCGTCAAAACCCATTTAAAAGAAGGTTTAGATTAAAAAATGGTTTATGAGAATGATTATGTAAGCAATAGTTGTCGTGTTTATCATATGAAATTGGAATACAAATTAGAAATGATTGGGAAAGAAATGTATTGTTTTAATTAAAATATTAAAACGTAAATTAAAGCATTAAAAATTTCCATTTATTGATCGTGGTTGTACTTCTACTTTATTACTCTATAATAATTACAGAATAAAGTGGTTACCGTTGTCTTCTTTGCCCATTACATTAAAATATTTTCCTGTTTTTAAATGCTATTAAGTTTAGAACGAATATTCCTACAAGACAAAATACAGTTTAATGATAAGTGTTGTGCAGAGAAACAACTTCTACAGGGGAAATAATATTTGATGTTCAGTGACGTGTGTATGTTATGTGTGGTATTTACTGTTGTGGCCAGACTCTGTAAATTTATTGAACAGACTGTTGCACGTCACTGTCGACGAAAGAGTACCACACAACACTGCATTGCGTGATGTATGCCATTTCCTCTCAAGTTTATCGGAAGAAGTCTTGGCTAAAACAAACGCTATCGTGATCTGTTTGTCTAAGAAGCATCGAGTAAGATATTCATGTGATTTATGGAGTCTGGAAGCTTATTTTATGTGCAATTTGCAATAAAACCTCTAAAAACGTTCAGGCATCTTGCAGTTCTTTGTTTAGTCCAATGGAGTTGGTCTGCACAGCTAGCGATAACAGGTTCCAGTGATGGATGACATCAATGGCGTGTCAATCGGCCAGACATCCACAGTAAGTTAGTGTGTTCGCAAATAGCACGTGCCATTCCCGATGTTGAATGACATGGCATTTTTTTGGAAGTAGAAGATTGCCTAATGATTGTCTGGACAAAGATTTGAGCTAATTGGTTAACGATGATTATTAAAGTAACGGAACAATGAGAGAGAGAGAGAGAGAGATGGGATTAAAACAAGTCCTTGAATTTTTCATCCATTTTATAGACTATTAGTGGCTATTCTTCTTGATAAAAAATCATTTCTTGTTTTCCATTCGTATTTTTTTTTAATAATTAATATTTATGGATGAAATGGTTTCACAACTTGCTTTTTGTATACTGGAAGCAGCTGACTTCACAAGTTTACCAATCTCCTATGATTTAAATACGCTTTCTTGAAAATAATATGTTCTTCTTTTCGGGTATGTCAAAATGAGAACAGATAACTCACCTTTGGTTGGAAATAACTGGGAAAAACTCCGGTATTTCCAACCAAAGGGTTACGTCGAAACCAAATGAACTAAGGAGATTATGGAGGATCATTTCTTAGACATGCTTTGATCTTTACTGAAGTTTCTCTTTTCGGTAGATTTCTGAAGATTTTAGAAAAGTTATTGTCATTATAATGCCAAACAAGATACAATTTTTAAGAAAGTTCTTTAATATTATAGTGTACAGCAGTGATGAAAACAAATTTTGTTATACAAAAAGTAAGTTCAATGCTATTTTGTTATGGCAGAATAATATTTGGATGAAAACAAGAATTTAATTGTCTGAGAAGTATAATACGTTATCCAATATAATAAAACAACTTGTAAATAATTTATTTATTTATAAAAATTAATAAATAACATAACATAACAAAACTATAAATTGTTATATTAGGTATATTATTACATATCACAGCTTACAACCCCCACCCCAAATCTCTACTTTACTCTGACCTAAATGCCATCTTATGCGTCAGAGAGCCCACCATTATAGCAGGGGAGCTGAATTCCAAGCACCCTGCGTGGAATTGCATTACCACCAAGATCCTAATTACTTAGGATCAAGCAACGCTGTTGTGGCAGGCTCCACCAAACCAACTCAGTTCAGTACGTTTGGCACTACTGACATCCTGAATATAGCTATCCTGCAGGATATCAAACTTCAATACTGCATCATATCTATGGATGAACTATCATCCGATCACAACCCAATTCTACTACAGCTGGGAAAACAAGAATACCTGTGTTCTCCTTCTCACTCCTACGTAGCATGGGAAAGACTGTCAACAGCACTCAAGGTTTATATTGGACCTGTTCCTCACATACGAACAAAAGAAGTAGAAACTGCAGTTACAAATCTCACACAACAAATTAATTCTGCTATAACGGTAGCTACCTCCTACAAATCTGCCCGCAAGCCAGATCGTTTGCCTGAAGACATCATGAACTTGATCAGAGACAAAAACAGAGCGAGGAAAAGATTCCGTAACACGCGTGCGCCACAAGATAAAACAACTCTAAACAGGATAAATGGGAAAGTTAGAGAGGTACTTAAAACTCATAGAAACCAAGTCTGGGATAAAAAGTTATTCTCTATCTCACCTCTTGATCATTCTATCTGGGGGTTGCTGAGAAACATCAGAAATAAAAACAGTTCCCCCCCCTTAATCTCAACCCAGGGCTTAGTTCACACAGATGTAGATATTAGGCGGAAGCCATACTACAGAATCTTGAGGAGCAGTGCAAACCCTCTTATAACAACTTAGATTTCAATCACTTTTACAAAATCCACAGACAGGTCAGGCATGCATTAAATCTCTCAGATACCAGTGCTGACCATATTGCACCCACATCACCTGTTGAATTATATGATATTATTAAAAAACTTAAGAACAATAAAGCTCCTGGACCAGACGGCATCTCAAGCAGGGTGATCAAGCTGCTGCCTGGAAAAGCTGTAGTGCACCTGACCAGTATAATAAATGCAATTTTAAGATTTCACTCTTTTCCTTCCACCTGTAAATTGGCTGATGTAATTCCTATACATAAGCTACGCGAAGACCCACACCTACGGCAAAATTATCATCCAATCAGTCTCATCTCCAATCTGGGTAAGGTTGCGGAGAAGGTCATCCTCTCACGATTACAATCATCAATAAATGACCTAAACATCCTCCCTAAAGAACAGTTCGGTTTTCGGCAACACCATAGTACTACCCAGCAAATTCATAGAATTGTGGAACACATCACCACCAGCTACAACTGGCGCCAGTACACAGGAGCTGTTTTCCTAGCCCTATCCAAAGCATTTGACAAAATCTGGCATTTTGGTCTCCTTCACAAACTTATCTCAGCCGGTACTTCACTAAAAATCGTTCACCTAATCCATTCATATCTTTAGAATAGATCAATTCAAGTCAAAATCAATGGTTCTACATCGTCCCAGCGCTATATCTTTGCTGGAGTGCCGCAGGGATCCCTACTGGCTCCATTGCTGTTTTCTGTATACATGTCAGACATCCCGCACAATCCGATGTCCCTGTATCATTTTGGCCCTGTGTGCAGACGATACAGCAATACTAACCAAATCTCTCAGACCCCATTTCATTACCAGAAAGAAAGCTTCAAGAAAACCTTCTAAAGCTGGAGGGTTGGTCCTCCAAATGGAGATTGGAAGACAACCCCATGAAAAGATCAGCTGTTCTTTTCTCAAAAATGCCAATGTCTCCTGCAGGAGATGTCTTTGTATTCAATACTAAAATTCCCTGGCAGACAGAAATAAAATACCTGGGTGTAATTCCCGACAAAAAGCTATATTTCAACCAACACATCAAGTCTACGTGCGCAAAGGCATCTAAAGCCATAGCTCAGATCTATCCGCTAATTAACAGAAAGAGCAAGCTCAGCAACAGAATCAAATTGCAGCTATACCAGATGACGATTCGTCCCATGATCACCTATGCCTCTCCAGCCTGGAGCCACACTTCTAATACTATCATTATCAAGATACAACGAGTGCAAAACAAGTGCTTGAGAATGATTCTGAACGCCCCGTGGTATGTTAGAAACAATCAACTTTATAGAGATACTAATATTCCTTATATTTTCTCTTTTCTACAATCCTTAGCATCCAATTTTTTCCTAAAGACGTCCAGACACCCCAACGATTTGGTTCAGCAAGCAGCAGCATACGAGGCAACGGACATATTCAAATATAGAAGACCAAAAGTTATATTAGCCTCCTATAGCGATGCATAATCTCCATGCCTATTCAGGGCGAGCAAACTGCTCATAAATCTTACCCTCACTGTACCACAACAGATAGCAGGGAATATGAAAAGCATCTTGCTTCACCCCTAAAGACATAAATGCCAATTATCAATACAGAATTACACAGCCAGACGTTGTTTTGATATGTAAAACACACCTGAGACCATCGGAAAGCCCTAAAATTAAGGGATATCACCTCTACAGAACTGACAGGTTAAATTACAGAGGTGGTAGCGCTGCAATTTTCATTAAAAATTGTATCCAACACCATATAGTAAACAGTCCCCCAACCACTAATCCTGAGGTTACTGGCGTGGAGGTTCTTACTAGCTCCGCTGGCAGACTGAAAATTTACGCTGCAGACAACCCACTGCAAAAAGCACTACTGCACTCGGATCTAGATGTAATCCTAGATGTTAAAGAGCCCATCATTATTGCTTGGGATTTAAACTCTGAACATCCGGCATGGAAATGTAGAACTACAAACAACAACGGACGCATCCTCGCCAACTATACGGGATTCAATTGCGCTGTCGTCGCAGGCCACACTGAACCAACTCATCACAGCCCGAATGGTACTGCTGACATCTTGGATATAGCCATCCTGCAAAATGTTAAATTTCAATATAATTTAAGAACGTTAAATGAGCTTTTATCAGATCATGATGCAGTGCTATTACAGCTGGGAACGCAACACAACCTGTATCCCCCCCCCCCCCTCACACTCATTCATATCCTGGGAAAAATGAGCAAAAGCACTCCATTGACCCTGTTCCTCCTATAAGTTCAAAGCAAGAAATTGAAACAGCAGTCAAAAAGTTTACTCAGCAAATTAATGCAGCCATAACAGCAGTTATCTCTTACACAACTCGCTCTGCAACCAATCGGTTACCGGAGGATATTATGAACCTGATCAGAGATAAAAATAAAGCTAGAAAAAGATTTCACAATACTCGCGCGCCTCAAGACAAAAGAATCCTTAACAGATTAAATGGATCTGTGAGAGACGCCCTCAAAGCCCACAGGGATCAGCTGTGAGAAGATAAGTTGGCTTCCTTCTCACCTGCAGATCACTCTATTTGGGGACTCTTGAGGAACCTCAGAAACAAAAACAAATCTCTTCCCCCTCTACAATCGGACCTGGACCTTGTGCACACGGATGCAGAGAAGGCAGAAATCATTGCAAAAAATATAGAAAGGCAGTGTCGACCTGCTTATGAAAACTTAAATTTTAACCACGTGTATAAAATTCACCGTCATGTCAGACACGTGCTAAAACTTCCTGATGCCTGTACTAATCAAATCGTTCCTACTTCACCAGCAAAAATCCACGAGATCATTAAGAACGTTAACAGCAAAAATGCTTCTGGCCCAGATGGCATCACCAATAAAGTCATTAAACTACTACCCCACAGAGCCATTGTACACCTTACCATCATAATCAACGTGATCATTAGATTACGATATTTCCCTTCCCCATGGAAAACTGCTGATATAACCCCCCCATTCATAAACCAGGCAAAGACCCTACATCTACCACAAAATTATCGTCCCATTAGCCTAATTTCAAACCCGGGAAAGATTGCCGAAAGGGTCACCCTCACCAGACTCCAATCCACAGTAAATAAGCTGAATATCCTCCCAAATGAACAATTTGGATTCCGTCAACATCATAGCACCACTCAACAGATCCATAGATTAACTGAATATATTACCACAGGCCGCAATTGGCACCAACTTACTGGCGCTGTCTTTCTGAATATGGCCAAGGCCTTCGATAAGGTGTGGCGTTATGGTCTGCTCCACAAGCTCATTGCCTTTCACATCCCGCTACAGATGGTACAGTTGATCCAATCATATCTCAGCAACAGATTTATGCAGGTCAAGATAAACGGAACTATATCTACCAAGCGCCCATTCTGGCTGGAGTTCCGCAAGGATCTTTACTGGCCCCAATTCTGTTCTCGATATTTATGACAGATATTCCACATAATCCAATGTCATCTATCTTGGCCTTCTACGCTGATGACACAGCGATACTAACCAGATCTTTTCGCCCACACCTAGTCACCAAACTCCAAGAAAACCTACAAATATTAGAAAAATGATTCTCTAATTGGAGATTACAAGTAAACCGCTTGAAGAACATAGCCGTGCTCTTCTTCGGAAGAACAGTATCTCCTACAGGGGACATCTTCCTGTTTAACACCAAAATTCAACAGAAGTCAGATACTTTGGTGTACTGCTGGACAAAAGACTAACCTCAACCACCACATCAAGGACTCGTGTGCAAAGGCATCAAAAGCTATCGCCCAGCTCTATCTGCTAATAAACAGAAACAGTAAATTGCACACCAGAATCAAACTGCTCCTCTACAAACTGATGATTCGTCCTATAATCACATATGCTTCGTCAGCATGGAGCCATACCGCCGATACCAATATCCTCAAACTGCAGCGAGTGCAAAACAAGTGCCTTCGTATGATTCTGAACGCCCCATGGTTTGTCAGAAATGTTCAACCTCATCCAGACACCGACATCCCTTATATCTACTCTTTCCTCCAGTCTCTTGCAGCAAAGTATTTCCTAAAAACGTCTGCACATCTCAATCCATTGGTGCAACAAGCTGCTGACTATAATGAAACGGATCTGTACAAACACAGACGATCTAAAGCCATCTTAATTTCAAGAAATGATCTATAATCCCCTTGGCCTCTCAGGGCGAGCATATTGCTCATAAACTTTTTCCTTCACTATATCCATTTCAAACAACGGGGAATATGAAAAGCATCTCACTTTACCCTTGGGGTCAGTCAAGTTGAAGTTGAAATACAGAATTGCACTTTTAGAGACAAACAAAAATTTATAAATTACCAAGTTAATACCAGGTTATGCATTAATAAAAGACGAATATACGAGCTCATATGCAGCGTGTCTTTTAAATATTGCAAGCCAAAGTAATTCCTGTGTCGAAAGTTATATTCTCATAAATTCTCGAGTAAAATTTCGAATCTTTTCAAGTTTCATTTTATTTAGCTATACAAAGATGACGGATCTTCAATATCCCCATTATATATTACACAGTTAAATTTAACTTGCTACTTTTTGATTAGATTATGAATAGTTACTGTTTTCCCATTCTTTTATAATAATCTCACACTAATGGTTGTAAACAGTGCTACATTAATAATGTAGGACGGCGGCTAACAAGAGATAATCTTGAACGCAGTTATTCAAGAGACTAAATATGTGAATTTCTCAAGCACTTCCATCCTCAAAGGTGTTGGTGGTGTTACTACACCTCGAGTGGAAATGAATCTACTACCTAAAGACGTTTACAAACATTCACGTCGGCATTGTGATTTAAATAAACGATCTGTTGGCTAAACAAAAAAAAAAAAAATTGTTCACTGAGTTGATTAATTTGACATCTGATTAATTTAATGTTGTTGGAGAATTTTCGAGTAGCTCAACATCAGGAAAAATCTCTTGCATTCAGTCTTGTGTTTTGTATTTAGTATCGTTCTAATCTCTTACTAAATTAAAAATCATAATTCAAAGCCTAAAAGAACTTGTTATCAGTTGAAATATTGCGACATTTTTAAGTCATTAATTAAACTGTTGATTTCTTTTTACGTGCTTCTTAAAAGTAAGAATTAAGTAGATCGATTACCACGATGTTTTACCATCTTCTTAGTTATAAACAACTTGTCTTTCAAAGGCGCGAAGAAACTGCACAGGCTTGTCTTATCAGAGGAAGCTCCTAATTGCGCTGATTGCGAAAAAATCTTATCGTGACCCCCTTGGGTGTACGGTCATGGTAACATAATCCGCGAGAGATTTAAAGGACCTCGAAGTGCTTCGTGACAGAAGAAATCACTGCCAGACGCACTTGTATAAACACGTGACGCCACATAAAGCTAAATAAAGCGATGCAAACTGAAGAAATAATAATAAAAAAAGTACTTTAGTAGTGTTGGATTAAAGGGTAGGTTGTTCGCTACGGGTACATTGAATGCAAGCTCTAGGAAGTACCCACCCCTCTCTAGTCATTTAATATCCATCCCTTCATTCTCCTCCATAAGTTTCTTTTTTTTTTTTATCAGAAACACCCATTCATTTTTTTTATAAATACCGAAAGAATAACAACAAAAAAACTGTTTCTGTGTGGTGATCAACTCGCAAGATGGCGCTGCATGTCTTTAATTTTCTGATTTAAAAAAGAAAAGTTGTTTCCACAACCTCAACGAACGAACTGTTTAGATCTTTCAAAAGATGGCGGAGAATCGTGTCGCCTTAGTAAGTAAAATAAAATGGCTTTTGAAAGAAATATGACAGATTATTAAGAATCTCATTAGCAGCAGAAAAATACCACACCGTCCAATTTCTGAGTAAACTAAACCCGTTTTTTTTTTCCTTGTCGGACGGACAATTTCTGACAAAGGGATTCATTTGCTAAATGACTGAATAGAGAGAGAGAGAGAGAGAGAGAGAGAGATAAGCAAATTAGATTACTGAAGAAAGATGAGAATCCTGAAATTTCTAAGAAGAATGATGAAAATGAGACAAGCACTAAAAATAACCATAAATTATGAGTCATCTTTACTATTTATTTCAGCACTGATATATTTGATCGTTAACTGACTTTTTCCAGCAGTTTTTTATTTATTTATTTTTTTTGTGATGTTCCAGCATGTTTCAATTCGATAATTTTTGACTCTCACTACAAATCTGTTTTATCTAATACTATAAATATTGTAAGGAATTATTTTTCCCCTTGTTTTACTTGGGTTGCTGTATTTGTTTCTATATCTCTGGTTCTCGTACATCAAAGAGTGCATATTTGATGGTAAATACATGTAGATAAATTCAAAAAATTTTGAATTTATTTTAAATTTCTGAAGAAATAAAAATACATATTTTAAATACCTATTTAAATACTTCATAAAATATATTTTATATTTTAAATACTTCACAAATTTAAATTTCATTTTAGAATTTAAAAATAGATCTTCAAGTTTAAAAATGTTTTCACGATATAGTTTACTTTTTGATTAAAATTTCAAATTTTAGAACTAAACATATTTAAAAATTTTTTTTAACGAAAATTCATCCATTTTAAATTTGTGAACTTCGGCTTTGTTTAGTTGTATTCCTGTACTGATTTGAAGCAACCAGTAGCCTATAACAGATTGGTACGTCATACTTATTTGTTGCTAGGCAACAGCTATCACGAATAGAAAATTGCAATTGCAACAATACTTCATTACGTGGGTGTTACCAATTAGTCAACAACGTTCGAAGAATCAACAGCCTGAAAAATAAAGCAAACCGCCAATTATATTTTTCTTTCGTAAACCTCCTATTCGGAAATGGGATTATGTTTCGTTTGAACGTTTTAGTCAAAATATTTGATTGATACAGTGAACGGGAATGATTTATTCTTATTAATGATTCGTGCATATATTTTAGCAGTAGAAGCAATTTATCTTTATTCCTAAGCTTGATAAATGATGTACATAATTTGCTTGGTTAGTGTTTGTCATGATTTTTAACGGGCACGTAAATCTTGTAATAATTAATCCCAAAATCGAAAAGGAGTTTTTTTTTTTCTTTTCTTCTTCTTCTCCTTTTTTTTTTTTTTTAATGAAATAATCATCCTACATTTTTATCTTAAAACTTCGGATAATGATTATGAAAGAAAATGCCTCAACTGAGTCATTAACAGAGATAACAATCAAAATTAAAGTGCAGTCTTTACGCATGCGTAGTTTGAATCTGCATTATTTAACTACAAATCCTTAACGATCTGCTGCTATAAACTTGTCTTTTGTTGAAATCGTAATTAAAATTGGGCTTTTATCATGCTATGTACATCGCAATTAATGAAAGAAAACTTATTTCTAAGACTTTTAACGAGTTTGTTTGGTGGATTTTAAATTTTTTTTCCCTTTTACAATAAAATATGCATGCCCAAGATAATCTGTGGACTTTATTTAATAAGAATTTTGTGTTTATTGCTATTTCATTCGTTTGAAACGTTAACATAATGCAATGTCAAGTTGGAGAAGTGACATCCGGGTATTTCATTAAATAACTTGTTTATCTATAGGGGCATGCAATCACAACTTTTAATCAGTTCTGAAAACTTGTTTACCCTCTGGTGCCACGAAAGATTGTTTAAAAGAATAAACAAAGCCTATTTTTCTTAATTAAATTCCAGGAAATCGAGAATGTAAGGAACGAGAGAGAGAAATGGTAGCCCTAAGGTGGACTTTTACCTCCTACCGATATCATCGAGCCACTTAATGTGTTCCCGTTACTCCTGCTGAGATGAAATAAGCAGCTGGTGGGATAACATCAACTGTTATGACGGAATCACAGTCTAAACTGTGGACTTTGATAAGCGACACCATTCGCGGGTGGTCCTGCTTGTGTGAGTTAACGTAAGCATTGATCGATGTTATGAAACGGCTTTGATTGATTTCTCAATTTCGCTGAATGCATTTGGGACACATTCATACTTTCTTCCCCTTTGGGTTCAGCGACATTAGTGTTGTTTACTATAAAAGCAAACTCATACCTTAAAAAAAAAAAAAAAAAAAATCGGATGATGCGCGACTAGAAATTCTGATGTAGTGAAAAAGATACCCCATTTTTCATGATTTCTAAAGTAGTGGTCTCTATCTTTTGACTACGCAGTGTACGTATTTATTCTTTGTCGCTGGGCAGGCTCAGACACCACACATGCATTCATCTTAATTACGTTATCTATCCAGACGTCTTATTTACGAGTACTTTTCTTGGACATTGCTTGTGTGCGCGTGCCTCGACTTTTGAAAGAAATGCAACTGGGAGTGAGGAAGAAAGGTTTAGCGCATGTAAGAGACTCGGGTAAAAGACAGAAAGAAGCAAGCATACGTTCGTGACGCTTGATTTGAGATAGTTTGTCAGTTGGTTATTTGGTTGTGTAAACAGTCTCCGAGTTAAGGACCGCTGTAGTGCTATTCTTAGAGCAAGAAACCAGACAACCCTCTACAATTGGTTCTGTACGTCAGAAATGAAGCCGTGGGGTCTCGTTGCTATCACAACCGGTGATATTTCTCGTTCCTCAGGAAATCCTGTGCATTCTTTGAGAAATATTTCACGATTCGCCAAAAAAAAAAAAAAAAAAAATGACGACCTGTTTTTCCTCCACTCCCTCCCCCTTGTGGGATATGAACGCTGGATTCCTTCACGGTCAACCGCGGTAATGCAAGATACGATCACTGTTCGCTTTATCTTCATCCTTCCACCCACCATCATCTCTCACCCTTAGGGATGGCAGGTTTTTAAAGTCATCATCGCCTGAAAGGAATAAAAACACACGCACACACACACACACTTCTGTCCCCTTACAACTCAAATAACGATTTTCTTTTGATATTCTTTGTCACTCCAGACATCGTGTGTATGTGGAGAAAACTACATACACACGAAAAGAAAAGAAAAAGGGATCTTGCTTTAACAACTTGCACCGATAGGCCCTTGTCATCCACGACTTTGTATTCGATCTTAAAAATAAAAACATAAACCAGCACATGAAAATGCAAGCTGTTTATAACAACTGCTTAAAATTCAAACGAAAATTACCCATCGTATTTTTTTTTATTGTATTTCATTGTAACTGTTCTTTTATTCTGTTATGATTTCAAATACTGCATTTCAATAACTGGTAGACGACTAAACAGATTCTTAAAATACACGTATTTAGAAGCACCAAGAGAACTCGTACTGAAGAATTGGCTTTTCTAAACGTTGGTCTCTTCGAAATGAACTTCCTTATCCTTATAAGGACTGGCTTAAAGGGACGAAGCAAGAATGCTTTTCATCTTCCCCGTTATCTGTAGAGGACAGTGTAGGAATAAGATGTTATTGAGCTATTAAAGCTCTGATCATGGCAAGAGGGTAACAGCAATAGCCGAGCCTCAGTTAGAACTTCATTGGCTACAGCATTGCCATCCATTACCCTCCAAGGGTATTAATCAGCTCTAATCCCAGTGAACTTTCTCGACAAACAGATTTTAATTCAAATTAATTCCAGAAATAAATTAATTGGTGTGGGAAAATAGTCTCTCCTACACCAGTTAGCTCTCATTTTCCCACCACAACAATTATCCATAAAGAAAATAGTTATCCTTAGCACCTTTTATTTTAAGAAACATTTATAAGATTTATTTATTAACGAAGCATCATTTTATAATTAATTAAATTATAGACATATTAATTAAAATACCAATCAGTTTATGACTTACGGAACTTTATAATTGGACGAAAAACCGAAGCACCCGGAGAAAAACCGATCGCAACCGGAGACCGAATACACTATCATTATTACTTTCTCACAAAACCGATGCATATAATATAAGATCACATCCACATCCCATATAAATTGGGTTGTGCTTACACGTCACTACCTCTTCTTCTTTCTTATATTATCTTCTTTTCTTGCTTATATATTTGCACAAAATCAATACCAACTATGACCAATAATGCTAACTTCACATATCACTCATTTAATTAATTGTCTTAACCCATATGTTAATATTTATTGTCAATAATCAACAATGATAACAATAATGCTTTATGATAAAAAATAACAATACCATCATATTTAACAGTATTGGTTTCATACGAATTATTTTTAACTCATGACTATATACACTGCCATGAATTGTATTATAATCTCAGACTGGTTTGCACAATTTCAGAAATTAAAAAAAAAAAAAAAAAAAAATTGCTACCTCCATATAATACTATCTAAGTAATTTTCAAGCACTTATAAATTTTCTTCTTATACTTCGACGGGAATCGAACCCAAAGAAAGCGCCTCGTTGCTACCGACTATACTACGGAGGCGCTGTGTATCCAAAGGATGTGACTCACGTTCCTTCGTTTTGGTTCATAATTTTTTTTTTTTTTTTTTTTTGTTGTTGTTAGGTAATATCGGTTAGTTTAAATATATAAACTAAGTTTTTTAGGTTTTAAAGGAAAGCTTTTGAAGAAAAAAAAATGAAGACTAAAAATTCTTTAGACTGCACGATCTGTTAGGATCCTATTACCATCTTCGCCTTCCTTATTCCCTTTATTCGGAAAAAAAAAATTCTTACATTCCCTTAGAAATGATATCGCCCTATTTATAAATACACTTCGGATATAGAATACATAAATAACCTATATTAATTTTTTTTCAGTGTTTTTTCATTTTTCATCCGTCATTCTTCCGCGAAACAATAAACTCGGTTTTATTTCTGTACTCGACACACTCATTTATGACGTCACTAACAATGGTATATTTTTATTCAGGTTGTTGCTTAATGTCACTAGGAGCGTGTCTGTCATGATAACAAGCCAAATACCCTGTTAACAACATTACAAAACTGATCATGTGCCATCGAGGACATTTGTTCTACATCATTGATCAAAACAAACTGCAATGTCTTTACAGACTGATGGATGCAACTTTTAACGTCACAGATCAGCGTAGGCCATTTTTATGTTTAATGCGTTACTTTACTTTTTTTTTTTTTTTTGCTATTATTACGACTTGCTGCAACCGGTTAAAGCAGGCTGAGATATTCGACCATAAAATTTACGTAAAAAACAAATAATAATAATAAATACAAACTCCTTTTATCAACATTAATGCCAGAGAAGGGGTTGTAACAGTTGTCGTAAAAACCAAACATAAAATAAGTATCGACAGTCGTCCAATCGATGTCTAGAGACATAAGAAGTGCTTCTCCACCCCTTAAATTCAACACTAAACAAGAATTTATCGGATTCTATAAAATGGAATATAAGAAAACTCCTAAGAGATGTGGTTAGAACTCTGTTGTTTAGCACCGTATTTTTAGTAGAAGATGGTTATCTTGTTATTCTTTTTCTGCACATTGGAATTTCTATAGAGACGGAAAGTAAGAGGATTTTGATAGCTTTTTTTTGTTGAAGAAATACAGTTTTTGTTTCTTTTAAGTCGCCATAGAAACATATCGATTATATAGGAAAGCGAAAGCCAACATGCTCCTTCCATCATTCGTTGTATTTTCTTTCCATGTGTTTCAATCGTAATATTGCCTTAGGCTTTAAAAATGTTATGTTGACAATGAAATGTTTTT
The DNA here is from genome assembly GCF_054136105.1 of Typopeltis vanoorti. Classification (NCBI taxonomy): domain Eukaryota; kingdom Metazoa; phylum Arthropoda; class Arachnida; order Uropygi; family Thelyphonidae; genus Typopeltis; species Typopeltis vanoorti. The sequence continues at coordinate 64,631,967 of NC_143567.1, read as the reverse complement.
TTTTTTTTTGAATAATTTTACACCTATTGAAAGAAAGAAATAAACGAATATTACTAGTATCATACAATTACTGGAAGCAAAAAGAAATAACCATCTGCATCTACTGTTTATTAAAACATTGGTTAAGAATGAATACTTCGCCATAGGCAGTAAAAATATGTGCTGATAACACCGCGAATTACAGTAGTTTTTGTTTACAGGATAGAGACAGTTTCATTAATAATTTTCCAGTTACAGTACCTACACTGCTTGTAAATAAGTTAATAGACCCCCCCCCCCATGGATAAGGTCAAGCATCTTTCACGTAACGAGTCACGTTTTTGTAGCTGGTAGGTATAAATTGGAGGAATATGATGCTCCCAAGTCGGTGCAACTGTGTTCGAGTGAAATGGCTGCGAGAAGGGATTTGACGCAGTTTGTTGACAAATTGGACCATCCCAGGTCAACAATCAGTGATGGCACACTGAGATGGACGCGTAAGGAGTCAATTGAAGTGCACCTGCAGTGGACGACTCACCACACTCATCGAACGTGACCAATGGATGATATGTAAAAACCGCCCTTCGTCGGCCGACACGTTGATCGAAGTTCTGGGCATCTGCTGGAACACGAATCTGCACAAAAACATTCAGAAATAGGCTCCCAACACGGGTTTCCATGTTGTGAGCCTATTCCATAGTACTGCAATATGCCAGCCCCATATTACCCAACCTAACATACAACTTCGTCTCAGTGGTGCAAAGAGCGTGTACAATGAGATGTGGAAGCTTGGAGTGCTGTGTTATGGAGCGATGAATCACGATATTACGCAATCTTACCAGACTGCAAATCCCCAACTATGAAATTCGGAGGTGGTGGTGGTGGTATGATGGTATGGACCTGTTTTGCCTGGTATCTCCTCGGATATCTGTTTGTAATGCCACGAACATTGAACTCCAACAGGTATCCGAACATTCCGGACAATGCAATGCTTCCTACTGAACTGACCATTGCCTCTTTCATCAAGACAATTCACTGTGCATAAGGCAGCTGTTCTAACTGGGTGGTTTGTTGATATGAACGTCACCACGCTTAATTGGACTCCACAGAGCGTTGATCTCAACCCTATTGAACATGAGATGAACTGGAGCGTCAGATGAGGTCAAGGGACGTTCGCCCCACAATAGTCCAGAACCTCATTAGATGCCTACAGGAAGAATGGACCAAAATTCCCATTGATCGCTATTGTACACTTGTGGAAAATATGCCCCGTAGGATTGTTTCGGTCATCGCAATGAATGAAAATCCCACATCTTATTAAGGTGGGCGCCATGGCTGCTTGTTCCTCACACTATGGTATCCGTTGCGTTGACATCTTTCCAAGCAGTGTATTATTAATATTGTCTGTCTCTGGGTTCGACAAATGTGTTCTGGGTTCCCTAAATGTTTAAATTTCGTGTAATACTTTTATCTTTTTAGTAAGTAATCCTCCGATTCTTCAAGACACAACCAAAATACGACTTCGCTGTTATCAAAAAATTTCTGTTTATTATACCAAATTTGTTACAGTAGTTATTCAGTTTAATTAAACAGTACTAATGATGTCTACAGGATTTATTTACAAGTATTATCGTCATCTTCATAAAATAAAGAGCTGCGTTGAATATATGTAATCCTGATATCGGTTTTAAAATCCGCTTTGATAAGTATTGAGAAGTACTGTTTTGTTCAATATATATTTCAAAGTAATTACTCCAGATAGCTAGAATAGCTTAATCTTCCGTTTTCACATCAACTTTATCATCTCTGATTCCTTTTATAGTGCTCTGTCCTCCATTAGCTTTTTATAATCTTAGCAACGTCTTTAACATTCTTACCAAAGTATTTTCAATATTTTATTTAGCTCCTTTTACACATAGTTCAGCTTTCTTGCATTTTTCTCTGTAATCTCCGAGGATATCCACTGACCTACTTTCTTAGTGACCTTCGATACGCCTTCTCCTTTTCCAGGACTATCTCTTGATCTTCTTAAATCCATCATGAAGTTTTCATTTTCCTATCCTTGCAAATTTCATCACATGCCTCTGGATAAACCAATCAATATGTTCTACAAAATATGTCACTGAGTCTCCACAGTTTGTTTTCAACTCGTTCATTTTTTCTTGAATAATATTTGTGTATTTTAGTTTACGGTTCACTTGTAAACGCTACTCAACTTTGATTCTTTGTTGGCAAAGGTTTCCTATTTTATATCCCGTTAATACTCTAACTGATAAGCTTAGGCGTTGCTGGTTATTCATTACTTATTTTTTCACGGTATTAACAACACCACAAACACTTTTATCAACAAGGATGTTTTATTAACACTAATATTTCATGTGTGTTGTGCTCTGATGATGCTGATTTGAAAATCAGCGAAATATTAGTGTTAATAAAACATCCTTGTTGATAAAAGTGTTTGTGGTGTTGTTAATACCGTGAAAAAATAAGTAATGAATCCCGTTAATACTATTGAACTAGCGTAAATATATCGCTGTTCACAATAACGTAATCAATTAAACCTTTTTTTTTTTATTCCTTGTATCTTTTCTCCTTATATATTTGTAATAGCTGAGAGTGACTTATATAGTGTTTTCTGATTAAGGCGGGGATGCGACGACGTCATGCTTTCCTCTTATTTTTAAAGGGAAAATCGAGAATGCTCAACGTCCATAGCTTAGTAGCGAAAGCAATCATATTTAAATAAATAAATAAAAAAAAAAGACATATTATTATCATGGCGCTATTTAATTCAAAGACGCATGCGCGTTACACGAATTGTCCTAAATAATAGCAATTACTAAAAAAACGTTTAATTTTCTTGACCATAAAAGCTCTGGAATGACCTCTACTGGGACTATATTGATCAAGTACATATAATAAACAACTATGTTATACCAACAGAAACGATTAGGCAATTCTTAAGATCTCCAAAAGATAGCCATCCTTTCTTCATATATGCTGGAGTTAACAACATACCCTGCTCGTGCGGCTTGAATTACATCGGCCAGACTTCAAGGAGCCTTGAAATTAGGCAAAAAAAGAACACGTTGGTGACGTCAATAATAACAGAGAAGAAAAATCGGGGTTAGCTTTTCATTTCTCAAGAACGAACCATACCATAGAGTGGGATAGAAGCACAGTTCCTTACATAGAGGAGGACTTCGGCTCCCGAATTTTTAAAGAAGCGACAGCAGTTGCCTGCTGTATACAAAACCTTAACAGGAACCAAGGACTAATCTTGCCCGTGATCTGGAAGACCCTTATCAGATCTCTTAACTCATCAGAACTGAATTACAGTGCCAACTATAGAACGTTCTTAAATAACAACAAGTGATATCATGCACGCTCTGTGCATGTATTGTAGGCGTTCTGTTCTTTGTTTAATATAATTGGAATCGGTTGATTATAGTTTGTAACAGTTTTTTTACTTTTTAGTGCCGTACATCAGTTATGTACCCTGAAGATGCCAACAGACTTAGTTGGTGAAACTAGTTGGTATAACTTAGTTGTTTATTATATGCACTTGATCAATATAGTCCCATTAGAAGTCGTTCTAATAAGAATTACATTATAGAAAGTGCGTTCATAATTCATTGTTAACAAAGACGGCCTGTGGTAGCTGTGCCAATGTTTAAAAAGGAAAGTGAATCGATTCAAACAAAGAAAACAAATTTAGCGAGTTCGAAGATATTCTATGCTACCTAGTGTATGCTATTTAAGTTTAATAAAAGCGATAAGACACTTCAGAATCCCTAAACCAGACCTCATATTTCGCTTCATTACAAATTCTTAAGATGTTTCTGCGAACCACTTCTATTTCACGGAAAGAACAGATGAAAAGAGGCCCTTCGAATTTAATTACTGACAAAATGTATTTCGAAAAGACAGCAAGTCCTTGTACGTGCTAATTTAATACAAGATAAGGCTTAGCTAGATTTAGTAACCATTGTGTAGCATCTGTCTCTCCCTCTTTCTCTCTCTCCACTTCAGGCACTGGCTCTTACCTGGGCACCGATCGATGAAACGCAGTTGATATTTTACACCGTAAACTATTAATTAGAATTTCCGTCGAGTTTTCTTTCATGTAATACCGCATATTTTATAAAAGATTGTCGACAATGCAAGTTTTCCGACTCTATCCAATGTTATTTCTCAAGATATGGGCAACCATTCAAAGTTATTTTTAAAAAAAAGGCGAAAAAATTATGCAAAGTTTTTTTTTTATATAAAAAAAGAGGACGTCGTAATACAAAGGTATTATTTAATAAAATGATATTCAGAAGATCGCTGTGAATAGAGTTTTTATAATAGAGTCCATTCGCTATCATTATTCTGACGCAACAATGTTAGCGGTTTTTATAACAGCGTCGATTCGCTATCAATATTCTGACGCAACAATATCAACCACAATGAATGGATGCTATTATACCTTTTTCATGGAATAATAAAATTCAGCTGATCAAATATCTTTATACAAGAATATGTATAAGGGATGAATAGCATTAATGTATTGCTCACCACAAAATAATATATTGATCCATTCACGCATCTTTCATTTAATTTAATATTTTTATCTAATAGTTTTCTTAAGGAATAATCCACAAAAGGTAGTCGTTATTATGAAAAATAAATGGTTTTCCTAATGAAGAATAAAACATTGGTTAATTAGGGATAAAATATTATCTTAATTAAGTAATAATAATTATACTTAATTGAGGTATTGCAATTCCTGATAATGAAACCATCATTTGCAATGACTGTAACAGATAATTAAAATCTAATTCAATATTTGTAAATGCGATGAGATTTATATTTTTCATCCAATGTATGTTTTTTTTTTTTCGTTTCCACATCAAACATTAATAATGTAGAACCAGAATGTTTTGTTTTCAGGTAATATCGATGGTGTAATTCAACTAATGTATTTGACATTGGTATAAATGGATAGAGGTTGGGGAAAATAATGCAATATTTATAACTAAACGTCTGTCTGTTATTTTTAGTTTTCCAGACCAGTAAATGACATTCTTATTTACATTTGTCATTTTTAGAAACTAGTAGGGCTTGTTTCCAAAAGAGGGCGCTTTTTTTTTTTTTTTTTTTTTTTTTTTTTCAGTCGTGTTAGTCGGAGTTGCAAACTGTGAAAAACACACATTTAGAAGGCAGGGATGATAAAAGTGCCAAGTCAGGAAAATAATTTTTATACTTAGGCGAACTAACTTGGTTTTCCTTTTAAGAGTTGTAGAAGCTGGAAAACCATTACTAAGCATTTTGTAATGCTGCAAGAGGAGGAGGAGTGAGTTTAAAACTCTTTCTGAATAAAGTTCAATGACCCAATGAGTTGTGAGCTGTTTGTAGATGAATAATCCAAGTCTAGACGTGGTGTGTAAGAAAGCGAACGTTATCGGATTTAGTCACTTAAAAGAATTTTTGGATTCCAAATATCAGACAGTGGCGCCGTCTAAGAATTAAGTTTGTTTTGTTGGGTTTTGTGTGTGTATGATCCTGGGAAGATTGGGGTGGGGTGGAGGAACTAGAAATAAGAAATATATCTTTCTGTTTCACCTTAATATTCACCAAATAATCTACTTTTTTTTTCTTTGTCTCCAACAGCTGGAAGACTGAAGGTAGAATTGAATACTCGTCAACTAGAAGATGTGGATGATCTGCTTCGACATAGTTCGTATTTCAAAGGACCGGGAAGATGGTTCCCCGCACAATGTACATCGAGGTATCGCGTGGCAGTTATCATCCCTTACAGAGATAGGGAGGAACATCTGGCGATACTGTTGTACACTCTCCATCCTCTTCTACAAAGACAGCTGCTAGATTACAGGGTATACGTCATGGAACAGGTACAGTGTATGTAACGCACATCCCCGACTTTTTCTTGTAGCCTAGACACCGTAGCAGTAGTTGATTGTGGAGGGTCAAAGGGTACAAGGCAGATGAGGAGATGTCCTACAGGACTGCAGTCTTTGGTCAAAGATTAAGGATTTCGATTGTTTTTTTTTTGGGGGGGGGGCGTATTTGTATTGTTCTCAGGTAACGTTTCCTAATGATACTGGTAAAATCATTGTAACGTAAGCCTGACGTCATAGTACGCTCTCGAAATCAAACATATTTCTTTCAAGTGTTTTTTGTACTGAAACAGTAAATAGTAAAATGATTGTTACGCAATGCTGACGTCACAATGCACTCATCCAGATCAAAATTTTTATCTCTTTCTGACAAATAAAAACTTATCATTATTATGAAATTTTTGAATTGCAACGATTTGTAAACACCGAGACGAAGGCGTCCTTTATTCCAAACAAATGATTAGAGATCGGTTGTTTCTCAAGGGATGGCTTGTATATAATTATCTAGGGTGGCAAAGCGGAAAAAGAGAAGTGGGAAGCTTGTAAAAGTTCTTTGATTCTTCGTATGCTTGTTATTTCAGTTAGAAGCCGACTTATAAGCAGTGAAAGAGGTGTACAGTGGAAAACGAAAATCTCTGGGAAACGTAATTATAGCTTGGATCCAGCTAGGGAAGAATTTATGGAGTTTAACATCTGAATGATGACTTCTCGTATAATATGCAATTTTTTATGTACCGAAAAACATTTTTTCCAGTTCTGTATTAATCAACTATGACAGCTAACTGACGGTAATAAAAGTGAGCTGCCACTTTTCGGTGGAGAAAGTGAACAAAGCTTTTCATATATATTCCATTTCTAAACATCAAAGTAAATGAGAATAAATAGCAGTATCTTTTATCTGTTAGGTTTCTTGCTTACAATGTTCAACATTATTAGTGAAAAATTAACAGCTAAAAGAATATACATGCATTATTGGCACTTAGTTTCAATTTTCCATTGTTGCGTTTCATTTCGAATTGCTTATTTTTATATTGTCTGTTATGCTATTGTTGGCTATTTAATTTCATTATATTATTTACAACATTTTGTATTTTAATACTTAAGGTTACATTGTTTTTGTGAAGTCGTATGTTGTCTTTTTAATTGTGAAAAGCACCATCAATTATCAGATTCCATTATTTCATTAACTTTAATATTCACAATTAAGACAACTAATTGTGAATCACTAATGAGTTCTTACGTCAGCTTTATCAGTCATTTGAGAATATATATTTTTTATTTTTTTCTAATATGGAATATTTCTCGCGGCATTCATTATCTTATGTTGTCTTATTTGTTTAAACAAAGAGAATACTTGTCTATTGTGAATTTTAATTGTCTTAGAACGGAATACTGTTTTAATTCTTAGGAAAGGGTTTTCCTGTGTCTGTATTTATTCGTTCTAAGAAGCAACCAGCAGTGATAATCCAGAACACTTCATTACAACTACAGTTCAAACATCTGTTTAAATAAAATTTGACTGTTGTCCTATACATTTAATAATTGTTCAATCCAGTATTCGTTAAGTGAAAGTCATGTGTTTTACACGACATCACAATGAAAAAAAAAAAAAAAAAATATATATATATATATATATATATATATATATATATATATATATATATATATGTGGTGATCAGCTTTTATTCGGTTGTTATACATTTGAAAAAAATATAGATTTAATGACTACAAGACCGAGATAACATATAAAGATTTTAATGATAAATACTACTAGTTTCGGCATATAGCAGCCTTCTTCAGGTATTTATAAAGGAAAAGAATAGTAATAAACATTGAATTATTTAAACAAAATGGAAATTACAGGTACAAATTGCCTCACATAATCGATACATAAAAACGTTGTATTTTTTCAAGTTGTTCCAACTGGCGTGCCATTGTTTGTTGCAATTGTGCGTGCAGGTTCACGTGAACGCCAATATTGAATAACTGCAGCATGGCTATCTGGGATGTTATAACTTAAATTGTTGTTTAAGTGGACCGGGTTCAGTAGGATTTCCCTTGATTCTACGATTTTCCTTTCAAACTCATCATCACAGCGAAAGATATTTTCTGATCTATTCCAGCAGACAGAGTGGCTTTGTTGGTCATCATTAGGATTATTTGAAAAAAGAACATGACTGGATAACGCAGTTGCATGAGATCTTTTGTAAGAGATGTATCTCTTATGCTCTTCTATTCGTTGTTCAATAGATTTGTTAGTTTGACCAAAGTATGGGATATTGCAATCGCACCACAATTTATATACTCCAGGGTACTTAAGGTTGTGATGAGTAGGTTTTGGATGGCTGATTAGAGAGCGGATTTTTGGAAGTGTGGTGAAGAAGGTCCTGATATTATATTTTTTAAGGACTTTAGCTATTTTCTTAGAGACTGTGCTAATGTATGGAATGGAGATGCTACCTTTAAAATTAATAGTCTCTGTTGTGCACTGCCTAGGAGGATTCAGAAAAAATTTCTTAATTGTTTTTTCAGAGTATCCATTTTGTTTAAAAATAAGAGTGAGGTGATTCATTTCTTTTTGTAGTTCATCTTGTTCATTTACGAGAGAACGTGCTCTGTGTCCTAAGGTAGATATAATTCCAAGTTTTTGTGGTGGAAAATGATGAGAAAGATTATGCAGATATCTATTGGTATGCGTAGGTTTTCTGTACATAGAGATTTTTAATCTTTCAGAGCATCGTGTAAGCATAACATCCAAGAAAGGTAAGGAGTTATTATTTTCTAGATCAGCAGTAAATTTTATATTAGGATGTTGGATGTTTAGATGACGAAGTAAATCTGTGAGAGCTGTGTGCCCGTGATTCCAAATAATGAATATATCATCAACATATCTTTTCCAAACGTTTGGTTTAAATGAGAAGGAAGATATGGCTTTCTTTTCAAAGTCTTCAAGGAAGATGTTAGCTAGCACTGGGGACAAAGGGTTGCCCATTGCCAGGCCTTGTTTTTGTTGGTAAATGGAGTCCTTATATCTGAAGTAACCAGAATGAATGCAATGCTTTAATAAAGTGAACATTTTTTTGGATAATTTGTCCTGTAGTAATATAAGTACCTTGTCCGTAGGAACGTTAGTAAATAAAGATATAATGTCAAAACTAGCTAGAATGTCATTTTCATCGATGGGAATATCTTTAATATGAGAAACAAAATCTGTGGTGTTTTTGATGAAAGATGAAGATTTATTGGAGAAACACTTGAGGTACTTTGCTAAATATTTTGAAAGTTTATATGTAGGTGAATCAATTCCTTCCGCAATTGGGCAAAGAGGGATGCTTTCTTTATGAATTTTTGGAACTCCATAGATGCGTGGGATAAGAGGATGTAGAGAGCGTAATGAGAGGCGAATATTATGATGAAGTTCACTCGCAGTCTTTAACAAGTTGTTTGTACGGTTTTGTAATTCTCTTGTAGGATCTTCCTGAAGAATTGAATATATTGAACTATCTTCAAGTAATTGAAGCATTTTGTTGTGGTAATCTTCAGAGTTGAGGATGACCGTAGAGTTGCCTTTATCTGCAGGTAAAATAATAATGTTACTGTTCTGTTTTAGATTTTTTAAGGCTTTTCTTTCAGCCACTGAAATATTATCTGTTGGAGGTTTGGCATTATTTATAATGAAAATCGATTTAATACGAAGAAGTTTCGCCAAATGATTAGGAATGAGTGAACTTGCTTTTTCTATTTTTGTAAGAAGAGATTCTTTAGGGATAAATTTTGGTGAGGGAATAAAATTGAGACCTTTGCTAAGAATATCCGTTTCTGCATCCGTTAAAATAATAACTCCTTACCTTTCTTGGATGTTATGCTTACACGATGCTCCGAAAGATTAAAAATCTCTATGTACAGAAAACCTACGCATACCAATAGATATCTGCATAATCTTTCTCATCATTTTCCACCACAAAAACTTGGAAATATATCTACCTTAGGACACAGAGCACGTTCTCTCTTAAATGAACAAGATAAACTACAAAAAGAAATGAATCACCTCACTCTTATTTTTAAACAAAATGGATACTCTGAAAAAACAATTAAGAAATTTCTTCTGAATCCTCCTAGGCAGTGCACAACAGAGACTATTAATTTTAAAGGTAGCATCTCCATTCCATACATTAGCACAGTCTCTAAGAAAATAGCTAAAGTCCTTAAAAAATATAACATCAAGACGTTCTTCACCACCCTTCCAAAAATCCGTTCTCTTATCAGCCATCCAAAACCTATTCATCACAACCTAAAATATCCAGGTGTATATAAATTATGGTGTGATTGCAATATCCGTTATTTCGGACAAACTAACAAATCTGTTGAGCAACGTATAGAAGAGCATAAGAGATACATCTCTTACAAAAGATCTCATGCAACTGCGTTATCCAGTCATGTTCTTTTTTCAAATAATCCTAATGATGACCAACAAAGCCACTCTGTCTGCTGGAATAGATCAGAAAATATCTTTCGCTATGATGATGAGTTTGAAAGGAAAATCGTAGAATCAAGGGAAATCCTACTGAACCCGGTCCACTTAAACAACAATTTAAGTTATAACATCCCAGATAGCCATGCTGCAGTTATTCAATATTGGCGTTCACGTGAACCTGCACGCACAATTGCAACAAACAATGGCACGCCAGTTGGAACAACTTGAAAAAATACAACGTTTTTATGTATCGATTATGTGAGGCAATTTGTACCTGTAATTTCCATTTTGTTTAAATAATTCAATGTTTATTACTATTCTTTTCCTTTATAAATACTTGAAGAAGGCTGCTATATGCCGAAACTAGTAGTATTTATCATTAAAATCTTTATATGTTATCTCGGTCTTGTAGTCATTAAATCTATATTTTTTCAAATATATATATATATATACATATATGACGTCAGAATTTTCTTTTCCTTGTAGAAGTTCTTGGAAGAATATTTTTCTCACACAAAAGAGGACACCAGCCAAAGAACACACCCGATTAGCAGGCATAACACACTAGAGTTGCACCTAGTTGTTCTTACTAGTACCAGTCTTTCTTTAAATTGATCGGACCAACACTTTATTGGTTTTTCACGTGACCTTGCTAACCATAGATATACTTGACTACATTGATTTAAACTCCTCAAGTCACAAAGTAATGCCTGGAAACCTTTCTTAGGTTGATTTCCTTAAAAAAAAAAAAAAAAAAAAAAAAAAAAAACCATATTCCCTAAATGGACATTTTCACTTCTTCCAAAACTATGGTTTGAATTTAAATCTCAAAAATTTCATTTTTATTAAATTCCTATTATTGGGACTCGATTCTATGAATAAAAACAGGAAGCTGCCAATAAACCACACGCTACAAGTTAATCAATTGCTGTATAAACATTAAACTGATCTGAACAAACCATTGCACACTATTTATATCAAATCTGTCTTTCAATCCGATTGTTTTTTCAAAGAGAAATGGGTATCGTTCAACACGTGATCACTCGTCATGTGTTGACTCATGAAATAACAACTTAGCGTGCTGTGTAAAGAGGCAACCGTCCGAAATAAATATTCATGTCACATGTAGTGTAAGCCTAATGACAGAGCTTCACTATGGGAGGTCTCGGAGAACAAATGTACTTCACGAGCTCATTCTCCCGGAAAAAAAAAAAAAAAAAAAAAGTTCGCTCTTTCCTTGCGAGTGAAGACTTTTATAATATCCGTGTAGCTGTATGAATTATATATAAACCTTTCCCTCATTTTCTTGTCGTCTTTTAATTAATCACGTGCCTTTCTAGACTTCGATAAACTTTAGACGGAAGGAAAGAGCAAATCGATTGGTGGAAAACAACCACACCCCGTAATTGATGGGGTGAGAATACGCTGGACGTATTTAATTCACGACTCAATTGTCGTTCTTGTGAGTGGGTGGAGGAAAAGAGGGGGGGGGTGAAGAATAGAGAATGATGAATTAGAATGTAATCTGATGTAAATTTAAAATGAATTCATGAAATCAAAATAAGCAAACGAATAATGCAATTATGAATTATAAAATCGATTTCATTTAAACTGTTACTAGAGGGCGTTACTAGAAAATGCTTCCGTTCATTGTTAAAATGTCATTGTTAATACGACTTAAGAATTTGTATTTATTTATTATTATTATTTTTTTCTTAGTATGGAAACAGTACATTCAACAAAGGGGTGCTAATGAACGCCGGCGTTCGAGAAGCGCTTCGTGAACAAGATTATCACTGCTTTGTGTTCCATGACGTAGATATGATCCCCGAAGATGATCGTAACATGTATTCATGTCCGGAGAATCCTCGCCATATGTCGGTTGCAGTGGATAAATTTAATTATACGTAAGTAGAATTTGAAACTACAAAATGATTTTACCATTTATTTATTTTTTTATTTCCAAGAAGTTATTTTTAAAGTTAACTTTTATTTAAATGCGCATAGATTGTTAATTATTAAACCTATTAAATAAAATAAAAATAGAAGTTGTAACTGTTAATATTTGGTCCCTTTATACTAAGTATGAGAACTTTTCTTTTGGATTTATTAGTGGACCATAGTTCTTTATAAATATATACAATCGTCGACAAATTTCGACAGCTTAAGTCTGTCTGGCTTCCTCAGGACAACAAATGGGTAATTTAACTGTTGTTACTCCATTCGTTTTTAGCATTTAACGTGAGTGTACCCATTTCTTGTCGTGAAGAAGCCAGACAGACTTAACAGGTGAAACCTATCGACGATTGTATATATTTATGAAGAACTAAATAAATCCAAAATTTATTTGGTCCACTAATAAATCCAAAAGAAAAATTCTCATACTTATAAAAATAGAAGGTTAGACTTGTAGGTGTTAATATATTAGGCCTAGTCTTTACTATTTAACAGTGAAAAATGTCAGAATAAATCCGTTTTTGACTCATCCTAGTCATGATCATGTTTGTAAAACAAAACTTCTACTTAAAAATTGCAGGAATTTTAAAATCGAAGAAACTCAGCTATCTTAATGTATGTTCTCCATCTAATATAATAATAATATATAATAATAATAGACAGATTATCAATCCTGAAACGACCACCATAGTGCGCCCCCTAGCTTCTGTAGTGTGATCGTGCCCTAGTTAGGGGATTTGTCGTTTCGCTGGAAAGACGTGGGTTCGAATCCCGTGTATACGAAGAACCTTTAATACGGATTTCCAGTTGAAGGTGAGTCAGACGGGTCCCATACGAGGGCTGAAGGATTTTTACCCCGTAAAATAGGCAAACGGTACGCCGAAAACTGTACATTCAATTAATACACATAATACATTGGCCTCGAATAAAACCTCTTCAATCTTTTAGTTGTAAATTACCCAAACTCGGAAACAGAACACTTTTATATTTGCAGATAACATTACTCTTACCACAGAGGTAAGAGTAATGTTATCTATAGTTTGGAAGTCTACTGGAAAATCTTAAGATAGTTTCACTGTTGAAGATCGAACAGTGGAATCTAAAAGATTTGAAATGTCTTCCAGACTTGGTCTTTAAATAATTTTTTTGTTTTTAGTTTCCAAGCTTGAAAACAATCTGAGTTATTTTTCTTATTTGATTCCTATTTGCTGATTTATCCATAATGCTTACTGAAGTGAACAAACCACGTATATGGGAGATTTCGGTGTGCATTGAATACTGCTGAACCAGGCCGTAAGTTTTTTTTTTTTTTCCCTTCTATCCCAATATGAACAGAATAATATGTGATTAAAACCTGTGATTCAGTCGAAGCTTTCTTAATACTGACTTCGTAGTCCAAACATGAATGAAATCATGGATAGGACTGAAGGGATTCATACACACGTGTACTCCATTGATTTAAAATTTAATACATTTATTAAATGTTAAGATTTTGTCGCCAAGAACGGACATGACAATTGTTCAAACATTTTGACATTTCAAACTTTTCTGACTTCTCCCACTTCCAATTTATTCCTAACAGTATTTTTAATTCTTTTATAAGTTATATAAGTAAGTTTTTATTTTGAAAACAAAAATAGTACGAAGTCACTTTGTTTGTTTTCAATTTCTACTCGCAGGCTTCCTTATCCATTACTGGTAGGGGGCGTGTTTTCCATTCGCACAGAACATTTTATGCTGGTCAATGGATATTCCAATCTCTACTGGGGATGGGGTGGTGAAGACGACGACATGGCTTACAGGTGAGTAAAAAAATTTCTGGAAGTTCATTTAGCCACTAGAATGTAGTTTTGTGTCCTTAAAAGAGTCTCCATTTAAACCCGGATATGAAAGGTGCCGATTAACATCAAAATACACGTGAAATAAATGTTAATTAATGTGAGATAAATCTCATTGCGCATCTATTATGACGCATCGTTGTTTGCAATTTACAATATACTTGTTTGTTATCGTCTTTCATTTTCCATTGTTGCAACAATTGTTGCCACGGTAAATATTTCTTTTCTGTGATAACATATTCTGTTGTCACAGTAACTGCCACTATTTAAAGCAAAGATATTCCGTTGCTATGGTAACGACTCGGCTTTTACAATATGTCGGCATTTCTCTGCTCATAGATTTTATTTGTCGTATTCCACTATTTAAATACATTAATGAAATCTTTCTGGCAATAAACAAACTACAGTACACATATTTCAGCGCCAATGGCTCACCAAGAGTAAACTATATTGGATGCTGTAGACAGAAAACAGAAAATTTAATTGTAGAGAAACGTCATGTAGAATAGGTTGAGGAAATCAATGTCATAATCAATTTTGGGATTTATAAAAGCCAGACGTGCTATTCAAAGTTACGTTAATGGGATTTCTTTCTAAAAATTTGTCATGCTATATTACATACATTGTTACGTGTCAAAATTTCAGCTAAGTAATTACAGAAGCTTTCACACTTTATATAACTCTTGTTGACACACACTAATTCTTCTCTAGTAGGGAATCCTTGTCATAACTCATTGTTATAATTACTTTCAACGCAACGCGAAAGGCACCTTCTTAAGATATTCCCAAGACAGCGAAGTCAAAGATTCAAATTTTTGATATTTCTGAGAGTATCTTTCTCTTTCTTATTATTAAAGATACTCATAGCGAGATGATGTGATTAAAATGTAGTAATATACATATTAGGTTGATACGATTTTTAATCGCTAGATGGCGCTCATGCGAATTACCATATGATAATCCTGCAATTATTGCCGTCATAAACAGCTGATAATGCAAACATTGCCATAATAAGAATGTTGTTTATTTCTTAGGATAAAGTACAGAAAACTGGAGATAATCCGGCCACCCGAGTCAGTAGCTAGGTATACGATGATAAAACACGACCATCGACCTGAATCGCCAAATGCCATAAGGTAAGTAGTGTCGGCATTTACGACATTAAATTTAAGGCGGGATACAGTGAAACAGGCGTTTATTGCCGTAATAAACTTATCAATTTGTAACTTCTAGAACGTAAATCCATTTATCTGGCACATAATCATCTTTAGTCGGATTGAAAGGGAAGGGTCACAGGAGTCGTTTATTAAATAGCTTCTGACCTTTGACCTCTAGACTTCCCCCCCCCCCCCCCAATCTCCCTTTCTTTCCGACTTTTAGAGTTGGACTTTGACAATTGCAGTTTTAATGTAGGAAATGTTCATTGATTAGATTCATTCTTAATTTTTTTATTTTATTTTTAACAGGACCGCTCTGTTGAGGATGGCCAAGAAGAGATCTCCACGGGATGGACTGAATACAGTGAAATACAGGGTGGTGTCCAAAACCGAATTACTTCCATACACTCATTTTGTCATTGACATTGGAAAACACCACAGGTGGCAATTTCTCAGTGGACAGAGGCTCGTAATAAATTTTTGAATCAAACTTTTTTCTGACTCTTTCTTGATACACGTAATACACACATTTTTATATTTTTAGTTTTTCAAGCAATTCTAATGAAAAAAAAAATATTTAAAAAAAAATATTTTTTTCACATAATCAAGAGGAATGTCGTCTTAATGGCATGAATTCAAGATTTGCATATATTGAATTACCTTCATTTCATATAAATGCAGATTGCAAGTTTTGACCATATTCGAGTGGTACAAATCATTTACTATTCCTGGCATGTTATGTATTAAACATCAGAAAGCATAGCATATACGAGGAGCACGCATTGAAACAATGAGCAGCATACGAAATATACTGTATATTGTTTAAATGAGTAATTCTAATGCTGTCCAATAAATGTGAGTCGAGAAAGAAATTTATATTGTTTGAAATGAGTGGTTCTATTGCTGTCCAATAAATTGAGTCAGCAAAAGAAATTTATATTGTTTGAAATGAGCAGTTCTATTGCTGTCCAATAGATGCGAGTCGACAAAGAAATGTACATTGTTTGAAGTGAGTAGTTCCATTGCTATTCAATAAATGTGAGTCAGCAAAAGAAATGCAGATTGTTTGAAATGAGCACTTCTACCGTTGTCTATAAATGTGTCAGCAATTTATAGACAATGGTAGAAGTGCTTCATTTCTCTTCATAATTTCTTACGATCTTTACCAGATTATTAATTATTAATCTGGTGAAGCATTGAATAGATATTGTTGTAGAATCCAAGGTTATAGTTAACTGTGATACCGACTAATTTGTTATGAAAAATGGTCGCCTAACCAAATTCTGTTGACTAAAACCAATATTTTCTTCCTAAATCACGTGTAATTAGGATGTAATCAACAAGCGACAATTGCCAAATGCTTTGGTATAATGAAATCGTTCTCGGTCGAAGCTGCCTTAAAGGTTCGCCCAGCCTTCTCTTCCTTCAGTGTTCTAAAGCATTCTAAACACACGCTAATTAAAGAAGTGCATTCGCATGCCTCGCGATGCAGTTCCTCCCTTTTTTTAACGATCAAAGAGACACTGATTTACTCTGAAAGGGCAATTTACTCCCAGAGGGCACTTTTAATGGAGTGAGCTAACCGTATTTAAAGCACAAACTGGATTCCGAAGAAAGCGTCCAGCGGTAATGGGGTTTCCTAGTGAACGAACTTTCCGCTGATATTTAACCCTCTCCCTAATCCGAAGGGAAAACTCGACACTGTCTTTGGGGTAACTGGGGAAAAATAAAATTACGTAAAATAAAAATAAATAAAAGAATATTGGTTGTAATGGGGCACTATAACAGCCTTTTGGTTGCTGATAAATTTAAACAAAGGCAAGAAAGACAGACGCAAGATTTTTTACGAGTTGCATAGATTTGAAATGGCTTTAAACAATGAAGATTCACTAGCCAATCAACAACAGCATTGGTGACACGCGATAGCATTGCAGATTTCAAAAATTCATTTATCTATGAAGAAATTTATCTATGAAGCGTCCATTGTTACGTTATTATGACGTAACAATGGACGCTTTCATCATAAAATGAACAATGCAGTTATTTAATTTTAATCAAATAAGTGTAATCATATGCACAGAAAATGGTTTGGAATTGTTTGTTTGTATCCGTTGTTCATTAACGGTTCATTAATTTAAACGATGACTTCTAAGACTGGAACAGTCCATGCTAGGATGCTAGGCCTAAATCCTTGATACGCATGATGATGATGATGATGTATCCGTTGTTCAACTTTTATAGAAGACATTTTGATCTACTCGAACAAACTCACTTAGATTAAAAGTCTGATTTGCTTGTTCGAGTAGATGAAGGATAGGTTAACAGACTAGATGAGAAGTCTGTTTATTGTTACAATAGAGCAAACATGCATTTCTATATCAGAAACTGTATACAAAGATCGAAATGTATACCACATCAAACACAAAATCGTTTTGAATGAAATTAAAAGAAGTAAAACATAAAAAAAATATTATAAGAAATATGCTTATAGAATTAGATGTATGATTATTTGTAAGTATTAATGAGGTATTATGACCTTCGATCCATCTTCTTTGTACATAAGCAAAACCACAGGATGCATTTATAAAGAAATAACTTTCACTATATTATTCTAACGTTATTCTAGCGCACTCAGGATTTAATCTTGAAAGGGGAGGGGACTGAATAGACGATTTGAGAATGCATACGACCTATAGAAATAGAAGACACGATACAACATAAATAAAAACAATTAATTTTAATTAGAAAAATATTTTTGGAAAATTTTCTAGTGTTTTTTTTTTTTTTCCTTTTTCTTTGTGGGGTAGGACCCCTTGGCCCTCCCTCAGGGTGCGCTACTGCTAACGATAGAAGGAACATTTCCTCTGACGAATTTAAACAACCATAGTTTAAAATTTAAACCATTAAACTATAGTTGATGCCAAAAAAAGTCCTCATTCTTGAGTAAGACCACTTTCTGATTCAGTAACTTACTTTTGCAGTACATGAAGGTTGCTTTGCATACAGAAATTGCTGCTAAACAGTGCGCGCCTTTGTTATCGAAGCTTTGTCAGGATTGATTATAATCCGAGGAACTGGGGAAGACGGTAACTGCGTCATACCTCATTCCCCTGACACTTTATCCTGTCATTGGGAATTGTACACTACAGAAGAGCTTTATAATCTCGTTCTCCCCCTTGACGACGTCAAGTAGAGAGGAAGTGACGTAATGTACAATGGCAGGCATTTAAGAGCCTGATAAAAATACTCCTGAGGGATTAAAATTAAGGAGTGTGACGAATTAAAATGAAAAGGTAATTCTTATTGTAGAAGATACCTTGGGTAAAAAAAAAAATCTCAGTAGATTAGAAGAAATAAAACCTTCGTTTATAGGGGTGTTTGTTTGCAACGTGTGGGGAATAGCATACGTAAATGTTTTATGTGATCCTCCCCCTGGAATAAAGAAAGCACACAGAACGCTGCTATTTGTAGAGAGTTCCGTCTGGCAGATACTTTATTGATACTTTCTAAATAGCAGTTTTTGCAGCCCATTAGCTCATGATTTGACAGGTCACGTGCAATGATTAATGGAGTAGCTCTCGGGAACGCACAAGAGCGCGCGGAATTACCTCACCTCCTAAATAGGGGAGTAGTAATCTGTGTGAGAGCAACTTCGTCTCTCTCATTCAATATTTTGCGATAACATAACATGTTTTATATTAGACGATGTATAATAGAAGGTAAATGACCACAATGAAATG
Organism: Typopeltis vanoorti; assembly: GCF_054136105.1. Taxonomy (NCBI): domain Eukaryota; kingdom Metazoa; phylum Arthropoda; class Arachnida; order Uropygi; family Thelyphonidae; genus Typopeltis; species Typopeltis vanoorti. The sequence continues at coordinate 64,612,920 of NC_143567.1, read as the reverse complement.
ATGCTAGTGTGGGACTTCAATCAACTACGTGAACTGTTGCAAGGAAACTGTGGGAGGAAAGCAACTGCAGACGTGGATGACAATTACATGTAGAGAGAAGTAGTTGTTCCAGTAGGTGGCGTGAAAGTAGGTGTAGCAGCGAGTTTTGGTGAGATGTAGTTTTCTCTGCATCAGATTTTTTTTTTGGAAATACTGAAGAAAACGATTCTCAATAGAGTTGTAAAAGGTCCATGGTGTACTTTAAGAAGAAGAAGAAAAATCTTCAACTTTCTAAGATGTCTACTAGGAAGAAAATTTGCAATCCATAATAAAAGGGCATTGATATACAGCAGAAATATTCAAGAAAAGCATTGCGAAGCCTGTCTTTGGTCGTAATGACTATCATCTTCATTTTCCTAAGAGACCAACCATTCTTTGCAGGAAAGTGTAAATAGTTATTCTGTCCCTCTAAATTCACACCATTAACCGAGTACTTCAAGTAGAGGACACTACACTGCATGATGCGTGTGCAGGTACCGGAGTTGCTCTTTTGAAGGATTTTGTACAAGTTATTCACACGTCACAGCCTTAACAAAAGAAAAAATTCTTTAAACTACTTTTTGAGAATGGATTCAATGTGTCATAGATCAGGATAGTATAGTGTAATCGTGTTTTGATTGAAAATCTCGCCCTGCGTTTAGTTTTATTTTTATTTATTTTTTTACTGTTGGATGAGCATTTAGTAGATATTTTTTTCATTAAATTTCTTAATTGATTGTCTTAGTATTTATGATAACCTGATCTCTAGTAGAGCTGCTTAAGGGTCAAAGGAGGTTACCTCTACGTAACATTTCAAGGAATGCGAATAACCAACCACCGCTTCTATATCTAATTCTATTTTTTTTGGGGGGGGGGGAGTTTGATTCGTATTATCTACCATTTGAACGAATGATCAACAATGGGCTGACAGTTTGAGACTTAACAGATGAAAATCATATTCTGTACTGGCTTACCACAAATATGATGATTGATACAACATAATGAAATTTCATGTCAGCTTGGACATCGTCCTATTAAAACACATTTATGCTTTTATAATCACGGCAGCAAGATAATAGTAAAACGGCAGCCATTGGAACCAAGTGAAAATGAACATCAGCAGAATTAAAGATAAGCACAGTCGTCGGGAAAAGAATCAGAAGGTATCATGTCGACATAATTGGTATTACTGAAACTAAGATGGCTAAAAAACACGTAAGCTATCACAATATGCTATATTCTTGGCAAAAGAAAAACGAACGATAATGGAAAGTGCTTGATGATACAAAGAAAAACTTAGCCAGATGAGGTATGGGAAAGCGTCGGTCAAGAGGGACAAAATGTCTTCTCAGTGGTAAAAAAACAGAAGCTTAGAAAGGGCGCCAAGGAGTACTGAAAAAGGAATAAAAAATGATAAAGGTGACATAAATCCTGAAGAAAAAGATATTCTTCATATCTGGAATGATTAATTTGAAAGATTACTGAATGTGAAACGAAGTGACAAGAGTGGTGTAAAATTCAACGAGGAATGGAGTCAAGAACGCATATCAACACGTGAGGAAGAAAAAAAAAAATGAAAACTCTGAAATGTGGAAGGGCAGTTGGAGTAGTGCCATTCGGCCGAAAATGCTCCAATAAAAGTTTTCCAGTGGCTACGTTACATAATTCTGACAACTTGGTCACAGGGTCGAATTCCGAATGTGAGTGCATTAGAGTGGCTCTCATAGCACTCGTGGATAAAAAGGGAAATAAAACTAAATGTGAGATTTGCAAAGGAATTGCATTACTCAGTATTTCTGGTAAGATTTGTGCAAACACAGTTGAGAAATGACTGATAAAAATTGTGGAAGGGAAGCTTGGATTGAAGCAATCTGGGTTCAGACCAAATAAAAAATCGTCAGGATCCGATTTTCACTCTAACACAAATAGTTGAGAAATCACGGGACTATGACAAAATCTGTACGTACGTTTGTAGATATGGAAAACTCCTATGACAACGTATCACGAAAATAAACTTGCATTTACGAGCTGCTACGCAAACGTTCTGTGAATAGCACGCGCGCGAACCGGTTCTAATAAGTACTTTAGTCGTTATAAGGGGGCGAGGTATACTCTTTGTGAATCAGAATGCCAACAGCTGGCAAATTGGGAGGCTGCGTTCTTGGGTTACGTGAGTTTTTGTAATGTCGCGTTTTAGTGATTCGGCGATTTTTTTTTTTTTTTTTTTTATTCTGCAACTGACATAGTGGATTTTAAGGAGAAAAGGATCTGCATCAAATTTTGCTTCAACTGAATAAAAAAAAAAAAAAAAAAATGGCATTGTTGGCGCTATTTGAATAAATTTATGTGGAATAAGAGAGAAACTCGCTAACAGTAGTCAAGTAGCGTTATTGAAGACAGTGTTCAAACCAGTTTTAAGTAATGGATCTGAGAGTTGGATTAGATATAGATAAAATAAGATATTACACAAAATATTAGGAAGGAACTTGGCATTCAGGAATGAATGAAACTAGTTAATCTAGGTTAATCCTAAGGTCCTACGATCACTTAAACAGAATGGAGAGGCAAAGTTAATAAAACAGATGTTTGACACCAAGATCGCTGGCAATTCTCCTTGACCGAGATACACAATAATCAACATAGCACATTGACGCAGTAAGTGTTTAGAACCTCAAAATATAAGATCTTAAAATATTAGAGCTCTCACAGATAATAGACTAATTTGGAGGAAAATTGGTGATGGGAAGTTAGTTATAATACTGTACGCTCACAGATTGGAGACCTTTCGACGCTTCTGCGCATGTCAGAAGAAGGAGAATCCATTCCGATAATAGGGTAATCAACCCGTGTTATGGGATGAGTTGATTATTATTACACGTCGGAAAATTAACTTCTCTTTCATGAATTATAGTTTATAAAGTGGTAACTATTTTGCTTGCATAACTATTTTGTCTTATTTCCTTCAACATGAATTGACTCTTCTTGGCACCGAGCCAACTGAAGTTCTCGTATTTGTGGTCAGACAGTATAAACAAAATAGGAAGGAAGCATATCGTGTAATCTTAACACACATTATATCATTATCCTATCCCCACCTGGCGATAGTATTTGTAACTATTTTTTAATGATTATTACCTTCTGCTTGTCTTCCTATAGATACACTACATATCTATACTCAAACAACAATCTTTTATGATAAGCTCAAGTTTCTAATCTCCGCAAAAATCTGTTTTTTATTTAATTTAAAACGAACTCATTAAATCAATGTTTGTTTAGGCAACTGCTTCGTCCTCCTCTTTTAAGGAATTAGTACTTGAAAGAGCATATGAGTTTACATTATGTATTTCAAAGAATAACTTATAAGACTTTATAGCTGAATGATCAAACAAAATATAATTAATTTATTTTCAAAAGGCACTACTAGCTTCGTCTTTCTAGAAGGCTTCATCGAGTGCATTACATGTCAGTGAAAAAATCAGAGATACATAAAAAACGTTACTTAGTACATGTGCCATAGTTTTAAATGATTAACGTGTTTCTCGTGTTTGAATAAATTGTCGGACAAGCTGCATTGTTCTCGTGTACGAGAACGTCATATCTAACTAGCAGTGGAGTAACAATCAGAAAGATTGTGGCTGAGATTGATATTATGATGGACAGAGTTTAGTGCAATTTAAGTTGATTCCAAGATTTCAAATTCATCTTAGCATTTATAGATGATTTCAGATCTCTCCCAGTTTAATGTGTAGTGGATTGATCGTCATCAGGATCAGAAGAAATGAGAACATGAGTGATTAAAGCTGAGGCCCTGGTTCTACTGTAGCTGACATTTCTAAGATGTTCTTCGATTCAAAGCTCAAAGGATAACTCAGTTTGTCCAATAATGTATGGACAAACAGGTACACACCGGGATACTTCAAATTGTTATGTTTTAGTTTTACCACGCGAAGCTAGGATCGAAGCCTTGTTAAATGGGTGAGTGAGGTACGAATCTTATATTTCTTGAGAAGTTTTGCTATCTTGTTGGAAATAGAGCTGATATACGGATTGGTGATATAACCTTTCTTCATCGCTGATGAGTGTACACGCACGACTTCCCAAAGTTGTAATAATATTACTCTGGAATAATTACTACTTTGGTAGTAATAATAATACTAGCATGGAAGACTTGCATAAATTGGAGAAAATGGGTTACACACAAGTAGTGTACCACAAGGATCAGTGCTTGGTCCATTGTTATCTGTACATTAATGATATTGGGAAGGATTTGACAAGCGACATAAAGATATTTAATTAAGATGCAAATATAGGTAGGGTAATCAGGAATGCTGCTGATATGCAGTACTTGCAGAATGATTTGAATAGGCTGGAATTGTGGGCATGGGAAATGGATGTCAGTTCAATGTCAGTAAATGTAAAGTCATTCACTTCGGCACGATTAGATATCCAATGTCGTATTATATTGATGGGATAAGGCTAGGGATCTTAGAGTGTTAATAGATACGATATTGAAGTTCATGGCCCATGTGACAAAGATTGCAAATACAACTCAAAAGATAATTGCAATGCTGAAACGAACGTTCACACGTAAAGATAAGGATGTTATTTTGCTTCTTTACAAGGCCTTGATAAGACCTCACTTGGACTATTGTGCGCAGGTCTGGTCTCCTGGTTTCCGTTGTGATTCTGATATATTGGAGAGAGTGCAAAGGAGAATGTTGAAACTGATATCAGGATTGTGGAATATTGATTATGAAGATAGATTGAGAATTTGTAGACTGCAGACACTACCAAACAGGAGAAAGAGGGAGGGGTTATGATTGAGACTTACAAACTTCTGAAAAGGTCATACAGGATTTCAATTGATGGAATTTTTCAATTTATGGAGGGTGGAAAAACAACGAGAGAGCATCCTTGGAAGCTGAAAATGAAGGCTGCCAAGGAGAATGTGAGGGCCAGATGTTTCTCTCAGAGGATGGTGCGTGATTGGAATGGATTGCTATTGGATGTTGTGAGTGCAAGCAGTGTGAATGAATTCAAGAATAAGTATGATAGATGGTGTGTATAGTATATCGCCTCCCTCGATGAGTCTCTGACAGTAGTATTAGGGTCACTTCTGACCAGATCAAGATCAAGATAAGATAAGGAATCGTGACGTGATTAGTTGTTCATTTGATGACGTCATTGTGGGTGTAACATCATGAGATTAGAATGTTAGGAATTCCCCTGGGGGGAATATGTGTCAGTGAGGTGAGTTCTTGTGTTTGGTTCGCATATGGAATTATGGGTGTGGGTAGAGATAAGGATTCGTGTTGTGATTGGTGGTGCACTTCTGACCAGATCAAGATCAAGATAAGATAAGGAATCGTGACGTGAATGTTTGTTGTTATGAGATGTAGATAAGTGACGTCATTTGTTAGTTGTAAATAAGTGACGCTACTGTTTTGAATGGAAGGGAAGATATATTAGTGGATAAGGAATCATGTCGTGATTGGTGGTGCACTTTTGATCAGATCAAGATCAAGATAAGAAAAGGAATTGAAACGTGAATGTTTGTTGTTATCAGATGAAGATAAGTGACGTCATTTGTTAGTTGTAAATAAGTGACATTATTGTTTTGAAAGGAAAGGGAGATATATTAGTGTGTTATGAATCGTGTTGTGATTGTTGGGACAGTTATCACCAGATCAAGATAAGATAAGGAATCGTGATGTGAATGTTTGAATTTAATTATATGCTGCTGTCACTCAAACATACAGTTTTTTTTTCTTCTATAGATGGCTTTACTAATTTTCCAATACATTTTGGGGTAATTCTTTCCTGTTAAAGGGTGAGAATTCTTAGAAAAAGTCGTGATGACGGCAGTGTTTCGAGCTTTCATGAATAATTTAATTATATACTGGTGTCCTTAAAACACACACTTTTTTATCTTTTTTTTCCTTTTTTTCCATAGCTCATCTGCATTTTCTGCTATATTCATATTCTAATTCAAGTTCATATTTTATTCACAATTCATCTGAATATTTTGATTTGTCTAAATTAAGATCTTAAAGTTCAATAAATAGATAAATAAATAAACAAATCTTGTGTGAATTGATAGTGATTTCAAAAGTGATCTTACTTAAACATACATAACACATAAACAAAACTGTTTGTTCTTTTAAGTTTATACGGCGACAATATTTCAAGCTTTTCTGAATAATTTAATCATATGCTAATGTCCCTACAGCATTTTAAAATAAATAAATTAAAATAAACAGACAGCTAAATGAATTACAAAACCTTTTGTATGTATTCTACAAATTCTAATGATAATTTAAAATTAATTACAGATTTCCAGAATGGCTCTTCTAAATACGAATATTCCAAAAAAATATTCAAAATAGTTGAATTTTATATCCACACCACAACACAAATACAAAAACCACAAAGAACGAAATTTCTGTAAATACTGTAACCTGAAATAGTTGAGTACTTCTTCCTTTAGATTTCAGCCCGAAGGACATCCTATGTTATCGTCATGAGCAATATCCCCCTAGCGAGCGCTTGCTACAAATCGTGGTAGGGGTCCTTCATGAAGATGACATGAGTCATATCCGTAAATTGCGGTATTGTTCAAATGTATCATTTTCCCAAGTGTGGATGTTTCTCAAATACTTATGTATGACTAAGTGATTAGCATTCACATGATTGTGATGACACATATCCTAAAATTATTCATTCCTTGTTCCCATGGGAAATTATTGCTGCAGTAAATTAATGCTTACATTTATTTTTTTAAAACCAATATTGACTATTAATTTTACCTGTGATTCCTTGTGCTCCTAATCAATTTCTGTAACTGACATATATTTATTTTATTTATTATTTTCTTTAGTGTTAGTAATTTTAAGTAATGGATATGTGACAAAGAAGGTTTTGAACTCGCCATTGCATTTTCTTTTAGAAATTTCTTTTGCCAGCACAACAAATAAATAGTTATTTCTTATTATTTCAAATGTAATAATAGATATATATTAGTTCTGTAATATATACTTTGTTAAAATCTATGTTACCTTTTATTTGACTGTAATATTATTAACAAATGGTTCTTAAAATAGCCAAATTCTTATGGTATTGTAACTTTTCAGGTGAAATCTTCTCCACTAAAATTCTGGCTATTAATTTTGTACCTGATTATTCCTTTTGCTTCCAAGAGTTGAGGGATTGCATGAAGAAATAAGACTTTTAATTCAGTGAGTCAAAAAAAATGTCTCTGGTTAGTTTGTGGCATGAAATTTCACAAGGAAAAAAATGTTATGGTCTTACTTAAATTTGCATAACACATCAATGACACCCAATTTGTTCATTTAAATTTACACATTTTATTTTAATGAAATATTATTTACAAATTGTATTTACTGAATCTAACATACAGAAATAAATAAAGTAAAATACAATCTAGTTTTTTTTGTTCCTCAATCTTCTTATTGTTAAATTTGCTTCTTAATGTTAAAAAAAAACAAATGCGTCAAGTGTCTTTGCAGTTACGGCAATTCGTTCATCCCGTGCAGCTATCGTATTGTGTTGTGGTGATTGGTATCCAGGAAAGTAAAGTAAAATAATGTATGAGCCACAAAAGTCATTGAAATTTTCTTTCTTCAGGAAAATAGCATGAGACAAAACTCTTCACCTAGCTCTAAAAGGATGGAAACCGATTATTATTTTAGAAGACATGTACATTGTGATGTATTTATCCAGGACCACTTGGGAAAAGTTACACAGGAAGTGGTCTGATATCCTCGGCTACTTGCAAAGAAGAGTTGACTATGAAATGGACCTCGGTGAGTGTTATATTCTGAAATGCCAAGATGGGGAACTAATACTTGATGATACAAGAGCTGATGGAAGTAAAGTTTTTCTATTAGTTGTGAAGAAGCTGAGAGATTTTCACCAAAAATGTATGACACTGATAATCATTTACTATTTTTGGAAACTGAATTACCATCTATTCGTATCACGATGAAAATTAGTGCTAATCATTTAAATTCATCAATGGTAAAATAGACTTTCAAGATTTTATCCAATTTGATAAAGATTCTTTATTTTGGGACATTTACAAATTTTACATTTTACAAAAACTGTGTATATTTGCTGACAAAAGAATACACAGAATGTTTAGTGAGGCATGGTGTCATTTCCAGACTGACACAATATCAAATGTATGGAAGTGTGGTTACCATGGTATCTGATTTAAAAACTCTTTTGCGTGACCAGCTATTTTGATGTAATGCAACCAAGAAACAGTGAGTAACAAAAATTTTATTCATTGAACTCTTTGGAAAATGTTAAGAGTCTAAACTAAATATTGTGAAATATTTTTAGGTAATTACATGTTTTCGAATTTTTCTCAGTGAATATACTTGTAAATAGTATTTCAGCAAAATAAAATATGCATTTGTAAACTTAAATGAACAAAGATGTTATGTTTTTCCACAGTGAATTTTTTACTCAGTTATTCTGATTAGAACTTGATATTTAAATCCACAGCTTTATATCTTAATGCAATTCTGTTTAATTATTTAAAAAAATCAGAACTGTGAAATTAATGCCAGGAATGGGTAAAAAAGTGTTGAAAACTGATATCCATGCATTGATTATTTTAGAAATTGTCTAATGCTATCTATTGACATTGTTTATTTATTGGCAAAAGAAACTTCTAAAAGAAAATGCAATGGTGAGTTCAAAACCTTGTTTGTCGCATATCCTTTACTTAAAATTACTATTGCTAAAGAAAAAAAAATAAATGTGAGTTACAGAAATTGATTTAGAGCACAAGGAATCACAGGTAAAATTAAGAGTCAATATTGGTTTTAAAAAATAAATGTAAGCATTAATTTACTACAACAATAATTTCCCACGGGAATGAAGAATGAATAATTTTAGGATATGTGTCATCACAATCATGTGAATGCTAATCACTTAGTCATACGTATTTGAGCAACATCCAAACTTGGGAAAATGATACCTTTTGAACAATACCACAATTTACAGATATGACTCATGTCATCTTCATGAAGGACCCCTACTGCGATTTGTAGCAAGTGCTTGCTGGGGGGATATTGCTCATGACAATGACATAGGATGATCCTATGGGCTGAAATCTAAAGGAAGAAGTACTCAACTATTTCAGGTTACAGTATTTACAGAAATTTCGTTCTTTGTGGTTTTCGTGTTTGTGTTGTGGTGTGGATATAAAATTCAACTATTTTGGAATATTTTTTTGGAATACTCGTTTTTAGAAGAGCCATTCTGAAATTAATTTTAAATTATCATTAGAATTTAATCATAATTTAAAATTAAGATTTAAAAATTTTAAAATTTAAAATTTTATTTTAAAATTTTAAAATTTAAAATTTTATTTTAAAATTTTAAAATTTAAAATTTTATTTTAAAATTCTCATTTTAAAATAAAATTTAAAATGAGAATTTCTAGAATACATACAAAATGTTTTGTAATTCATTTAGCTGTCTGTTTGTTTTAATTTATTTATTTTAAAATGCCAATAGAGACATTAGCATATAATTAAATTATTCAGAAAAGCTGGAAATACTGTCGCTCTATAAACTTAAAAGAACAAACAGTGTCATTTTTGTGTTATGTATGTTTAAGTAAGATCACTTTTGAAATCACCATCAATTCACACAAGATTTGTTTATTTATTTATTTATTGAACTTTAAGATCTTAATTTAGACAAATCAAAATATTCGGATGAATTGTGAATAAAATATAAACTTGAATTAGAATATGAATATAGAAGAAAATATGGAGGAGCTATGGAAAAAAAGAAAAAAAAAGAAAAAAGTGTGTGTTTAAGGGACACCAGTATATAATTAAATTATTCAGAAAAGTTCGAAACACTGCCGTCATCACGACTTTCTCTAAGAGTTCCCACCCTTTAACAGGAAAGAAATACCCCAAGATGTATTGGAAAATTAGTACAGCCATCTATAGAAGAAAAAAAACTGTATGTTTGAGTGACAGCAGCATATAATTAAATTCAAACATTCACTTCACGATTCCTTATCTTATCTCGATCTGGTCAAAAGTGTCTCACCAATCACGACACGATTCCTTATCCACTAATATATCTTCCTTTCCATTCAAAACAATAACGTCACTTGAACGTCAATCAACTTACTGAACTGCCTTCATGGAACTATGGACAATGACCAGTGATCCACTCCAAACCAGCTGAATGCATACCACACCATTACTTCTCCACCACCAAACTTTACTGTGGGTACAACACACTGTGGTAACAAATATTCACCAGGCTGCCTTTCGGCTTATTAAATTAGTAAATAATGTCACTTATTTATAACTAACAAATGACGTCACTTATCTACATCTCAATACAACAAACGTTCACGTCACGATTCCTTATCTTATCTTGATCTTGATCTGGTGAGAAGTGCACCAGCAATCACAACACAAATCCTTATCTCTACCATCACCCATAATTCCATACGCGAACCAAAACACAAGAAACCACGTCACTGATACATATTCGCCCAGGGAAATTCCAAACATTCCAAATCCATGACGTCATCAAATGAACAACCAATCACATCACGATTCCTTATCTTATCTTGATTTGGTCAGAAGTGACCCTACTAGTACTTCTGACTCCCTGGAGGTCTCTCTTAATAATAATAATACCGAAGTTTTGAGGGGGATTATGATGGAACTGAACGTGAAGATACGTCTGTTCGTCTGTGTGGGTTTTCTGAGTTAGAGATCTTCAGATTTTCAAACGAACTTGTGAGTTTGCATCGAAGATAGGAAGGGAAATTCTGCTGTAAATTTTATCCTAGGATGTTGGCTCTTAAGATGGTTCAGAAACTCTTGGAGTGAATCTGGGCGATGGGTCTAAATGAAGGAATCTTAGTTTCAATGGAAAGGAGTTCATTGCTTCTTTCTCGAAGGCTTTTAAGTATATATTTGCTAGAATACATGATAAAGGATTGTCTATGGCCAACACTCGAAATTTTGTTTGTAGATCATGTTTCTAAAATATGAAGCAGCTTGAATTTATATATATATAATTAAAAATTAATATTAAAACATAAAATATAAAATTAAAATTGTTTTTAATTTGATATGACTGAAACTTGATTAGTTTGAAACACGTTTTCAGTGAATATAAAGTAGTAGTCTGAATTTATGATTTTGTTGTGTTTGCCCAAACACATTGTTAGGTGTGTGCGTGCGTGTGGTTTGCGCTTCAGTTTATTTTATTTTATTTATAAAACCCTCGATGTGCCATATCGACAGAATTATACCAAACTATCCAGAGGAAGTCTACGGGCCCTAAAATTTACGACTACTATTATTGCTGTATATCTTTATACAGCAATAATTCCCCCTCTCCCCATCAAAAAATGGTGTGATCAATGGACAGTATTGTGGAGATTAATCTGTTGTTTAAAAACTATTATTCCTTTCATAATATTTCGATTACAGTCCCCCCTCTATTTAATCCGTTCTCATATTCTGCATGGAAGGCAAATCTGGATTGGGTATTCTTCGATTCATCAATCAAATAGATATTTTAGCCTCACTCTTAGATTATCACGGTAAAACTTAACAAACGTAAATCTTAATACTAGTTTGATTTCCCCTCGGGGTCGAAAAGAGTAAACTTTTTGTTGAAATCGGTAGGGAGCGAGTTATTTATAACATTTAGGGAAAGGTTTTACTTCATTTCAAATACAATTTTCCCCCCGCTGAACCCTATCGTCCCTCTTGTATTCGCACTTAAGTGATTGCTTATATGGTACGTTAACACGTGATATACAAGCATACCCTACTATCCCCCGCCCCTCACGATGTAGGATATTCTGTAACTTTATGTCAACAGTCACGTATTTGAGACAATTCTCAGTCTGATGAACATGGGCCGTTTCTTAATAGAAGCCAGTTATAGATATTTGAAACGCGAACTAATCTGAGTCGAATTTGAAAAAAATAAAAATAAATAAAATAAATAAAAAGGGAAAAAAAATCTACTTTACTTTAGCTGAACAGATTTGTTTCACTACGGAGAGTGTAATCTTTCCTCTTGGGTCCACTTTTCGTTCATGCACGGTGATTTTTCAGAAGTCAAATCGATAGCTTTGCTTCAGCCATAATTTCGGATGATACCACCCACAATAGCAAACTCAGCCTTTTCAAAACAATTTAAACTGCAACAGTGATTTCGGTAAGTTCCTGGAAGATATCACAGATGAGTTTTATACTTCGTTTTTATCAGTCATTGCTTAGCCCTGATATGCTAGTTGATACAGCGAAAGATTAATTATAACAGAGGTTTTCGAAGTGAGATACTTCCTGTTCTACAGGGGTTAGGACGTGCGTTGATATGAAACATTTTTGACGTCACATAAAGAGACATTTTGAATTACTCTGTATGAAAATTATCTGAACCATGTAGTTGCACCATTCAAACTCATAGAAAGCTTCTCCTCCGCAATTTTAGAAAGTAAACCATAATATAAGTTCTTATAAATACTTCAAATATATTTATTTAAATTTAAATATAAGAATCCGACTCCTTGCGGCAATACTTTATATTTGAAAAATACTATCTTGTTAACTGTACTTGTTTTGGAATTTGGTCAAGTGAAATTTATAAAATAATTTAAGCAAAGGTCAAAGGACAATGTTTAACAACCACTGAGCTATTGTAAAAGTTAATACTGAAATATCGTCTCAATCCTTGACGGCAAACATTTCACTACTCCCTCATCCCCATTTCTATTGCATTGGACATTACGTAGTCGATAATTTATTTGGAAAGAAGACCTATTCTAGCAATTGCCGATGAGCGTTTATTGAATGCACACACCCGAATGCTGCCTTAAAATAAAAAAAAAAAAAAATAATAAAAAGAGGCATATTCCTAGTTACGTTCAACAGTAATTTGAGCATGTTAATTGACTCTGTGTTGGTTTTGCATAGTCATTGTCTGCTATTACGCATGCTCCATTCCAAATACGTACAGTTCTTTTTTTTTTTTTTTTTTTTTGAAATCAAACCCACACTCGTATGACATTTCTGGTTGGGAATGACTGCATATACTGATACTTAAATTTCCATCTTAAGAATTATTCAAAATATGTAATCGATGTTTAATTAATTATTTTACTCATTTATTTTAAAGGAAAATTTGTTTATTTAATTTCAAACTGAATTTATAACATCTTGTTTAAAACTTTGACATTATGCACTGTAATTAACTTATGTTGAGTTACATAATGAAATATAGCTAATATTAATATGACAAAATAGCAGAAAAAAATTACAACATTCTAATTTTAATGAAAGTCTTTTCTTAAAATAGTAGTCGTTACAAATCGTGATCATAGATGGCAGCACATATTGTATGTTTTTTTATATTATTTATTTAGTCTTGTGTATCGCTATCAAGAGTAGCTGAAATTGTCTTTACTTGGTACTGTACCGCCATCTCTTGGTAGAAATGGGCTACAATTGCATGAATATTTTTTCGACAAATGGCGCTTACGTTAATAATGACGTACAGCTCTTCTCCTCGGGTTGCGTAACGTTTATCCTCCGTAAAATATTAGGTATCTAAAGCACGATAAAATAAATAAGTAAATAAATATATGTATATAGAATAGTAGAAGATAAAATTTCGAATGTTTACGTACGAGGGAAATGCGCACTAAGCAGAGTTATATGGTATTCCCGGTAATATCACTCCGCATTTCCTGTGAGTTTTTATGCCTTCGTTCTCGTACCAGGTTTTCCTTCGTTGCGTCGCGTGTGCGTGGCTGTCTGCATCGTTGTTGGTTGTGTGCGTAGTTCGCGTTTTTCATAACGTATTTTCAGTAAATATTACAGTGATAAGAATGACGGGTAAACGTAGAAATAGCCGACAAAGTGTCTTACAGAAGACTCGTCAATCGCATACGTTAAAGACCAAAATGGACATCATTCAGCTTTATGAAAGTGGATTACGTTTAACTGCCATTGCACGTACGTTTGGCTTGGCTGTATCGACGATAAGCACCATTGTGAAGGACAGGGACAGAATAAAAGAACACGTGAAACGATCGGCGCCATTACAATCGAAAGTGATTACAAAACAGCGTTCGGGCTTCATCGAAGAGATGGAAAAATCGCTAGTCACGTGGATCGAAAACCGGAACAAACGGCGTTTGCCTCTTAATCTCGTACTTATTCAACAAAAAGCCAGGAGCTTGTACGCAGAATTAAAAGTCAAGAAGAACGTAACTGCAGGCACGTTTGTAGCGAGTCACGGATGGTTTCAACGCTTTAAAAGTCGAGCCAATCTTCGAAATATGAGATTAAATAGCGAGGTGGAAGTCGATGGCACCGATGTTACCGAAAATGGAACTGCTGTGGATGAATTTCGTAATATGGCAACGAAGATTATCGAAGAGGAAGGATATTTACCCGAACAAATAATTAATGTAGACGAAACTGGTTTATATTGGAAAAAAATGCCTGATTGTACTTGTATCGCTAAGGAGGAAAATATGACGTCTGGTTTTAAGCCATCAAAGGATCGTCTGACTCTTATGCTGGGTGGAAATGCGACTGGGGATTTGAAGTTGAAGCCTCTTCTTGTCTATAATACCCAGAATCCTCGGGCCTTAAAAGGCATCAGCAAAGGCTCGCTTCCCGTAACTTGGATGTCCAATCCCGAAGCATGGGTAACTCTTGCCATATTTGAAGATTGGTTTTGGCATCATCTAGTTCCGCAACTGAAGGAGTACTGTTGGGGAAAGGGTATTCCGTTTAAGATTCTTCTTATTCTTGATAATGCAGCAGGACATCCACAATTTCTGGACGATTATCATCCAGATATTAAAGTTGTGTACATTCCCTCAGACCTGACTTCTTTGTTGCAGCCTATGAACCAAGGGATAATCGCTACCTTCAAGGCTTATTACCATCGTTGCACTTTTGCCCAAGCTATCAAAGCTACCGAAGAGGGGAAGACATTGAAGGAGTTTTGGAAAAGCTATAATATCCAAGATGCTATTAAGAATATTGCTACGTCATGGTCAGAGACCACAAAGTCCAAAATGAAAGGAGTCTGGAAAGAATTGTGTCCCCAATTCGTCACTGATGTCATTGGATTCGTTGATTCTGTCGATGAAGTGGCCCAGCAAGTCGTCGAACTGGCTCGACAGCTGCAATTGGAAATGGAACTTGAGGATGTGCTGAGTTTGCTCAAGAGCCATTCAGAGGAACTCTCGCCTGAAGACCTGATGGAACTGAACGCCAAGAAGGCTGCCGAAGAAGGAAGCCAGGAAGAGGAATCAGAGGATGCCACACCTCCGAAGAGATTCACAACAACGGAGTTAGCCGATGTTTTCCGACAGTTCGATGGTGCGTTGACTGCTCTGGAGAGGATGGATCCAAATGCAGAGAGATTCGCCAATGTTAGTCGAATAATTCAGGACGGATTGACTTGCTATAAAAAAATTTATGAAGAGAAGAAGCGGACGACTCCGGCTCCCCCTGTCGTGTTTATAAAGGAAGAGTGCTGGTCGTACGAAGAGCCAGTTCCTTCCACTTCACACGCCTCTCCACCCCTTCCGTGGTCTTCATCTGGTACATATATAGGGTTACCATAAAGTGCTGTTGTAGACACTCCTCCATTTCTTCTCCTAGGAAGTTCGCATGGACTTAGAGATCATCCTTAGTTGCCTCACCTGAACCCCAACCGATTTTATAGATTTTTTTTTTTTAACCCAATTGTTGCAGCTCCTGTCAGTTAGCTACACTTGTTCAACAGTTCGCTGGAAGGGACTTCGTTCTTATGCCTTCAACAAATATACCTACCCATAGAAGCAATCAGGGATATGCCAAACATCAACTGTAAGTTTGTTCATTTTACCGTCTCTAAGAAGAGTATTTAAATTCAGACTGTTTTCAATTTTGTAGCGTGGTTAGAGGCAGCTTCCATCTCTATTTCCTGCCAATAGTACAGTATTTCTTGATCTTATGTGTTAAAAACTGTAGTGTCTGTTTAAATTTAGTTGCCTTAACTCTTTCTTTCACGATAGCATTTTTAATATATCATTAACTGATAAAATGTAAATATTACACTTATTTATATTTAATAAAATTTTTGTCTTCATTCTCACAATTTTTTGTTATTGTTGCTAGATCAAAAATTTCTTTTTTAGTTGCATATTGCCTGAGTGAAAGTCTATAGTTTTTACGATAATGTTTAGTAAAATTCGCCTTACATAAAATCTAACGTTAATTAAAGAGATACTTTTTAACTAAATATTTAAACAAAATTTAGTTGTTTAATTTGAATTAAGAAAAATAAATATTAAGAAAAATAAAACATTATTTCGAATAATTATGGGCTAATTATAAAATAATAATTATGGATAATGGAATACAATACGAACAGTGTGCCAATGTAGTGTAGGGGAAAAACGAACATTATTGTAATATTCAATAGATTAAAAAAACAATGTGGGATGGAAATAAATATACACAGAGAAAAAAATGGCTTCTCTTTAAAATACAACTCTTCCATATACGTACATTTGCTAAGTATACTCATAATAATAATGCCAGTAACAAAACAGAATTTGTTGCTACAGACGGGCTATTATCAAGGACTCTAAAAGTCTAACTACGCCGTTGCAGGGTAAAATTAAAAGCCTGACGAGCTCCCCGCAAAACTACAATACAGTGACCCTTGAACAATGCAGGGGTTTGGGCCGCCGACCTCCCAGCGTTCTTCGAAAATCTGCGTATAACTTTTGACTCTCCCAAAACTGAAACACTGTAGATGTTTTACGTATTACTAACACTAGCCATCAATAATAAAAAGATAACGTGAAAAAGAAATTATGCTTAAGTTTTGATAAATTTTAACTTTTTATAATATATTTGTGTATAGTTTATGGTAGTAAAATAGACTAGAAAATGCATATATTTTATGCATTCATGACATGCCGAACTTTTTCTTAATTTTTTCGACATTTCTAAGCTACGTCTGCGAGTTTTTTCAAGTTGTCGCAAACTCCAAAATTTTTTCCAATATAGTTATTCATAAAAACCGTATATAAAAGGATCCGCGCTCTTCAAACCTGCGTTCTTCAACTGTATTTATGAAAGAATGAATTATTTTTAATATTATTTTATCTTAATATTTAATTAATATTATTTCCTTTTTAATTTTAATAGATATTTAAAAAAACAAGAAACATTGTACAAAAAAAATGAAATACGTACACAATTTATGGTTTTTGTTATGGTTCAATAAATAATCAAGGTTAATATAATGTTAATTCCAGGTTGATATTCGCCAAATAACAATGCCACGATTAGTAGATAATATTTACGCTAGATGGCGGTAGCGTAGATTCTGCTACATTTATTGGGAATGCATTATTGGGAGAAAATTTCATCTGAAGACAAATTTTTACATTTTGTTTCAGGTTTAATCATTGATTAAATATATGTTTATTTATTATTATTATTATTTTTTTTTTCAATCTTCAGATCCACGTTTCTTCCCCTTCATCTTAGCATTTTTGTCAATTTTAGAAACTAAATGACCATGCAACAGCGTGAATGATCACCGTGTTAAACCAAAAGTTATTTCTAAGAGAGGTGACATTATTCGCACTATTGGATAGGTTATCAATGTCATTTATTTACTTTTTATTAAAAATAATAATGTAACTTATCTAAAATTACAATTAGAAAAAACTAAAATGTCTTAAAATATATTTTATATTTTAAAAATACATTATACAGCAATACTTATTGTATATCATAAAACTACAGTTAACTAATGACAAAGTGTTACAATATATTTATTATTAGTCTCGCGTTTTTGATTGTGTTTTGATAAGGATAAATACGTTGGAAGTTATCGTGTTATGCCAAGGATTACGCGAAGGAGTTCGCCATTATATATATGTATATGTGTATATATATATATATATATATATATATATATATATATACATACACACACACACAAAAACCCACGCTCGAAAAAAGCGTGAAACAGTGGAGACTCTGACAAACGAGGAGATGGAAGAAGACGCCCCCCCCAACACGGACCCCCCCAACACGGACCCCCCCCGCTCTTAACAACGAAAAAGCCCCGTCAATTGTACTACGGGAAAAAGAAAGATGGTCGGCCCTCAGGCTCATTATGCAAAACCAACAAATTGCCTACTCATAGGCAAAAAAACGTGGACGACGGAGTCAAAATTCATCCTGCTACAGTGAGCGACTACAGACACTTCACAAAAACATGGACGAGTCAGGCATTAAACGATTTCCCGCCTGTCAAGGTCAGCAGAATGTTGCGGGCCGACAAGAGTCCAATGCCTCTAGTACTCGTAGAAATACAAAACATCCACAAGAATACATGCAACATAACGATCTGCGGTCTAAAAATCACAACTGAACCACTAAGAAAAAGAGCCTCGTTGGGCCAGTGCCACAGATGTCAGAAATACGGACACGCACAGAAACTCTGCAGAACAGACAAATGCCTGAAATGTGGTCAAAACCCCCATAACCTGCTCAAAGCCAAGGACCTCACCAGCCAAATGCACGAACTGCAGGGCCCCCACCCGGCAAACTACAGAGGCTGCAGTCACTACCCTAAGAAAGAATCCGACAACAAAAGGAAACAGATCTCCTCTAAACCCTGTCCACAGGCACCAGAGTTGATGGCATCCCAATTGCCTGACACCCAGCAAAGGACAAAAAAAACACCAGTTCTCACAAATGGAAAGCATCAACAGTCTGGAAAGCCACCGTCGAAACAGGACATACGCCGAAGTAGCCCGTCCATCCAAAGATATCCAGCAGGACCAACCTCTTCCAAACATGACAACAGTCATCATGGCCTCATTGGCAAACATACTTCATGACTTCAGTAAGTCCAACCCTTCACTAAACTCCACAAAAGATTCATAAAAGAAACTCAGACCATCTTATCAATGCTTGTTAACGAACAAAACTAGATTACTCCCAGACTCGCTACAGATCGCCACTTGGAACGCCAATGGCCTAAAAAACAAGACACTGGAGCTTCAAGAATTCTCTCTCTCTCAGATACAACCCCGACATCATCCTAATCAACGAAACTCATCTAAGACCTGCAGACAATCCAAAACTGAGAGGCTACTCACTGTATAGAAATGACCGGCTGGACTACAGAGATGGTGGAACAGCCATATTCATCAGGAACTGCATCAGGCACAATGGAATAGCCAACCCCCCCCCCCCAATCTCCAATCTAGAACTCACTGGTGTCAAAGTCCACACAAACTCAACTGGAAGACTTAAAATCTATGCCGCCTACAACTTCCCTGCTAAGACCCTGCTATTTTCTGACTTGGATGCTGTCCAGGGCGTAAATGAATCCATCATCGTTGCTGGGGACTTAAACTCCAAACATCCTTCCTGCAACAGCAGAACCACAAATAAAAATGGGCGTATCCTTTTCAGCTACACAGGATTAAACAACGCCATCGTAACAGAACCCACCGAACCCACCGAACCAACCCAACACATCCCAATTGGCACAGCCGACATCCTAGACATTGCTCTCCTGCACATTATCAAATACCAGTACGGTCTTCAAGCACTGAACGAATTATCATCAGATCACAACCCAATCCTACTTCACTTAGGGATCAAAAACCAGTCACCCCCCCCCCCAACCTCCATTATCTGGGAGAAATTTAGGAAAGTGCTACCAAAACACATTAGTCCGGTTCCCCATATAAAAGCCAAGGAAGAAATAGACGGCAATAAAGAACCTCACCAATCAAATCAATAAAGCCATAACAGCAGCCACAGCATCCATGATTACTCACAAACAAAACCGTCTCCTGGAAGAAATCATGGACTTAATAGGGAAAAAAACAGACAAAGGAAAAGATACCATAACACACGTGCTCCCCAGGACAAAACAGCCCTCAGCAGACTAAACAAATCTATCCGAGAACCTCTCCAGAACCACAGGAATCAACAATGGGAAAGAAGCTCACCTCCATCTCCACAGTAGATCATTCCATATGGAAATTCCTAAACAACCTCAGGAACAAGCGCAAATCCCCCCCCCCCCCCCAAGCAGAACAGCACCTAGCATACGCAGATGCTGACAAAGCTGAAGCCATAGCAAGAGACCTAGAGAAACAATGCAGTCCTGCATATGAGAACCTAAACATCAGCCATGTATACAAGATCCATCGTAAAGTCAGGTTCACAGTAAATCGTCCCGATGACAATCCAAGCCCTATAATGCCTACCTCACCTACCGAAATAATCGGCATCATCAACCACCTCAAGAACAAAAAAGCCCCAGGTCCCAACGGAATCACTAACCAAGTCATCAAGGCACTACCACGCAAAGCCATAGCACATCTGGCAAACATCATAAACTCCATCCAACAAGACCGATGCTTCCTAAAGGAAACATCTTCCTATTCAATACAAAAATACCGTGACAAACAGAAGTCAAATATCTTGGTGTACTACTGGACACAGAGCTAACTTTCAGCTGTCATACCAAGGCTCTCTGTGCAAAGGTATCAAAAGCCATTGCTCAACTCTATCCTCTAATCAACAGGAACAGTAAACTAAACACCAGAATCAAACTGCTTATCTACAAACCGATTGTCCGTACTATACTCACTTATGCTTCTCCAGCCTGGAGTCATACTGCTGATACTAATATTCTCAAATTACGAGTACAAAATAAATGCCTTCGTATGATCCTAAACGTTCCGTGGTTCGTTAGAACTGTGCAACTCCATCGGGACACAGATGTTCCCTACATATACACTTTTCTGCAAACTACAGCAGCAAAGTTCTTCACAAAAGCATCTGCACACCCCAATGAACTGGTTCAACTAGCTGCAAATTACGATGCCGCAGACTGCTTCAAATACAAAAGACCGAAAGCCATCCTAACTCCTAATTCTGACATTTGACCTCCAAGCCCGCCCAGGGCGAGCAATTATCTCACAAACCTTTCCACTCATTGTTTCCACGTCAGATAGCGGGGAACATGAAAAGCACTTTGCTTCATCCTCAGAGTCAGAAATGTTAATCGTTAATCGTTACAATTTCATAACCTCAAGTCCTAAATTATTAATATTTGTGGATGTGGGAAATAAAATGGATGCACTGCGAAAATTGCGATACCAAATGTTATCATGTGGCATTGCTTTGTCTGTCTGTCTGTTTTTTTTTTTTTAATATTTATTCTCCCCACTCATGAGAGATACAAGAATCCGTAGCACATCAGTGCAGATAAAGCCTGAGAAAGAAGAAATGTAATATGACAAAGAAGTAAATGGAATAAATGAGGAAGAATTAAAGCAGGTTCGAAGTGTTTGCAGTTCAAATGCAAAGGAGTACTGAACAGCTGCTCCTCTTGTTTCAACAAGCCTAATTGTAAGTGGGTAATTATGTCTCTCATTTCAGCTTACACAGCGGTTGAAGTGAGCTCGAGAGAGAGAGAGAGAGAGAGAAGGATCATCTGTGAGCCCAATTGCTATCCTATGTACAGCTTCAAGAATTTTTTGGGAGGTTTTGGAGCACCCCTCCCACCAATGTTTGAACAGTAGTCTAAGGATGAGCGGATTTGAGGTTTAGATATGGTTAGTAGGTGGATGAGTGTAAAATATCTTCTTGTGTAAAAGAGAATGCCTACTTTTTTAAAGCCTTGGTAAGTCATTCATATCATGTTTTTTTTTTTCCAGAAGAGGCTGGAGATAAATGTCAGTCCAATGGGAGATCTAATCCTGTCTGATGTTGTATATACTACTGAGGATAAGGGTGCGACGTGGACTGAGATCCCTTTTGCGAGAGAATAGATAAGACTGCATTTTGGAGGCATTGAATGTGACAAGATTACTCTTACTCATGGTATGGAGATCAGTCTTTAAGGCACTAGTTTGCTGTGGACTTGATGCTTAGGATGCCCCAGAACTACTTGATTTGTAGAAGAAGATGGACGATTGGAGTGTGCTGTCGTCGGCAAAGAAGTGTATAGGATTGGTGTCGATTGAGAGTAGGTCATTTATGTATAAGTGGAAGAGAGTAGCAAAGAGAATGGAGCTCTGAGGCACTTTTGTTGGTTGCACAGCTCGAAGATTGTACGTGTTATGAAGGACAGCAACCTCTCTTTACTGAACAATGAGGTTTTCAGAGTTTGGCGATCGGTAAATGCTGGGCAGAATAAAGATAAAGCTGGGTATCCAGTTAAAGTGTGGCAAGTAGTTTTCATAGCAGTCATCGATGCCAAACACTATCGAGGCTTTAAAAATGTCAAGGCTGACAGATCACGTTTCTCCGAACCTTTCCATGGTACGTGTCCAGTGGTGGATGATATAGACTGAGATTAGCGCTGGATGAACACCAGTATGGATTGGCCGAATCCATACTGGTGTTCACTGATTAACTAGTGACATTCTACTTTGTAAAAGAGTTGGATGTTCATAACTTTCTCCATTATTTTGGAGAGGACTGAGGTGATAGGAGTTAATTGGTAGTTGAACAGTAGGCTTTTTGTGTTAGCTCTGCAGCACAATATTTGAGTAAAATAGTTGAGATACTATCGAAAACATAAGAATTTTTAGTTTCCAGGTTATGTAGTACTTTTTATGTCTTTTTGCTGAATGACTACTGGAGCTATATGATGCTCAGTTGTTGGCATCGATGGAAGGGATTTTCCTTCGTCATCGATGCAGGAGTTAGAGGAAAAGGGCGACGCCAGGAGTTTAGCTTTACATTTGGGTGCTGTTACAGTCGTGTCATGCGGATGAGAGAGGATGGAAGTTGCGTCCAATGGCTTTTGCGAGGGACTGGAACACGTGGCTTCCATATGGACAGGAGGCGAGTTTTCTGCTATTGTTGAATCAGGCTTGAAAAGTAGAAGTCGGTGATTTGCCTTCGTTTTGGAAAGAATAAGGGACGAAGGCCTTCATGCCAGTGAGGAAAATTTCTGTGATTAGCTCAATGTCTGAGACAGAAGAGCAGATGCAATAATCAGACCATGGAAAGAAGCGGGTTGTCTTTCCGGAGTTCATCCCAATTGGATACGAGGTTATATGTGATCACGGGAAGGGGTGTTAGAATTTATACTTGCAAAAAAAATTGTCATCTGAGTTGCTGAGAATAAAGGTGATCTCTAAGGTACATCTGGAAGAACTGGTTAAAGTAGAAAGATGCAAGACTTGCTTAGATCATCGCTTATAACAAAGACTTCGGCATCTTGTCTAGCTTGGTGAGTGGCGTTGGGAAAAAAGTGAGGAAGTTATGGACGAAAGTCCATAACTTCCTTACCTTTTCCACCTCAGTTCTCTTCGTATATAATAAGATTCTAATCATTATTTTCGATTTCAATTTGAAATGAAAAATTCAATCCCTAACACTTAATCAATATGGTGATTTGTTGAGATGAGAAAAGCGTGAATTGTAACTTCTTGAAAGTATATTGCTGAGGATAAAAAATATCGTATTCATGAAGGAGGGGGGGTGAAGACGATATTATAAAGGTAAGCCTTTCAGTAAAGTGATAATACACTTGATTTTAAGAGTTTCCTCTTTTTCTTGTAGTGTAATATATATTTTGTAAGTCTCTTCATTACACTGGTTCGATCACACTACAGTCATGGATGTAATTTTTTAATTAGACATATATGCAAAGTTGTTGTGAAAGTATTACACATAACATTATTTCTATTCACTGTTATAATTTTTTTTTGTTGTTTTTTTTTCAAGGGATAAATCTTGCTAAGTTTCTGATCGATCATCGAATTGCAAGTAGGCAGGTGTGAGAAACAGTCCTGAACATTGCTAAAGATTGGAATAAAGATTCCAACAGAACAAAGAATTCTTCAATGAGCTTCTGAACATTATTTAGACGTATTTAAAAAAAATGATATTTTATAGCTGCTTTTTCAGACTATGCTTTAGAAGTTGTACGGTATGATGAAAAAGAAAAAAAAAACGGTACTGAACTTCGACACCTCTTCAGTACACGCGCTCTGAGATATGCCGTTCGACTGCATGCACGTTAATAGAAGAGCACGTGTGCAGTCTACGCCATTACAGTGAACTAATGTAATGGTGTGGACGTTGGAAGAAACGACGTTTATTGTAAAGCATTATTTTCGTTCATACCGAGTTGGCAGAGCAAATGGTCCAAACCTATGACACGTTTGTGATCAGTTCGTCGTTTCCGTAAACGTGCCCCAAGCAATAGTATCGTCACTGCCTTAAGCGAGAGGTTCTGACGTACCGGGAGTGTAAAGGGCATTCGAGGAAACCATGAACTGTTAAACCAAATGAGAATCACGGGTGTGTGTGTGTGTGTGTGTGTGCGTGCGCGCGTGTGTGTGTGTGTGCGTGCGCGCGCGCGCGCGTGTGTGTGTGTGTGTGTGTGTGTGTGTGTGTGACTCCGAAACGAAGTCCACGCCGAACAACGGTAAAACTTGACACACGGAGTATCCATAAAGGGCTGGGTGCTTTTTCGTATGTCATTGAAGTGGGTCACTGATGAGCAGCAACGGATTACGCTGCACGGCGGGAATACCGTGTTGGTCAATGTCTGTAAAGATCTGACCTTGCTCCATAATGTCTGGTTCTCGGACGAAGCGCATTTTCATCTAAGCCCGCATGTAAACAGACGAATCTACAGGTTTCTTGAGACCTGAATTTGTCCAAGAGAAACCTCTTCGCGGCGAGAAGATCGACTCATTGCGTGCGGTTTCTGGCCATGGCATAATTGGCCTCTGCTTCATTGACGAAGGTGATGTAACCGTGACCTTGAATAGCGAAGGTTACATCGAGAATGTGCTGGTTCCGTTCATCCGGGATTTGCATAAGATGTGTCGTGCAAAAAACATTCCCTTTCGTGCACAGGTATTCCACCAGGATGCAGCAACCTATCAAACATCACGTGGGTCTAGAGCCTATTTATCGGAACACTTCCCCAGGAAACTCATCTCGAGGTTCACAGAAGTCCCATACTTTTCACGTTGTCCTGGTCACTTGATGTCTTTTTGGAGGTATGTTGAAGGAATGGGTATTCCACCATCACCCGCCTTCAAACCTTGAACTAAGGAATAAAATTACACGATATGCCCATCAGATGTCCCAGTGTTTGTTCTTCAAGATGACAGAGAACCTTCGCATGCACCAAAAAACCTGTCTTGAAAGACAAGGTACCCATTTCGAGCACGTAATCTGCCATCGTTAATGGGTTATTCGACCAAGTTACCATCGATTGTTGTGGATGTAGATATTATCATCTCTAAACATATATTTCTTTGTTAATAAACCGGTTATTCCATAACATATACGATTCCGAATTTTTTTCTCTGCCATACTGTAGATTTGGGGTTACCAACCCTATGCCTGCTGGCGCCTTGGCGTCCCCCAATGTATCCAGAGGTGGCCGCTCAGCCATATAGAATCCTTTATTATTCTATTGATTTTATTGCAGGAAATCAACTGGCAGGAAATCAGCGCGCGAAGATCCTGTATAAAAAGTGGTCTGCTTTCAGCGTGTTAACAGCAGTTAGTCTTTCTCTTCAAACTTTCCTCTTCAGCTAAAAGTATAAGTGAGTTTCAGTGCGTCTTTGTCAGCAGTTCTTGAGTTTTAAACAGTTATCGTCTTCCCCTAAAACGAACGTAGATAGTAAAAATTATCAATCTGAATGGGAAGAAGCCTACTGACTTGTTAAAATAAAAGACCAATAGTAGAGCACAAAAATGCTGCCATTGCGTCTTATAAAAATATTCACTTAATAGCAAAAAGGAAAAAAAAAAAGTGACAGCCTACACTTGCGGTATTACGATACGGTTTCGTAAAATTCGCACTACATAAAATAATCAAGTAAAGCGTTAATTTTTAACTAAACATTTAGTAAATTGAATTGAGAAAGGCGCGATTTACAACTAAAGAATTTTCAATCTGTCAAGTTTTATTCTTATATCTAAGTTTCCTTTGAAGGCAAGGCGATTAGTTGATTGTATACACATCAAGAAGGAGTGCGTTTGGAATATTGGCATGCGCTTTGAATATGAAAAAAGAACACTGCTGTAAATTCTTTAATAGTGAAATATAGAAATTAAAAACGGTGTCAATAATTTTATTTAATTTCTTCTTTTTTCGTATTACATAATGCGAATGACCAACTGAACAAATTAAATTCAATTAACGATGAGGCAGAAAAAATAAGAAAAAAAAAACAGAAGAGAGATAGAAAGATAGAAAGCAGAGCTACATGATATAACTCTTCGTAATAACAGTTTTACGAAATTCACGATATATTTCCATTAAAAAGTATTGACAATTGACATTTATGTCCTCAGGGTTGAAGCAAGATGCTTTTCATATTCCACGCTATCTGTTGTGATTACAGTGAAGGCAGAATTTATGAGCAGTTTGCTCGCCCTGAATGGGCATGGAGATTATTCATCGCTACAGAAAGTTAAAATGACTTTTGGTCTTTTATATTTGAATATATCCGTTGCCTCGTATGCTACAGCTTGCTGAACTAAATCGTTGGAGTGTATGGACGTCTTTAGGAAGAATTTAGTTGCTACAGATTGTAGGAAAGAGAACATGCAAGGAATATTTTGTCTCGATGAAGTTGATTGTTTCTAACATACCACGGGGCGTTCAGAATCATTCTCAAGCACTTGTTGTATCTTGATAATATTAGCATTAGAGGTGTGGCTCCAGGCTGGAGAGGCATAGGTGATTATAGGACGAATCATCAACTGGTATAGCTGCAATTTGATTCTGTTGCTGAGCTTTGCTGTTTCTATTAATTAGTGGATAGATCTCACCGATGGCTTTAGATGCCTTTGCGCACGCAGACTTCATGTGTTGGTTGAAAGATAGCTTTTTGTCGAGAATTACACCCAGGTAATTTGTTTCTGTCTGCCAGGGAATTTTAGTATTGAATAGTAACCCATCTCCTGAAGGAGACATTATCCTTTTTGATTGGAAGTCAACTTCCTTTTCTGGGGGTTGACTTCAAATCTCCATTTGGAGAACCAACCCTCTAACGTTAGAAGGTTTGCTTGAAGCTTTCTGGTAATGAGGTGTGGTCGGAAAGATCTGGCTAACAATACTGTGTCATCCGCATATAGGTCCATGATGGATGAAATTGGGTTGTGCAGGATATCCGACATGTATATAGAGAACAGCAATGGAGCCAGTAGGGATCCCTGTGGTACTCCGGCCAAGATATGGCGCTGAGATGAGGTAGTACCGTTGATTTTAACTTGCATGGTTTTATTTTGAAGATATGATCTGATTAAATGTACCATTTTCAGAGAGATACCGGCTGAGGTGAGTTTGCGTAACAGTCCGAAATGCCATATTTTGTCAAATGCTTTGAATAGGTCTAGAAAAACAGCTCCTGTGCACTGGTGCCAATTAAAGCTGCTGGTGATGAATTCCACAATTCTATGGATTTGTAAGGTGGTACTATGGTAGTGCCGAAAGCCGAACTGCTCTTTAGAAATGATGTCTAATTCGTTTACAAAGGCTTGAAGTCGAGAGAGGATGACCTTCTCCGCAACCTTACCCAGACAGGAGATGAGTCTGATTGGACGATAATTGTGGGGGGGGGGTGCGTGTCCTTACCTGGTTTATGAATTGGGATTACGGCAGCCTGTTTCCAAATGGTAGGAAAATAGTGAAGCCTTAAGATGGCATTAATGATTATAGTCAAGTGCACTACAGCTTTGCGGGCCAGTAGTTTGATCACCTTATTTGAGATACTGTCTGGTCCAAGAGCGTTATTATTCTTTAGTGTTTTTTTAACAATACCATATATGTCAGCAGGTGATGTGGGTGCAATATGACCCGCACTGGTATCTGGAAGTTTTAATACGTGTCTGACTTGTCTGTGGAGTTTTATATAAGTGATTGAAATCTAAGTTGTTATAAGAGGGTTTGCACTGCTCCTCTAGATTCTTTACTATGGCTTCTGCCTTGTATCTGTGTGAACTAAGCCCTGGTTAGAGATTATGGGGGAGGGAGGATCTATTTTTATTTCTGATGCTTCTCAGTAATCCCAAGATTGAGTGATCAATAGGTGAGATAGAGTCTAACTCTTCATCCCAAACTTAGTTTCTATGAGTTTTAAGTGCATCTCTCACAGCCCCGTTCAATCTGTTAAGAACTGTTTTGTCCTGAGGTGCGCGTGTGTTACGAAATCTCTTCCTAGCTCTGTTCTTCTCTCTGATCAGGTCCATAATATCCTCGGGCAAACGACCAGGCTTGGGGACAGATTTGTAGAAGGTGGCAACCGTTGTAGCGGACTTAATCTGTTGGGTGAGCTAGTCACTGAAGACTCCACATCTTCTGGTGTGCATATGTGAGGGACAGGTCCAATTTGTTCCTTAAGTGCTTTAGACAATCTGTCCCACGATATGCATGAGTGAGAGGGAGGAGACAGATATTTTTGTTCTCCCAGTTGTAGTAGAATTGGGTTGTGATCCGATGACAGCTCGTTTAATGATTTAAGGATGTACTGTAGTTTAATGTCTTGCAGGATAGCTATATCCAGGATGTCAGCAGTGCCAGACGTACTGAGATGAGTTGGTTCGGTAGGTCCAGCCACAACAGCAAGGTTTTTGATCCTATGTAGTTGGAAAGGCCATTCTTGTTGGTGGTTCTACAATTCCAAGATGGGTGTTTTGAGTTTAAATCCCCAGCAATAATGGTGGGTACTTTAACTCCTAAAATGGCATTTGGATCAGTGTGCAGTAGAGTTTTTAAGGGTGGATTATAAGTTGAGTAGATTTTCAATCTGCCGGCGGAGCTGGTGA
Organism: Typopeltis vanoorti; assembly: GCF_054136105.1. Classification (NCBI taxonomy): domain Eukaryota; kingdom Metazoa; phylum Arthropoda; class Arachnida; order Uropygi; family Thelyphonidae; genus Typopeltis; species Typopeltis vanoorti. Next base: position 64,583,998 of record NC_143567.1, on the reverse strand, counting down.
AACTTCCACGCCTGTAATTTCAAGGTTAGTGGTTGGTGGATTGTTCACAGAATAGTGCTTAATATAATTTTTAATGAAGATGGCAGTGCCACCACCTCTGCAATTTGATCTATCGTTTCTGTACATGAGATAACCCGTATTTTGGGACTGTCTGAAGGGTCTAAGATGTATTTCACTGATCAATACAATATCTGGTTGGTATCTGTAGGTGAAATCTTGTAGCTCCAGAATTTTTTCCCTTAGGCCGTTTGCATTCCATGCAATGATCTGAAGGGAGGCTGGAATGAGTTTGTTTTTATTCATTAATGATTGCTGTGAGGATGGCCTGTGTTTCATGTAGGAATCTTTTAGTGGAAGTTGATGAAGGGTTAGACAGGCTGAAATCTTGTAGCATGTTAGTCAGAGAGGGTGTAATAACTGCTGTCAGATTAGCAGGTGCTGTTGGCTGATTTTGTCCTGATGATGGTTTGTTTGTGCGGCCCACATCAGCATAACTTCTTGTTTGCCTTTGGCTTCCACTATCTTTGAAGGTCACCGACTGTTGCTGCCGAGTCTCAGGTTGTGGCGCGGGAGCCTCAGGTGTTCTTTTACTAGAGGGAGAGGGCGGTTTAGCTGTCTCCATCCCTCTGTTTTTTGGGTACTGAGTATCCCTTGTAGTTTGCTGGATGAGGACCACCACAGTTGGCACATTTAGCCAAAGTGGTTTTGGGCTTTGTGCAGGTGTTAGTGGAGTGGTTCTTAGCACATTTTAGGCATTTCTACTCTGCCTTACAGAGTCTTTGAGCATGGACAAATTTCTGGCATCTATGGCATAGACCAGTAGATGCCCTTTTACGGAGTGGCTCTGGGGTGATCCGGAGTCCACAGACTGATGTTAAATCATAGATGTTCTTATAGGCTTTGTGGATTTCGACTAAGACCAGGGGCATAGGGGATATGTCCGCTCTAGTCATTCTGCTGATCTTAATAGGTGGTAGGTCCTGGTGGTGGAGGTCAGCCTCAATTTCATCTGTAGTTATATCCTCCATGACACCCCAAAGTACTACCTTCAGATTTTTCTCCGAACTAAGAGAAAAGGTGTGGTATTGAATAATGCTAGAGTCTAACACTTTGGTTAGTTTCCTGTAGTCTGATACATTAGCCGGATGAATTTTTATACCATCATCAGTGTTCTTGGCTGAGAGATACTGTATCTGTGAGTTTATCATGGTGGACCTTAATTGTGTCCATCTTTTCTTTTCCCGGAGGACTATCGGTGGAACCCTCTCTTTCGTGGCGGTCGAGGGATTGGAACTAGGAGTATCCTCTTCCATACCAAAATCTATGGGAGGTACTGTGTCAGTGGTTTTGCGCTAACTGGGGGGGGGGGAGACTGCAACTGAGTAATGAGCTGCACACTTGGATCGTCCGAGTTATCTTCTGTGACTGCAGAGGGTGGGAATGAGTCAAAAATGCTTATCTTTTCCCTGCCAGCTATCACTCAGTAGTTTTCCTAATCTGAGGAATTCATTATAAACCTCCTCGAAAATGGTCTCGTTCAGAGGTTTTGCCATAGAAAATCCCGGAGACACAGTTCGGTGTTTTTCAGCAGTACGATATATAGATTAGTAAGCCCTGTGATTAGGCTTACAAGATGGTTTCCGATGGAACTAAAAATTGAAATTAAAGTATTTACTCACCTGCAACTTACAAAAACTTTTCGTAATCAAAATGCTTGATCAATACATGTGAACATATCTCGTCAGGAAAGCATAAATCACTAAAAAACGTTATCAATCAAATTCGCAATTCACCATCAATAATACACGAAACTAACACGCAAGCCGCCATCTTCCTTAAAAGGTATACATTATCATTAACATTGCTGGCTAGATGGGTAAAGCAAAATTGCTTTTCATATTCCCCTTTGTCTTGTAAAGAAAGAACTTTGAATGGAGTGTTTGTGAGCTATATGCTCGCCCATTGAGGGCAGTGAATTTAGCTGTGTTCAGCTGAACTTAAGATAGACTTTGGTCTTTTATATTTGAAATTTTCTGCTTCGTTATATTCCGAGGCTTCCTTGATTAACAGGTTTGGATGGTTACTTGTCTTGGTAAAGAATTTCTCAGCTACATTTAGGAGAAGGGAAGAGATATAAGGGATATTAACTTCTCTATGGATCTGGGTGTTTCTTATAAACCAAGAGCCATTCAGAATCATCCTCAGGCACTTTTTCTGTAATCTCTGAAGTTTTAGAATGTTTGTATTCGCGGTGTGGCTCCACACTGGGGATGCATAAGTGATGACCGGTCGAATTACCATCTTGTAAATTGTTAATTTTGTTTACGAGTCCAGTTTACTTTGTCTGTTGATCATAGGGTAGAACTGCGCTAAGACTTTGGATGTCTTTGAGGTAATGTAACTAATATGTTTGCTGAATAGGAGATTACTATCAAGAATCACTCCAAGATATTTAACTTCAGTCTGCCATGGAATCTTTACTCCCAATAAATAAATATCCTCCATGGTATGGATTTTCTTTCTAGTAAACAATATAGCTGAGCTTTTCTGGGGGTTAACTTTGATCCTCCAGTCTGCCATCCACTTTTCTAAAATGTGTATGTTGGTTTGGAGTCTTTTAGTTGCCAGTTTTGGGCTCAGTCATCTTGCCATCAGTGCAGTATCATCTGCATATAATGCAGTGAATGTTGTTCTTGGGTTCAGAGGGATGTCCACATAGATTGAGAACAGGAGAGGTGCCAGAAGAGATTCCTGAGGTACGCCTGCCGAGATCCTGCGTCTGGTCTAAACCGTTTCGCCGACCCTGACCTGCATATATCTGTCTTTCAGGTAAGAATGTATTATTTATTAACTTGACTGGCAAGTTAAATTTTATCAGTTTGTAGAGAAGGCCTTGATGCTATACTTTGTCAAACGCCTTCTCTGCGTGGATGAAGATGGCAGCTGTATTGAGTTTCCAGTTAAAACCTTTAGTAATGATTTCCACCAGCCGGTGCACTTGTTGAGCTGTACTATGGGTCTTACGGAAGCAGAACTGTTCATTAGGCAAAATTCCTAACATCTGTTTCTGCTTGGAATCTTGAGAGGATCACTTTCTCTGTCACCTTTCCGAGGCTGGACAATAGGCTTATGGGTCTTTAGCTTTTGGGAAGGTGAGGATGTTTTCCTAGCTTCTTCAATGGCATGATAGTGGCTGTATTCCATGTAGTAGGGAAATGCTGGAATCTAAAGATGGCAATTGTAATATTGACGAGATGGACTATGGCCTTTCTTGGAAGTAGTGTTACTATTCTGTTAGTTATGCCATCCGGTCCTGGAGCTTTTTTACTATTAAATGGGAGATGATATTTATCATTTCTGCCTGATTTGTAGGAGTGATATGTTCGGAGTTAAAAGTGTTCTTCTGTCTTAAGGTTGTCCTAACATGACGAAGAATCTTGTACATAAGGTTTATATTTAGATTTATATAAGATGGATTGCACTAAGATTCTAGGTTATCTACTAGTGCTTCGGTTTTCTCTTCATCTTTGTGAACCGTCCCTTTCTTGGTTTCTATAGGGGTATGAGTTGCTTTTTATGCGGATTGCTCTTTAAAATTTCCATACAGAATGATCTTCAGTATTGATGTTAGCTAATTTGGTTTCCCATTAATGGTTTCTGTGTTTTTGAAGAGCTTCCCCGACCTGCCTCATTAGATTGTTCAATACTGTTTTATCTTGTGGGGCTCTGGTATTGTGGTATCTCTTTCTGGCCCTATTTTTTGCTCTGATTAGCTCCATGAGTTCTTCAGGGATACGGTTAGTTGGGTGGAAGACAGTGGATTTTCTTACTGATTCTATTGCTTTCTGAATTTGTATGGTTAAGTTATTTACTGCTGTGTCAATCTCTTCCTTTTTACTGATATTGGGCACCGGACTAATATGATCGGGAAGAACCTTGGCTAACTTTTCCCATGGTATCAATGTGTGCAGAGGAGAGAATTGATCAGATGAACCTAGATTGAGCACTATGGGACTGTGGTCAGAAGATAATTCGTTGACTGATTCCAATTTGAATTGTCATCTTTAAATTTTTAAAAATGACAATATCTAGTACATCCGAGCTACCTGAAGTGCAGAAGTGGGTGGGCTCGGTTCGGGCTCGCCACAACAACAGAGTTGAGCATTGCAAAGTTGCAAGGTATGTGACCTTTGGTGTTAGTTGATGAGCGGTACCTGTGTGTTTTGAGCTGAGATCCCCTGCTATTATTATGGAGTCATTTGGACCAAGTATGGAGTCCAGATTTGTTGTTAGCATAGGAATGCTCGGAGGGTTATAAGCAGCATAAATCTTGAGACTTCCAGCATTGCAGGTATGTACCTCCACACCGGTCACCTCCAGGTTTACTGTTTGGGGCCTTGTCTATTGTATTATGATTCAAATAACTCTTAATATATATGGCTGTGCCTCCACCTCTTGTGCCAATGCTGTCGTTTCTGTACATAGCTGATCTTAGGTGTGTTTCACCAATCAAGATGATATCAGCACTGAGACTAGTTGCAAATTCTTGAAGTTCCAAAACCTTGTTCATCAATCCATTTGCATTCCATGCGATTATCTTAAGAACTTTTGGTTTGAATTTATTACTCATGACAGATGGCTGTTATAATGTTTTGAGTGTCTTGCAGGAATCTCTTTCTGGAAGATGTTGAGGGGCATGTCTTGCTAAATTCCTGCAGGATGGTGGCAAGTGAGGCTGCTAAAACGGATGTTATATTGGAGCTTTCTAGCTCGAGAGATATAGGAGGCTTAGTTCTTGCAGCCTCAGCATATGTTTTGGTCATGGTTGTTCCTTCCTGTGAGGTTGAAGGCGAGGTGTTTTGGACTGGAGGACGATCTGTTTGGTTGCTTAAAACGTTGTGACGTGGAGGAGCAAGATTGACTTTTGTCGATCCTCGATTTTTTGATTGGAAGGCATTCCTTGTAGTTGGCAGGGTGAAGTCCTCTGCACTTTGCACAACATGCTGGAGTTGTGCGTGGCTTGGTGCATGTGATGGTCTGATGGCCCTCGCCGCACTTCATGTACCTGAAGGCTGCCTTACATAATTTTTGGGCATGTCCAAAAACCTTTGGCATCTATGACACTGACCTGCAGATGCTCTTTTCCTAAGAGGCTCAGTTCAAATCTTGAGTCCACATATACTGTCAGTTCATAGATCTCCTTTTGTTGTTGCTTATTTCCACCAGCACCAAAGGCATTGGTCTTTTATCAGATCTGAGCATCCTGCTCACTTTTACTGGGGACAGGCCCTGTCTGGAGAGATCAGTGTTCACATCTTCAGGAGTGATACCTTCGGCTATCACATGTAGAACTACCTTCTGGTTCTTTTCTCTGGGTAAAGTGAAGGTGTGAAATGGGACGTTAGCATTATCCATAAATCTGGTCATCTGTCTGAAATCCATGATAGTAGTGGGTTGTATTTAACTCCCTCATCTGAGTTTTTGGCCCATGAGAATGAGATGTTTTGTTCTTTGAGGGCTGACGAGACAGGGATCCATTTTTCCTTATCTCTTAATATGAGTGGTGGTATCTTTTCTTTAGGACCAATGAGTGCTTCTATCCCTGTTGTTTTCGGTTCTTCCACATTGGTGAAGATTTTCCTCTTCTTTTTGACCATTTGGAACTCTGTATCTGTTTCCAAGGTATGATAATTGCTGTCTTGGGATGTAGCATCTTCCATTCTTGGGGAGTGTGCCAAATCTGATTGCGTCAGAGTTATGGGCTCTTCACTTTTGTCATCCATATTGTCCTCTGTGACTGCTATGGGTGTGGGAATGTGTCAAAGAGCTTGCCTTTTCTTGGACAATTATCACTCAGCAGCTTTCCTAGTCTGAGGAATTCCATGTATACTTCCTCGAATTTGGCCTCATTCAGAAATTTTTCCATGATAATAATTTAGAAATGTGTTAAGACACAGATGGAGAAAGGGTAGAGATTGCTCAGGTGTCCCGAGCAGGTTAAAGATAATCCTGTTGAATTTTGAGGGTCCACTAGCAAATCCAGTAGACACTCTTAGGTGTCTACCAGCAATAAAATACAACTAGTTGTCCTATGATAGGGAAAAGGAGTGTCACGAAATCACTTGGCCATAGATTGAAATTCTACCTCCCTAAATAAAACCATAAATCCACCACTGGTCCTCATTGCGGGTGGGGCCTGCCGGCCATTAGGCCTCTTGCATGTTTCATGCAGAGGGGAGATAGTGGGAAACACTGTGTCTGTGCGAGTGCAATGCGCGTTTCGTGAAAAACCTTTTGTAAATAAACTAATCAGGCTGAGTGTAAAATAATACGTCCGTTCACATCAAAATCAATGTCCTAATCAAACACATTCTAAAAGCTGAAAAGCACACCTTTAAAAAGTATAACCATTAACCATTAACATTACTGACAGGATGGGTGAAGCACAAGTGCTTTTCATATTCCCCTTTATCTGTAATGAGAGTTGTTTGGGAATGGGAGATTTTTGAGCAATTAAGCTCGCCCTCTGAGGGCAGTAGTGTTAGCTATGATCGGTTGAGAGAAGAATAGCCTTCGGTCTTTTGTGTTTGTAGTAACCAGTCTCATTGTAATTGACAGCTTGCACGATTAGTGGGTTTGAATGTGAACCTGACTTCACGAAGAATTTTTCTGCAAGATCACGAAGAAGGGAGGAGATGTATGGAGTGCCGGTTTCTCGGTGAATTTGTGAATTTCTGATGAACCACGGTGCATCCAGGATCATCCTAAGGCATTTGTTTTGGATTCTCTGTAATTTTGAAATGTTTGATCTTGAAGTGTGACTCCATGCTGGTGAGGCGTAGGTAATGACTGGACGTATTACCATCCGGTAAAGAAGCAATTTATTATGTAGGTTCAATTTTCTCTTGCAGTTGATCAATGGGTAGAGCTGAGCTATGACTTTGGAAGATTTGGAGCAAATGAGATTGATGTGTTTGTTGAAAAGGAGTTTCTTATCCATCAATACCCCAAGATATTTGGTCTCTGATTGCCATGGGATCTTTTGACCAGAGAGCAGGATGTCTTCTTTGTTGCAAATCTTTCTTCTTGAAAACATCATGGCTGAGCTTTTGAGGGGGTTTACTTGAATGCTCCAGTTGGTGAACCAGTTTGCTAGCTCATTGATACTTCCTTGGAGTCTAGTGATTGCCAGGTGAGGGCTGAGCGATCTAGCTAGAATAGCGGTGTCGTCGGCATAAAGGGCCGTAGTAGTTGTTCTTGGGTTGAGAGGAATATCTGCCATGTAAGTTGTGAAAAGTATTGGGGCCAAAAGAGAACCTTGAGGTACTCCCGCCAGGATTTTGCGCCTTGAAGAAACAATTCCGTTGAGTTTTACTTGCATGTATCTTTCATTGATATATGATATGAGTTTCACTAGTTTAATTGGGATATTGTTTTCAATTAGTTTGAAGATAAGGCCTTGATGCCAGACCTTATCAAAGGCCTTGGCATCCAAAAATACAGCAGCAGTATTAAGGTGCCAGTTAAAGCCATGAGTGATATGTTCTGTTAGTCAGTGAAATTGTTGCACCGTGTTGTGAGCCTTGCGAAACCCAAATTGCTCATTTGGGATTATTTTCTGTTGGTCCACTGCTGATTGTAGTCTTGATAGGATGACCTTTTCTATTACTTTGCCAAGACAGGAAAGAAGACGGATGGGCCTGTAGCTTTGGGGAAGTTGTGGGTTATTACCAGGCTTTTTCAGAGGTATAATGTCCGCGATTTTCCAATCAGAGGGAAAGTACTGGAATCTTAAAATGGAATTGGTAATATTAACTAGATGAATTATGGCTTTCCGTGGGAATAGCTTTATTATTCTATTGGTAATGCTGTCAGGGCCGGGGGCCTTTTTATTCTTCAGATGGGAAATGATATTTATTATTTCTGTTGAGATGTGGGGGTGATGGTTTCTGAATCATCCTTAGGCTGACTTAGTGCATTTCTAACTTTACGATGAACCTTGTAAATACGATTGATATTTAAGTTTGCATAAGATGGGCTGTATTGATTTTCCAGATTGTCAATTAGGGCTTCTACTTTTTCTACATCTGTGTGTGCAACTCCAAGATTGGTCTTTAAAGGGGGAAGTGGTTGTCTTTTGGTACGAAGAGATTTTACAAACTTCCACAAGGAGTTATCTTCTGGGTTGATTTCCTTCAGTTTGGTTTCCCATTTGGAATTCGTGTGGACCTGGAGGGCTTCTCGAACCTGTCTGTTCAAAGTGTTCAAGGTTACTTTGTCTTGCGGGGCTCTGGTGTTGTGATATCGCTTTCTGGCCCTAATCAGGTCCATTATCTCTTCTGGGATCCAGTTAGGAGCGTGGAAGACAGTGGTTTGAGTGACTGATGCTATTGCTGTGTTGATTTGCCTAGTTAAATTTTTTACAGCTTGATCTCTTTCTTCTTTTTTACGAATGACAGGGGGAGGACCGATGTGGACTGGAAGAACCTTAGAGAGCTTGTCCCATGGTATGAAAGAATGATGGGGAGAGAGCTGGTCTTGAAGTCCTAACCTGAGTAGGATGGGATTATGATCTGAGTTAAGCTCTTCTACTGTCTCCAGCTGGTATTGATATTCGATGTTTCTGAGGATAACTATGTCTAATACATCAGAACTTCCTGATGGGCTGTAGTGGGTGGGCTCAGTGGGTCCAGCTACTATTGATGAGTTGAGTAATGTGTAGTTGTATAAGCTATGGCCTTTGGCATTGATTGACGAACTGAACCAGGCCGTATGTTTGGAGTTAAGGTCTCCAGCCATAATTATGGAATCCGTGGAGCCGAGGATGGAGTCTAAGTCTGCTGTCAATAGTGGAATATTGGGAGGATTGTACGCTGCGTAGATTTTGAGTTTGCCAGCGTTATTAGTGTGCACCTCCACACCCGTCACCTCAACGTTTAGAGTTTGGGGGTTGGTCAGCGAGTTGTGGCTTAAATAATTTTTGATAAAAATAGCTGTTCTGCCTCCACTAGAGTTAAGTCTGTCTGTCTTGTATAAAATATAACCTCTTAGTTTTGGATTGTTTGATGGTCTGAGGTGGGATTCACTGATCAAGATTATGTCTGGATTGTATCTTTTTGCAAATTCTTGCGGCTCGAGAATTTTGTTTGTTAAGCCATTGGCATTCCATGCTGTTATCATGAGAGAATTTGGTTTAAAATTTTTAAACATTATAAAGAGCTGTTAATATGGATTGGGTTTCTAGGTAGAATCTTTCTCTGAAGGATGGTGAGGTGCTTGCTTTGCTGAATTCATGCAGCATTGTTGCAAGTGACGAGGTTAAAGCTGATGTGAGATTAGAGCTTGTTCGCTCTTGCGATGAAGAAGTCTGGGTTCTTACCGCTTCCGCATATGATTTGGACATGGTTGAGGGTCGAGTGCCTTCCTGTGTTGTCGAGTGTGAGGTAATATGATCTGGAGGGCGAACTGCTTGGATGTGCATTGTGTCATTTCTTGGAGGAGCGTGGTTACTTCTTAATGATCCATGGTTTTTTGGATGGAAAAGGCAACCCTTGTAATTAGAGGGGTGTGGTCCTCTACAGTTGGCACAACAGGCAGGTGTTGATCTGGTGGTGCAGGAGTTGGTTTGATGACCCTCACCGCATTTTAGGCATCTATATGCAGCTCTGCACAGTTTTGGGGCATGCCCGAACCTCTGGCATCTGTGGCACTGCCCTGCCGATGACTTCTTCCTTAGAGGTTCGGTTGTGATTTTAAGCTTACAGATGTCCGTAACTTCATAGATGTTTTTTTGTGTGTTGGAGATTTCGACCAACACCAGTGGCATTGGTGTTTCATCTGACCTCAACATTCTACTGACTTTGGTTGGAGTCAGTCCTTGATTGATGAGGTCAGCTGTGATCTCATCAGTTGTGATGCCTTCAGCCACTCCTCTTAGAACTACCTTTAAGTTCTTCTCGCTTGCTAGCGCAAAGGTGTGGAAGGGCAGTTTGGAGTTGTCAAACATTTTCGTCATCAAGCGATAATCAGTGACAGTGGTAGGGTGGATCTTTACACCCTCTTCAGTATTTCTTGCCCAGGAAAAATTGATTTTTGTTCTCCTAGAGATCTTGAGACCGAGGTCCATTTGTCTTTATCTCGAAGGATAACTGAAGGGACCTTTTCTTTTCTGTCTTGGGAGATCTGATTTTGTTGAGTTGTTACATTATCTTCCAATTCACCTCCCGATGTTCTTCGTCTTTTATTAGATTGTTCCTCATGAGAACAATCGAACTGTCGGGGAATCTTTGTAGGTAGAACAGGTGTAATGTCCTCTTCTATGTTCAAATCATCATCTTCAGTGTCATTTACTTGAGTGAAGAGATTCAAGTAACCAGGATAGTCTGTATCAAATTTCTTAAGGATGAATTTGAGAATGTCAAGTGACATATCTTTGTTTAGCTGTTGAATGGCGTCCTTGATATCGTTTACATTCTCCATTCTTGTGTACGAAATATTAAGATATATTTCGGATAGATATGATGGCGAATAGAACGGGCTAGGGCCAAAAAATTGTATCAAAAGTTAAATTCTTACCTTCTATTCCGCAAACAAAGCAGATTCACAATATCTAAAACTCACTAATCACCACTGAAATCAAAAAACATTCTTCGCAACAACAACCATCATGCGAGACTACTACGCGAGCCGCCATCTTTTTTCGTTCTCACTCTTTAAAAAGTATAATCCTATCATTATTCAATTGTAATTTCATGATATTAATCATTTGATGGTGTATGATATTTTTGAAATATAAAAAGCATTTAAAATATTTCATTTTATATAATTTTAAGAGAAATATAAGTTACATTATTATTTTTAAAAGAATCAACTATTTTATAGAAACAAACGATGCAAGAATGTGAATAATGTTACTTTTGTTCCAACATAATTTTTTTTTTAAAATGTAATGTTATACATTACATACAGATTTTATTTATAACATTTTATTTTCATCATACAGAGCATTTATATATATCAGGGGTGGCCAACCTTTTACGTTCCATGCGCCAGTATTTTCACGTACTTGTTCAGATGCGCCATACAACTCTTGTATTTAATGACTGTTTTTTATTTTCCTTTTGCACTGTGATGGGTAACTGAATGTAAAAAGGCTTAATTTTTCGAAAAAGTGCAAAACCGCAAATATTCACAAGGGACGAACAAAGCACAACTCCGTAGCGCACGAATATCAATTGTAAACTGACCGACAAAAACCTGCGATGCACCGCTGTTGCTAACGCTTGGCGCCTCGGGATTAGACAAGTGAATGTGCAAAAGATGTGCATGAGACAAAGTCCCTAAAAATAATGATTAAGTTTTAACCTTTTTTTTTTTTTTTCCCTACGAATCGGTTTCTGGTTGATACTTTTTTTTGCATACATAGGCTTACTTTTTTTATTATTATCATCATTGGGGTCTAATGCACCACATCTAATCATCCAATGCCCCACTTTGGGCGCATGCGCCATAGGTTGGTCATCCCTGACATATTTAGAATAAAGCATAGTATTACATTTTCTGTTCAGTACAAAATGTAGAGTATAGTGATTTTTTTTAAATGTAAATGTACATATTTTTTTTTTTCTTTTCAATATCAATATTATAGCTTATTATTATACAGCCTATTTACATATACACAATTTCTTTTTTTTTAAATATCAGTATCTTCATTATTATTATTCCCCGTAATGACTGTTTTGTTACATAATTTGCAGTCTTTGATTATGAGGATTTCGTGTAGATAAGTGAGGCGGATTAATCCGACCTACTTCGAAGCTTGGGTTAGCTTTTATGAAGAGAGTGGGATTAGCCTTCACTATTTATGTTGCTGTTATTGTTTATGGATGGGATGTAGGCATTGGATGCTGGTGATTTGTGATGTGTATATTAGTGTTAATGGTATATTAACTTTGTTGGTATATTTTCCAGAGTTCGTGTTTTAATGTTCTGTAGTTATCTACGTGTTTTAAATTTCTTGGTAGGTTGTTGAATAGCGTGGGTATCTGATGTGATCTCACAAAAGAACCGTATGAGTTGCTGAAGGGTGCAGGGATGTAGAGAGTTGTTGTTGGTCGTGTTATACGATTTGTGTCTCTGTTGTTTCGATAGGTGATGTTGAAGTAATTCCTTAGTAATATTATGTAGTGTTTCAGATTTTTAATGCTCAGGATTCTGTGTATCGCCATGTGATGGTCGGATATTGGTTGTTGTGTACAAGGTTCCCAAATCATTGTTGACACAATTTTCCTATGTAATATTTCTAATTTTGTTAGGTGATTGTTTGATGTGTTTGCATAGACTGTTATACCGTATCTGAATAGGCATTCGCAGACACCGTGATAATAGAAGTTTTTTATGTTAGAAAGATGTCTTTTACTTGGAAGTGTGGAGTTTAGTGTATAGGTAATCTATATGTTTTGTCCATTTAAGGTGGCAATATATGTAAAGACCAAGGTATTTTGCATGTGTTACAAGTTTAATTTCGGGACATTGGCAGGTTTTGTTGTTGTTAATGCAGCGGTATGTGTGACAGTGTATCGATAGTGGTGCGGGGTGCATGATTCTCGGGTTGTGTATTATTGACATCTGTGTTTTGGTGCAGTTGATTACAATCGCGTTTTGGTAGAAGTATGTTGTGATTTCGTTTAGGTCTTGTTGATATCTGTGTGGATTGCTAGTAGTGCGGTGTCATCTGCGTACTGATATATTTTATTTCTTATGGCCAGGTTATGAATATCGTTGATGTATATGTTGTATAGAGTCGGTGATAATATGGCGCCTTCAGGGACACCGTGTTTTATTTGTATACCCCGACTGTGACATGTACCTATTTTTGTTATTAATATATATAATAATAATAATAAATAATAATAATAATTCTCCTTCAAAGAAATTACATATACATAGTATTCACTTTTACAATTAAAATATTATATTAATATTATATTACAATTATCATAGACAATATACAATACAATATTATATTACAATATAATATATATATATATATATATTTATGTATTTATTTTTATATTTACATTTTAATTTCACAATTCACATTAACAATTACTCTTTTATTAACATGCAATAGATTATGCTATATGCATTTATTTATATGTTGCCTGCCTTGTTTTCTTGGTTGCTGCAAGAATGCGGTGTCTGTGACTTCTGCTGGTAAAATTAAATAATATAAATTTCTACTAGAGCTAAAAATATCAAACATGTTAACACGTATGAAAACATTTTGAAACATTACCCTGATCACTCTGTTTGAGAGTGCTCTAAAGATATTAAAGAAAAAAAATGAATCGGATTTTAAGAGAAGCAAAAAAGTGAGGTTGAATTTGTTGTTTGAAGTGTAATCAATAAATGCTTCTTCAAAAAATAAGGAAATACTGTAATCTGAGAGATGTTTTTTCTTTCTTTCTTTCCCTTTTACATTCCTGTGAAAATCATAATAACTCAATGTTTTGTTAATGATTGAAATCTTTTTGATGTTTTGCAGCCCAAGAGGCCACAGACGTGATATGTGTATATCAAGAAAGGATAGAAATGAAACCAACCACGGAAGAAGAATCAGATCTTGTATGGAGATTTGCATACAAGGAAATTTAGGAAAAGCGAATTGAGATCTTTCTTACAGTTATAAGACAGAATTGAATTTGAAAGCAACGAAAGTTATCCAGACCTCTAAAGATTGGCTTGTTTCCACTTAAAGATGACAAAGTTATCAGTTTAAGATTTAATTATCAATTTAGTTTGGAAAGAGTTAAAGCTTTAATATTGTGGGAAAGTTAAGGTTATTTAAAGAATAGGAGGAATAGAGTGCTCTCTCGATAGCAAAACTGCAGTTTGATGTCATTGAAAGTTCGAAAAATATTGAAGAAATTTAGTATCTGGAACTTCAATAAACTTTGTCCAGATATCTTAATTTTAGCTTAAGTCAGATCATGTTTAGTGACAAAATAAGAGAAAACAAAATTCTGTATTCATAGGTTAATCTTGGCACACATGGACTGTAGATTCAATGGTTGCAATAAGACTATACATGATGCTACCATTCAAGAATAGTATTAAGAAATGTACATTTTTTTGATCGTCTGGATTGTTGCCTTACTCATTATTGGCGTTCGTTTTCTATCTGCCTTTTACATTTCTCATCGCATGTTACAAACGTAACCCACCTGATTTACAATGTAACGCAAATTCTCAAAAGAGATATAATAATGATGTATTTTTTTTCACTTCGAAATCTGCTGGATTGTTTATCTTTCAAAACCTTGCAAGAGAATCCGTGAACTTCAACTTTCTTGTTTACGCAATGAGTAAAAATTGCGTATTTGTATATTCTACAAATCACACAACTATACTTAATAGATTAAAAAAGCATGAAATTCTCAGATTCCTATTCCTTATGTTATCTGATACGCATTGGGAGTTACGAAAATAGTCTTTTTTCCAAATGTGTCCATCTATATTGATCCCATCACTTTAAATTTAGATACATAATCGTCTTTAATTATCAGAGCGAATCCAGTCTTACATCTATACTGAGAGATGGAGTATTCAGCAAATTACTGGTGAAAAAAATCATTCCCCACCTACAGCCGTATGAGACCGGACCGGTTAACTCACCTTTCGTCGAAAGAGACATGATACTCCTCACGTCACTCATGCGAATCGAACTCAGGTCTTTCCGACCAAAGGGCTTCGTCTATATCGACTGTGCTACGGAGGCTCTGATTGGTCTATAATTTTATAGACTGCAATCTTAGAATCTCCCTTATGCAAGGGAATTATTGTGCCCGCTTTCCACTCCTATGGAACTATACGAGGGCTGCGGCGTAAATAAAGGAGCCGAGTCAGAGGCATTGCCAGTTCCCTTGCACATTCTCACAAAACCTGAGCTGATATCCCATCTAATCCTTCAGCTGTATTTACATTGAGATTCTGCAATACCGTAAGTACCTCCAATTTATCCACCTCTGTTCCCATATCAGTGTTTGTCACATAAGTTAAAGCAGTAACCGCAACTAGGATGATATACCCTTCTAAAGCGGTCATTCAGTAACTCAACCATTTTATCTGCTTCCCTCACCTCATGACCTTCATCACTCCTTAAGGTTAATCTTCCATAGTGTTTCTTCTTCTTACTTGCCACAAAAAGATAGAACTATTTGGGATTTCCTTTGGCCTGCTTGATAAGATACTTTTCATAATATACTTTTGCCTTCCTTGCCATGCTGGTCACCTTTCTCTATGTCCCCTTCACAGCATTTTTCTTTTTCTGCAACTCGTGCTTAATAATATTAGTCATCCATCTAATACCTCCTCATTAACCCTCCTTACCTTAGGTATACAATTTAATATTGCTTTCTCTAAACGACCCTTAACCATAATCATGACACAGAATTTAAGATTCTTACTAAACTTGTCATAATCATTTTCGTTGTAGTTCCACATGTACCCCTTCTTGATAGAATATTCCTGGAGTTTTACAATCTCCCAAGTCAAGACAGCATGGTAACTTTCACCAGTCAGAGGCAATATTATCACCTTGGTTAAAGATAGCCTTCTGTTCCTATGACAAGATCCAGTACTTCCACATCCCTATTCCTCTACATCAAATGCTTCCTCAAGTAATTATTTCTCAGTAGGTGTATGCATTCCACTTTCTTTCTGCATGTAATCTTTCTTCCTTCCAGTTGAAGAAGGTTGATTCATCTACCTAATTGATTCATCTTCATAGTTGAATCCCCCCCCATAATAATCATTTTCGACCTGCACTCATGCTAATTTGGTGATACTTGTCTTTGAGATCATCTGTGGAACTTCCTGGCCTATAACAACAATCATCTGTAAATTTTGTCCTACTGACCTTATTCCGAAACCAAACTGTTGCAAATGAAGAGCCAACCTAGCGCCTATCTCCTATTCTTTTTCAGCAATTCATCCGCTATCATCAGCAATTCATCCCCTTTCAGCAGCAATGCTCCTCCCCCAACCCATCCTATCTACTCTGCCATCCCTAAAATACGAAACCCTTCATATCCAATCCCTCTAACTTCACATCATCTATTGTTAGCCAAGTCTCCCTAATGCCTATAACGTTTGGCAGGGCTGCACTAACCAATGTCCAAAACTCATCCCTTTTGTTCCTGATACTTCTGACAATAGTATATATAAACTGTGGCATTACTTTAGCCCCCCCCCAACTCACTTTTATTTCCTGAATTGACTACTTTATTCAATGTTTTTGCTTCAGAGACTAGATTCCACACTTGGTGATTCTCGCACTCACTCACCTCGTGTGCAATATCATATTTAAAGAAAACAAGACAAAACAAAAAAATAACAATAATAAAATAAAAATTAGAACGCTTACAGTCTAACTCGCTCAGTCAATTACACACCCGTTTAAATCAAAAACTACAAGTGAACGTAATATTCTCAATTAAAATACGAAAAAGTTACGTATCCTGCTGGAGTGATTAATTCCACTCTCACACACACCCCTACGATACCTGGCGTCCGATATGCACCTAGCGAGGTGCCATTAAACGCTGAATGGAAGGACTCGACGAAGAGAGGTTCATCTTAAAGTTTCAAGGGCCACGTGAAGAGAAAAGTGTGCGATTATGCCTATCGGATATATCAAACGGCAAAAAGAAATATTAGGTTTTACGGCTTACACATCTAACAAAAATGATATAAAATTTATTCAAAAACGAATATATTTCATCCAACGTTACGTGGACATTGAACGAAATATATGAGTAATTGAATAAATTACTCATGTAACATAATTTTTGTTACTGGTGTATGAGCCGTGAAACTTACTTTAATATCTAGTGCACGTTTCATTAAAACTATTTAGCGAAAAAGAAATATGCGTTGAATATGCGAGGTACTTGTGACTATTCGCCACGCAGTGCAAAGTGTAGCGATCACGTTTGTTTTAACTGAATGATAATAAAGAACTGATCTGGCCAAGAAATAAACTCGAGCCTAGAAAGCTCATGTTTTACATTTATTAATTTGGAACTGAAAGGAGGTAAACAGTCTGCATCTCATGCCAAAAAATACTTAATTATCACTGATAATTAACGGGTTTATCTATCTTTTAGATTCTAGATTTTTTTATATTTTAGATTTTGGAGATAAGGAATCGTGACGTTATGTGTTTGGAAATTTCTGAGCAACATATGTCTCTGTGAAATCACGTGTTGTTTTGGTTTGCTTATGGAATTTCGGGCGATGTTTTTGAGTTTTAGAGTACTAATTTTCCAATACAGGTTTGGGGTATTTCTTTCCTGTTAAAGGTTATGGGAATTCTTAGAGTACAGTAGCGTCGATATGGTGGCAGCGCTTCGAGATTTTCAGAATAATTTAGTTATATGCTGATGTCACTCAACCACAAACATTAGACACGAAAAGTCGCTAATGTATCCCATGGTAATAATCTAATGTATGTATCCTATGATAATTCTTATGAAACAAAAAAAATCTATTCAGTATTAGAATTATAATTGTGCTTACCAAACATGCAATCACTTGGCCATTAAAATTACAAATATCATAAGGCATATTTACGTTAAACAAAAAAGATTAACTTACTTTTCAGAATGGGGCATCTTGGAACTAGCTAGCTAGGTTCTGAAAACAATATTTATTCCGAATTGTTAATTTTAACATATATTCACAGCATAAAAACACACAAAACACACGAATTTAAAGATATTTCTGTAAATAACCAAAAACTCTAATTGACAACTTAATTTAGATTTCTATCCGATTGGTTCTCTGCATTAATTAATTCCTTCCCACAGTTGCTCATGCTGTTTTCCCAATCTTGGCGGGAAAGGCTATGTGCGTTTTGTTGAGGGTGTGTGTTATTTCCTGTTTGGAATTCAGAGTGCTGTTAGAGTATGGATTTCTCACAAGAGAAATGATTCTTTTTTTTTTTTTCAAATTGATTGGTTATTTTCTCTATTTTACTTTTAAAATTCAGTTTAACTACATATTCGAACAGAATAACTGAGAAAAATTAATAAATAAATCAATTGTATATGAATTTATTTTCCCACACTGTAGATTCTCATTAAGTCTTATCTTAAATATTGATCGCAAAATTGTTTTACCTAGGTGAGAAATCGTGTGTTTAGGTTGGAAGTGTTCGTTCCCATGGGAAATTGTTGCTGTAGTAAATTAATGCTTACATTTTATTTTATTTTTTTAAAAAAGCAATACATATAATTCTAATCAGAATAACTGAGCAAAAAAGATATAAATACATAAGTGATTGTCCTTCTCTGACTATTAATTTTACCTTCGATTCCTTGTGCTCGTAACCTATTTCTGTAACTGAAATTTATTTTATTTAAATTTCTTTTATAAACGTCTTTTCCAGCACAACAAATAAATAGTTATTTCTTATTTCTTCAAATGAATATTAGCTCCGTAATGTATACTTTGTTAATTTCTATGTTACCTTTAATTTGACTGTAATATTATTAACAAATTGTGTTTACTGAATCTAACATACAGAAATTAAATAAAGTGAAAAAGACAGTTTTTTTCTTTCTTATTCTTCTGATTTAACATTTGCGCTGATGCTCATAGTGTATGATTTGCCATCGGTGCTTATGCATAATTCACGTGATATTTCTCAATGTGACATTTCAAAACAAGTTGAAGTATGGTTTTTACATAGTTCAACTATGTAAAACTCATTTCCATTAGTCCCAATTGACTGTTGTCCTCTCAGCCCGACATTTATTTCACAGTAGGGATATATATATATATATATATATTTTTTTTTTAAATTTTTTAACACAAATATTATATTAGATATTCTTTCCAATACAAATAAATAAATATTTATTCTTATTTCAAATGAATATTAACTCAGAAAAATGAAAGAAAAATTGTAAAGAAAAATAAAATGTTTAACTTCAAATAAATATTTATGATCACAGCAAATATGAAATTCATCAGCTTTTTCAAATTTTTGAAATTGAAAAAGCTGATGCACATATTGTTTTCATCATTTGGTATCATTTAAAAGATGAACGGGTATGGCTATTAAGTTTGTTAATGTTTTTGATTTTTCTCTTCCAATGGCATTATTTGATACATCGTGTTGATTCCTTGTTACTGCCCACTATGATACCTTTTTATTTTCTGCAACAAACTTTTTAAGAGTTCAAGTAATGTGATGGGCTAAAATATCTCCCATTTCTCTGTAAAATAATGAAATTCTAAGTCATATTGTTAGAATTTGGTACGACTGTTTTTTCTAGTTTGGTGAAGGTATCTACAGATGTAGTAACAAAACTGTCACTTTTCAGTTCATTTGTACTTATTCACAAAATTACAAATCCGTTATTTGCTATGGCCTCTGTTTTTAATTCTCCCATCACTAGAATGTATGGGTGATAAAATTTGAAATAAGTTTCGACTCGCAGTCAGTTGATTTTAAACTTTTATCATGTACAGAATTCTCACATTTCAGCTGAAATGTTCTCCAATAAAAATTCTGGCTATTAATTTAATATTCGATTCCTTTTTCTTCCAAGAGTTGACACAGTTTCTTGAAATATTTGAAGGCTTGCATGAACAAATAAGACTTTTAATTCACTGAGTGGATTTTCAAAAAAAGTCTCTGGTTAGTTTGTGGCAAGAAATGTCACAGGAAAAAAATTCATTGGTACTTTATTCATTTCAAAAGACATAATTACATTATTAGCTATCGCAAGTCTTTTTTTTCGTTCTCCTAATGGAATAGTATTGTTCATTATTTAAATTTACACATTTTATTTGACTGAAATATTATTTACAATAATATTTCAGTCATTGAAATATTATTGTACTGAAATATTATTTACAATGTTATATATATATATATATATATTTTTTTTTTTTCCAATCTAACATTAAGAAGTTAAATAAAGTGAAAAGTGCATTCTATTTTGTTCCTTACTATTATTGTAACATTAGCAGTCACAGGGCATGATTTCCCAACGCTTGTTTTTTTTTGCGAAAATGTTTTTTTTTTTTTATTTCTGTTCTTGGGATCTTGTTACTTAGGCAAAATTAAGGTTTACACCATTTATTCACTTAAATTTGCACATTTATTTGAGTGAAATATTATTTACAAATTGTATTTACTGAATCTAAAATACAGAAAATAAATAAAGTGAAAAATAGAATCTATTTTTTGTTTTTTAGTCCCTACCCTATTCTGATCGTTACTTCAAAATGAAAGTGTGGGGAAAGGTAAAATTTGTATTTGTGTTATCTGGAGGGTACATATATTTTTTCTTCTATACCAAAAGTTAAGAGTTTAAGTCAGGTTTTGGATTAAAATATCTGCTGTCTCTCTGTAAAACCATCAAATTCTAACAGATCGGATTTTCGAGTATGTGAAAGAAATGTTTTCAGATAACTCAAACATTGTCAATAAGTAGCTTTCTAAATATTTAATTACAGGATATCAGGTTTCCCAATGTTCCTGATATTAATTTCACAGTAGTGATTTTTATTTTTTACAATAATTAAACAGAATTGTATTAAGGTCTAAAGTTATGGATTTAAATGTCAAATTCTAAATTGAATAACCGAGTAAAAATTTCACTGTGGAAAACACAACAACACACATATTTGTTCATTTAAGTTTTAAAAATGCATATTTTATTTTGCTGAAATATTATTATTTACAGAGAAACAAAAATTCGAAACTTGTAATTACCTGAAATATTTCACAATATTTAGTTTACACTCTTAACATTTTCCAAAGATTTCAATAAAGAAAATGTTCATTAGTCACTGTTTCTTAATAACATAACTTCAAAATAGTTGGTCATGCAATAGAGTTTTTAGATCAGATACCATACCAAGTACAGCTGAATTCATTTGATATTGCGTCATTCTGGAAATGACACCATGTCTCATTAAGCTTTCTGAATATTCTTTTGTCACCAGATATACAGAAGCAGTTTTTGTAAAATGTTCGTAAATATCCCAAACTAAAGAATCTTTATCAAATTGAATAAAATCTTGAAGGTCTCATTTTAACATTGACGTATTTAGATGATTAGCGATAATTTTCCTATGATACGAATTGGTAGTAATTCAGTTTCCATAAATAGTAAATGATTATCAATATCTAAATATTTTGGTGAAAATCTCTCAACTTCTTCACAACTAATAGAGAAAACATTACATCCACCAGCTCCTGAATGATCGAGCATTAGCTCCCCATATTGCCATTTCAAAAAATAACATTCACCGAGATCCATTTTTTTCCTAGTCAACTCTTCTTTGCATGTAGCAGATGATATCAGACCATTTCCTGTGTAACTTTTCCCAAGTAGTCCTGGATAAATACATCACAATATGCATGTCTTCTAAAATAATAATCGGTTTCATCCTTTTAGAGCTAAGCGAAGAGTTTTGTCTCGTGCTATTTTCCTGAAGAAAGAAAATTTGAAAGACTTTTGTGGTTCACTCAGTATTTTACTTTACTGGATGCAAAACATCACAACACAATATGATAGCTGCACTGAATTAGCGAATTGCAGTAACTGAAAAGCACTCGACTCATTTGTTTTTCCTTACAATACTGTTTACCTGACCCTTAACCCTGACCATTCCTTCAAAAATCATCTGCATCATCTGAATCATCTGCATGAAACTCAAAAAATTTGAGTTTCATGCAGATGATTCACAGACATGTTTTCACATGCTGGTGGATATTGATGTTGATGTGAGATTATCTTACTTTGTGACATCATGGGGTAAAATTTATCTCTGTGGCTCGAATTCTTCCAGTGGGAGATGAGAGAGCTCACCATTTGCTGATATCTTTTAGTGATGTCATCTCAAACTGATAACCAATGAGTTGAGCGAGCTAGACATTTGCAGATGTCCAAAATTGTTGGGATGGAAAAAAATTACCTGGTGGAAGTGAAAGGGTAGTCAAGAGGTTGACAGTGGTCTTCCCTGCAAGGTTCCCCCACCCTGCCTCTCCTCTAGATGTCCGCTCATCCAGAGATAAGAATTAATTTACCACACCAACAATTTCCCACAGGAACGAAGACCTCCAACCTAAACACACGATTTCTTACCTAGGTACAACAATTTTGCGACCGGATAAGAGTCTTTAAGATAAGACTTAATGAGAATCTACAGTGTGGGAAAATAAATTCACAGACAATTTATTTATTTATTAATTTTGCTCACTTATTCTCTTAGAATATATAGTTAAACTGAATTTTAAAAGTAAAATAGAGAAAATAACCAATCAGTTTGAAAAAAAAAATCATTTCACTTGTCAGAATTCCATACTCTAACAGCACTCTGAATTCCAAACAGGAAATAACACATACCATCAACAAAACGGCACATAGACTTTCCCACCAAGCTTGGGAAAACAGCATGAGCAACTATGGGAAAGAATTAATGCAGAGAACCAATCGGATAGTAATCTAAATTAAGTAGTCAACCATATTTTCTGGTTATTTACAGAAATATCTTTAAATTCATGTATTTTGTGTGTTTTTGTGCTGTGAATATATGTTAAAATCAACAATTTGGAATAAATATTGTTTTCAGAACCTAGCTAGCTAGTTCCAAGATGCCCCATTCTGAAAAGTAAGTTAATCTTTTTTGTTTAACGTAAATATGCCTTATGATATTTGTAATTTTAATGGCCAGGTGATTGCATGTTTGGTAAGCGCAATTCTAATTTTAATACTGAATAGTTTTTTTTTTTTTTCAAAAGAATTATCACAGGATATATTAGCGGCTTTTCATGTCTAATGTTTGTGGTTGAGTGACATCAGCATATAATTAAATTATTCTGAATAGCTTGAAATGCTGCCGCCATATCGACTCTACTCTACTCCAAGAATTCCCATAACCTTTAACAGGAAAGAAATACCCCAAACTCTATTGGAAAATTAGTACTGCCATCTATAGACAACCAAACAAAAAACTTTACGACAATTCCATAGGCAAACCAAAACAACACGTGATTTCACAGAGACATTTGTTCCTCAGAAATTTTCAAACGCATAACGTCACGATTCCTTATCTCTAAAACACCCACAATGCTTAATGCGAACCAAACACACCACGCGATATTCCTGACAGAATCTCGGGGCCCAGTGAATTTCCAAACATTCCAAACTCTATCTTCATCTGAAAACAACACACATCCACGTCATGATTCCTTATCTTATCTTGATCTTGATATGGTTAAAAGTGTACGACCAATCACGACACGAATCCTTATCCCCTAATATATCTTCCTTTTCCATTACAATGACCTACCGATTTAAAACGTTTCGTGAGTGGAATTCGTTTTTTTTTACTTAATAAAAGCATGAGATGCTTAAGATGTTGGTCATCTAATATATTAGTGTGGGATATTAAACTAAAAAACTCTTCAGTGAAAGTGAAGTATTAGGTTTTAAATGTAGACAATAGTAAAAAAAGCTGACAGTGCCACTTGTCATTGGCAATGAAAATTAAGTGCCATAAATACACTCATGTGATTAGAACATCGCTAAAAATAAACAAAAACAACGTCTAAGAATGTTAGTTTTGAAATCAAATTTCCTGATTGCATTATCCCTCCTTCTTCGAAGATAATGATAAAAAAATTGATGTGAACGCTGCATCAAAATGTTGAACCATTTTAAATGGAAAAAACGATAATAAAAAAAGGAGTGTGGCATTAAGTTAATCGAAACTCAATTTTTATAGCTTCTTTATAGATTCTATAATAAATTGCGTTTTAAATAAATTTAAAAAAAATAATTTTAATGAAACTGTAAGAATATGCTAGTAAGATGCTGCCATCTTGTGGAATATGAAAGTACTTCAATTGGAATACTTTCCATGATAATACGTTTACTCAACCCACTTTCCTCAATTTTTCTATCATCCACACGCAATGCATTTTTAATTCGCGGTAATGTTATTTATAATAGTTAGCAAAATACATACATGCATAAATTTTGTATGGGTTGGATTTGTGCAAATAGAAAGATAAAAACAGAAAAAATTGTACACTATATATATATATATATATATATATATATGATGGTAGCACATCTGGAATGGCCTGTCCTCAGGCGGTTGAGTGTGCTCCATTGTCGTCTAGGCAGGTCAAAGCCAGGTGCCTCTGTAATGAGGTATCCGTTTTTTATTGTTGAAGTAAGCCAGCAATTCTTCCATTCAGTTTCAGGAGAATATGTATCTAGTTGTTGAATTTTCCAGATCGGGTTGGGGGATTTTAAGCGAATTGGTGGTAGATTTTGGAGGTCCTCATGGATGGGTACGATGTTATTTCCCATACATTTTATCTACTCTCTGTTAGCGGCAGCTTTCCTCCTTATGTTTTGGTAACCATTCAACAGGTGTAGACTTCAAGCAACCCGTGATAATTCTCATGGTATCGTTAATTTGCACATCGACCTTGCTGACATGGTGACTCAAATACCACACTGGAGCACAGTATTCTGCACAAGAGTACACTAGGGAATGGGAAGTAGATTTTAAAGTGTTAGCTCCTGCCCTCCAGCCCGAACGCGCAAGCTTCTTGATGATATTATTCCTAGTTTTTAGCTTTTGGCAGGCATTTTCCAGGTGTTTTCTGAATGTTAAAGAGCGATCTGAGGTGACTCCGAGATATTTTGGGTTGGGTTGTGCTTCAAAGTTTCTCCTTTGAATGAGATCTTCAGCCGTTTATCAGCTTGATGATTGTTCAAGTGAAAGGTCCAATCTTCAGTTTTAGCAGGATTTGGGCAGAAACGCCATTTGAGGTAATAGTTGTACAGAACTTCAAGGTGAGAAATGAGCACAGTCTCGGCCTCTTTCATGTGTTTAGTCTGAGTTGCCAACGCCAGATCGTCTGCGTATGCGAACTTTCGGGATGAGGTTTATGGCATGTCACTAATGTATAAATTAAAGAGGAGCGGAGCCAGCACAGAACCCAGTGGTAGTCCATTTCTTTGTACATTTTTTAGTACATTTTTAGTTAGCAAAATGATGCTGCCATTTGTATCCAGTGAAGGACTGAGCAACACAGTGTACAATCTTGATGCTGGTCTATATCTCAGCACTGGTGTTCGAAATACATAGCCGAGGATTTGTTTGTAGAGATTGAAAATCAATTTTCTGGTTATTAAAATAAATATATCCATTGCTGATTAAAAAAAATTCGCTCCTGGTATCCAACTATTTTGTTGTACAAATCGTTCTGACTAAGCATATTATTACAGATACAATGCATTACATAAATTCCCATACATTTCGTTTAACTGTATCAGGCCAAATAAAACGACGGGGCTTGCTTTGTAGATCAACGGACACTATACGACAATGAAACAAGGACAATCTCTTCGATCGTAATCTCTTGCTGAAGCCCATCTCAATTCTCTGCATTTCATGATCTTGACTGCAAGAATGACATGCGATTTCTGGCCCCAACACTCACTCCGAGTATCAGTCTCACAGTCTCCACTTTCGGCTAAGAGAAAGATCTCTTCATAGTATGCGAGTGCAAAGAAGTTTAGGATAAACAGCGGCTTTCGCGATATAAAAGGGTACGGTTCACACTGGTAGAATATCCACATTCTTCCGATTGAAGTCATCCTTCCCCGTTACTTCCCACGCTCATGAAATTGCCAATGTCGTGTTGGAGTTTGCCTGTGAAACGCTGTGATCTCTTTCATCTTCAAAAATTAAGCGTAATGCGTCTCTTTGCAGCAGAATGCTAATCTGAAATTTATATTTTGATTGTAATGTAGCAAATATTTTAAAATCCGATTTCTATTCACCTTCATCAAAACTCACCACCAAAAATATGGTTCACTAATAACCCAAGTAGGGCAAGTATTGCTAATAGAGAAAAACATTGTTAGCTGGCGAGAATAGAGTATGGGTCGATGTATGTGTGGGGGGAGGGGGGGTAAAATAATATTTTATTCCAAAAGATTTTGAAACGGAATATTAATTTATAAAATTTTGTTCTATACCATTATATCTGTTTCCTTATAAACTTTTCTCTACTTCGTTTTGAGTGCATTTTACGACAGCAAAATCCGAACTGTTAAAGAGAATTTGAAGTTAACGAATTTGTTGAATACTCTCCTTAGAGCCTGGACTTGGCTTCATCAGATTTCAGTTTTTTTTCTGAAATGGAAGACCCTCATTCATTCCTTTTGAAAACTACGAGAAGGTTGAGGTAGATGTCAGAAAATCAATGTAAACGGCTCCTGATGAATTTCATTACGAGGGCATTGAAAAAGCTTAGGCGGTAGAGAACACGAGTTCAAAGGGAGAGAGACTATGTTGTGAAATGATGATTGAAAATAAAGTAAAATCCCCCAACCTATCTTTTATTTTTTGGTTCTTTCCTAAATTTCATTTAGGTAGTGAGCTATCGCAGTTGAGACATGATAGGAATTCTGGCCTTTCGTCATTTATTGTCCCTGCAAATGATTATCTTGTATAGTTGGAGGAAACACCAACTACACATTTATGATGTATTTAACTTCCCCCTAATTCCAGTGAATCACCACCAGTGCTTATTGGAGACCTGTAATGATTGCTGCTAGTTTGGTCTTCAGACTAAGGGACTGGTTTCTGGTGCTTAATTTCATCTCGGATGCAGTGTAGGTGATATCGTTGAAGGATGTCCAAATACACTGAAAGGACTCAGACCGGCCCTCATACAAGGGCCAGTCTGAGTATGAGGCCCTTGTATGAGGGTAAAGTACTACAACTGTTTCTTAGACTGGCTAAATAGCACACGTGACCGAAAATGAAAGTAACAAATAAGGAAGTATTCCGATCTGCTGCTGACATTTGTGCTGTGATTTCATGTCTGGAAGAAGGCCGCGTATGGAGGAATGCATCAAAAAACAAGACTTCTCTTCGTATAATTCCAAAGTTAATTCTTTCCGGCATACACATGGTACAACGGATACAATGGTTGCGTCCTCAATATCTAGAGGGTTGGCTTTTCCATATAAATCAAATATCTTTCCAGTCAATGAATACTATTCTCACTTTTACAGTGGTGGTTCCAGAGTTTAACGAAAATATGCTGTGCATACTCACACTGAATTGAGCTGCTAAGTTTATTCACAAAAACGTTGATTCACAAAAGGCTGGTATTCCCTAGAGGTGATATACAGATGTTTAATTATACAATCCTACGAATCGTTTGTACCCATCCAATCAATGTCTTTATCTGTTATATTCCTGTAATCCTTTCTTCTGTAAAAGCGACTACCTGTAACAACTTGTTACCCAGCAATAAAAAAAAAACAATATTCGAGGCTTTCTGGATTATCGTCAGGTAGTCGTAGACCAACTGTAAGAAATAACTACTTTCAGATTAATCTGTATGCCTGCGAATACAATCCTATAATTCTTTCTCTCACCAACTATGGCTACCAAGTAACCTTACGTTACGTTTCCACGAATTCTTCCTCTCTCTACTCCCTTGTATCTTTTTAAAAATGATATTGTTCGGTATGGAGACTATAATAAAACGTGCCGTTGATGAGGGGATTATAACGTACCGGAGCAAAAATTAAAAACCTAACACATGCAATTAAAAAAGCAGAAAAGAAAATTAAATGAGATCATAATTGTAGTAGATACTAACGACTTAACTAACAATAAGTTCAGTATGAGAGAGAGAGAGAGAGAGAGAGAGAGAGAGGAAATGAAAGGG
Organism: Typopeltis vanoorti; assembly: GCF_054136105.1. Taxonomy (NCBI): domain Eukaryota; kingdom Metazoa; phylum Arthropoda; class Arachnida; order Uropygi; family Thelyphonidae; genus Typopeltis; species Typopeltis vanoorti. The sequence continues at coordinate 64,556,202 of NC_143567.1, read as the reverse complement.
TTGTTGAAAGAAGCGAGAATGAACAGTGAGCACGTGAAAATCGTACATCCATTACATCGATATAACAAAAATGAATTAAAAAGAAGGGGCTATGATGACTGGCAAACGATTCGATGCGTAGAATGTGTAGAAGGAATGGATGCGAGTTTTTGGATGGATGGAGTGAGTTTGAGGAAAGACTGGATTTGTATAAGAGGTTCGGCCTACACTTGAATGCGTTTGTTATCAGGATTCTTGAAAAACTAATCATTCGTACGAGACCTAACACAGAGAGTCAGGGAAAATAATTATAACTGGAGGAATGGTGAGAATATATGTGTAAGAGGTGTTATATAACTGTGTTAATGACGGGAATGGGAATTATCATGGCAATGATAACGAGGAGAGAATGATTTCAACTTTGTTCGTCTAGTTCAGATGCATCAACCATGTGCAAAGATGTCTGCATATATAAGAAACTACAGAAGAACAGAGACGTGCAAGTTGTCCAACATGTATACATGAGTCCTAGCTAGGTTATTTCTGAACACTTAATCCAGGAATTTCTGTGTTAAAATATTAACAGTTTTGTCAGCTGATTAAAAGTTTAGGATAATCCAGTCTATAATAAAATTTAAAAAATAAATTAATACATTAAATAGTGAATCCTTCTTCTATTTCTTCTTCTTTATCATCAGTATGATTACAGCTTTCTTCGTCTATTATTGGCATGAGGTCAACCAGGCTATTTAAATCAAAGGAAACAGTTTGTCTTTATTTTCATACATAGAGAAAACTAAACAGAACTTGGTAGCTTATCACCATTTTTTTACTCCTTACGATTGTAAGTATGTTTTGGAAGTTGATGATTCTCCCCAGTCATATGAATTAGACAAAATAATTTTATATTGCCAATTTATTGTCATGGTAGGGTGTCACCCACGTGTCTCTGTGTATTTGGATTAAAGTTTAAATATCCTGCTGATAACAGCTACTTGAAAACTTGAAAATATCATGAACACCTGGAAGGCCAAAGCATTGAAAACCAGTACCGAGATAGAAACTGATTATTCTCATTTCTTTCGTTTTTCCTGATCTTCAGGCCTACCACCAATAAACATTTCAATCCTTCCATGTAATTGGTCTGTTTAAACGAAATTCTAATCACAGTTATGTTATTGAAAGCCTACACTTCATCTACAAGATTCCCGTGGAAAATGAAACAACTTAAACCTCCAGCAAACAGTGACGACAGCATCCCTTACTGAAATCCACATGGAATCCATCTTAAATAACACAATGGTAAAGAACTGCAATCAGTCAGAGAGTGAAAAAGAGTGAGAGAGAGAGAGAGAGAGAGAGAGAGAGAGAGAGAGAGAGAGAAATTTTCTTTCTTTCACGGAGCTGTAGAGGCAGTGGATCTCGGTGGGTGATGTTCTTTCTCTGAACCTTACTTACCCTTTCCCAAAATCATTTGCAGACTTGGAATAGAGGATCAGGCCAAGAAGATACATACTCTGCAATCTGTTTTTGGCCAGAAGATACTGTTCTATCCTTTTGATAAAAACCAACAGTGAATGGGTGAGACTTACACCTTTCAATATACACCAAATCTACAGCAATCTAATAGAAGAGTCCAACCAAAGGACTTCATTAATCAATCCCATGTCATCTCAGCCAAATACAATTTCGCTGGTACCTACCCTTTTCCAACAGCCAACATACCTGACTTCGATATTCAGTGGAGAATATCCTACCCACTCCTGGTAAATTACAATCTTTCAACTCAGATCTTTCGTATAACTATCTGTTCTTCTAATAAGCAGAAATAGTCTGACGCATCTACTTAGAATTCCCATTTAACATAAAATTAATCTGTTCCTCTCTGAAAAAGGCAGCCTTAACCTGAAAATGTCTTCATCGAGAAGAGGAATATTACACTCTTGTGCGTGCATGTAGAGCGAAAGAAAAAACTTTATCTGCAACTACCTCTTCATAACTGAGAAATGAGTAATATTCAGTTTCTGTCTTCGTCACCCAAGCCCAGAATAGCACAATAGTTTCAGTGAGAGAGGCAGCTGACCATTTCCTTGCGGTTTCTAAACAAAGGAGGTTTTCGTCCTATTTAATTCTATTAATTAAAGATCATTTATATGTAAATATGTAATATTGTCTTAAAACAACTGTTATTCTCATGTCACTTGTAATATTACCATATCTATACAATCAATGAGCATTATGAATGCCTTACATTACATCAGTGCACCACAAGTAATTCAAATTTCAACCAGAAATTCTTAACAATCCACCATTCAAATCTCTGAAACATCTCTTTCGCTTCTGTCTACTAATTTTAAGAAAGTATACAGCCACCTTACCTCACTTCTGTACATACTGACTCACATTTTGCCCCTGCATTAATATCTGAATCTCCCAACTCACCTGCATATCTGCAGCCACCTCCCTGTTTGCGATGGTATCTTACCTACTTTACAAATTAATCCAGGCCAGATGCCGACATATAGTGGAGGTTGTGGCACAACATCCTACAGACTCCAACAAAACTAAACAAATTATAAGTTTAGAGCAGTGATGGCAAACCTATGACACGTGTCAGCACTGACACACTTGAAGGTTCCAGGTGACACACCTTGGATGTTGAAAGATATTGGTATTCTGATGAAAAAACTGCGATAAATCGTGAAAGATCGCTCTCAGTTAAGGCGAAGGTAGGTTTCGGTTCATTGAAAGAATTATATTTTGTAGTTAGCTTATTTCTATTTTATTTTGTAACTAGCCTATAAATAACGAGTGTTTTACGTTTTCTTTCTTAACTATTATAATTTCTGAATAGTCGCATGATATTATAAAAACTTATAAAAATTATTATCAATATCATATGATTGAAACTTATAAATACGTGCTTTATATATTATAAACTTAAAGTTTTCATTTGACTTCTGTGTGAAATTCTTTTATTTTATGCATGCATTCCAAGTCTCTCGACTGAGTAATACAAGTTCTAAACATATTTAAAATATAATTCGCAGCATTAAATATTGAATTTATCTGAGTAAATAATGAAAATATTTTTATAGTTGCAATAAATTCAGTAAATTTTGTTAAATAATGCAAATAGTAACAATTTACGATGACGTCTCAACAAAACCTACTAAATAGCTACTATTGAGTAGCATGATAGAGAGTAAAACGTAACAAGGTTGCTACGAACGTACTGGTAATAAATCTGGCAGCCCTTCTGAAAGAAGTAGTTAGTAGTCTTGCATGGTCTGCCACTTAAGTAATTTGAATTGCTGGCGTATAATTCATTTCCAGTAATTGTTATATCTTATTAATTATTACCGCTATATATAATGTGCTCGTTTTTAATTTGTGAACCCTTTTACAATGGCAGCTAGCACTAATAACAAACTAAAATTATCACAGAAAGGAAGTGGAAGAAATTTCTAAGATGCCTGGACTGAACAATACGATGTGATTGATAGAGGCGATAAAGTTCTCCGTAAATTGTGTGGTGAGCTATCTGTGAGTAGAACTTGGAGTGTAAGAAGACATTTTGAAACTAAGCACAAATGGTTCATAGAAAAAAAACTTTTGAAGAACGCAAAAGTTTTTTTTCTAGGAACATATTTCCTGAACATTATTGTTTCAGGACCTTCAAATTTAGTATCCGCAAGTTACAGTATTTCACATACTATTGTTGAACATGGGAAAACACTTAGTGATGGTGATTATATCAAAGAAGCTTTCGTAAAGTGTGCACCATTTTTATTTGAGGACTTTCATAATAAAGAAGCTATTGTAAACCACACGAAAGAGTTACCATTAAGTAGGAATACTATTAAAGACAGAGTTATATCAATGAATGCTACTATAGAAAATCAAATACAGCAAGACTTGAACTCATGCCATTGTTTTTCCATTTGTCTGGACGAAACTACAAATATTACGTCATCAGCTCGATTGGCTATTATGGCAAGGTTCACGGTGATTCTATGCACAAGGAATTGATAAAGTTAGAAAATTGACCTCAAAACACGACGGGTAAAGACGTGTGACTGTGTTGTTAAAGTGTTCGTGAAAAACAGATTAATCGAAAATATTTTCGATTACAACTGATGGTGCGCATAATATGGTTGGCCGTAATATCGGTTTTATCAAACAATTTACAGAATATGTTGGTCATCCCCTGGTTTGTTTCCATTGTATTATGCATCAGGAGACACTGTGTGCGAAATCAGGCTTAAAGGATTTGGATGATGTGATGAGAATTGTGACAAAGTTAACTAATTTTATTGTTGCCAGGGCTTTAAACAAACGAGAATTTAATTCACTTTTAAGCGAAGTTGAATCAGTGTACAATGGTCTATAAATGTACAATAATATTCGATGGTTGAGTCGTGGCCAAGTACTTGAACGGTTTGTTGAATGTTTAAATGAAATGAAATTATATATAAATACGAAGGGCAGGGAACACGAATTTTCTCAGTTGAACGATTCTGCTTGGCTCAATAAGCTGATTTTTTTCACAGATTTTTCATTGCACCTGAATGAACTTAATATACAATTGCAAGGTTTCGGAAAATCTGTCGATGTTATGTTTGGCACGATCAAGAGTTTTGAAAATAAACCCAAAATATTTTAACGTGATTTAGAAAGTAAAAGTTTTAAGTATTTCTCAAGAATGAAAATTTTTTTAACGAAACCAGTCCCCAAAATCATGAACATATCAACCAATCTATCGAAGTTCTAAAGTCAGTAACTGAGCAGTTTTCTTCTTGATTTGAGCAATTTCGAATGTTGGAAAAAAAAATCCAATTCATAAACTATCCTGATGAAACAGAATTCATGGATCTTGAATTTAGATGGCTTAGAGTGGTTGGATTTAAAAGATCTAGAAATGCAACTAGCCGACTTCCAGTGTAATCCTATCTGGAAAAGAAAGTTTATTGCTCTTAGAAATGAATTAGAAGAACTTGAGTTCTTCTAATTCATTTCTAAGATATTTTCTAATTCACTTCTAATTCAGCTCTTCTAACAATTTTCTCTTCTACATACGCTTGTGAAACTCTATTTTCTGCCTTAAATAATATCAAATCGAAAGGGAGAAATAGACTGAGCAATGATTTGAGCGCTGCCTGTGTAGCATTAAAATGCCCTTCTATAAAGCAACTTTCTTCCAGTACTCAGCAACAGAAAAGCCATTAAATGTAATGTAAGTTTGTAATTTCAGTTTATTAAATTAATTGTATAATATGAATTCATAGATTTTATATCAATGTCCTATTAAATAAATAGCCTATGATATGTATAAGTCACCATCTATGATTATGTAGTTAAATTTATAATGAATCTATGCAAGTGGCACATCAACAACGTCAATATTTAAAAAAAAAAAAAAGATGTTTGACATACCTGGGTAAAAAGGTTCGCCATCACTGGTTTAGAGCATTGGTTCTCTACCTGTTTGGTAACACCTCAATGAGATACTTCGGAGTGAAGCTTCCTAACCTGCCTGTGCTACCCACTACACAGAGAGCAGAAAAGACACAGAAAAAATGCCACTTTCTTTGCATATTCTGCAAATGAACACAAGAAAAAAATCAAAATTTCTCACCTGCTGAATTCTGCAACATTTCATACACAGCTTACGCACGAAGCTGAACATCTGACTACTAATGAAATATCATCACCACCAAAAATAGAGTGTAAAATTCGATACAGTAGGATTTCTTCTCTTTTTGCCTCGACTTTTACAGAGGTCGCAACTTGTAAACAAGATTAATATTTCTATATTAACATTGTAAATTTTGTGAAAACCCATGTAGTTTAACTCCAAGTAATTAACATGCAAGTCTGTGCAGAAACTGTAAATGTCTCATAAATATTTAAGTTTTAAGATTAAAGGGCAAAGCCATAGAAATCGGCACAGTATTGATATAGGAATTGTATACAAAGTAAGTGCAGTTAATTTTGCTTGCAGTCAACAGATGCAAGCTTCAAGGACAGTGTTATAAAAGGTGGTTTAGATCTTAAGCAGTTCCGCTTTTTGTCAACAAGATTATGTGTGTGTTCCGTTAGAATTAGAAGTGAACATTAACGTTGAAGATCAAGACTTTTGGGCGGGAATATTCTGGGGCCTCAACACTTCGTCCAAGGACCTGAAGAATCGCATATAGGAGGCCCTCTAAGTTACAAAAAAGGGGTAGAGAATTTCGGATCCAGTCCTCTCGCCGAGTGTCGTGTTCGTCGGCCCGTTTGAAGTCAGGGAAAGGTGGCCGAGGGCGCCGTGAAGCCATCGAAGGAGCAAGAAAAGACAGACTAGCATGCCTTGGCAGTCAGAGAGCCTGCAACGTGCATTGGACGTTGGTAAAATGTGCTTGGAGCTTCGGGAGTCATATACGTGAGGCGACAATAAAGACCGAACCCTTGTACAGAAGTCAAAGCCTGAAACCGATAGGCAACCAACGGAATATGCGAACACATTTTGTTGTGTTTGTTTAAGATATGGGAAATTGACTCAGAGTCCACGGCACATTTTTTGTACTTAATATAGTTCATAGTTCCGGACTGGAAAGTAAATCTAAGAATTAATTGTACACCAATATAGTTGGAGAAACTTGTTATAAATTTTATACACCATGATAATCTTAGTATTGAGAAGGGCTGACAGTTTTCTTTGAGTGTTAAAATATTGCATGACTCAGTGTTTATCCTATCCTCTCCCATAGTCCTTAATGGACCGTTGGGTCACTCATGACTGAGCCGTGAATATCTACTGGGCAACGAATTAAGACAGATGACGCCCATCTCCTCTTCTGTCTTCGTCTATATATCCTATGGCTGTATCCTGTATATTCACGGGTCCGGTTTGCCTGTTTGCGGGATGAAAAACCCCAGAATAAACTGGGGAAAAACCCTGCTGTCCACGCCCAAGACTTGGCTATGGCTGAGGAATATCCTTAAGCTCCTCATGTCTCAGACGGGAATCGAACCTAGGACACTCCTTCCCCAGGCATATGGTTGCGAAGCGCACAGCCACTAGGCTAACCGCGCGGACTCAGTGTATATACAAATGTTCAATTACTAAAATTATATGCTTAGAGTAGAGTTAAGAGGGGGGGGACCCTTTAATATTGTATGATCGTGTGTAATTGCCTTTTTAGTTTAAATAAACATGTTTGTTTTGTTAAAGAAGTGTAACGCCTGATCTTTATGCAATGCACTGTTTCCGAAAATTACGGTGGGAGCGAAGGTATTAAATAATAGCCACGACTGTTAATTAAGCTTTAGGATAATCTCAGAGTAGTCCACGCGGTTAGCCTAGTGGCTTTGCGCTTCGCAACCATATGCCTGGGGAAGGAGTGTCGTAGGTTCGATTGCCGTCGACGACATGAGGAGCTTAAGATCTTCCTCAGCCATATCCAAGTTAGCCGGTCTTCGGCGTGGACAGCACGGTTTTCCCGCCAGTTTCTCTGGTGTATTTCATACCGCAAGCAGGCAAACCGCCCCCGTGAACACACAGGGATACAGTCAGGAATACTTAGAGGCATAGGGCTGACCATCTTTTCCTCGTATTTCGGTTACGAAATCCAAGCATGCATGGAAGGTTGTGGACCTTAAAGGCCTGTTAAAGCCACTGGGATGGATGGATGGATGGATAATCTCAGAGTAAACTCTACTGGAAATTTTTGAACATATCTAATACTACAAGGAGAACCCTGGTGGTGCAGTCGTTAACTGTAAATAAATTTTCTAGAGTTCTCCCGGTATATGAAATAAATAACCCGTAGAGACGAGTAAAGTAAAGAAAGAAGAAAAATAAACACATGTAAGGGAGGGGGGGGATATTACAATGGCGCAGTCGTCGACATGATTAAATCCACAATAATTACACAATAAATCCAGCAATAGGCGAAAGTAAAATTTTTTTTCCTTAGTACTTATTTATTCATGTTCATATTCTGTTAGGTGAAATAATTTAATCATTATAATCATAAAGCCACAGCAAATGAGAACGTATTATTTAAAAAAAGAACAGAGAGAGAGAGAGAGAGAGAGAGATCGAATCTTTGGTGTTAACAATAAAGTATGGTCCAAAGAAATTTAATTATCAGTGTGTATTACATAATTTTTCAAAATGCATGTGGTATGTGTGCGTGGGTGGGTGGATGGTATGTATCTGTCTGTCTATCTGTCTATTTTACGATAAAAATAAAGTGATGGTAAATTCATAAGTGAGATCGTTAAATAACAATGAATAGCTGGGAATGGGGGAATTCTGAAGAGAATGAATGCTATTAACATAAGACATTTAGATTGTTTTGTAGTGGTGGTCATATGTGTTTGTTAACGTGATTTCTATTTTTTATAACGTACGGATGAAACAACGCATTTGGACTAAATGTTGTAGTTTCACTTCTAGCTGTGCAGATGTTTTAGATTGTGTGACAGATTGTTGAGCAATGTGTTTCAGGTACGAGACAATCGCACAGCTGAGCACGATAAAAGTTGTTACCCCGCTTAGTTGTGTAGAACGACGTGTTATGAGATACAAGTCTCTAGTGTTACTGTTTGTATTGTCATATACTATTAAGAAACTTCAACTACGAAATAGTACTAATAATTCTTAATAGTATACAGTGTGTTTACGTTTTATGCTCAGGATGTTATTCTTTGTATTCTAAGAGGTTTTTTGGATAACGAGTGGCGTATATTTGCCGTCCAAAGCAAAGGAACAGGGACAGCTACAATTGTTTGTGAAGTTGTACGTGTGAAGTTGTACTTGAAAACATTCTCATACCATCAGTGGTGAAGGATTGTATGATTTTTGGATTTTAAGTATTTTAGATTTGCGTTTTAGTTGTTTTCAATAACTGAACTGTGTAGAAGTAGTTACGCGGTATCATCTGTGCGTTGATATATTTGATCATTTATTGTACATGTTGAACATTCTGGGTTGAAAACAATGTTGAACAACCACTTTTAGAGGGGGCTTCATGTGGTACCTGTAGTCCCTGGAAATGATAGGTGCATATTTTTGTTAAGGATGTTTTGTCTTGTATAATGTGAGCATAACTTGGAAAACATTCTCATACGAGTCGGCTCAAAAATCACAAAACCAGCTTCGCAAGTTTTCTTTCTTTTTATTTCGAAATCTCATCTATATATAACTGAAGTCAGTACTTTCAAGAAGAGATCTATTTTACACAAGAAAATGGTAGAGATTGAAACTTAAACTGGTCATCAAACCATCACTATATGGTATGTAGATAGGTTATCAATCTTCGGCATTCTTTTCATTCGAAAATGGTAATAAAATAAGATAGCCATTTCTGAATTTGGGCAATTCTGAATTGCATCATCTAATTATGGGTTTTGTCTACCAAACTGCTAATTTGCAGCAAAAATATCAAGCTATTAGATAAAAATAGCCAATGCTGTAATTTTCGTTCCTAATCACAGCTGTAGTCGGACACAATCATTTTTAGTAATTACCACTGTTCCCACTGGCTTTAGTATTCTTTCAGTTTTCCCTAAATACACTGCGGCCATAGTATTCTGTTACAGTAAGGATGTTCTCTTCTACTAACCAGGAAACACTAATGCCAACAAATTCTGATTAATTTTCATTTACTTCCGTCTCCATATTTTATTCTAGATTGATGATCACTTTGGTCGAAAAATTTTCGGTTGCATTCAAATCTAGGAAGCGTAGAATTTTTCTGATCTTTTTCAAAAGGGAGACATTCTTTTATCCTGCAAAACGAGAAACCCTGTTAGAAGAGCACTTAAAAATTTCAAACAGCATAAGATGCAGATTCCATTAATAGAAGTTTCGTAATAACCAGGTTTTTAAGAAGCTGAGTTACACCATGAAAAGCCAAGATAAAGAACAGATTGGTAAAAATTATTAATGAGAAATAACCGGTAAATAGGTAACCCTACTAAATTTCTTAAAACCTGACCCACTCAAATAGGTAATTAAAATAGAAATAATTTTAAAATTATTTTATACACTTATTAATTTAAATGTTTGTATTCCTTAAATTGCACTAGCCTTGATCAAATGCTGACGAAGATTGTTATCTCCTAAAATATTTGGAAATAAGAATAAAATCAAATTCTTGTATTTAAGAGTGACTTTTTTTATGCTATCAATGATATATTTGGGTTAATATCTTATTAATATTTTAATATCAAAACCGTAATAACATTTAGGGTTTTACATGGCGATTATAGAACATAAACTGCATTATCTGCATTTCATTGCATTGATTCTGTTATTTTATTACATGTTTAAAACTTTTTATATTATTTATTACTGATTAATCACATTTTTCGTATTTTGCTTTTGTAACCATATTTCTATTCTCCTTTTTCAGACACATTCCAGAGAGAAGATGAGCATAAAATGCTAATATCCAAACATTTTGATAAAGAAAATTTGAAATCTGGTAACATTTTATTGTGAATTGTTTATTTGTTTCTATACTGAACGAAATGATTCTTGGACATATTCAAATTCTTATGGAAAGCGTAGAAAGAGTAAACCTCCTTTCCTTGAAATTTGAGCCATTGAAAGAACACTCAAGTGAAGGCATGGTATGTCGTACAGGTAGATGCAATTTAACACTACCTTGTTGAATCTATGCTAAACATGATATGTACTGTAATCCGTGAAAAGTGGGTCCAGCAGCGATGGATTAAAGTTTCTCATTCGGTGCAGGTTATGTCTATTTACTGTACGCGTATGCAAAAGTGCCCAAACAGGGCTTAAAGTTTTTTCTGTAAGATTCAGTCACAGAATTTACAGAAAAATTTATTGTGATTTTAATAGGTAATTAATAAATTAAATTATATCTAATCTATTTTCGAAAAGATAAGAAAATGTAGAAAATTAGGAAGGAGTTCTTCGACATCTTACTTTTCTGCTCTGGTAGAAGTTGCTACTTATTCATCTAAGAAATCAGGTGAGTACTTTCCTTTTAAATAGCAATGCACAACTCCCTAAATTTTAAGAATTATTTTATTTTAACCAATTTCTGTTAATTAAATTATTTGAAATTTTTCATACATAAGAAATGTTTAGAACCTAAATTCAAATAAATAAACGCTTTCTCATTGTGCGTACAAATGATTTTAAAGTTGTCTGCTTAATAAGTAAGAATCAACCTTACTCCTAATAACAATAATGGCATTTTGTTACTGACAGCCTAAATATTCACAAACTGCAAACTAAGCGAAACATATTGTTGCCATCGCCTCTAACCTAACATTTCCTTCCCCTTGTTTTTTGCTTCAGCTTGTTGCGTTTTCAATACTTGAAAGAAGGCACTCTGTAATAATAATAATAATAATAATAATAATAATAATAATAATAATAATAATAATAATTTTCTTTTTTTTGATATGATAATATTTTTTATTGATTTGCTAAAATATTTACACATACAATAAACATCTTGAGTGATATTGTAACTTATAATTTTACAGAATTCAGCACAAAGTGCTACATTTTCTACATTGGATTTCAATTAAAATTTTTAAAAATACTTTTTTTGCCTCTATATTATGTATTTACAACGCATGGTCTTCTAATATTAACAATAAAGATTATACAGAAGTTTTGAATATAGAATATACAGAATAATAATAATAATTTTTTAAAATATTTTTTTATGTCTCAGATAAATTGCATACATTGATGCTGTAATAATTATATATATAGTATATAATATTTATAACACATTACAATTGTGAGTAACAGATACTTGCAAGTTGATAATTTTCTTCCTCGAAGCTTAGCAGAGCTTATCTGAGGAACATAATAGATGATAGATGGTTTTCATGGTTATGTTCCTTCCTATACTGGTCACAAGCCAGGTGTTGATTTTACTGTTTGTTGGTATGTGCTTGGAAGACTTCGACTGCTATTACAGTTTAACTCTTTTTTTTTCTTTTTTTGTGCCAATAGGGTTGGATTTAGACATGGTGTGTTTGTTTCTATGTGTTCTTGTAGTGATGGTTTTTGAGAGGGGGGTTTGTCATAAGTGTGTGTGGGGGGGCAGAGAAACAGGAATTGCTCTAATTTTAATTCTCGCTATAATGTTTATATAGCGCCTGTTTCAGCTCTCTGTATGTTCCTAGGTTTCTGTTGTCGAATGGCAGTTTGTTTATCATGTCGGGTACGTACAAGTTTCGGGTGGCTTTGCCGTATTGATTGTTGTACTTATATGTTATGTAGTTTGTTGACTGTGGTCTTGTTATTTGATATGTTGTTCTGGTTACTCTATAGGTTGGGCTGTAGTAATGTTTTAACATGACTGTGTAGTGGCATAAGTGTTTCATCTTAAATATTTTGTGTTTGTCCGTGCTTCCTGCATAAGTGTGGGTTGTTCCCAGAATATGAATTTTACCATTTTATCTTGCAACCGTTGTAGCCTGTTAAGTCTGTAGTCTGTGCAGAATGCGTATGATGTGATTGCATATCATAAAATGTTTTCACATAATGCTTTGTAGATTAGTATTTTTATGTGGGTTGGGGCAATGTCTTTTAATCTGTTAGTTTGCTTGCTATTATCCTAAGCTTGTATGTAGGTAGTTTGTATGGCTATTCTAACTTTGATGAGCATCGAAGTAAAGTCCGAGATAGCGTGTTGTTTTCACCTGTGTGATAGTTGTGATTTTAGGTTCTGCGCTTTGTGTATAGGAGGATGAATGTTGGATAGTGAAATATTTAATTCCTATAGGCAGGGTTTGGGGGTTTTTTGAATACCATTAGCTTTGTTTTTCCAGGGTTTATATATATACCGTTTTCGGTTAACCAGTTAGTGATTTGATTGATGTCGTGTTGCATATTTGTGTAAGCGATATTTGCATTGTTGTGAATGGATACTATGGCCGTGTCGTCTACGTACTGGAAGATTTTGCTTTTTAGGGGAAGGTGGTTTATGTCGTGTGTATATATGTTAAATAGAATGGGAGATAGGACAGCTCCTTGCGGTACGCCACAGGTTACATGTACCTCTTTGCTGTATGGTGATCCTATACGTGTGGTGTGCTTTCTGTTTTTCATGTATGCTTTGAAGTATACATCTAGTAGACGACCTCCAATTCCGATATGCGCTAGTTTCGTTAACAAGGTTTTATGTGTTAGTGTGTCAAATGCTTTTGTTAGGTCAATGAATACCACTAATGTTATTCTGTTTTTATCCAATGCAGCATTTATTAGATCTGTGAAATCTTCCAGGAGTGTTGCTGTTCCTTTATTTTTTTGAAAGCCATATTGTGTTTTGGGTATGATTTGAAATTTTTCAACGTATGTGGAGAGTTTCTGATGCACGATGCGCTCCATAATTTGGTTGATTACAGACAACGTGGCGATGGTCTGTAATTATTTTTAATGTTTCTTTTTCCCTCTTTGTGTATGGGTGTGATTAATGCAGTCTTCAGTGTTTCAGGAATGTGTCCCGTTTCGAAGATTTTATTTAACAGTTTTTGTATAACTGGAAGTAGGTCGGTTGAGTGTTTCTTGATGTCTTTTGGTCTGATTCCGTCTATCCTCGGTACTTTGATAGGGTTAATTTGTTGAATTGCCAGTGATAGTTCTTCTTTTGTTACTGTGGGGAACCACATCGACTGGGTTGCTTGTGGACCTAGTGGAGAATGTTTCGTTTTGTGTGAGGAAAGGTTGTTTCTTGTAGTTTTTGGACAGAGTTCACGAAGTGCTGATTAAAGTTGTTTGCCAACCGTTTGAGTGATTTGGGGTCGCAGGCTAAGCTGTGTTTTATTGTTTCTGAGGCAGTGGTTCTGTGTATATTGTCCAGTATTTCATTAAGCAGCTGCCAGGTTTCCTTTATGTCATTCTGAGCTGTTGTTAATTTGTTGCTGTAATAGTTTCTTTTTGCGTTCTTATCTCTGTTGTTAGGAGATTCCGTTTTCTTTTGTATTCAGCTTTTAAAGCGATATTGTTCGGCGACTTCTTAAGTTGTTTCCATAAGTTGTTTCCAGGGCATCGTTTCTTTGTATGGCTATTAATAGGTTGTCTGTTATCAATGGATTTTGTTTCGTTTAGGGGCGTATTTTTATTTTTGTTAATGCTTTGTTATATATTTTCTTAAATGCACGTTTAAGATTATTATATCCATCTTCAGCAATGTCTAAAGATGCTATTTGCGTCCAGTCTGTTTTTCTGATTTCATCGTTTACTATTGTTTCGTTTAGAATGCTATGATACTGTTTTGTAGTCTCAGTGATTTTTATGGGTTCTGGTTCAGTGTGTAACTGTAATGCTGTTAAATAATGGTCTGCCAGTTTGCATGTTATGACGGCTGCTATGTGGCTGTTTGGAGGGGCCCTTATATTTATATGATCAATGCAGGATGAGGTTGTTGTGTTTCCGACTATCTCTTCTCGTGTATACGACTTATGGATGGGTTTATGTTATATGCCGATAATAGGTCTAGGTATTGTTCTGTGTTGTTATTTATGTTCCTAATGTTTAATATAAACATTAGGAACCTACTTCTGTGGCTGAAAGCCATCTGTTTAGTTCTTTTAGGAATTTTGTGGTGCTTAAGTTGGAGGTCTGTATATTGCTTTTAATATCAGGGAGTTTTCTTGTATGATGTTTTTAATTTCGATGCATATGTTTTCTGCGTATTCTAATTAATAGTTTATTTCTGTTACTTCTAGTTTATGTTTGGTAAATATTATTATACCACCGCCTCGTTTTGTTTGTCTGCAGTGTTTGTGTTGGTAGAAGTGTGGCATTTGGCAGGTGGATGCCTCTTCGTTTGTCGTAGATACTTCAGTCAGTATTAAAATGTCTATGTCGTCTATATCTTCCTTCAGATAAGCTTGTAGGGTCAGCCAGTATTTTTGAATGCTTCTGATGTTGATGTGAAGAATTGATTGTCCTTTTTTGGGGATTGTCACTTGTTTCCATTCTGTTATTGATTTCAGAATGTGGCAATTATCATGTTCTGAGGTGATTACGTCTGCTTGATGGTCTGCATTCATGTCGGTTGGTGTGCTGTTCCTTCTTTACGAGTTGTCAACATTCCTTTCAACGTGGTGGCAGTCTGTTGAAGTGTTCTATGGATTTTATTTCGATTGGTTTTGCGTCTTGTGTCTTTCTAAGGAATATTTTACTGTCTCTTATTCATATAAACTGGTAATTGTTTTCTGTTTTTAGTTTCCTTACTTGGTAGAATAGTTTCTGATAATATGGCCTTAGGTATTCGGACAAGTATATTGGGGTATTGTCGTAGTCTCCTTTCAGATCCTTGACTAATGGTTTTTTAATCCTGCTAGCTTTTATAAGTGTAGTTTTTGATGCGCTGTTGGTGAGTCGCACTACGACGGGAGATAGATGGGAATTATTTTCTCTTTTCCTTTTTTTGTGGTAATCGATTCACTGACGGGATGTCTTTTGATTGAATGGGAGAGCCAATTTTTTGGATTAGTTGTATTACGGTGTCTCTTAGATGTTCCGTAGCAATTTCTGGGAGACCATCTATGAGGAGATCATTTTTGTACTGCTGTTGGTTTGAGAGTTCTGTTGCTTTAAAGAGTTTAGTTCTTGTCGTAGTTCCGTTGTCTCTTTAATTAAATTATGCTGCCTTTCCATTAGCTCTTTAACGCAGTTTTTAAATTCTCTAACGGTCTGTAATACAACTCCTACCGAATTGTTATTAAATTTAATAAATTCCTCATATTGGTTGAATTTTTCTGTAATTTGTGCGGTATGTTTTGGAAATAGTTCTCCAACAAAATCGATTAAACTGTCTTTTAGGTTTTGTAATCTATTTTCAAGTAATGCATTTTTCCGTTGTTGTTTTCTTTGTTTTTAATTCCCTCTGCTGTTGATAGCTGTTTACTGCCTGCGGTTGTTTTCTGCATTTGCTGTTTTCCGCCTGCGGTCGAAGGCGACATTCCTTTGTTGTCTTTGCAATGGGGACACTTCCAATCGTTATGATTCTTGTTTGATTTTCGCTGCCAAGTAGCCTCAGACATTCCTGAACATAGAAAATACAAGTTTCTCTGGCAGTTCCTACATGTTACATGGTTTTCTTCCCCCGTTAAGTCTTCTTGGCATTTGTAGCACTTCATATTTCTTGTTTGACGATCTTGCAGTAATTTCTAATATGGCGACTTCCTTTGTTCTCTTCTCACGTAGTTGACCAACGTATACTTCGAACTTTGAATACTTATAATTTACTTATTACTTAACACATACTTACAGTTTTTACATCAACATGTTCGTCTTGAAGAACGGAATTCACTGATGTACTTTAAAGTTTAATTCACAATTAAAAATCTACTTTGCAACTTAAAATATGGGAGCATCGAAATAGCGTGCTTGCGACCGCTTGCTGCTAAAGCGCCCTCTAATAATAATAATAATAATAATAATAATAATAATAATAATAATAATAATAATAATAATAATAATAATAATAATAATAATAATAATAATAAATTATTATTATTATTATTATTATTATTATTATTATTATTATTATTATTATTATTATTATTATTATAAATCTCCCTTCAGCATAAAATGACGAAAGTGTGTAACAAATCTGTAAAATTTGGTTGATAGAAAATGAAATCTTTAAAAGTTTCGTCTTAATTATATAAACGTTTTATCACATAACAGCAGTTCATTACATAACTGTTTTCCACATATCGGTTTATTAACTACATTTATCTAATCAATATGTATCCATATAATTCATAAGTATCCAGTTTTGTATATTTTCTTAGCCATGAAGCTTCTCATTTTGGTCTGCCTTGTTGGTATCGCTGCCTCCGCTCATCTCCCTCGTAAGTAAAATATGCATTATTCTGCTTTATTATGAAAACAAACATGGATGTTAACCATATTAACCACTACGTAATATTTGTAATTGTTGTTTTGTAGAGAAACCTTCTTCTGGAGATGGAAAAGTACTCAAGCGTGCCAAACGGTTCACGTAAGTATAATTTTGATTTGATGGATGTCTAAAAGAAGTTTATGAAATAGGGGAGATTTCGCTGGGTGATTACAGTTCTTTACAATCGTTCTACATTCTTTTGATAATTTAATATCCATGTTGTGGCACTGTTCAACGATGATGATTCGAACTGAAAAATTACGACAGAACCGTGAAATTTCTTTCAGTGGTATGAAGTATTCAAATCGGATTGCCGTCCAATCGAAAACTATTGAAATTCAGAGAGTTCCCCCTAATAGCATGTTGGATTGATGACCATTAGAACAGTCTAGATCAGTCAGCATATCTACTCCATGCGCATCTGTTGAATTGCCTTTCCTTCCGAAACATATATGGATCAGGTCATAATGAATATTTCATTGCATCACTTGCCAAAGATAAGGAATACATAGTGGTTAAGAAAATCACTATGTTCCTCTAACAAAGTTTGGAGATCGGAGTCTTTCAGTGATCCCGTCAATCTGCAAGAACCAATTTCACCCTCTCCATAACATTTTATCTAATTCAGACTGACTTTCCTTATCCAGCTGCACTCACCTATCAGGAAGAGATCCTGAGGCATTTATATCATCAATAATCTTACACGAATCATTCATTGCTTAACTAACAGAATGCCAAATCATTCATACCTAACCGCTCACTAAACGTTCTACATCTCTTCCTCAATAGTATCCCTATATTACTAATAATATTGATAATTTTTGTGTCGTTAGAGTGTTGTTATTATCTGCGCATTAAGACTACAATCCAGTATTGATGTTTTCTCCCAAAAAGCAAAACTCGTACAGTCACTGTCACTCATGTGTGATGAATGTCAATTTGGAGGTTCACTTCCTTGGTTGGATTGTTGCTTTCAATCTTCAGATCTTCCTGAAGAAATATTATCTTCTGACGAATGTGTTGTTGAAGTGATTCTTATTCGTATTGAAAGATATATTCCTCATTATAGTACAAGAGAAATATCTGCAATATCTTAATCGGCTTTATTAGAAATTTCTATCCTCCCTCGCTCTTTATAGGAAACCTACGTCCACCTTTTTCACCTATTCTGTTCTCAGATGGTTCGTTGCAACCCAAGTTGGAATTCCTGTGGTTGGGCTGAATTTAGACAACGTTCCACGATACCGGTTAGATATCAGGTGAATATAACTGATATACTCTTAAAATATGTATTAATTCTGGAGTGTATATTTTCAATGCAGTTAAGAAGACATTCTTTCAACAGGAAAAAAATTCATGCCATTAAGATATTCTACTGATATTCTTCTGATCAAAGATCAGAGTAGTCATGTTGTGAGCTGCGTTAGTTTAGTTGGTGGTGGGTAATTTGTCTGGCTTGTGTGTCCAAATGTTGGAGAAGTAGATTGTTCCACTAATCTAAGGAGACTATGATTACATAAGCAAAGTGTATATGAGATCGACCATTATTTCAAACCCGGATGTAGAAACTCTGAAACGTTTGTACCAGAGAGCTTGGGGGTAGTACATTGGTCGACATCGCTGAGTTGCATTGGTGTGCACTATATAAAAGACATACGCTCTCTTCAAGTGCCTATACATTCGCCTTTCATTTGTCTATTTGCAACGCTGAAATTTTAGAGAAGTGGATTGTTCAAAAGTCAAGAGGTAGGCTTATCTTGACAATGTGGCATTTGGATGTGTCCTGTGTGTGTGTGTGCGTGTGTGCGTGTGTGTGTGTGTGTGTGTGTGTGTGTGTGTGTGTGTGTGTGTGTGTGTGTGTGTGTGTGTGTGTGTGTGTGTGTGTGTGTGTGTGTGTGTGTGTGTGTGTGTGTCAGAGAGAGAGAGAAGAAAGAGAGAAAAGTATTGAAAGGCAGAATGTGTGCCCAGAGGCCTTGTGAAGGACCAAAATTTTGCTGCCATAATATCAGGAAACAAGTTTCATGCATTTGATCTCTTTAAACTTCGATTTGGATTTTCTTTGCAAATCTTACAAGATGTGGTCTAAGCTGAGATATTTTGGCATAAACTATTTGTAATGTGGTTAATTTTTATACTGAATTGCTTTGTGATACCTATCATAGAAACTACGCATAGATACTAATATCTTGTTTTGGACCAAGTGAGAGATAGCAATCATTTTTAATGTAAGCAACGCCCCCACCAAGAAATACAGCGACTTCCATGGGAAACAGGATAAGAGCTTTCACAAGAAACAATGGAAATACCTAGAACAAACAAAATCGTTTCTTATTCTCTCCCTTTCCATAATATCAAGTTCTAACCTGTTTTCTGGATGTGATGAGCATCACGTGAATTTGCTTACGTGAAATGAATTCGCCAAGAACTTGCGATTTCAGAAAAAACATATTTTCAGCATTAGTATCTTGAATTACTATCTTGAAAGAACGAGATACCGGAATCGCTTCCTTCTTTGAGTGTTTTCGAATGTTTTCGTCTTAATGGTGTCTATGGAGTAACGATTTTTTTTTATTTTCATGACGTACTCTCTCCGTCAATGGGCACTCTTTTGAGCATAATTTTCATTTTTGTTATTGTCAGCAATATGTCTTCATATTTCAGTCTGGAGAGCCCTCAACAACGTGGCATATACAATATTTCGTGATCGTTTTGATGGTAATTATTTTGCTCTGTCTGATACGAAATGGCTTTTGTACTTGCGTTCTGAGAGATTCACAGAATAAACAAACAAACAACAACAATAACAAAAAAACGTGATTTCTAACTTCTAACTTGCTTCTATTGAAAAATATCAGTATTAATGTTTTTTAAATTATTACAGTGTTTACAACATATAATAATAATAATAATAATAATAATAATAATAATTTAACGTTAAATTGTTAAATAAATGTATTAAAATATTAAAATTAATAAAAAAATAAAAATAAATTGAATAATTAAGTAAATTTATTAAAATAATAAATTATTAAATAATTAAATTGGATATAATAAATAAATATATTTAATATGAATAATTGTGGGGTTATAACAATAATTCAAAGATAAGTGATATCAATTTTGTTCATTACTTTATCTCTTTCAGATGAACTATTAATAAAACATCGTGATGCAAAATCTCATAAAATTATATAATTCATTAATTTTATGAATGATCATAAAATAAATATTAAAATTGCTCTCGAAATAACAAAAACTCGGCTGTTGTGTTAATCAGCAATTATATTTGCAATGTACACACAAAAATCATCTTAAATAATAAGTAGATTTTCCAAAAATCTTTATTGATTTTTCCATTGGGCTATAAAGTAAAGACATTTATAGTTTACTTGCGTATTCTGTTGTGCATTTTGATATTCTTATTATATTTCTATTTTTTTAATATTATGTTAATTATGATTTGAAAAATTCAGAAAATGGTGAATACTAAATGTATAATTCCAATCATTATGTGGATCTACAATTTATATTTACTTAAAACATTTTTTGTTTCATTTCTTTCTTAGTATGGTATATTTCATTCATCTTCTACACAGAAACACAAAGGGAAATAATAGTCAGAAAGAGGGAAAACGTAGCTGCTCTCATCTTCGCGCCATACAACATGTACACCTTTAGAAATATACTTCGCCAACCAACAAAGATAGATATGAATCGGAGATTTGGATTCATCCTCAGGAAACAAAATACAGACTATCCACGATCCATTACTTAGCCACTTTTGTGACCCGAAAGAACAACCATTTCCTTTTTTTAACCGACAGTTCATTCTTTCCGAACTCCCATCATATCTTGTTGAATAATTGTCGAGTGCACATTTGGTACTGAAAGTGAACAGTGGATTTTTTTTTGAAACAGTTCATTCACGCTGCTGAATAATTCAATCGTTTTAAATTTAGATTCTTATATATTCCTGCAAGAACAATAACTTGTGAAGCTGGCTTTCTTTAATGTATATTTTATATCGTGCAAATATTTTCATAATAAATTTGCTGTTCTCGTAACTGAATTTTGTCTTACTTGAAATGTATTTGATCCTGGCAGCACCGGATCGTGCATATCGTGGAAGCTAAACAACTGTATGGAACATCTGAGCGACTTAATATCCGGCAGTAGTGGAGGTACCACTGAAGTTGTTGACACTGAACAGATAAATGTCGTAGCAAATGTGGTAGGTTTCATTTGAGAAATTTGATATGAAACCGTAATAGTAACATTCAGAAATATCAAAATACATGATTATTTATTTTGATAAATAATATATATATATATATTACTTTTTTACATTTCTTAAATCTCTATCATGGACGTTTGTCCTTGTGTAAGCAGTAAATACATTACATGTCATCTGGATGTAAGAAAAGAAATGAACTCCTTGACTGAAGTAGAAGATATATTCTTGTGTGTGTGTGTGAGAGAGAGAGAGAGAGAGAGAGAGAGAGAGAGAGAGAGAGAGAGAGAGAGAGAGAGAGAGAGAGATTGAAAGGGATTGAGATAGTCCGTTGTATTTTATAAATTAAATGATGTTGTACGAGTAAGGATCTTTAGTCTAGATGTCCGTGTAGTTAGCGTATCGCGTCTTCAACCAAGAGAATGTGGTTTCCGGTCCAGCTGAAATGAATGGTTGTGATTGTCTTTAGTTGGGAGATCCGTTTCATCGCCCCGTGTGAGACCACCCTCCCGCTAACTGGAGGCACTAAAGTGCTTTTAAAGGTTCCATAGAGTACGGTTTCCAGTCTAAGTAAACACTGAATAAAAATTATATAAAAAAAACAAAGTTGGTTAGTTTCGTATGATGATACAACGACCGTGAGTACCTTTATACGAGAAGGTACGGCGCCATCTCAATTCTCCCTAATTTTATCCAGGCTCGGGACCAGAAAATCTGACGAATCAGGCCAATGACTGGATCTTACGTATTCTTGACCGTAATTCGTGTGTGTGTGTGTGTGTGTGTGTGTGTGTGTTAATTTAATTTAAATGATTTAAACACCGAGATAAAAAATAATAAGGTTTAATGAGGACACTACCAGTTTCGTCAGTAATCCAACTTCTTCAGGTGTCAAAGTGCAAAGGTATATACAAAATAATCCTACAGAAACATTACATATTAACAAATATGTAATGATCTGAGTGCTATTCAATCATACCTCGTTTTCTTGATTTCAAAGAATCCATCAAAACAGCTCGGGTGCATAGAATGTACCACAAAGCTAAACTGGAACTTCTTTCAGAACGTATTGTAGACACTAAACGCAGTCTAGCTTCTTTTTTAACCAAGAACACTTCACTAGAAATCCACTTAGAGACTTCTTTAGACAATTTGTCATGGAACAACACGAAAGAAATCAGCGCACTTTTGGCTTCAAGGTTCCAAAACGCAAACAAATTTAAACTTATCATAAAGTTCGATTCTCTTAGACGTACACAGGATCGTTCCTCATCTACTTATGCTTCCCCCTTTTCTAAAAAAGTAGATATAAACAAATCTTTACATATCCTCTCATCGTCGGAAGAAAGTGTTCTTGCAAAGGGACTTAATTTCGTCCTCGCTCCTACTTCCATTCCTAAAGAACTTATTCTCACTAAGATAGAAAAAGTTTCTTCCTTACTTCCAACCCAAGATGCAAACCTACTACGAATGGAAACTAGTTTCAGAATAAATAATGCAAAGCCACCTTCTGATAACATTTCGCGGAGTGAAAGACTATCCATTAAAAACCAAGGAAGAATAAAGATATTATCATCTTTCCAGTTGACAAAGGAAACGCCACTGTCATCCTGAATAAAACGGACTACCGCAACAAAATTCTTGATTTATTAGAGACAGACACTTACTCTGAGCTTAACAGTGACTCCACAAGAGAGTTTCATAACAGGACCAACAATCTTCTAAAATCAACTTCGGAATTAACAAGGAACATCCGCCTTTCGCTCAGATCCGTCGATCCTTTAGTCCCACGGTTATACGACCTTTCTAAGCTTCACAAAATCCATACTCCCTTAAGAGCAATAGTTGAGGGTATCGACTCACCGACATACAACTTGTTTAAATATCTCGCCTCTTCCTTAAAACACCTCACAGTCAAATCCTCTTCTTACACAAAGAATTCAGCGGACTTTGTTTCTAAGATCAAAGATCTCAAACTGAACAAATCAGATTTGATGACAAGCTTCGACGTAGTGTCGCTTTTCACAAACGTACCAACCCAGGAGGTTCTCACTCTTCTCAAGAGCAAATTATCAAAGAAGTTCTTCGCCTTACTTACCCACTGTGTCAACTCAGGCTACTTTAGATTCGAGGTCAAGATCTTTAAATCACACTCCGGACTAGCTATGGGTAGTCCGCTTTCCCAGGTGCCAGCTAATATATTTCTAGAAGACTTGGAAGAAAAAGCGATTTGTTCTGCCACACTAAAACCTAAAATCTGGCTCCGTTATATTGATGTTTTTCTTATATGAAAACTCGACCTATATAACCTCAAAGTTTTTTTGGGTCATCTAAATAACTTTCATCACAAAATCAGATTCACCTATGAGCTAGAAGTTAACAATTGTCTTTATTTTTTAGACATCAAACTAACCAGGTGCTCTGATAATATTAAAATTTCCATCTTTAGGAAGCCAACACAACATACAGACAGATACCTTCATGTATCCTCTCACCATTACCCTCAACAGAAATTTGGCTTATTTCCACCCTTGCACATCAGGCCAGATCCTTATTATCAGACGACGTAGAGCTTTAAAATGAACTTAATTTCCTCAAAATAACTTTTCTTAATAATGGGTTTACTTCAAAAAGTATTGAGAAACTTCTTTTTCACCATCGTCAACAAACTAATAAAGATTCTACTTCCCCCTGAGCTTACATTTCCTTGCCTTTCATTAGTTCCTCCCCCCCGCCAAACTGGCTAAAATTTATAATTTTCGTTCTATCCATAGTCTGCTTAAAGAAACACATCACCATCTTCAGTTCCCAGGAGTATACAAGATTATGTGTAATTGTGGAAAGCCTTACTACGTTCAGACTGACAAATCCATCCGTCTTCGTGATGAAGAGCACAAATGAGATATATCCTATAACAATATCCGAGCCAGCGCTCTCACCAGCCACGTGTTGTTCTCTATAATCTCCGATGAAGGACGCCAACATCAAATAGACTGGTCTCAAACTTCTAATATTCACAAATGTTATGATGAACTTGAAAGACGTATTCTTGAGTCAAAAGAAATTACCCTCGATTCATCCCACATGAATAGCATCCATAGTTACAGTTTGCCTGATTCGCACAGCTCTGCTGTCCAGTGCTGGCGTTCTCGCAATATCACAGGCACTCATAAACACACAGCTGGAAGTGTAGCGCGGACTCCAATAACCGTACTACAGTTTTTAGTAGATCTGTTGTTGTTAATAGGTAATGTTTCTGTCGGATTATTTTGTATATTTCTTTGTACTTTGACATCTGAAGAAGTTGGAGTACCAACCAAACTAGTAGTGTCCACATTACACCTAATTCTTTATATATATATATATATATATATATATATATATCTTTATCCGCCCACGGGACGAATATACTATATGTTAATTAATAAACATTCCGTCTGTGGGAGCTGCATAAAAAAAAGTTAACAATTCCTAAATAACTGAGTATCTTGATATTGACTGACGCATGCTTGTCGCCTTTCTTACGTTTACAGTTTGCTCAATCTAGAATATCGTATTAACAAGAGCGCAAGAAAAATGAACAGAGTGCTGTTCCTGGAACTTGACTTTTCTGTTCTTATGATTATGTATACTTGCAGAACAAAATCAAGATGCGTAGAAGCTGATAGGTGGCAAACTACTTCGCGAACAACACAAACTGTAATTGATAGAAGTAAAAGGCTAGCGATTCTGCAGGGAAACCTTCAGTGACAAATGCACGCTAAAAATAACATTGGTAAACTACAGATGATAGGCAAACATCACATCTCATCAGACATATACGAGTATTCTGAGATTATTATTATTATTGGTCCGAAGACTCATCGCGGGAAAACCAATTTATCCACGCAATCTACCATGCATCTCCTTGAACCCAACTTCTTGGGATGACCTCTTGTTCTGGTCCCTCTAGCTAACCGCTGAAACATTACCACTACATCTACCTACCTACGAAACTCTTTAAGCAACTTGAATGTTTTTATAGAGTGTGTGTAGCTCAGTGGATGTGGCGTTTGCACACCACGGTGCTTAACCGAACGAAAGAAGACTTCTTGGTTTCGAATCTAGTCGGCTACTAGAAGAAATTTTTCTAAGCCTTTTTTCGACCGGTTCCGAGTTAGTCGATCTCTGACACGGGAAAGCGGGTTTTTTCTCCCGGACGCTCGGGTTTTACGTCCCGTAAGCTCAAGAAAATCGACCGTAGAACCCACATTATTTCAGACATTAAATACGAGTGTTAGGGTTGGGGACCACGAGATGGCGGCACTTGTTGAGCCGTCTCTCTTCACTGCGTGCCTGTAAATTAGTTGGGCCAGCTATCTCTGATTGAGTACCAGTGGAGATTGAACTGCCAACTCAGTCTCCAAAAGCTAAATAGTGCTAAACGGCCTCGCCTACTCCTATATACGGTAATAAATAGGCGTTAGCTGATTTTTTTCTGATGTTTTTATCACATCCCCTCGTTTTCTCGAATCCACACATCTTCAATCTATCCACACAGGGAACATTCCACAAAGTACTCGCCATCTTGGTCACTCGCCTCTGAATCCTCTCCATCGCTTCCTCATCCACGAGATACCCATGAGACCACCAATAAACAGTAATCCAGATGTGGACGTATTAAGGCCTTCTGAAGAGGAATAACAACTTCATTATCTGTAATTGTTGATGTGTTCTTCAATAGCTAAGTAATCTTATGGGCTAACTTAGCAACCTCAGCAATATAATCTTCTCAATTTCTATTCTCTGTCTACCACCACCGGTAAATCTGTAGCTTCCTCTCTTTCCTGGGATACATTGCCATCAATGTGATATATGGCTTTTAATCTCTTTATCTCAATATGCTTAACTTTGCATTTCTCCACATTAATCTGATATCCATTGTATTTTCACCATCCTGACAGCCGACTTAAATCAGTCTGCAAGCTCTCCACATCGCCTTCATTAACTATTACTCAAACTGATTTCGCATCTCAGCAAACAACGGAATATTTCCTCTCAGATTATTTCCTATATCATTTATGAACAAATTAAACAGCAATGGGCCCAGCACTGAACCTTGCGACACACCACTAGTCACCAGTATTCGCCTCGATTCTGCCCTCCAAATACCACTTTCTGATATTTGTCCAGCAGCCACCATCTTATCTACTTAACCAGTCCATCCCCATTTGTTTTAGTTTGCATAACAGAATTCCATGTAGTATTCTGACAAACGTCTTGGCAATATCAAGCAGAATTGTCGTGTAGCCATTTGCTTTATCAAACTCAGCAGTTACTCTATTATAAAAAGTTAATAAATTACTAAGGCATGGCTGACCCTTCACCAAGCCATGTTCATCCTTATACTGTATCATATTTTTATCTACCAATTCTTGAATTCTCCTTTTGAGGAATTTTTCTACAACTTTTTCGACCACGCCAAAGATACGCACTGGTTTATCAGCTACTGAAATCTTAGAACCTCCTTTATGCAAGGGAATTATATTGCCCTCTTTCCACTGCCTTTGAACTCTACCAGATCTGAGATTTAAATTAAAGAGTCAAAGGCATTACCAGTTCTCTTGCACATTCTTGCACATCTCTAGCAGATATCCCCCTATAGATCCACAACTGTATTAACATTGAGATTCTCTGATATCTAAGGACCCTCCAATCCATCCACCTCTTGTCCACATCAGTGTCTATCACATATGTTAAAGCATTAATCAGATTAGGATGATTTATCCTTGCAAAGTGATCACTGAATAACTCAACTATTTTATCTGCTTATCTCACCTCGTGACGATCATCACTTCTTGAAGTTAATTTTCCGTAGTCATTCTTGCTCTTACTTGCTAACACAACGAAATACATCTTTGGGATTTCCTATGGTGTGCTTGGTTAAGTTTTTTTTTCATAATTTGGTTTTGCCTTCCTTGCCATGCTGGTCACCTTTTTTGCCTGAGCCTTGTACCGTTCACCTTATATACCTCCACAGCGTTTTCTTCCTGCTTAATTATATTACTCATCCATCTATCTCCTACTTAATTAACCCTCCTTAACCTAGGTATACATGTTAATATTGCTTCCTCTAGATGAACCTGAACTATATCCTATGTACTATTAACATCCTTCCCCTGAAGTGTTTTATGCCATGTTTTATAATCTCTTAAACAGATTATAAAAGGTTAGCTTTCATTTACTTTAGTTAAAACGTTTCTTTGATAATTATGAGATTTTCTTCATAAAAGTTGTGTCTACCTGCATAAGGCTTAATAGCATTAATTAATTTTTACCTGAATTGATTTCATGGATTGTGTTAAAGATAATATGGAACACAGTAACTGAGTCGTTTTTCAGCAAGGCATGGAGAAAAAAAATCAAGTGTATTAATAGAATTACTTTCTTACAATAGGTTTGAAAGCGAAACCCTGAAAGACCTCTAAAGAGGATGTATAATAAGATTGAAACAGACCAATATGATCTTTATCCTGAATTCGCATTATGATGATGACGATGATGATGAAGTCTTAGTAAACCATCAATATCAATAAAAATCATTATCGTGGTCTTTATCTGCGGTTTATTAAGATAGTATTTGTAAACTTTCCACTTATTTAGCAAGAAAATTAGAAATCGTAAAATATCTTTTCATATCTAAAAATGAACATTCTTTGTATATTTATATAATCAGCACTGTTACTACAATATGTATCTCTGCATTCCACAATTGCAATGTATTGTTCTCAGATTAGAATTTTATTATAGACGATTACGTTTCTTGTCGTCTAGCATATGCAGTTAATTGTATTGTTAAAGTCATTATCTAAATAAATTATTATTTTTTTATTTTAACAGTTGATTGAGAGTTTCAAGTACGCAAGTTTCCTTCCAAAAAGTCTAGGACAAGAGTATGTCAAAATCTCTGAAGAACAAGTACAAAAAATTTGCGAAATAATAGGTCAGAAGGATGAGACAATTAAGAATCAACTCAATGATTGTAAGAAATAATAATACAGTCTTTAACAATTGGGATTCATGATTCCTTATAATAATTTATACAGGGCGTTCCAAAATTCACGCAAGAAGTAATTTTGATAGAAAAAAAACACAGGTTTTTAATTAAAATTGTAATTTCTTATTGATTCATTAAGTATACAGTATAGGGTTATGCATGGAATAGCATATCGGGTAAATGGCCTCCACGGCTTTGCTGGCACATACGCACTCTTTTGTCGAAATTTTCCATGACCGTTTTGCATAAATGTGGCTGAATTTCGTTGATACAGCGCTCAATTTTCTCCTTCAAGGCGTGGGTGGTCGTGGGCTTGTTGGCATAAACCTTAGACTTCAAAAAAGCCCAAAGAAAAAAGTCCAACGGCGTTAAGTCACATGACCTGGGCGGCCAATTCTGATCACCAAAATGGGAAATTACACGACCAGGAAATAACTCATGCAGTAATTGAATTGTTTCTCCGGCTGTATGGCATGTGGCACCGTCTTGTTGAAATCACATGTCGTCCACATCCATATCTTGCAATTTAGTCACAAAAAACTGGATGATCATTTCGCGATAGCGAGCACCATTAACTGTTATTGCCTTACCAGCCGCATTTTCGAAGAATGGACCGATGATGCCTCCAGCCCAAAATCCGCACCAAACAGTGACACGTTGTGGATACATTTGTTTCTCAACAATCACTCATGGATTTTCTGAACCCCAAATGCGACAATTTTGTCGATTAACGAAGCCATCAAGATGAAAATGAGCCTCATCGCTGAAGATAATTTTGTTCGAAAAATAAGCATCCACTTGTTGTTATTCCATAATCCATTCAACGAACTCTCTTCGCTGTGTGTGGTCATTTTTAATAACCCTGAACTGTCAGCTGCCACGCTGTCTTTTTTTTTTCTCGTTGGGAACACTTTACAGCACAAATGGCGCTAAATTTAAATCTTGCGTGAATTTTGGGACACCCTGTATGTATATATATATATATATATATATATATATATATATATATATATATATATATATATATATATATATATATATATATATATATATATATATATATATTAAATAACTATTTAATATTCTTTAAATATTGACGAATTTTAATAATTCGAATTATGTAATGAAGTATCTTAACACAGTAGATCAGAATGTTTTCTGTTATTTCGAGTTACTTGAATGCGTTTCGAGCTCCGATTGCTAAATTCAGAAAATCAAGTAACACATGTCAGTTGCTATTTATTCATAAGGAGTTGAACAAACTAAATAAGATCGCAAAATAAAACTCATGTATTTTAGCGTGTGATAAGCGTTACATCCACCGAAAAATGAAAAACGTTGTGTCAGTCAACTGGCACATTTTAAAATTGAATTATTACTAAGACAAGTTCCTGAAAGTAATAGAAGTTTCAGGAACACTAATTCTTTTATATTCTTTTCAAGAAGAAAATGGTTCTGCTGCAGTTCAAAAAGTTGTAGTGGTTGAACGTTAATTTCCTGAGACTATTGGACTCGGATTGCTTTTTTGAGTTCTTTATGCTATTTTCATCATGTACTCTCTTTGATGTCTGTTTCTTAGCTTTGCTGAGGTGATTTAGAGGATGTTTTCTTCAAGGCTATCTCTGCGTTTGGTATCTTTTGACTGTGCTGATATCACTTTGGTTATATGCTACACTGATGCACGATTTTCTAACTTAATATTGAGATCAGCGGAATTCACCGGTGACATTTGAAGGAATACAATCACGGCATCCTAATATTTTGCTCTCTGTGTCAGTGGACCTAGGAACAAATGGCATATTTTGCCCAAAGTCTTAAACTACATATTGCATGAGTCATAACATAA
Source organism: Typopeltis vanoorti (assembly GCF_054136105.1). Lineage (NCBI taxonomy): Eukaryota > Metazoa > Arthropoda > Arachnida > Uropygi > Thelyphonidae > Typopeltis > Typopeltis vanoorti. The sequence continues at coordinate 64,526,203 of NC_143567.1, read as the reverse complement.
GGAATAAAATTGGTTATGAAGTCATTTGCTACGGTCAGATTTATTAATTTACATGAAGTGAGCAAATATAGTTTAACTATTGGTATTTAAATTTTCGACTTTAAGAAAAGCTTATAAAATTACAAATTTTTCGTATGAACTATTTTACATTGCACTTCTTAGAAGATAAGAATCGTCCTGTACTCTGACAATCTACTTTTTTTTTTAAATTCTTTTGATTAAGAGTTTTATTGAGTTAATCACATTGAAACTATTTAATCTAATTATAGACGTGATAAAAGTTGAGATGATCACATTAAGATATTTGAAAGTATGAATTTTTAAACTAGGTATACTTCATAAATATTGAAGAATAACATTTTGGATAGTTCTTCATTAAAAAAAGGGTATAAAACAGGGTCACGTCATCTTAAAATCGTTACTTCAGGCGACTAGTGCCTAAAGTTTTGGTTTCGACAGGAACAACTGATCCTTGAGTGGTCTCTGCTCATCGAAATCATTAATACCATCAATCAACAGCATCTCATAATACTAAATTGCAGGCCACTAAACTAAAAAACATGATACATTTCTTGCATGAACTCAATTACCGGCTTTCACGCCAAGAATTATGCTCAACCTAATGATACCTAATGATAATCAGCGACATAAAATATATATATTGCAAACTAAATCCAGAATAACACTGTCACAATACCTGGACACCTTATTCACGTATATCCTAATATCAACCATAATATCATGTAGAAGAGAAGAAATATTTGGAAATACCATCACTGCTTCCTGTCTAGATCATATCAACATCCTGGCACTACCAAATAGTTACACTGCAGCAGTAGCAGATCATTAATTCATGACTCTAAACCTGCTTACTAAGACAATATACATGCCATGCTCACATGTGAAGTACAACACAAAACAATAATAGACGAAGAAATAGTCAACTACGAAATAAAAAAGTCGAATGGAAACATATGGCATCATACGTTTCAACAAATATCTTATACAACAACAAACTCACACTGGAGATAATATATAAGAAAGCTGCAAAGAAAGCCAGAATTCGTTCAAACGCAAACTAAATCCTTGGATACTGCAAAACGTATCCTAGATATACACAGAAAGGAACACTCTATGGAAACAAGTAAAGTAATATCCAAATAACTCAGCTTTACAAACCGAATATAAGATAACAACGAATCTTCTCAGACACAAATGAACTTCTTCACAAAACGACATGAATAAACATGGCATCTGATCAACAACATGCTAGATTGTGCTCCCAGCAACACCTCCTTTGAAACCATAAACACAGCTTTATGAAAGACAAAAACTCTATCCAACAACTAGCAAATGGCTTTAACGAATATATTGCAGCCTCCATCCAAGAAATGCACAGAAATATTTCACAATTACAAAATCTGATCCTCCAATTGGGCCACAATCGAAACAGACATTATGGTTCCCAACCATAAAAGAAGCAGAACTTCTCTCTGTAGCGCATAAAATCAAACCAAATAAACGCCCAGGAATTGATGGTATAACACCTAAGGATATCAAATAACATGCAACTAGCTTAGCTGCTATCCTACTAAAATTAATTAATAAAATATTTAAAACAGGACAGATACCAAGTATGTCAAAGACTTTCGTAATCACACCCATATGTAAACATGGAAAGAGAAATTTAATCAGCAATTACAGACCCATAGTAACACTACCAATTATCAATAAAAGTATGGTTCGTGTTTAGGAAACTCACAACATATACAGAGAACTTTCATATTATCCCCAAAACACAACACGGTTTTCTAAAAAATAAGGGAACAACATCTCTCTTGGAAGACTTTACAGAGGAAAATTAATACCGCCTTAGATAAAAACAATATTGCTATGGTAGTCTTTATTGATTTGTCTAAAGCAAATGACACTATGACACCTCAAACTTTATTAGAAAAACTGCGACATGTTGTAATAGATGGGCCTCTGTACAGGTGGTTTACAAAATACCTACAAAATAGAGAGCATATCACAAATATCGGATCAAATCGAACTAGAGAGCTACCAGTAACCTGTGGAGTGCCACAAGGAACTGTTCTCTCCCCAACGCTGTCGAACATTTATATGCACGATATTAAGCAGCTACCTCTCAAAGGCAAGTGCTTCCAATACGTATACAATACAGCTATTATGTTAATCCATAATAATGCAAGCATAAACCAAACAAATATGAATCACGACAATAATCTGCTTATTGACTGGCTCACCAAAAACTGCATACCCCCTAAAATCAGATAAGACAAAATAAATTATATTCAGAAATCCACTAATTCGACCAGTTGATAACATAAAACCTAACCACATTCCAACACACTCCAACATAAAAACACAGAACCACTAAAATTAGTCAGATTGTAACAATACAGTACATGGGAATTTATTCGATGCAGATATGAACTGGAATAGCCACATACCATCTAGAAACAAACTCCGAACAACAACTGTCAAACTGTACAGTTTAAAAGACATGGTTCTCACATACCTAAAAACACTAACATACAAAGCACTATGCCAAAATACACTAAAATACGCTATAAAAACGTATGCGTCCTGTGCGCCCTACAAACTAAATTGATTAATGTCATTAAAGTGCAAAATGTTAAAACTGATCTTTTGGGAACAAAGAGAAAATAACGACCTAATATATATTGCAATGTCAGAACACAAAATATTAACAGCAAAACACTTATGTTACTGTGCGGCTATGCTAAAACATTATTTCGATGCCAACTACAGGACAGTCAGAAATACATACCATACATATAAATACATACATATAACAAGACCTCAGAAAACTAACTATATCACGTATAAATATAATGATCACGACGGAAAGGCCACACATGGCTTTTATATCCCAGAGATGTGAAATAAACTATCTTATGAATACAGGAACCTTACAAACTACAATAGCCTGAAACAAGGGATAAGGACATAATATGAACAAGAGATACGCACACTCACACGGTGTGTGTGTGTGTGTGTGTGTGTGTGTGTGTGTGTGTGTGTGTGTGTGTGTGTGTGTGTGTGTGTGTGTGACTTTGATTACAATTAAAAATATTGTAATCAATGTATCATATGTAATCAAATGTATATAATGTAATGTAATATAATCAAATATAATCCAAATATATAATAATAATTTTAATAATTATTATTATTATTGAAAATTATGATTATTATCACGTGTCACCTTGAAAGGAGATCACGGACTCAATCCGAATATAATACGAATAAATAAGAAACATGTAAGGTGTTTGTGAGTTATGTATATCAATAACGAATTTATAACGACTTAATAACGAAAATGTTTCAAAATATTTACATCCTTTCTTAAAATCATGATAAATATGTAATTTACATCCATAGGCTGATATAAAACAGTCATAACGGAGTTCATTTTGCTGGACAAATTTCAGTATCACTTGAAATAATATCCATTAATATTTACTTTCTCTTTCGATATAGCTTTCCAGCAACTTGTAGCGAGTTGTTCGTAAGATGGGATAAAACTATGGTGTGGTAAGTTATTGGATTCTTGAATGAATGCACTCAATACATCTTATTTTTAATGATTAATCTTCTAAGCATTACTATAATTATTAATTTCCTCAAGTCTCACACTCATTCCATTGTCTTATTCGATCACCTTCTATTTTCAGTTCATTTTATTTATTGCTAAAGCTATTTCAATATTAGGATGACAGCTAACATACCTCCATCAGTATAGGCGAACCATTTTGGTTGGAAAAACATGAGCGCGAATCCCTCCTAGGACGCTAAGATTGTTTATCACTGCTTTTCAACTATGGGTGAAGTAGCAAGTGTCTCATTTGGATGTGAATGATATCTTCAAAAAGGCATTCCGGCTTGCTAGGTCGGATTGATTGGTTTCTTTACGGATATAAATATGTTACAACATCAGAAATAAATTGGTTTCAGCAGATAGTGCTGAATGCCAATATCATTATCCCGATCACTTTATCAATAGTGGGTTCGAATCCCGCCATGGGCATGGATGCTTGTGATTATCTGTGGATATACTAGTGGTGGTGGTCAGCGGTAGATGGAGTGGGTGTACTTGCGATTTTCAACTTCAAGTCGATTTGAAAAGTTTAGGATCGAAATTTGATCTAGGATACAGCAAGGAAAGCATCTGGATTGGCCTTTAATAATTGGATCTAGACAAATATGTTCCCAAATGTCGCATGTTAGATTAAAAAAAAAAAGCGAAATGCTTGAGACAATTAGAATGAAATGATTAAACTGGTATAATTTTATATAATGTTATGATAACGGTAAAAAGTAACGCAACTCTTATTTAGAATGAGAAAACCTAAATTTCTTCCTGGTGCTAGCGAATCAATACAGCAATCCATCTAATTGTGAGAAGAATAATCTTGCATTCTTCTTGACGGTTAGAGTGTCTGCTCTCGACTCAATCGGATGCGGGTTCGAATCCAGCCATGGGCATGGATGTTTGTGATTGTCTGTGGATGTACTAGTGGTGGTGGTGGTCAGCGGTAGATGGCGTTGGTGTACTTGCGATCAATTGGTGGATTGTGAGTGGTGGAAGCACAGTTGTTGAGTAGATGCCCTCCCTCGATGAGTCTTTGGACTCCCTGAAGGTGACAAATAATAACAATAAACCAATCGTTATTCGAAACGAGTCTACAGACCTAAATACTAGTATTACGCCAAAATTGAACATGAAGAATTCATTTTACTAGATACAAATAACTGCAACTCTTATTACTGCTCTCAGTTATACGGACTACGTTGTTTCTAATTCTTCAAACGTTGTGCTCTTCAATTCAAGAATTGCTATCCAATTCTAAATTGGTCACATGTGGTAAGCGGCCAGTTGTATGATTTACAGCCATTAGATTTTGCTTGGTTGTTTCGATTCAGTATTACGACACTAATGTTTTGGAACATGCAGAATCCTAGGGATTTACTATTTTGTTTTACTTCGGAATTTGCTATTTTGCTTTTACTTAGGGATTTACTAGTTTACTAATTGCTTTATTGTACAAAGCAATTTATTTTATGAAGTTTTTCGTAAGAAAAAACCCTGCCACAGTTGTATCAAACAGGCCAGGGTACTTATCTTTAAAGATATTGAATGAATATTTCTCGCATCATTCACAATATTAAACTGCTGTATAAGATTAAGGACACAAAAATACAAAAGTTATATTTTTTTCTTTCTACAAGGCAAACAATCTAGAAAAAATTAATAAAATGAAATTTTGGATTATTTTATTTCGGCATTGTTCCATTATAATTCTAAATTTATTTCGTTTAAAGGCGATTATTTTCCTCCAAAGGCTATTATTTTCCCCTTTTTATTTTCGTTTAAAGGCTGTTATTTTCGTATAAAGGCTATCACCTATTGCGGTCGGAAGCGAAACTATTTTCTTATGCAGAAATTAGTTTTGCATTTTGCAAAACTTGCAAATCAGTCGAAAGGGCGCAGACTCTGAAATGGTATAACACCCTACTTCAGGGGGTTAGTTGTTCTCTCGTTGTAGGTAGTGAAATTGACAAAAGACGATTGTGTGCACATTCAATACCATGACTAATATTCAAGATGTATACAAAAGGTAAATTTTGCTTTGAACAGATTATCATTCAAGAAAATGAAATTCACCATTAATGATAGATTATGACGCTTGAAATTCATTGAGTACTAGACTTCATCCAAAGCACAATCCAACTTTTATCCTTGTTTGTATAAATTCCATTTTAATTACACGGCAATTTTATTGAATACGGAAATACAAGAGTAGGCGTATTTAAATAAATTATGAAATCTACTTTATTCTACTGCTATTTTCCTCTTATTTCTTTATTTCAAATGTTTCCTCAGATGCATAAAGTGTGCTAGGATATCAAATGCAAATTTTGGTAAAAAATAATCCCTAAGGATAATACCTTTCAAGAGCATACCTCCCTAATAAAACTAATAATTTATTTACTATTATCCTTGAAGCATTCTCTCATCAACAATTATATCGTTCAATTTTCTATGTATATTGGATAACCCCTTGGTGATGTAATTTCTCATTCTACCAGTTTTCATATTTAATACTCAATTTCCCGAGTATTTGTTTTGTACGTTGCTGGAGCACATAATTTATGATAACAATATAATTTGCTATTGACTATTGCATTTGTATATTAAGCTTTACATGAAGGAGTCTGGTAACATAATGAATTATACATCATATATTTTAATGCACAGATTACATTTTACATGTCATCCCTTAAGAAAAAAGTGTTCATGTTTCTCTGATGTCAGTTCAGTTTCCTAATATAATTTAGTGCATTATCATTCCTATTTTACAGAAACTTGTGGACCGTTATGAAATTCTTAAGAACTATTGAAGATGTCCATTCAGCAAATGTAGAAACAATCTTCAGAAATATTTCAGGGTCATTATTCAAAATATTCCCGAAGTTAGAAAATTATTATGTAATACAAAACAAAATATATAATCAACAAATACTTGATGTTTGTTGTGAAGTTATTCTTTCATTTTTTGAGGTCAGTAATGATATATAATTTGAACTAGAGATTTACAAAACAATTATTCAAACATAGCTGATAGCAATAATAATTTTAAAAACTAATTATTACACTTCAACTGGAAAAAAACAGCTAAACTATATAGTGAAACAATGTCACACCACCTTTGAATATATATATATATATATATATATATATATATATATATATATATATATATATATATATATATATATATATATATATATATATATATATAATAGAATTTGTAACACCTACTTGAGAATAAAGGGCATTTCATGCTTTTGTGATTTTCTTTATGGTTTTAATCTAAACATACAGATTGATAATTAATTTGAGCATACGAATGCTGTACACATAGATATTTTTCAAATAAAATATGGGATGAATCTATAAAATTGAGCATCCTTTCGCCTAACATGAAATCCAAATCAGAATTTGGATTTCATGTTAGGTGAAAGGTTAATTGAAAATAAATTGAAATATTTTGTGAATAGTGACGAACACGAATTAGATAAAAACCTGGGATAGAAATAAAAGATCCATAATTTAAATTGGTTAAAACATTTCATTTAAAGGCTCATTTAAACCTAAGATATAGGTGGTTAAACTAAAATGCAAAACATTTGTATATTGAAAGTGTCAATCTGATTTTTAAAAACTAGATTTTAATTTAATCCCGTGAGAGATATCGAAAGAACTTTTACAATGCGTTTCACTGAAGGAGAGTCAGCCAATCTGGTACGATGTGTTAACATTTGCGACAGAGTAAAATGATCCAGGGAATATACACATTAACTAAACTAACAGTGCAAATTGGAAAGATCGTCCTGTCACCTCATGAATCAAGTACCGGTAACATAGATACTGCAGTCTATTGTTATTGCCACACACAAATAGATGACAGGATAGAATGAAAAGCCATATTTCCCCCTCATCATCTTCAGTTTCCTGATTTGTACATGTTCAGTCTCCTACGACAACACTACACGATTAAATTTATATTATTATTAATCGACTATCCAAACGTTTCTTCCATATCAATCTGTTGCTTATCAGCACTCCCATATTGTCATATCTAACATTTCTTGCTTCTAAGACACTTCTGACTGAATCTATTCACCTAGATCTTGGTCGCCATTTGGGTCTCTTTCCTTCCAAGTTGTGTTGTTGTCAACACATCTCCTATACTACCTTCTATTAGATTTGCTAATCTAATCTCGCAGTACGGACACCTTTTACTCATAATTAGAAAATTTCATATGGATGTTAAAAAATATATTTTTTTAAAAATCATAGTTCTTCAGTCCTCCATGTGTAAGGTAATTGGTTATCCTTTACGTTAATTTTGCGCTAGTTTAATTCAAAATAAAGAACAAATCATTCATACGAAGTGGTCTCTTGTTACTTTAATTATATGATTTTATTATGACAAAATAGAAATCCAGTAAATAAATTGAAAATAATCAAATAATTGTCAATTATTGAATACACCAACAAGAGCCTTACTTATTAAATTAGTTTACAAGAAATTGAACTGTGATTTGACCTTTAAATAGCAATTATGTATTGGCATTCTTCGCACATCTGGGAAATGTGACAAAAGTATAAATTATAGATTACTGTTTTGAAGTAATTCACGTAACTTATTTTATTCTGTAAAGGACGAGAAGTCAAGTCTCTTAGTCTGATTCTAAACTGCAATTTTGTGCTCTCTTTTGTGTCAAAATTAATTTTTTTTTTGCTAGAAAACAGTGATAGTTTTTTAAATAAAACCTTAAAAGTCAACATTAAATAAAACCAATAGCTATTTAAGATAATATATTATTGATAAAGAGAGAATCAAACAAGATCAGATCAGTTCAGAATCAGGCTAAACTCCTTCGCTACCTTTGGAGAATAAAATACGTAAGTGAATTACCGCGATAAAGCAATCTATAATTTATACTTTTGTCGCAATTCCCAGCTGTGCTACTATGGAAATTCTTAATTTTATTCTTTTATTATTTTTTATGTGTCCATACACGAGAGGTTGGTTGATCGACATATAGTATATTAGTACTGCATATGGGTGGTGGGTTGGGAAAAGAAAAACCTGTTTACATTTGATTTAGAAGCCTGCATATTGTATTCCTTGGGAAATACATCAATGGAGCCAGTTTCACTGTATAGCAGTAGCAGGGATGAAGGAGGAGGAAAAGTTTGTTCTGTGAGTTTCAAATTGTACTGTGAAGGGAGGTTCGGCGGCAGATGCAAGTGTTTCACCCGGCCCAGCACTGAGTGGTGGAATTATTGATGCTATTTCAGATGAACATCTGCCGTGCAAATATTTAAAGAATACAAATTGCAGAGCTCACTCTCCTCACCCCTAACTTTCAAAGCGTGAAAGTTGGGGAGGGGGGTGAGCTGACAACAGATAGCTCATTTATCAATTTAGTTGCCATCCTCTATTCTGAGTCAAGCATTTATTATTATTATTATTATTATTATTATTATTATTATTATTATTATTATTATTATTATTATTATTATTATTATTATTTCGGGCAACTCCAAGGAGTCGACAGACTCATCGAGGGAGGCCCTAACATCATGTCAAGAACAACTATTCGACATTCACACAGTATCTATCATACCTCGCCTTGAACTCATTCACAGTCATAGCACCCACAACATACTCTGGCAGCTTATTCCACTCATTCACCACTCTCCAAGTAAAAAACCTAGCTCTAACACCCCTGCTAACCACATTCTTTCCCAGCTTCCATGTATGGCCCCTAGTCCTCCCACCACCAGTCCTATTTTCAAAAATATCTTCTGGATTAATCTTATAGTAACCCTTCAGTAATTTGAATGTCTCAATCATATCACCCCTTTTCTGCCTACAACCAAATTTTGCAACGCACAAATCTTCAACCTGTTCTCATAAGGTTCATTCCACAGACCTGCTCTCACCTTGGTCACTCGTCTCAGGATCCTCTCCATTTTTTCCCCATCAAGAAGAAACCCTGGCGCCCATATCTGGGCACAGTAGTGTAGATGGGGTCTTATCAAGGTTCGATAAAGAGGAACAATAACTTGTTTGTCTCTGCTTGTTAAAGTATTTTTCAGAAGCCAAGTGATTTGATGAGCTGATTTAGCCACTTTTGCGATGTTCCCCCTAAACTTCAACTCCCTATCCACCAACACTCCCAAATTCCTGGCCTCATCAATCTCCTGGAGAACGGTTCCACCAATGTGATATACTGCTGCTAATCGTTTCAACCCAAAATACACTTTGAATTTTAAATTTGAATTTTGAATTTTAACCTTACACTTTGCCACATTAAATTGACATCCATTTTCCTTAGCACAGTCATCCAAACTATCCAAATCATCTTGCAAAATTTTGACATCCTGTACACTCACAATTGCTCAACCCAACTTTGCATCATCAGCAAACAAGTGAACGCTTCCTCTCAAATCCTTTCATATATCGTTAATGAACAAATTGAAAAGTTGTGGTCAAAGAACAGAACCCTGTGGCATACTACTAGTCACAAGCCGTCTTTTGGACTCAACTCCTGAATAAACCACTCTCTGGTATCTCTCCATCAACCACCCTCTTATCCATCTCACCAACCTTATATCCATCCCTATCTGCTCCAGTTTACTGATTAGAGTTTCATGTGGTATCCTGTCAAAGGCCTTGGCAAGGTCCAGTAGAATCACTGTAAACCCATTACCCTTATCCAGTTCAGCCGTCTCTGTGTTATAAAACGTGAGCAAGTTACTGAGGCATGATCTACCCTTCACAAAACCATGTTGTCCCCCATACAGTATCCCATTTTCATCTATCCAATCCTGTATTCTTCTCTTGACTAATTTCTCCAAGACCTTCACAATGATTCCTGATATGCTATTCGGTCGGTAATTTACAACAGCAATCTTGGAACCTCCTTTATACAGTGGAACTATTTATCCATCTTTCCACCCCCTCGGGACTAACCCAGAGCCGAGATTCAAATTAAACAAAATGGGCAAGGGTACTGACAATTCCTTAGCCGCTTCACGTAGATACGAGCTGGTATACCATCCAATCCCACAGATGTATTGACATTGAGGTTTTGCAATAGACTACTCACCTCCGCTTCATTCACCACAATTCCCGTATAATCTATAGGTCCATTCATTTCTGCATTGTCACCACTTGGATGATATATTCTTGCAAAGTGCTCGCTCAGTAATTCAATTATATCAACTGATTCGGTTACCTCCCTATCATCGGCATTCTTTAAAATCATTCTGCCATTTCCATTTTTCCTTTTACTTTCAACATATCGAAAAAACTGTTCGGGATTCTCTTTAGCCTGCATGGCCAATGTTGTTTCATAATCCTTTTTTGCTTTTCTTACCACACTCGTTACCTTTCTGGCCTGCGCTTTATACCGTTCATGTGCCTGCTGGTCACCTTTCTCCTTAAATTCCCTCCACAGTTGTTTCTTTTTTTTGCAGCTCAAGCTTAATGGTGTTATTCATCCATTTAATCCCTACTTGATTTATTATTCGGACTCTAGGTATAGAGTCAGCCATTGCTTCATGCAAATAATTTTTTGCCGCCTCCCATGCACTATCAACATCCAGCCCTTGCAGTTTTACATGCCATGGCACTGGACCAATCAAACTCCTAAGCTTGTCATACTTACCAGTCTGATAATTCCACATGTACCCTGTCTTAGTTGTAAATTCCACGCCTTTAGCCACCTCCCAAGTCAATACACTATGATCACGCTCACCAATTGGTGGCAACGTGGTCACCTTCGCTACAGCCAAATTCTCAGATGCAATTACTAGGTCAAGCCCTCTCTGACCGCTAGTATTTTCAATTGCATGCTGTCGCAGATAGTTATCCCTTAATAATCGCATAAAATCCAATTCCTCCCTCCCATATGTCCTCTCCTCCTTCCAATCAATGTTACCATAGTTGAACTCTCCCATAATAATTACCCTCCTTCCACTCATTTCATCAATTTGTTTATTCATACTATCTCCACCATCTATTCCATCACCTGGTCTATAGCAGCACCGAACTATATATTTTGTTCTGCTAGTTTCAATCTCACACCAAATAGCCTCAAATGTGCTCTTTTCTCTATCCTGCAGTTCCATTTCTATTCTCCTTTTGGGAGAGCTTTTAGGAGCCCACTCCAAATGTGAGAGTAGTATTCGAGTAGTTACGCGAATTTTTGAATTCTATAAAGTTAACAGCTGTTTATAGGTTAAGTGACGTCTTAAACGAAAGGGAAATCCTAGTTTTTGTGGAAGGTGATGGTGCAATGGGTGTGATTTGGTTATGTCAGAAAAGGCTTAATGTCAGGGTAATTCCAAGAAGAAAATCTAATCTTGTCTGGATATTTGAAATAAAGTTTTGTGAGAAATAAGACTGAACTAGGTTTTACTAGCATTGAAATTGATGGAGTTATGTGAGTTCAATTGGAGAATGTCTTGGAAATCAGAACTGAGATCAGTGGTGGTTGATGTTCTGTAGGTTGGGGTGAGTTGTGTAGAGTGAGGTTTGTCAAATGAAAGGGATTAGTGCAATGTGTTTTCATTTGGGTTTGATGTCAAATGAAGTACGTCATGATATACAGAAGGAAGAAGGTTGGTGAGAGAACAAAACCTTGTGGAACCATCAATTAATGGTTTGATGATTTTCTCCATCACTTTAGTTTGGACTAAGGTGAGTGAGATAGATCGGAAGGTAGATGGCAGTGATCTGTAGCCTTTCGTTGGAATTGGTTCAATGGCTGGAATGACTCGAAGGCCTTTACCATTATCAATTATGTGTACATTAAAGGAAACGTGTTAGGCTGGGAGATTAACGTTTTCTGTGGGTGAAGATGCAATAGATCCATCTAGATATGATAGCGGTTGGAACAGTGTTGAGCAAAGGTTACGACCAATTGCTTTGGCAGGAGACCAAAAGGCGCCACTTCCATTTGGGAAGAACTGCAGGTTTACTGATTTTTTTCTAGTTAAATTCTGTTTTGGAAGCATAGATAATTTTCTTGCGTCTGTTGTGGACTTCAGTATAATCATTGAAGGAAGATAGAGTTCTTGATTTGAGCTAGTTGTGGTATGCTTGATTTTTCATTTGTACAGACTTGGCACATCTTTTGGAGAACCATTGTTTAGTTAGGGGATAGCAGTTCAGAGAAGCGAGGGGGATATATGTTTCCATGCCAGCGAGGATTACTTTGGTGATACGTTTAGTGCGTATGTTTGGATTGGAAGTCTGGAAACGATAGTCCAACCATGGAAATAAAGCACAGAAGTCATGGACTCTGTCCCAATGGTAAACTAGTCTTGTGTGGGAGTGGTCAATATCGCGGTCAGAATAACCGAGGGAGCTCACTACATTCACTGTGTATTTGAATGGTCGTTGATAAGGAAGAGATGTAGGGTACTTGAGGAGTGGTTCATGTTATCTTGTATTTTGGTTGGTATGTGAACAATTTGTCTAAGGTCTTTAATGATGGCAACATTTTCAGTATCTCTGCCTGCAAGATGTAGGAGGTAAGCAAGTTGGTGATATGGGCATCAAAATCTCCTATAAAAATGATTTCGCAATTCGAAGAGTGGGACTGGAGAAATCAATTTTTAAGGAGAAGGAAATTAAGGGGGCGCTCAGAGTGGTTTGAGTCATTAGAAGAGCGATAGCGACAGCAAATGAATTTGACTGAATGGGGAAGGGATATTTTCAACAAAAAAATTCAAAGATGGGAGATTCTAGGCTTCGTGCTCTCTAGCAAGGTAAGTCGGAGCAGATGTATACAGAGACCCTACCTTTGGGTCGAAAGACGTTACACAGTGTGTAGGTTTCGAAGGTTTAGATGATTGATAGTGCTGAGAGAGGTGAAATTTGTGTTTTTTCTAAAACGAATAGGTGCGGTTTGGATGACTAAAGATGGTAGTGGACATTACTAAGGTTGGGGTTGAGTCCACCTATTTTAGTGAGGTGATGTGCAAGGTTCTGCGGGATGTATTGGATTGCAAGGGACATTGCACATTTTCTAAGCAGTGCCTGCATACTGGTCTCCATGGTGGCTGCTAGTGATGTCATTTAATTTTTGCACATTTAACTTGTTCTTAGTTGGCGATCCAACAATGCTCTCCATTTTGCCCCATATCTTCAAGTTGTCTTCGAAGATGGCGTCCTCGTTTCCTCTGGTTAAATATTAAGTCAGGTCGAGCAAGTATGTGCTATTGGGTGCAACTGTCCTTTAAGTTTATTTATCGCGTTATTAATTCAGATGTGTTTATCGCTGTGTCACAGGTCACTTATCGCCATGGGACTTGCGACTTGCAGGCAGGTGCATGGCTAACCAGCGGTCCCAGAGCTAAGTATGATCTATTTCAAAGCTTTTGGTCATACGTTTCTCTAACTCTTCCACTTCCTGCTTCTATCCTCATACTAACATTCTTCATAATGGATATTCTTTACTTAAAACTTTCTTTCTGTCTGTCTCTTTTCTTGCTTACTAACCCCAGGAGGAGGTCCTCCATTCTCCCTGAAGCTATTAGAGTACTTGAGGGCTAGGGGTGTTTCCTCCTCTTTCAACTAACCACTAATAGTTATAGTAGTGGGCAGCAGTGCTACTTGTACTATCCTCCTGTAGCATACATGTTACAATACTGCGATGTGGAAGGCAAGGGTAAACCTCCACATTACATCCTCAAGTAAAAGCAGCATTGGAAGTTAAAAATGAAGTCAAGATCGGCGATGGAGCTTTCACTGAAGGAGTCATGCCCGGCAGGAGAAATAACCACTCTTCTCAAGTCGACAGCCAACGAAATCCTGGTACGTATTCAAAAGTGAAGACAAGAAATAAGCTGAATATTGGAACATGGAATGCAAGAGGACTGCTAGAACCAGTTAAAATAGAAAATGCGAGAAAAGAAATGGAAAGACTTGAAATAGACATTCTGGGCATTGATCAGACGAGATGGGAGGAACAGGGTGATTTATGGAGTGGAGAAGTTCGGATAATATATTCAGGACAAAATATGGGGTTGCAATAATGCTTCATAAAAATTTGGAAAGTTAATCACTGCAATAATTAGCCATAGTGACAGAATCATGGCAATAAGCATTCAAAATGAACCACTAAACCTCAATATTATAATGGTCTTCATGCCAACATCACAACATAGCAATGAAGAAATAGAAGAAATTTATGAACAAATAGAAGAAATCTAGAGCAGCTTTAAAGACAGAGACAATACAATAATAATGGGAGATTGGAATGTTATAGTGGGAGAAAGGAGCAATGATAATGTTTCAGGAAGATTTGGTCTTGGACGTAGGAATAAAAGAGGAAAGCAATTAATAGAATTTTGTACACAAAAACAGTTATTATAGCAAATACACTATTAAAAGTTCCATTACAAATTCATCAAATCAGTTATTGAAAAATGCAGAAAAAGAAAAAAGAAAACATTGGATGACAGATGAAATACTTGGTCTTATGGATGAAAGAAGAAAATATAAAAATGCTATTAAAGAAGAAGATATTGCCAAATACAAAAAATATCTTAAAAATCAAATTACAAGAAAATGTAGACAAGCCAAAAACGAATACCTGGAAGAACATTGTAATAACATAGATGAATTATTTAAAAAGAAAACATAGAGAGAACCTATAAAGAAATTAAAAAATTGACTTAAATTTAATAAGACCAGCAAAAACAATGCCATCAAAGATGAAAATGGAAAATTACTAATAGAATCTGAGAATACATTAATGGAATGCAAGAATTATCTTGAAAATCTCTATAATGGCGACGAACTTGATGTTGATATCAGCATAGAAAATCAAAATGAAGATAATCTAGGACCCCAAATAATGCGAGAAGAATTTGATAAAGCACTGTCCGAAATGAGTAAGGGAAAAAGTCCAGGTGTAGACAATATTCCTATAGAACTGCTACAAAATCTAGGTGCTGAGACAAAAACCTTACTCTATCAATTAATAGCCCAAATCTATGATAGAGGAGAAATACCAAAGGAGTTTATGAAATCAACCATAATATCAATACCAAAAAAGAATAATGCAAACAAATGCAGCCAATTTAGAACGATAGCTTTAATCCCACATGTTAGCAAAATTCTGCTAAAAATTATTCAAAATAGAATTTATTTAAAAATAGATTGACTATTGGATAAAGACCAATTTGGATTCAGAAATAATAAAGGAACAAGAGAGGCAATACTCTGTTTAAGAACAATAATAGAGAGAATATTAGAGCTTAGTCAAAATACTTACATTTACTTCCTTGATTTAGAGAAAGCGTTTGATAAAGTAAACCAGAAAATACTCCTAAATTGTCTAACTAATATCGGCATAGATTTGAGGGATAGGAAAATAATTTATCAAATTTACAAAAATCAAAATGGACGGATTAAAATCAATGATAAGGAGAAAATAATAAATATCAGGTGTGGATTAAGACAGGGATGTATACTTTCACCACTTTTATTTAATTTATTTATTGAAAAGGCCATTCAGGAAACTAAAGATAAAATAAATAGTGGCATAAAGATAAATGGTTAGCAAGTCATGTGTATAAGATTTGCTGATGACATAGCCCTTGTAGCAGAAAACAGAAGAACGTTAAAACCAATGCTAGAATTACTAAATAATAACCTTGAAAAATATAAAATGAAAATCAACACAGATAAGACTAAAATCATTGTTACAGGCAAAATCCATATCATTACAGAGCATATAGACATCAGCGGGGAACAAATAAAACAAGTGAAAAGCTTTAAATATTTAGGTAGCCTAATAACAGAAGATGGCAGAA
Organism: Typopeltis vanoorti; assembly: GCF_054136105.1. Lineage (NCBI taxonomy): Eukaryota > Metazoa > Arthropoda > Arachnida > Uropygi > Thelyphonidae > Typopeltis > Typopeltis vanoorti. The sequence continues at coordinate 64,509,744 of NC_143567.1, read as the reverse complement.
CAAGAGAAGACATAAGATCAAGAATAAGCCAAATTCTCTAAGATGAAAAGCATTTTAACAGGAAACCTCAACCTACAATTGAAAAAAAATAGTAAAGACATTGATATGGAGCATTGCACTGTATGGATGTGAAACCTGGATTCTAGACAGAGAAGATGTAAAAAGATTGGAGGCTTGTGAAATGTGGTACTGGCGCTGCATGAACAAAATAAAATGGACAGAAAAAAAAATCAAATCAACAAATCCCGAGAGAGATAAACGAAACAAGAACTCTAATAAAATCGATCAAAATTAGAAGGGATAGGTGGTTTGGACATATACTTCGACATGATGGACTTGTGAAAAGAATAACTGAAGGCAAAATAGAGGGGGAAAAGAAGAAGAGACAGACCAAGGAAAAGCTTTCTTGACCAAGTCAAAGACAGCACGGGTTTGAGGAATTACCCGGAGGTTAAGAAGAAAGCCAATGACAGAGCGGAATGGAGGAAATTGCTGCTGAGCTACCAGTCCCAAGACTAATGCAGCTGATGATGATGATGACAGGTCACTTTCCTGAGACGGGGAAATTTCGTTCCTTTTATTTTTGGGTGCTAAACGATGGCATCTGACGATATTTTTGGAATCGAAGTTGAATTCTCCTGCTAATTTGCTGATGTTTTCTTTGAATGATTTAACATTCTCCGTCCGAAAGTTCTAAACAACATCTCCTGTTTTCGGTCTCGATCGACTCGGGTAGAGTTGAGGTAAATTAGTTTGCAGAGTTGATTGATGTGACAGGGTTCAGTTGCGATGGAGCACTGATCGTCGAGTACCTCGATCACAGTATTAATGTGTTGTTCAAGATTTTCGACCCTTTAGCCTAAGTTCTGTAGATTTTTTAGAAAGAGCCCCCATGTAAACACCCTTTCAATTACTTTCTGGAACCTTCCGAAGTAATAAGTATTCCCCCAACCATTATTCAATTGCAGATTCAGTATCACTAGTTTATTTGTATGTAACACATCGTAGAATCTCTTCTTAAATGCATTTATATATTTTGTGGTTTGCGGTTCGCAGTGTGTTTACATTTAATTGGATTGCGTTATGCCCTCATACCGTATTGAGGTTACATTCTATATGGTGTGCAACTAGAAAGGTTTTCTCCTTCGATTCCTTATTTTGAACATTCATAGATACACATCTTGAAAACAAAAGTCCACGGACTCCATCATAAGAGGTAAAAGCAGCCATGTGCTCTACTTAATACGATGTAGGACTTCACTTCACTACGATTATAGCAGCAATCCTACGCATGCTTTGCACAAACGCACGGTAGCCATCAATGGGAATATTGCCACATTCTTCCTGTAAGCATGTAATGAGGACTTGAGTTGGAAGTCCCTTGACCACACCCGACACTCCAGTTTATCCTAATACATTCCATAGGGTTGAAATCATGGATCAGTGGAGGATAGTCAGAGGAGGATAGTGAGCAACTTCATGTCCAAAAATACGCGGATACACCATCAACCTTATGACAGTGCATTTTTCTTGCTGCAGTATACAACGGTCAGTTGCGTATAAATTAAAAAAACTAAAAAGCATTGCATTGTTCTGAATGCTGATATTTTTCTCGGAGTTCAATTTTCGTGTAGCACACAAACGGAGATCCCAGGCGAAACGAGGAAAATGCGAATCCTCTCATCACATTGCCACCTCCGAATTTCATAGTGGGTAGAGACGTTCAGCGGGCATCCGACACACCACCATCTACTCGATAGAGAACATAGGGTAATGCTTCACTTCATAAAACAGCTTTCCCAGGTTCCACGTCCCACTGTACACGTCTTTTGGGCCACTGAGGACGACGCATACATCTTCGGGTAACGTAGTGCTTGCATTTTGCGATCCTCTCATGGAAATCCCCATAATGTAAGACTGTTTACTGAATGTTTTTGTGCAGATTATTATTCCATTCGATGGTTCGAACTCCACATTTAAACTTTCGGCCTGGGAATGGCAGTTTTAACATATTATCCTACTTTGCACCCTATTCGGTGAGTGTGATGGGTCATCTATTTCACGTAGCAATTGCAGCTGATTCCCTGCGCTTCCAGTGTGACTGTTCTCCAGTGTAGTATCTCGAACTGGTTACCAGTGATTGAGCAATTTGTCAACAATATTCCAGAAAGAGAGAAAGCTAGCAACATGGTATCCTAGGAAAATATCTCTTTGAAACTCCTTCAGTACCCTTGCTCTCACTTATGAGCATCATAATCCTCCAATCTCTACCGGGTGCAAACATCTTATTCGTTAGACGGGACGATACGCCTTTCCCATGGAGAAGTATGTTATGTTTCTTCGAAGCAGCATATATGAAAATGTATACACTCTTTCCAAATAAGGAAAGTAGCAATGGGAGAAGGAGGCAGTAAAAACATTTTATAGTAAACCGAAATATCATTGAAATGAATCAAGCAAGAGTGAAAATATCATAACCATTTCAAGACGGTTTTACAAATGGCACATACGGAGCATGGTAGTAAATTTTGCACCAGAATTTTCTTTTAGATGGGAAGGAGCCTATTCTAATTCCATATAGAATTCGAAGAACCTTTAAAGGACTTTTCAAATGAAGGCATGTTAGTTGTTCCCATAACGGGGGTCAGTTTTTGATTGTATAAAATGAATCCCCTGGTAACACGCTTGACAACTGAATTCATAACCGTAATCGAAATATGTCTTCATTAAAGGCTTAGAATTCCAATGTTGATTGACCGGTGGAAGTGGCGTTTGCATTCATAGCGATAGGCTACTGGAAGAAAGACATTACAATCTCAATTCTAATAGTCGTCTAGAGAAACCTTTTGATTACTTTGTTCCGCGGGTTCTAGGGATTGTCAGTGTCTAGAACCCGTGAAAGAAAGGGTACGGTTTTTTTTTTTTACTCATAAACCGAAAACATGGACCGTACCATTTTCACTATTTCAGATAATAAAGTATTGCGATAGGATTAAGGAGCACGAGATGACAGAATATTTCTTTCATCGATTTAAAGGATGCCGCTTACAATTTGTGAAAATCTTGGCCCAGCTATTTATGATTGGCTATGGTGAATTCTCAACCACTTCCCTAAGCCTCCAAAGAGTTAGATAAGCTTAAAAGGGTCTCGTATTCTCCTTATAGTGGAATAAAATTCTAACGAATTTTTTTCTGTCATGGCTTTACGCAGATGAACTACTTAACATGATGTATACCTGTTTTTTGGAGAAACTTTTTTGCAAAGGATTAATATCCATGGTCGTATATTTTGAAAGTGGAAAGCACAATCCGTTCTTATTATTATTCCTTCTGAAGTATTTGACCCAAACCACAGATGGTTGAAAATCTACTAAATCCATCCTTTCTATAGTGATTGGGATGAAGCCCAAATGGAGTAAACTTCTTTTGAATCCGAAATAATCGTCAAGAATTTATGATTGCTAAAGTGTTCTCTGTGAACAATCGCATTGGTGTCATTACTACGCAATGCTTAAAATGAAAATTATTTATAGTTCTCAATAGTTTAATTAACAAAACAAATAATACTCTACCATATTTCCTTTCTACACATAATTGGCTTTAAATCCAGCTATGCTAGGAATTGTACACAGTTAATAGCAATAAATGTAAATACCGTTTATAGAAAAGGTAGACATTTCTACATTCGATGTACAATACGTGAAGTAAAAATACATTTTTTTCTTAGTACATATTTATTCTTGTTTGTATTTTGTTAGGTAAATTAATTTACGTGATGAGTATGGTCCTAAACACCCAGAAAATTAGACTGCATTATTAAAAACAGTAAAGGAGATACAGAGCAGCGAGCGAGCGAGCGAGCGAGAGAGAGAGAGAGATAGAGATACAACAAAAAGAAAGATCTGGTATTCTTTGGTGTGAACAACAAAGTATGGTATAAACAAATGTTCTATTGTACAATATATATTACATATATTTTCAAATGCGTGTAATCAGTGTGTGTATGAGAGAGTATGGGTGGATGGATGGATGCGTGTCTGTCTGTCTATTTCACGCTAAAATTAAACTGAATAAATTTGTGTAGTGAGTTCATTAAATAACGATACATAGCTGGGAATGGGGAGGGGAGTCTGAAGAAAATGAATGTGATCAACATAAGATATTTAGATTGTTGTTGTAGTGGTGATGCTATGTGTTTGTTAATTCGATTTCTAATTTTAATAATGTACGGATGACCTTATTTGGACTGAATGCGTTGTGTCAATTATAACTTTGCAGATGTTGTATATTGTGTGACAGATTCCTGAGCGATGTGGTTATGGTACGAGATGATCTCACACAGCTGCGCACTATAAAAGTTGCTACCCCGCTTAGTTATGCAGAAGGACATGTTATGAGATAGGAGTTTGTATTGTATTATTACTTTTTGTTTTTATTGTAATATATTATTAAGAAACCACAATTACGAAATAATACTATTAGTTCTTAATAGTATATAGTGTGTTGTTATGCTGAGAATGTTGTTCTTTGTATTCTAAGATGTTTTCCGGATAGGAATGGTGTATATTTGAATGGTGTATATAGGAATGGTGTATATTTGCCGTTCAAAGCACCGTTGCAAAGACTCTTTGGTGTATTATTTCTAAATTTCCTACATGAATATTTTCTACATTGCAAGCAACGTATACGCTGATAGCTTATTACCCTTTCACGAAGTCCGTGATTTACGAATTTTTCAACCTTTATCGGCATAATCACTTTTCAGCAATTGTGTGAGATGTGTTAAGCAATGTTTATTGTGTTTAGTTCAATCGAGGTGGCTGTTATAAAGAGACTGAGGTTTTAGCTTATGTTATGAGTGTGATTTCGAAACATAGATACCTACAATAGTGGTTGCAGTTGTAAGTGTGATTTTATCGTGAAATAACTGAATTGAAAACGCGGTGTTTTCAATTCAGTTATTGAAAACCGCGTGGTGCTTTCAATAACTGAATTGAAACACCACGCGGTATCATCTGCACATTGCTATATTTGATTATTTATTGTATATATTCATCATTCTGGATTGAATAACAATCCCGAGCAATATCGCTTCTTCAAGATCTTCATTTCACTTGTATCCGTGAAAATGACACGTGCCCAATTTTGTTCCTGATGTTTTGTCTTCTGTTATGTGAGCATATATCAACATCCGATGTAATTCGGATGTTGATATATGCTCCAAAATCACAAAATCACTATTCAACGTTTCTTTCTTTCATTTCAATATCTCATTTGCAACAGCCTTCCCTAATGATGTTTTCCTAATGAATATAATTTCCTGAAAAGCATCATTATATTCCTTTCCTTTCATTCCTCACTTGACCACATATGGCATTCTCCTGTTAATGATCGTGGAAAGTTGATGTATACATATATATACTGAAATCAGTACCTTCAAGACGAGTTCTATGATACACATAAAAATTGTAGAGATCGAAACTTAAACTGGTCATCAAACCACGACTGTGTGGTATATAAACAGGTTATCAAACTTCAACATCCTTTCCATTCGCAAAAGGTTGAAAGAGGAAGATAGACATTTTTCTATCGATAACTGGTTATCAATACAAAATTGTGCATTTCGACTAACAAACTGCTAATTTGTAGCAAACAATATCAAACTATTAGATGAAGGTTATTTATGCTTTCATTGTCATCCCCAATCACTGCTGTAGTTCGGTGCAATCATTTTTAGTACTTATCACTTTTCTCACCGTCTTTGATATTCTTTCAGATTTTCTTGAATACACTGTGACCATTTAATTAACAGAAATTAACGAATTTCTGTTAATTAAATTATTTAAAATTTTTCAAACATACGAAATATGCAGAACCGAAATTCAAATAAATAAACGCTTTCTCATTGTATGGACAAACGATTTTAAAGTTGTTTCCTTAATATGTAAAAACCAAACTTTCTCCAAATAACAATTCTTACAGAAAGGATATCATCTTATGCAAACAAGGAAACACTAACGCCAGAAAATTCTGATTGATATGCATTTACTCCCGTCTCATATTTTATTCTAGATTGGTGATGACTTTGGTTAAACAAAAATCTTGTGTTGTATTCAAATCCAGGAAGCGAAGAATATTTCCGATCATTTTCAAAAGAGATAGCGCTTGCTTTTCAGATAGGAAGACATTCTTTTATTCTAAAAACCGGGAAACCCTATTAGAGGAATCCTCAAAATTTTCAGACAGCATAAGATGGAGATTCAATTTATAAAAGTTTCATAAGTAGTAACGAAGATGAGTTACACTAAAAAAAGCCATTGAGTGTAAGAGAATACAAAAGTTGCGAAACAAATTACGAACAGAAAGGTAAAGTTGACTAATAACAATTTATCAGTATCACTCAGCCTTACTAAATTTCTTAAAACCTGACCCATTCAAATATGTAATCACGACTGACGCTTAAACTAAATTACCATCGAAGGCACGGATATCGCCGTTTCCCCAATTTGATAAAAATATTCGTGTTGTAAAGTTTGTCATAGTCATAATAACTATCAGGACTGCAATAGGAAAGCTTAAACACGTAGACTCTCTCTTCTCTTATGCAGTTTCTCATTCTCCCTTGTTAACAGGTCAAGAATTCAATTACTGCAGAGTAGCAAGTCGTAATCTTCATTCCATGACGCTAACACTCATTTATACTCATTCTGATAAGCTATAGGAGGGGACAAAATGAGTCTGAGATGGATGGTAACCTACGATTATCTTAATCTCCAATAATCGTGTTATTCTCTACTTGCAGCGGGATATGTTTCCTCCTCCTTTTGGCAGATACGAAGGAAATAATTTTAAATTATTTTATACACTTAATATTTAAACGTTTTTTCCCTAAATTTGCATTAGCCTACATCAAATGGTGACGAAGGTTGAAGTCTCTTAAAATATTTGGCAGTAAGAAATGAAATCAAATTCATGTATTAAAGAGATGATTTTTCATGCCATCGATAATAGTTTTGATCTTTTTGGGTTTTGAATGGCATACAAGGTAAAATATATTACCTGCATTTCATTCCTTTGAGTCTGTTATTTTATTACATGCTCGAAAAAACGAAAAAATATTTATTACCAATTAAAATGGAATTTTTCATATTTCGCTTATGTAACCATATTTGTATTTACCTTTCTCAGACAACCTTTCTCAAATCAAAATACCAACATACACGGCCATGTTGGTATTTTTCGATGAACATTTTTATCCATTAGAACGGACTGATGTCTGATGCTCAACTGACACAAAACCATTGTATGAGGTTAATAGTTTTCAGCAAATTTTCAAATTCTAAACGTAGATATTTAATTATTGTGAATTTTATTTGTTTCTCGATCGAAACAAATGATTCTTAGACATATTCAAATTCTTATGGAAAGTGTAGAAAGAGTAAACCTTTCTTCCAGGAAATCTGAGCCGGTTAAGGAGCACTCAGGTGAAGTCATGGTATGTCGTAGAGGTAGATGCAGTTGAACACTACTTTGTTGAATCTATGCTAAACATGATCTCTACGATAATCCGAAAAGGTAGGTTCAACAGCGGTGTATTCAAGTTTCTCATTCGGTGCAAGTTATGTCTATTTACTGCACGTGTATTCCAAAGTGCCTAAGCAGGGCTTAAAGATTTTTCTGTAAGATTCAGTCACAGAATTTACAGAAAAATTGATTGTGATTTAAACAGGGAATTATTAATGCAAATCAATAATTACCTTGACACTTATATCTAATCTACTTTCTAAAAGATAAAAAATTAATAAAGGCTGATTTCTTCGACACCTTACTTTTCTGCACGGGCAGTACTTGCGATTTATTCACCTAAGAAATCAGGTGAGTACTTCCATTTTAAACAGCAATGCACAACACCGTAATTTTTAAGAAGAATTATTTTATTTTAACGAATTTCTGTTAATTAAATTATTCAAAATTTTTCAAACATACGAAATATGTAGAACCAAAATTCAAATAAATAAACGCTTTCTCATTGTATGGACAAACGATTTTAAAGTTGTTTCCTTAATATGTAAAAACCAACCTTTCTCCAAATAACAATAAAGGCATTTTGTTACTGACCGCCTAAACATTCAAAAAATGCGGTGCTGCAAGCAAAACGTATTGCTGCTATCGTCTTGTTTTTCGTTTCAGCTTGTTGCATCTCCAATACTCGAAAGAAGGCAGTCTCTCCGTAGTAATAAAACATATATTTTTGAATAGTTAATATTTTTGGGGTTGCCTAGCAATTTTTATAAAATAAGGCTGATGAGATATGCAAATAATTTTCTACAAGAATTTGAAGAGATATTTATTTCTTTATTTTTTTAATACTAAAATATAAAGCACTTCTATAGTAACAAGTACCTTTCAGTGAATGTATACTTTACAAATAGCTCCTTCACTACTATCTAGTAATTAGTCTTTCTGAAGTATTTAACGAAAACAGCGAATAGATAAAGAAATTTAATAAATCAAATCAATAAATGTGTTTAATTACGCTAAAGACAAAGTAATGAATATCGTAAACTAATGAAGTGCATTTTGTTGAATAACGATAAATATCTGGGATTTTGAGGGGAAAGGAGAATAAATGTGATTAACGTCAGTAATTTATGTTGCTCTTTCGGTGGTGATGTTAGGTGCTTCTTAACGGGGTTCTTCTTTTGTTACGATACGAATGCACACAGTTGATTTAAGTGCACTGTTTCCACCACAGTTGAAGTTTTAATCGCCTATGACTATGCAGCTTGTTTCAGATTGCGTGGCAGAGTGTTGAGCACTGTTCTTGTATTACAAGACGATCTCACACAGCTGCGCACTGTGAAACTTGTTATCGCCGCTCTTAGTTGTATAGAAGGAGGGAGAAAGTGTTACAAGGTAAGTGTCTATATTCTTACGATAAGTGTGGTTTACTGTAATATACTATTAAGAAACAACATTTAAGATATAGAAAGAACAGATTTTAATAGTATGTTGTGTCTTTATTTCTCATCATTAGGATTTTTGGTGTTACGCTACGTGGATCTTCGGATAAGGTGTGGCGTATATTCGGCTTCCAAAAGCACAGTTGAAACGATTCTTCGCTGTGCAATTTCTAAATTTCTGAAGAGATTATTGCTCTATTTGCATAGACAATTATAACGTATTTAGCATTGCTTAATAAACTGTAATATATGAAGTTTTCTACTTTTTCTGGCGTCATCAATTTTGCTTGGAAACTTTTGTATGTATGGTTCAAATTTTAAGTAATATTCCATACGTTTCTTCCAGTTGATATAGCTGCTCATGTAGAAAGTGAGATTTTTACATTCATTTTGAGAGTAATTTCGGAACAGTGGCAGCTATAGTTATTCATGTATGTGACTGTATCATCGGTAGTGTATGGTGTGTGATTTTTATCATTTGGATTTGCGTTTTAGTGTTGTGTGCCGCAGTAAAATACATAATCACTGAATTTCGGTAGAAGTACTAATATGGTATAATCAGTGTGTTGATATATTTGATTTCATTACGCAATTCGCGAATATCATTTATGTATACATTAAATAGTTGGTTTAAAAAATAGGCACTGATATATGAATTTTTTTTTCACATATCATTTCTGGAGAATTTCACATGTCAACAAACGCATGCCGTTCGTGTCTAAAGAAACAAACCAAACCAGCTTTTCAATTTTCTTTCTTTCATTCCATATATCGCACTGCTTTGGAAATGTTATCCCTAATCTTTATCCAAATGAATGCAACTGCTGACTCTTAATAATAACACGACGAGGTCCCTTTCCTCTCTTCATCACTTGGCCAAGTACCCGATTGTCTGATCAATGATCGTGGCATCTTTCGTGTGTGGAGGTGATATATAGTGAAGTCAGTATCATGCAGAATTCTATAATTTACTTGAAACTCGAGGAGATTAAAATGTCAGCTGCTCATGAGACATGCTCTGTGCGGTATATAAACAGTATATGAATCTCAACCATCCTGTAAGTTCAAAAATGTTTAAAACAGAATTCTTTCTTTTTGTCGATTCGGAAGTTTTGAATAGCCTCACCTAATTGGTTACAGGCAAATTCATCGAAAAACAATTAATCTAAAGACAATTCATCGAAAAAGCAATTAATCTAAAGACAATTCATCGAAAAAGCAATTCGCCGAATAAACAATTCACCGAACGACAATTTAACGAATGGCAATTCGTCGAAAAGGCAATTCATCGAATGACCAATTCTTCGAGTGGCAATTCGTCGAACGACATTTCGTCGAAAATGCAATTCATCAAAAAACAATTCACCGAAAAACTTTCGATGAATTCTTTCATAATTCATCGAAAAGTCATTTTTCTTGCAAACTATTGTTTAGAAAATGTTCAGTAACAATACGGAACGTTAATCATTATGCATACAACACGGGGAAGTGGTCATTGAAACGTAATAATTATTTTCTTGCATTTTAGAGCATTTAATATAAGTGTACATCCTACTTTATTGTACAGTTAGCGATATATCTGTAGGGAAAAAGGAGTACCACATGCACGTATCTCCCGAATAAACTCGAAAACATGTAATTGCAGTTAATAAGGGGAGGAATACGCAAAGAAATTCGTTCTACCAAATTTTGTCACAATAAGTTTAGTCGATTGAAATTAAAAATTTCATTAAATTTCATCCAGCCAGAGCGAAATTGCTGATATCATTTAGGAACTTCTTTACGGAAATGTCATGATAAAAGTGATCCATTACGAACTAAAGCTGAACCCTGCATTCAGCTTCTTGTTCTGAAAACGTCTGCGAATTCTGCTAGGTCTGGGAGTTGTTGTAATATATAATTTCGACACTTTTTTTTGTAGCCCCAAATATAGCTGAACTGAAAACTGTAACGGTTCGACATTTTTTGTAAAAGTTTCAAATACGGAATCCAAATAAACTTTTTTCATTAATAAATGTAATAAATAAATAAATTTACTGAACGTAAGTTAGTAGGCCTAATACTGAGATGACTAGGCTTTTTCTGCTGGAAATAGGCAAATCGGACAAGAAAGACAATAAGAATGCATATTGTTTTGTAATTATTCCTTAGTAAAGCAGCATTGGTATACCAACAATCATTATATTGAGGAGGATGAGGGAATATAGTATTAATCATTAATATTACTACTACTACCACTACTACTAATAATAAATTGATTCTTTGATGTAACTATTTTTCACAATATAATAATAAAATATACAGGAATTCAGAGTAAAAATATTGGAAAAAATGAAAAAAATTCATTCCTGAAGAATTTTCAATCATGTTTCACTTATTTACTCCTGTTTCTGCTATTCCTCAACGACATGAGTGCCACATGAACTTATTTCCCGAATAACCTCGAAAGCAAGTAATTGCATTTGATACAGGGAGGATTAGGCTAAGAATACTAATGAGTATATGTGTGGCTATATTTCTGTGATTTGAGGAGGTGATCGGTTTAAAAGGTTAAAATATTCTATAGGAAAGGAAAATAATAAAATAGGAATGATGAATAAAGAGTCTTAAAAAACAAACCTGTAAACCTTTTAGAAGCATACTCTTCTGGTGTTATATTTAGATGAGCAGCGGTTGGAAGTCTTATTCGACTTTTGAAGGATGCCAGTGTTCGGCAGATCACAGTTAGAAAACACAGTGGTAAAGGAAATTGGAATTGGTTTGAGTTGTTTTGAATTAAGGAAGAAGCAACTGGCCTTAAATCACTGCGTGTTTTTACAATTCGGTTCACTTGTTTTTCGGCAAGAAAAAAACCATGTTTCAGAGAGGAAAAACCTTCCACCCTCGTATGAGACAGGCTAACTCACCTTCAGGTTAAACGCCCTGATAAAGGGCTTGACATAAACGTAGGATGCTATAAATTCTAAATGCTGCTATTTAGAATTTATGATCAGAGATGTTGAAGCCTAGATTAATATCATGGCTTTTAAGACGTCATTAAAAGAATTTTTATTAAGGGGAATGGGCGGAAAAATATGCTATTGCACGTGGCGACAAAATTTCTAGGGCAGGCCTTGGGCACAGTCTGAATATGGTGTTTGAGGTAGATATTGAAAACCCAAGTCGTATATTGTCTGTTGGAATCATAAGCAGGTGCATTGTCCTGCAAAAGCAACACGCCTCTGCTTAGTTTCTCGAACCGATTTTCCTTCAGTACCTCCTTCAATTCCTTCAGAGCTGCTATAACAGACTCACCTTTCTTGAGGTAAGGTAAGGATTACACCATCGATATCCTAAAAGACAATGGCAAGAACTTTCCCTGCTGACTGTTTGGTTCGAAACTTCTTTGGCCATGCAAAACCTTTGTGTCTCCAATCCATTGGCTGTTGTTTTTTCTCTGGGTCATAGTGACGAAGCCATGTTTCATCAACGGTTAAAATATGAGCTAAAAAATTTCACCAGGATGAAATCCCTTTATGAAATGTTCTTTTAACATCTCAACTATACCCGCCTCAGTGGATATCATTCGCTGCAACCAGTATACCCCGCCAAAATATCTCTTTCCGAACGAAGTAGGATAAATAGTAGTTATAAAGAGTAGGATAATAAAAAGATATATACCTCTCAAAATAATTCAAAACAAACAAAAAAAAAATGAACACACATCTTCGCCCCCACATGCCTTATAATTCATTTTTCGGTGAACTGCATTTTCGATGAATTGTGATTTTTCGATGAATTGTTTTTCGATCAATTGCGTTTCGATGCATTGTCTTTTCGATTCATTGCTCATCGGTGAATTGCTTTTTCGGGGAATTGTCTTTCGATGAATTTCTTTTTCGATTAATTGTTGTTCGATGAATTGCCTTCGATGAATTGTCGTTCGGTCAACTGTTTTTCGATGAACTCTCCGGATACCCACCTAATTATCTATTTTGTATAAAGGATCTGCTAATATATTCCAAACAATCTCAAACTATTTGATAATATTAACTCATGTTATCATTGTCATTTAAAATCATTTCCCTAGTTGTCTGCACTATTTTTCAGAAATAGCCTCACCTAATTACCGAATATCCTGTGCCCCTGACAAAGCGAAGAGCACAGGATATTCGAGAAGTAGTTGAGTTACGAACTCAACTACTTCTACGAATATCCTGTGGCCCTCGCTTTGTGTTAGAATACGGATATCCCCGTTCTTTTAACCAGATGTCACTAATGCTAATAAAATTCTCTTTAATTTGCGTTTACTAGTTTTCCATATTTCATTCAATATTGATGATGGCCTTCGGTCAGAAAAACGCGGTTGGATCCCAAACAAGGAAACGATTAATTTCAAATCTCTTTCAAAAGATGATGAGATTGCTTTTTAAAACAGTGAGATGTTCGTTTATGATGTAAAATAGGCTAAGCCTCTCAGTGAACACTCGAAATTAACAAACGTTGAAGAGGATGCAGATAGGTTTAACAGCTCATCATAAGAGTAAGCAGTTTTCTAAGAAACACATTAACATCATGACAACATGACAAGCCACTGACTCTAATAGAACGGAGAAATTTCATTTACTATTCATTAGTAACAAGTATATGATTATGACTAATGAGAAATAACCGGTATCAGCCTGACTAAATTTCTTAATATTTGACCCTTTCAAATAAGTAACCACAACCGAGTGTTAAATTAAATCCCATCTCCGTGGATGATCTCACCACTTCATGTATTTGGTTACAGTTCCAATAACTATTGGGATATTGATCGGTACGCTGAACACCTTGACTCACTCTCTCTCTCTCGTTCTCTCTTCTGTTCCTACATTTTTTCATCCTCTCATTTTAACAGGTTCGTAACTCAACTAATTCAGTCTAGGAAGCTGCAATCTGCATCTACTATTCTCCCATGCCTTTATCACACACACGATCCTATCCTGACAGGCCACAGGTGCACTCAGAATGTTTCAGTGATGGACGGTATTGGACTGATTATCTAATTTTTCAATAATCGAGTTATTTCTTTCATAGCTAGGGAAACGTGTTTTTCTTCGCGATCTCTCAGATAGAAAGGAAAAAAAATAACAGTTAACATTTATTAATTGAAACTCTTCTATTCCAAATATTGGAATAGAAGAGTTTTGTAAGGAGTTAATTGCAATAAATGTAAATATGATTTATAGCAAAGGTAGACATTTTTACAATCGACCTACAATAGGTGAAGTAAAAATACATTTTTTCTTAGTACATATTTATTTCTGATTGTATTTTGTTAGGTAAATTAATTTACATGATTATGGTCCTAAACACCCAGAAAGATCTGGAATTCTTTGGTGTGAACACCAAAGTATGGTATAAAGAAATGTTCTATGGTGCAATATATATTACATATATTTTCAAATGCCTGTGGTCAGTGTGTGTATGAGAGAGTATGGGTGGATGGATCGATGTGTGTCTGTCTGTATATTTTACGCTAAAATTAAGCAGATTAAATTTGTGTAGTGAGTTCATTAAATAACGATACATAGCCTAGAATAGGGTGGGGAGTCTGAATAGAATGAATGTGATCAACATGAGATATTTAGATTGTTGTTGTAGTGGTGATGCTATGTGTTTGTTAATTTGATTTCTAATTTCAATAATGTACGGATGACCTCATTTGAACTAAATGCGTTGTGTCAATTATGACTTTGCTGATGTTTTAGATTGTGTGAGAGATTCCTGAGAGATGTGGTTATGGTACGAGATGACGTCACACAGCTGCGCACTATAAAAGTTGCTACCCTGCTTAGTTATGCAGAGGGCGTGTTATGAGATAGGAGTTTGTATTATTACTTTTTGTTTTTATTGTAATATACTATTAAGAAACTACAATTACGAAATAGTACTATTAGATCTCAAGAGCATAGTGTGTTGTTATGCTGAGGATGTTGTTCTTTGTATTCTAAGAGGTTTTTCGGATAAGAACGGTGTATATTTGCCGTTCAAAGCACCGTTGCAAAGACTCGTTGGTGTATTATTTCTAAATTTCCTACATGAATATTTTCTGTATTGCATGCAACTTATACGCTGATAGCTTATTACTCTTTCACGAAGCCCGTGATTTCCGAATTTTTCTACCTTTATCGGCATAATCACTTTTCAGCAATCGTGTGAGATGTGTTAAGTAACGTTTATTGTGTTTAGTTCAATCGATGTAGCTGCTTATGAAGAAACTGAGGTTTTAGCTTATCCTATGAGTGCGATTTCGGAACACGGATAGCTACAGTAGTGGTTGCAGTTGTAAGTGTCATTTTATTCTGAGTGGTGTAGGGTGTGTGATTTTATGGATTTGCGTTTTAGTGGTGATTTCAATAACTGAATTGGGATACAAACAGTAACGCGGTATCATCTGCACATTGCTATTTTTGATTATTTATTATATATGTTTATTATTCTGTACTAAACAACAATCCCGAGCAATATCGCTTCTTCAAGATATTCATTTCACTTGTATCCCTGAAAATGACACGTGCCTAAGTTTGTTCCTGATGTTTTGGCTTCTATTATGTGAACATATACTGGTCAACGTCCGATGCAATTCGCCTCCCAAATCACAAAATCACCTTTCAAGTTTTCTTTCTTTCATTTGAATATCTCATTTGCAACAGCCTTCCCTAATGATGTTTTCCTAATGAATGTAATTTTCTGAAAACCATCATTAGATTCTTTTCATCTCATTCCTCACTTCTCCACGTATGACATTCTCCTCGTAATGACCATGTGAAGTTGATGTATATATATATATATATATATATATATATATATATATATATATATATTGTATATAAACAGGTTATATATTGTATATAAACAGGTTATCAAACTTCAACATCCTTTCCATTCGCAAAAGGTTGAAACAGGAAGATAGATATTTTTCTATCGATAACTGGTTATCAATACAAAATTGTGCATTTCGGCTAACAAACTGTTAATTTGTAGCAAACAATAACAAACTATTAGATGAAGGTTATTTATGTTTTCATTGTCATCCCCAATCACTGCTGTAGTTGGGTGCAATCATTTTTGGTACTTGTCACTTTTCTCACCGTCTTTGATATTCTTTCATTTTTCCTTGAATACACTGTGACCATCGTATTCTTACAGAAAGGATATCATCTTATGCTAACTAGGACACACTAACGCCAACATATTCTGATTAATTTGCATTTACTCCCGTCTTCATATTTTATTCTAGATTGGTGATGACTTTGGTTAAACAACCATCTTGTGTTGTATTCAAATCCAGTAAGCGAAGAATACTTTCGATCTCTTTCAAAAGAGATAACTTTTGCTGTTCAGATAGGGATCGGCAAACGTTATCAAACCGAGAAACCCTATCAGAGGAATCCTCAAAATTTTCAAACAGCATAAGATGGAGATTCAATTTATAAAAGTTTCATAAGTAGTAAAGATGAGTTACACTAAGAAAAGCCATTGAGTGTAAGAGAATACGAATGTTTCGAAACAGATTAGGAACAGAAAGGTAAAATTGACTAATAACAATTAATCAGTATCACTCAGCCTTACTAAATTTCTTAAAACCTGACCCATTCAAATATGTAATCACGACTGACTCTTAAAGTAAATTACTATCTAAGTCACGGATATCGCCGTTTCCCCAATTTGATAAAAATATTCGTGTTGTAAAGTTTGTCATAGTTATAATAACTATCAGGACTATAATACGAAAGCTTACACACGTAGGATCGCTCTTCTCGTATGCAGTTTCTCATTCTCCCCCGTTAACAGGTCCAGAATTCAATTACGTTAGTGTTGCAAGTCGTGAACTTCATTTCATGACTCCAACACTCATTTATACTCATTCTGATAAACTATAGAGCGAACAGAATGAGTCTGAGATGGATGGTAACCTACGATTATCTTAATCTCCAATAATCGTGTTATTCTCTACTTGCAGCGGGATATGTTTCCTCCTCCTCTTGGCAGATACGAAGGAAATAATTTTAAATTATTTTATACACTTAATATTTAAACGTGTTTATTCCTAAAATTGCATTAGCCTTCATCAAATGGTGACGAAGGGTTAAGTCTCTTAAAATATTTAGTAGTAAGAAATGAAATCAAATTCATGTATTAAAGAGATGATTTTTCATGCCATCGATAATACTTTTGATCTTTTTGGGTTTTGAATGGCATACAAGGTAAAATACATTACCCGCATTTCATTCCTTTGAGTCTGTTATTTTATTACATGCTCGAAAAAACTAAAAAGTATTTATTACCAATTAAAATCGAATTTTTCATATTTCGCTTATTTAACCATATTTGCATTTACCTTTCTCAGACAATTCGAGAGCGAAGATGACCATACACGGCCATGTTCGTATTTTTTGATGAAAATGTTTATCCATTAGAACGGACTGATGTCTGATGCTCAACTGACACAAATGCATTGTATGAGGTTAATCGTTTTCAGCAAATATCCAAATTCTAATCGTAGATATTTAATTATTGTGAATTTTGTTTGTTTCTCGATCGAAACAAACGATTCTTAGACATATTCAAATTCCTATGGAAAGTGTAGAAAGAGTAAACCTCTCTTCCAGGCAATCTGAGCCGGTTAAGGAGCACTCAGGTGAAGTCATGGTACGTCGTAGAGGTAGAAGAAATTAAACACTACTTTGTTGAATCTATGCTAAACATGATATCTACGATAATCTGGAAAAGGTAGGTCCAACAGCGGTGTATTAAATTTTCACATTCCGTGCAAGTTATGTCTATTTACTGTACGTGTATGGAAAAGTGCCCAAGCAGGGCTTAAAGTTTTTTCTCTAAGATTCAGTCACAGAATTTACAGAAAAATTGATTGTGATTTAAACAGGGAATTATTAATGCAAATGAATAATTTACCTTGATACTTATATCTAATCTACTTTCTAAAAGATAAAAAATTAAGAAAAGGCTGCTTCCTTCGACACCTAACTGTTCTGCACTGGCAGTACTTGCGATTTATTCATCTAAGAAATCAGGTGGGTACTTTCATTTAAACAGCTTTGCACAACACCGTAATTTTTAAGAAGAATTATTTTATTTTAACGAATTTCTGTTAATTAAATTATTTAAAATTTTTCAAACATACGAAATGTGTAGAACCGAAATTCAAATAAATAAACGCTTTCTCATTGTATGGACAAAAGATTTTAAAGTTGTTTCCTTAATATGTAAAAACCAACCTTTCTCCAAATAACAATAATGGCATTTTGTTACTGACCGCCTAAACATTCACAAAGTGCGGTGCTGCAAGCAAAACGTATTGCTGCTATCGTCTTGTTTCTCGTTCAGCTTGTTGCATCTCCAATACTCGAAAGAAGGCAGTCTGTCCGTAGTAAAAAACAAATATTTTTGAATTGTTAATATTTTTTGGGGTTGCCTAGCAATTTTTATAAAATAAGGCTGATGAGATATGCAAATAATTTTCTGCAAGAGTTTGAAGAGATATTTATTTCTTTATTTTTGTAATACTAAAATCTAAAGCACTCCTATAATAACAAGTACTTTTCAATGAATGTATACTTTACAAATAGATCCTTTACTACTATCTAGTAATTATTTCTTCTCAAGTATTTAACAAAAACAGCGAATAGATAAAGAAATTTAATAAATGAAATCAATAAATGTGTCTAAATTACGCTAAAAGTAATGAAAATTGTAAATTAATGAGTGCATTTTGTTGAATAACGATAAACTGGGATTTTGAGGGGGAAGGAGAATGAATGTGATCAACATAAGTAATTTATGTTGCTTTTTCGGTGGTGATGTTAGGTGCTTCTTAACAGGGTTTCTCCTTTCATTACGATACGAATGCACACAGTTGATTCAAGTGCGCTGTTCCAACCGCAGTTGAAGTTTTAATCGCCTATGACTATGCTGCTTGTTTCAGAGTGCGTGGCAGAGTGTTGAGCACTGTTCTTGTATTACGAGACGATCTCACACAGCTGCGCACTGTGAAACTTGTTATCGCTCTTAGTTGTATAGAAGGAGGGAGAAAGTGTTATAAGATAAGTGTCTATATTCTTACGGTAAGTGTGGTTTATTGTAATATACTATTAAGAAACAACATTTAAGATATAGAAACAGCAGTTTTTAATAGTAAGTTGTGTCTTTATTTCTTATGATTAGGATTTTTGGTGTTATGCGAAGGGGATCTTCGGATAAGGTTTGGGGTATATTCGACTTCCAAAAGCACAGTTGAAACGATTCTTCGCGTTTAATTTCTAAATTTCTGAAGAGATTATTTGCTCTATTTGTATAGACAATTATACAGTACTTAGCACTGCTTAATAAATTGTGATATATGAAGTTTTCTACTTTTTCTGGAGTCATCAATTTTGCTTGGAAACTTTTGTATGTGTGGTTCAAATTTTAAGTAATATTCCATACGTTTCTTCCAGTTGATATAGCTTCTCATGTAGAAAGTGAGCGTTTTACCTTCATTTTGAGTGTAATTTCGGAACAGTGCCAGCTATAGTTATTCATGTATGTGATTGTATCATCGGTAGTGTATGGTGTGTGATTTTTATCATTTGGATTTGCGTTATAGTGTTGTGTGCTGCAGTAAAATATAATCACTGAATTTCGGTAGAAGTACCAATATGGTATAATCGGTGTGTTGATATATTTGATTTCATTACGCAATTCGCGAATATCATTTATGTATACATTTAATAGTTGGTTTAAAAAATAGTCACTGATATATGACTATTTTTTTCACATATCATTTCTAGAAAATTTCACATGTCAACATACGCATGCCGTTCGTGTCTAAAGAAACCAAACTAGCTTTTCAATTTTCTTTCTTTCATTTCTCACTTCTTTGGGAATGTTATCATTAATCTTTATCCAAATGAATGCAACTGCTGTTTCTTAAAAATAACACCACGAGGTCCCTTTCCTCTCTTCATCACTTGGCCAAGTACCCGATTGTCTGATCAATGACCGTGGGATCTTTCGTGTGTAGAGGTGATATATAGTGAAGTCAGTTTCATGCAGAATTCTATAATTTACTTGAAACTCGTGGAGATTAAAATGTCAGCTGCTCATAAGACATGCTCTGTGCGGTATATAAACAGGATATGAATCTCAACCATCCTGTAAGTTCAAAAATGTTTAAAAGAAGAATTCCTTCTTTTTGTCGATTCCGAAGTTTTGAATAGCCTCACCTAATTGGTTACAGGCAAATTCATCGAAAAACAATTAATCTAAAGACAATTCATCGAATGCAATTCATCGAACAGCAATACATCGAAAAAGCAATTCGCCGAATAAACAATTCGCCGAATAAACAATTCGCCGAACGACAATTTAACGAATGGCAATTCGTCGAAAAGGCAATTCATCGAATGACCAATTCCTCGAATGACAATTCAGCGAACGCCATTTCGTCGAAAATGCAATTCATCGAAAAAACAATTCACCGAAATATTTTCGATGAATTCTTTCATAATTCATCGAAAATCATTTTTCTTGCAAACTATTGTTTAGAAAATGTTCAGTAACAATACGGAACGTTATTCATGATGCATACAATACATGGAAGTGGTCATTGAAACGTAAAAATTATTTTCTCGCATTTTAGAGCAGTTAATGTAAGTGTACATCCTACTTCATTGTACAGTTAGCGATTTATCTGTAGGGAAAAAGGAGTACCACATGCAATTAACTCCCGAATAACCTCGAAAACATGTAATTCCAGTTAATAAGGGGAGGAATACGCAAAGAAATTCGTTCTACCAAATTTTGTCACAATAAGTCTAGTCGATTGAAATTAAAAATTTCATTAAATTTCATCCAGCCAGAGCGAAATTGCTAATATCATGCTAATATCATTTAGGAACTTCTTTACAGAAATGTCATGATAAAAGTGATCCATTACGTACTAAAATTGAACCTTGCATTCAGCTTCGTGTTCTGAAACCTTCTGCGAATTCTCCTAAGTCTGGGAGTTGTTGTAATACATAATTTCGATATTTTCCTTTGTAGCCCCAAATATAGCTGAACAGAAAACTTGAACGGTTCGAAATTTTTTGGAAAAGTTTCAAATACGGAAATCAAATAACTTTTTTCATTAATAAATGTAATAAATAAATAAATTTACTGAACGTAAGTTAGTAGGCCTAATACTGTGATGACTAGGCTTTTCCTCCTGAAAATAGGCAAATCGGACAAGAAAGACAATAAGAATCCATATTGTTTTGTAATTATTCCTTAGTAAAGCACCATTGCTATACCAACAATCGTTATATTGAGGAGGATGAGGGAAAATAGTATTAATCATTAATATTACTACTACTACTACTAATAATAATAAATTGATTCTTTGGTGTAAATATTTTTCACAATATAATAATAAAATATACAGGAATTCAGAGTAAAAATATTGGAAAAATTGAAAAAAAATTCATTCCTGAAGAATTTTCAATCATGTTTCACTTATTTACTCCTGTTTCTGCTATTCCTCTACGACAGGAGTGCCACATGCACTTATTTCCCGAATAACCTCGAAAGCAAGTAATTGCATTTGATACAGGGAGGATTAGGCTAAGAATACTAATGAGTATATGTGTGGCTATATTTCTGGGATTTGAGGAGGTGATCGGTTTAAAAGGTTAAAATATTCTATAGGAAAGGAAAATAATAAAATAAGAATGATGAATAAAGAGTCTTAAAAAACAAACCTGTAAATCTTTTAGAAGCATACTCTTCTGGTGTTATATTTAGATGAGCAGCGGTTGGAAGTCTTATTCGACTTTTGAAGGATGCCAGTGGTCGGCAGATCACAGTTAGAAAACACAGTGCTAAAGAAAATTGGAATTGGGTTGAGTTGTTTTGAATTAAGGAAGAAGCAACTTGCCTTAAATCCATGCGCGTTTTTCCAATTCGGTTCACTTGTTTTTCGGCAAGAAAAAAACCAAGTTTCAGAGAGGAAAAACCTTCCACCCTCGTATGAGACAGGCTAACTCACATTCAGGTTAAACGCCCTGATATAAGGCTTGACATCCTTGATAAACGTAGGATGCTATAAATTCTAAATGCTGCTATTTAGAATTTATGATCAGAGATGTTGAAGCCTAGATTAATATCATGGCTTTTAAGACGTCATTAAAAGAATTTTTATTAAGGGGAATGGGCGGAAAAATATGCTACTGCACGTGGCGACAAAATTTCTAGGGCCGGCCTTGGGCACAGTCTGAATATGGTGTTTGAGGTAGATATTGAAATCCCAAGTCTTATATTGTCTGTTGGATTTCATAAGCAGGTGCATTGTCCTGCAAAAGCAACACGTCTCTGCTTAGTTTCTGGAACCGATTTTCCTTCAGTACCTCCATCAATTCCTTCAGAGCTGCTGTAACAGACTCACCTTTCTTGAGGTAAGGTAAGGATTACACCATCGATATCCTAAAAGACAATGGCAAGAACTTTCCCTGCTGACTGTTTGGTTCGAAACTTCTTTGGCCATGGAGAACCTTTGTGTCTCCACTCCATTGGCTGTTGTTTGTTCTCTGGGTCATAGTGACGAAGCCATGTTTCATCAACGGTAAGAATATGAACTAAACATTTTCACGAGGATTAAATCCCTTTATGAAATGTTCTTTTAACATCTCAACTATACCCGTCTCAGTGGATATCATTCGCTGCAACCAGTATGCCCCGCCAAAATATCTCTTTCCGAACGAAGTAGGATAAATAGTAGTTATAAAGAGTAGGATAATAAAAAGATATATACCTCTCAAAATAATTCAAAACAAACAAAAAAAAATGAACACACATCTTCTCCCCCACATGCCTAATAATTCATTTTTCGGTGAGCTGTATTTTCGATGAATTGTGATTTTTCAATGAATTGTTGTTTTTCGATCAATTGCGTTTCGATGAATTGTCTTTTCGATTCATTGATCATCGGTGAATTGCTTTTTCGGGGAATTGTCTTTCGATGAATTGCTTTTTCGATTAATTGTTGTTCGATGAATTGCCTTCGAAGAATTGTCGTTCGGTAAACTGTTATTCGATGAAATCTCTGGATACCCAACTAATTATCTATTTTGTATAACGGATCTGCTAATATATTCCAAACAATCTCAAACTATTTGATAATATTAACTTATGTTATTATTGTCATTTAAAATCATTTCCCTAGTTGTCTGCAGTATTTTTCAGAAATAGCCTCACCTAATTACCGAATATCCTTTGCCCCTGACAAAGCGAGGAGCACAGGATATTCGGAGAAGTAGTTGAGTTACGACTTCAACTACTTCTCCGAATATGCTGTGCCCCTCGCTTTGTGTTACAATACGGATATCCTCTTCTGTTAACCAGATGTTACTAATGCTAATAAAATTCTCTTTAATTTGCGTTTACTAGTTTTCCATATTTCATTAAATATTGATAATGGCCTTCGGTCAGAAAAACGGCGGGTTGGATCACAAACCAGGAAACGATTAATCATTGAAATATCTTTCAAAAGATGATGAGATTGCTTCTTAAAACAGTGAGATGTTCGTTTATGATGTAAAATAGGCTAAGCCTCTCAGTGAACACTCGAAATTAACAAACATTGAAGAGGATGCAGATAGGTTTAACAGCTCATCATAAGAGTAAGCATGTTTCTAAGAAACACATTAACATCATGTCAAGTCACTGACTCTAATAGAACGGAGAAATTTCATTTACTCTTGATTAGTAACAAGTATATGAAAATGAGTAATGAGAAGTAACCGGTATCAGCCTGAATAAATTTCTTAATATTTGACCCTTTCAAATAAGTAACCACAACCGAGTGTTAAATTAAATCCCATCTCCGTGGATGATCTCACCACTTCATCTATTTGGTTACAGTTCCAAAAACTATTGGGATATTGATGGGTATGCTGAACAAGCGTACCCATCAAGATCCCAATTCGTAACTCAACTACTTCACTCTAGGAAGCTGCAATCTGCATCTACTATTCTCCCATGCCTTTATCACACACACCATCCTATCCTGACAGGCCACAGGTGCACTCAGAATGGTTCAGTGATGGACGGTATTGGACTGATTATCTAATTTTTCAATAATTGGGTTATTTCTTTCATAGCTAGGGAAACGTGTTTTTCTTCGCGATCTCTCAGATAGAAAGGAAAATAAAATAACAGTTAACATTTATTAATTGAAACTCTTCTATTCCAATATTGGAATAGATGAGTTTTGTAAGGAGTTAATTGCAATAAATGTAAATACGATTTATAGAAAAGTAGAGATTTCTACAATCGACCTACAATACGTGAAGTAAAAATACATTTTTTCTTAGTACATATTTATTCCTGATTGTATTTTGTTAGGTAAATTCATTTACATGATTATGGTCCTAAACACCCAGAAAATTAGACTGTATTAAAAATTGAAAAAAAAAAAAAAACAAACAGTAACGGAGATACAGAGCGAGCGAGAGAGAGAGAGATCTGGAATTCTTTGGTGTGAACACCAAAGTATGGTATAAAGAAATGTTCTATTGTACAATATATATTACATATATTTTCAAATGTCTGTGGTCAGTGTGTGTATGAGAGAGTATGGGTGAATGGATGGATGCGTGTCTGTCTGTCTATTTCACGCTAAAATTAAACTGAATAAATTTGTGTAGTGAGTTCATTAAATAACGATACATAGCTGGGAATGGGGAGGGGAGTCTGAAGAAAATGAATGTGATCAACATAAGATATTTAGATTGTTGTTGTAGTGGTGATGCTATGTGTTTGTTAATTCGATTTCTAATTTTAATAATGTACGGATGACCTTATTTGGACTGAATGCGTTGTGTCAATTATAACTTTGCAGATGTTGTATATTGTGTGACAGATTCCTGAGCGATGTGGTTATGGTACGAGATGACGTCACACAGCTGCGCACTATAAAAGTTGCTACCCTGCTTAGTTATGCAGAAGGACGTGTTATGAGATAGGAGTTTGTATTATTACTTTTTGTTTTTATTGTAATATACTATTAAGAAACTACAATTACGAAATAGTACTATTAGATCTCAAGAGCATAGTGTGTTGTTATGCTGAGGATGTTGTTCTTTGTATTCTAAGAGGTTTTTCGGATAAGAACGGTGTATATTTGCCGTTCAAAGCACCGTTGCAAAGACTCGTTGGTGTATTATTTCTAAATTTCCTACATGAATATTTTCTGTATTGCATGCAACTTATACGCTGATAGCTTATTACTCTTTCACGAAGTCCGTGATTTCCGAAATTTTCTACCTTTATCGGCATAATCACTTTTCAGCAATCGTGTGAGATGCGTTAAGTAACGTTTATTGTGTTTATTTCAATCGATGTAGCTGCTTATGAAGAGACTGAGGTTTTAGCTTATGCTATGAGTGTGATTTCGGAACACGGATAGCTACAGTAGTGGTTGCAGTTGTAAGTTTCATTTTGTCGTGAGTGGTGTAGGGTGTGTGATTTTACGGATTTGCGTTTTAGTTGTGTTTTCAATAACTGAATTGGGATACAAACAGTAACGCGGTATCATCTGCACATTGCTATTTTTGATTATTTATTGTATATGGTCATCATTCTGTACTAAACAACAATCCTGAGCAATATCGCTTCTTCAAGATTTTCATTTCACTTATATCCCTGAAAATGACACGTGCCTAATTTTTTTCCTGATGTTTTGTCTTCTGCTATGTGAGCATATACTGGTCAACGTCCGATGCAATTCGCCTCCCAAATCACAAAATCACCTTTCAAGTTTTCTTTCTTTCATTTGAATATCTCATTTGCAACAGCCTTCCCTAATAATGTTTTCTTAATGAATGTAATTTTATGAAAAGCAACATTAGATTCTTTTCATCTCATTCCTCACTTGACCACGTATGGCAGTATGGCATTCTCCTCTTAATGACCGTATGCAGTTGATGTGTATATATATATATATATATATATATATATATACTATAATCAGTACCTTAGAGACGAGTTCTATGATACACATAAAAATTGTAGAGACCGAAACTTAAGCTGGTCATCAAACCACAACTGTGTTGTATATAAACAGGTTATCAAACTTCAACATCCTTTCCATTCGCAAAAGGTTGAAACAGGAAGATAGACATTTTTCTATCGATAACTGGTTATCAATACAAAATTGTGCATTTCGGCTAACAAACTGCTAATTTGTAGCAAACAATAACAAACTATTAGATGAAGGTTATTTATGTTTTCATTGTCATCCCCAATCACTGCTGTAGTTGGGTGCAATCATTTTTGGTACTTGTCACTTTTCTCACCGTCTTTGATATTCTTTCATTTTTCCTTGAATACACTGTGACCATCGTATTCTTACAGAAAGGATATCATCTTATGCTAACTAGGACACACTAACGCCAACATATTCTGATTAATTTGCATTTACTCCCGTCTTCATATTTTATTCTAGATTGGTGATGACTTTGGTTAAACAAAAATCTTGTGTTGTATTCAAATCCAGGAAGCGAAGAATATTTCCGAATATTTTCAAACGAGATAGCGTTTGCTGTTCAGATAGGAAGACATTCTTTTATTCTACAAACCGGGAAACTCTATTAGAGGAGTCCTCAAAATTTACAAACAGCATAAGATGGAGATTCAATTTATAAAAGTTTCATAAGTAGTAACGAAGATGAGTTACACTAAGAAAAGCCATCGAGTGTAAGAGAATACAAAAGTTGCGAAACAAATTACGAACAGAAAGGTCAAGTTGACTAATATCAATTAACCAGTTTCACTCAGCCTTACTAAATTTCTTAAAACATGACCCATTCAAATATCTGATCACGACTGACTCTTAAACTTAATTACCATCGAAGTCACGGATATCGCCGTTTCCCCAATTTGATAAAAATATTCGTGCTGTAAAGTTTGTCATAGTCATAAAAACTATCAGGACTGTAATAACCAAACTTAAACACGTAGGATTTCTCTTCTCGTATGCAGTTTCTCATTCTCCCCTCTTAACGGGTCCGGAATTCAATTACTTCAGTGTTGCAAATAGTAATCTTCATTTCATGACTCATTTGTACTCATTCTGATAAGCAATAGAGGAGACAGAATGAGTCTGAGATGGATGGTAACCTACGATTATCTTAATCTCCAATAATCGTGTTATTCTTTACTTGCTGCGGGAAATGTTTCCTCCTACTCTTGGCAGATACGAAGGTAATAATTTTAAATTATTTTATACATTTAATATTTGAACGTTTTTATTCCTAAAATTGCATTAGCCTTCATGAAATGGCGAAGAAGGTTGAAGTCTCTTAAAATATTTAGCAGTAAGAAATGAAATCAAATTCATGTATTACAGAGATGATTTTTCATGCCATCGATAATACTTTTGATCTTTTTGGGTTTTGAATGGCATACAAGGTAAAATACATTACCCGCATTTCATTCCTTTTAGTCTGTTATTTTATTACATGCTCGAAAAAACGAAAAAATATTTATTACCAATTAAAATCGAATTTTTCATATTTCGCTTATGTAACCATATTTGTATTTACCTTTCTCAGACAATTCGAGAGCGAAGATGAGCATACACGGCCATGTTCGTATTTTTCGATGAACATTTTTATCCATTTGAACGGACTGATGTCTGATGCTCAACTGACACAAAACCATTGTATGAGGTTAATCGTTTTCAGCAAATTTCCAAATTCTAAACTTAGATATTTAATTATTGTGAATTTTATTTGTTTCTCGATCGAAACAAATGATTCTTAGACATATTCAAATTCTTATAGAAAGTGTAGAAGGAGTAAACCTCCCTTCCAGGAAATCTGAGCCGGTTAAGGAGCACTCAGGTGAAGTCATGGTATGTCGTAGAGGTAGATGCAATTGAACACTACTTTGTTGAATCTATGCGAAACATGATCTCTACGATAATCCGGAAAAGGTAGGTCCAACAGCGGTGTATTAAAGTTTCTCATTCCGTGCAAGTTATGTCTATTTACTGTACGTGTATGGAAAAGTGCCCAAGCAGGGCTTAAAGATTTTTCTGTAAGATTCAGTCAGAATTTACAGAAAAATTGATTATGATTTAAACAGGGAATTATTAATGCAAATCAATAATTACCTTGTTACTTATATCTAGTCTACTTTCTAAAAGATAAAAAATTAAGAAAAGGCTGATTTCTTCGACACCTAACTGTTCTGCACTGGCAGTACTTGCGATTTATTCACCTAAGAAATCAGGTGAGTACTTCCATTTTAAACAGCAATGTACAACACCGTAATTTTTAACAAGAATTATTTTATATTAACGAATTTCTGTTAATTAAATTATTTAAAATTTTTCAAACATACGAAATATGTATAACCGAAATTCAAATAAATAAACGCTTTCTCATTGCATGGACAAACGATTTCAAAGTTGATTCTTTAATATGTAAAAACCAACCTTTCTCCAAATAACAATAATGGCATTTTGTTACTGACCGCCTAAACATTCACAAAGTGCTGTGCTGCAAGCGAAATGTATTGCTGCTATCGTCTTGTTTTTCGTTTCAGCTTGTTGCCTCTCCAATACTCGAAAGAAGGCAGTCTCTTCGTAGTAATAAAACAAATATTTTTGAATTGTTAATATATTTTGGCGTTGCCTAGCAATTTTTATAAAATAAGGCTGATGGGAAATGCAAATAATTTTCTACAAGAGTTTGAAGAGATATTTATTTCTCTTTCTACTATCAAGTAATTATTTTTTCTGAAGTATTTAACGAAAACAGCGAATAGATAAAGAAATTTAATAAATCAAATCAATAAAGTTGTCTAAATTACGCTAATGACGAAGTAATGAATATCGTAAATTAATGAAGTGCATTTTGTTGAATAACGATAAATATCTGGGATTTTGAGGGGGAAGCAGTTGAAACGATTCTTCGCTGTGCAATTTCTAGATTTCTGAAGAGATTATTTGCTCTATTTTCATAGACAATTATACAGTACTTAGCATTGTTTAATAAATTGTAATATATGAAGTTTCCACTTTTTCTGGCGTCATCAATTTTGCTTGGAAACTTTTGTAGGTATGGTTCAAATTGTAAGTAATATTGCGTACGTTTCTTCCACTTGATATAGCTGCTCATGTAGAAAGTGAGGTTTTTACCTCCATTTTGAGAGTAATTTCTGAACAGTGGCAGCTATAGTTATTCATGTATGTGACTGTATCATCGGTAGTGTATGGTGTGTGATTTTTATCATTTGGATTTGCGTTATAGTGTTGTGTGCTGCAGTAAAATACATAATCACTGAATTTCGGTAGAAGTAACAATATGGTATAATCAGTGTGTTGATATATTTGATTTCATTACGCAATTCTCGAATATCATTTATGTATACATTTAATAGTTGGTTTAAAAAATAGTCACTGATATATGAATATTTTTCCACATATCATTTCTGGAGAATTTCATATGACAACAAACGCATGCCGTTCGTGTCTAAAGAAACCAAACCAGCTTTTCAATTTTCTTTCTTTCATTCCATATATCTCACTTCTTTGGAAATGTTATCCCTAATCTTTATCCATATGAATGCAACTGCTGTTTCTTAAAAATAACACCACGAGGTCCCTTTCCTCTCTTCATCACTTGGCCAAGTACCCGATTGTCTGATCAATGATCGTGGGATCTTTCGTGTGTGGAGGTGATATATAGTGAAGTCAGTATCATGTGGAATTCTATAATTTACTTGAAACTCGTGGAGATTAAAATGTCAGCTGCTCATGAGACAAGCTCTGTGCGGTATATAAACAGTATATGAACCTCAACCATCCTGTAAGTTCAAAACTGTTTAAAAGAAGAATTCCTTCTTTTTGTCGATTCGGAAGTTTTGAATAGCCTCACCTAATTGGTTACAGGCATCGAAAAACAATTAATCTAAAGACAATTCATCGAATGTCATTCATCGAACAGCAATTCATCGAATGTAATTCATCGAACAGCAATTCATCGAAAAAGCAATTCGCAGAATAAACAATTTGCCGAACGACAATTTAACGAATGGCAATTCGTCGAAAAGCAATTCATCGAATGACCAATTCTTCGAGTGACAATTCGTCGAACGACATTTTGTCGAAAATGCAATTCATCGAAAAAACAATTCACCGAAAAATTTTCGATGAATTCTTTCATAATTCATCGAAAAGTCATTTTTCTTGCAAACTATTGTTTAGAAAATGTTCAGTAACAATACGGATCATTACTCATGATGCATACAACACATGGAAGTGGTCATTGAAACGTAATAATTATTTTCTTGCATTTTAGAGCTTTTAATGTAGTGTACATCCTACTTCATTGTACAGTTAGCGATTTATCGGTAGGGAAAAAGGAGTACCACATGCACTTATCTCCCGAATAAACTCGAAAACATGTAATTGTAGTTAATAAGGGGAGGAATAGGCAAAGAAATTCGTTCTAGCAAATCTTGTCACAATAAGTCTAGTCGATTGAAATTAAAAATTTCATTAAATTTCATCCAGCCAGAGCGAAATTGCTAATATCATTTAGGAACTTCTTTACCGAATTGTCATGATAAAAGTGATCCATTACGAACTAAAACTGAATCGTGCATTCAGATTCTTGTTCTGAAAACCTCTGCGAATTCTGCTAAGTCTGCGAGTTGTTGTAATACATAATTTCGATACTTTTCTTTGTATCCCCAAATATAGCTGAACTGAAAACTGGAACGGTTCGACATTTTTTGTAAGAGTTTCAAATATGGAATCCAAATAAACTTTTTCCCTTAATGAATGTAATAAATAAATAAATTTACTGAACGTTAGTTAGTAGGCCTAATACTGAGATGACTGGACTTTTCCTCCTGGAAATAGGCAAATCGGACAAGAAAGACAATAAGAATCCATATTGTTTTGTAATTATTCCTTAGTAAAGTGGCATTCCAATACCAACAATCATTATATTGAGGAGGATAAGGGAAAATAGTATTAATCATTAATATTACTACTACTACTACTACTACTAATAATAATAAATTGATTCTTTGATGTAAATATTTTTCACAATATAATAATAAAATATACAGGAATTCAGAGTAAAAATATTGGAAAAATTGAAAAAACATTCATTCCTGAAGAATTTTCAATCATGTTTCACTTATTTACTCCTGTTTCTGCTATTCCTCAACGACAGGAGTGCCACATGCACTTATTTCCCGAATAACCTCGAAAGCAAGTAATTGCATTTGATACAGGGAGGATTAGGCTAAGAATACTAATGAGTATATGTATGGCTATATTTATGGGTTTTGAGGAGGTAATCTGTTTAAAAGGTTAAAATATTCTATAGGAAAGGAAAATAATAAAATAGGAATGATGAATAAAGAGTCTTAAAAAACAAACCTGTAAACCTTTTAGAAGCATACTCATCTGGTGTTATATTTAGATGAGCAGCGGTGGGAAGTCTTATTCGACTTTTGAAGGATGTCAGTGGTCGCCAGATCACAGTTAGAAAACACAGTGCTAAAGGAAATTGGAATTGGGTCGAGTTGTTTTGAATTAAGGAAGAAGCAACTGGCCTTAAATCCATGCGTGTTTTTTCAATTCGGTTCATTGTTTTTCGGCAAGAAAAAAACCAAGTTTCAGAGAGGAAAAACCTTCCACCCTCTTATGAGACAGGCTAACTCACCTTCAGGTTAAACTCCCTGATATAAGGCTTGACATCCTTGATAAACGTAGGATGCTATAAATTCTAAATGCTGCTATTTAGAATTTATGATCAGAGATGTTGAAGCCTAGATTAATATCATGGCTTTTAAGACGTCATTAAAAGAGTTTTTTTAAGGGGGAGGGGCGGAAAAATATGCTAGTGCACGTGGCGACAAAATTTCTAGGGCCGGCCTTGGGCACAGTCTGAATATGGTATTTGAGTTAGTTATTGAAATCCCAAGTCTTATATTGTCTGTTGGATTTCATAAGCAGGTGCATTGTCCTGCAAAAGCAACACGCCTCTGCTTAGTTTCTTTCTTTCAGAGCTGCTGTAACAGTTTCACATTTCTTGAGGTAAGGTAAGGATTACACCATCGATATCCTAAAAGACAATGGCAAGAACTTTCCCTGCTGACTGTTTGGTTCGAAACTTCTTTGGCCATGGAGAACCTTTGTGTCTCCACTCCATTGGCTGTTGTTTGTTGTCTGGGTCATAGTGACGAAGCCATGTTTCATCAACGGATACCAATCTAATTATCTATTTTGTATAAAGGATTTGCTAATATATTCCAACAATCTCAAACTATTTGATAATATTAACTCATGTTATCATTGTCATTATATCCTCTTCTGTTAACCAGATCTCACTAATGCTAATAAAGTTCTATTTAATTTGCGTTTATTTGTTCTCCATATTTTATTCAATATTGATGATGGCCTTTGGTCAGAAAACGCTGGTTGGATCCCCAACCAGGAAACGATTAATCTTTCAGATATTTTTCTAAAGAAGATGAGATTGCTTTTAACACGTTCATTGCCAATCACGCGATATCGGGCAATGAGAGTTCTGACCAAACGTCCGATCACGCGTTATTGCGTTGACGTCGCTAAATAAATAAAAAAATAAAAAAAATTTGGCCACCACACGAAATTCCAATTTTCAGCTTGGCAATGAAAGTGTTAAAAACAGTGAGATATTCGTTTATGATGTAAAATAGGCTAAGCCTCTCATCGAACACGCGAAATTAACAAACATTGAAGAGGATGCAGATAATAATCAACTCATCATAAGTAGTAAGCAGGTTTCTAAGAAGCAAATTAACATCATGACAAGCCACTGACTCTAATAGAACGGAGAAATTTCATTTACTATTGATTAGTAACAAGTATATGAATATGACTAATGAGAAATAACCGGAATCAGCCTGACTAAATTTTTTAATATTTAACTCTTTCAAATAAGTAACCACAACCAACTGTTTAATTAAATCTCATCTCCGTGGATGATGTCACCACTTCATCTATTTCAGAAAAATGTACCGGTGGTACATTTTTGTGAAATAGATGAATGTACCTACTATTCCTGTGGGAAAATTGGTTACAGTTCCAATAACTATTGGGATCTTGATGGGTACGCTGAACACCTTGACTCAATCTGTCTTTTCTATTCCAACATTTCTTCATTCTGTCATTTTAACAGGTTCGTAACTCAACTACTTCAGTGTAGGAAGCTGCAATCTGCATCTACCATTCTCCAATGCTTCTATCACACACACACACACACACACACGATCCTATCCTGACAGGCCACAGGTGCACTCAGAATGGTTCAGAGATGGACAGTATTCGACTGATTATCTAATTTGTCAATAATCGAGTTATTTCTTTTATAGCTAGGGAAACGTTTTCTTCCGCGATCTCTCAGATAGAAAGGAAAAAAAATAATAGCTAACATTTATTAATTGAAACCCTTTTATTCCAAATATTGCATCGCTTTGGTCGTATGCTGAAGAAGAATCCAGTCGGTTAAAGTATTTAGGAAAATATTTTAACTCACGTTTTCAGTGGGTTGGACAGCGTAGTTTCATGATAAGAAATATATTCATGTTTTCAACCTCATTTATTCCTGTTTTAAAGAATCCAGTCATCTTCTCAAGTAAATACTTGTAAAAGCGGCCGGTGTCCGCGTTTACACGTAACATCTGTTTACGCGTTTAAGTAACATCTAAACGTATAAACACTTATTTACGCGTTTAAGTAAAATAGGATGATATTCCGCGTATTTTAATTGGTTAATCACACCGTATTGCTTACGTACATATGAATTAAAAACCTTTACGCAGAGGTAGGTGAATGTCACTTACGAGCGCAAATGCAAAATATTTGTTCACGTATGTCACCATGTATTCCTTCCATCCATCTGTTAATTTTCTTCGTTTTAATTTTTACTACCATCATCGGAAGGAACACGTGTTTTACATAACTACCGTTACCTCCTCCTTTCTGGTTAAGTGCCTATATCACTCGAGATTACCTCTGTTAACACATTCCTGAATGAATGCTAACAAGGTAAGTTCTTCTTGACCTCATTTTTAAGAAGTTACTGCCATTCATGCGATCCGCTTACTCCCTTAATCTCACTCACGGGTTGCAAATCTGCTCGCCTCCTGGTGCACCTTGGACAACGCTAAATGACCTAGGGCGATTATGGCAGCAAGCCTATCCACGGATCTCCTAACTACTAACTGCACGCAGCAGTTAGAAGTGAACGGTCCTTACAAGACCCATTTGATAAAACAACAAACCATCTCGGATCCCAAGTCGGAATTTGTCATCTTAACATCGAAAGAATTAATAAATCAAAATGTGAATATCTTTCAAAAATCCTTCTTTACCAAAATACAGACACCGTGCTCTTCCAGGAAACAAATGTCGCCACAGATGAAAACTTGTAAGAGGGAGAATATATGGTTACTAGCTCGTGGGACCAAACTGCTATCATGCACATAACGTAGCGAAATATGTCCGCAACAACATCGAGCAAATCGAACTTGTTACTGCGGCGAGTGATGACGATGGTGATATTAACCAGCTCGTGACGAAGCTGGGCGAACTGACACTTCTTAATGTCTACAAGCCACCAAACGTTCGAAGGGTTCAACAAGTCCTTTCCCTTTTGAATCATCCAACAATATATGTGGGAGATTTCAAAAGCCATCATGAGTTATGGAAGTACGACCACAATGATGAAAGCGTTATAGCTCTCGCCGATTGGGCTGAGTCTCTCAATCTCCTCTTGATCTTTGACGCCAGAGAGCGTGGTACCTTCAATACAGCAGTGTGGAGAAGAGAGTATAATCTTGACCTCTGTTTCATCACTTCTAGTTACATAAATGAACCTCTACCTATTCAGAGATGAGTTCTTAGTGACTTCCCTCAAAGCCAACACCGGTCAGTCCTCCTTGATGTAGGTATAAAAATACTCCTTGTCCGATTAACTCCTCGCCTGAGAAGGAATTTCCGAAGTGCCGATGGGGAAAAATATGCCACTGATCTTGACAAGTGGTGTGTGTGTGTGTGTGTGTGTGTGTGTGTGTGTGTGTGTGTGTGTGTGTGTGTGTGTGTGTGTGTGTGTGTGTGTGTGTGTGTGTGTGTGAGAGAGAGAGAGAGAGAGAGAGAGAGAGAGAGAGAGAGAGAGAGAGAGAGCTTCATATACCCTGTACCCAATAACTACAACCGATTTGTAGGAGATAGCTAAAAACATATCCCTATGGGTTAAAGGAACATATTCCTGCTGGATGGAAAGAATTGAGGGAACAACTTTATTTGAAATTTTTGGAAAGTGGTGATTTGAAAAAAGCAAATGATCTCCTTCATGAATTAGATGCATTAAGACAGCAATGCGGGACTAAAAATAATTAAGAGAGTGGACTTTAAGCATTCCAGTAGAAAGGTTCAGAGTGTGTTACGGAGCTAGGAGGCACCACTATGGTGAGTACAAAAAAGACAGTGCTACACCACACGAAGTTGCTAATTACATTATTAAAATCTAGAGATGGTAAAAATGACAGAAATCATATAATCGAAGTTCAAAGAAAAGCCAAATACTTAAAGGGGAAACTAAATCAGAATATGCGAGACCTTTCAGCAACGAGGAAATCAACAATGCATTAAACGACACAAATACGGAAAAGACTGCGGATTTCGACGGAGTTCACCAGGAATTTCTTATTCATGCTGGCAAAGACATCAAAACATGGCTCCCCCGTTTTTTTTTTTGCGGAAATAATGAACACCGGCGTGTTACTGAAAGAATTTAAGAAAGCTAAGATAATTGCTCCTTCTAAACCTTGAAAACCAGTTAACGACTCACAAAACTCTCGACAAATTGCACTATTAAGCTGCCCATTTACGAGCTATTACTGGAAAGATTACTGCATAACTCCATAAGCAATACCATCCTCGAACACGTCCCGATTGAACAGGCAGGCTTTAGGCCTAACCTAATTGTTATGACCAGGTTCTGGCGCTGACGTCATACATAGAAGATGGCTTTCAACGAAATCTAAAAACATCCCCATTTTTCTTGATCTAATTGCTGCATATGACTTTATCTGGAGAGCGGGCATAATGTATAAAATAACGAAACTTCTATCGTATCCTCACAAACGACCTTGCCTCCATGCATATTTAATTTAAGAAATGGAGAATACAACAAAGCCAAAGTAAAACCGAAACGCCAATTTTTCATCTCAATAAGAACTTGGCACTCGACGTGTTGAACATCTCATTTGGAAATTCAGTGCTACGCCATAATAAATACCTTAAGTATCTAGGAATTACACTCGACCGTACCCTATCATATAATAAACACGCTGAAAACATAACTGGAAAAATAAGAACTGGAAATAACATCATTCAGAAATTATATGGCACTTCCTGTGGTGCTGCAGCAAACATAGTACGAATATCTGCACTCGGTCTGGTTTTTTTTTCGGTGGAGGAGTACTGTTCTGTAGTCTGGCTCAATAGCTGCCATACTAAACTAATTGACCGACAGCTTAACACAACAATGCGACATTTTGTCTACAACCATAAAAACAACTCCTTTTTATTAGCGTCCAATGGTGAGTGACATAATACCTCCAAATCTAAGAAGATGTGATGCTCTACAGTATTACGAGAATATGACCAAATCCTCAGAAATACTGAACTGCCTATACATAATGATATATCTGAAATACAGCCTGACAGATTAAGGTCAAGAAAAAACATTCTTCGGAAGCTAAACATGTGAGAACGACCAACTACAATACCAAAGAACAATGGAAACGAACATAGAGCATAAATACTAATGCAAAACTTGAAATTTGGGTTTGATAAGAGCTGTCTCTATATCCCGGTTAGGGAGTTGTGCCGAAAGACATGGATAACACTGAACAGGATTCGTACCGGCCACAGAAGATGTGCAAGCTTTCTGTACAAGTGGAGGGGTGGGGGAATTCCCTAACCGGAGTGTGACTGTGGACACCCGAACCAATCAATCTATCATATTTCAACTGAGTGCAATCATCGCTGTATACTAGTCATCACTTCTTGGAAGCGACACCACCTGAAATAGACTGGTTCGCTTTTATAATTGTATGTAGATTGCTATATACGATAGAAAAAATGAAAAATAAATCTTATTCAGAACACTCAGAGTGATTTATCGTCTTTGTCCACGTGTTCTATTTCTACACGACATTAGAGATTCATAAGATATCTTTGGTTTGAAGGTCCTCTACACGTCTAATCACCAATTGCATCATTTATTTCACATATATTTATTCATTTAAAAACTTACCATACCAGCTTTTCTAATTCTGCTACATATTGCCATAATTGATTTTATCTCTTCACTAAAACTGTCGCTAAATATCTGAAACTTCCTATTCTTTCTCCATTCAGCATCCAGTTGATATTTTCAATACTCGTGCTCATTTTCATTCTTTTGTAATTTTATTGCTGATTTTCTAAGCACATTTATTAAAACGTTATTGAATATGGTCAGGCCATTCAGCATATTTCTACTGGATTTATTTAGAAGTATAATATCATCTACATTATGTAAAGAGTTAACACTGTTCTTATTCGATGTTTTTCTAAAATATTACTAGTTACATTCCATTTTCAAGTTTCATAGTTGATATCGAGTTGGGGTATTTTACAGGATTTTCTTTATGACTTAGAATAACTTGAGGACTTTTACTGTCTCTCTCTCTCTCTCGATCTTTCTTGAGAATAAAATGACAAAAGTGTGCAACAAATGTGTAAACTTTGGTCGTAAGAAAATGAAGTCTTTAAAAGTTTCGTCTTAATTATATAAACGTTTTATCACATAACAGCAGTTCATTACATAACAGTTTTCCACATAACGGTTTATTATCTACATTTATCTAATGAATATGTATCCATATAATTCAAAAGTATCCAGTTTTGTGTATTTTCTTAGCCATGAAGCTTCTCATTTTGGTCTGCCTTGTTGGTATCGCTGCCGCCGCTCATCTCCGTCGTAAGTAAAATATGCATTATTCTGCTTTATTATGAAAACAAACATGGATTTTAACCATATTTTCTGCTGTGTAATATTTCACATGGTTTCTTGTAGAAAAACGTTCTGCTGGAGATGGAAAAGAACTCAAGCGTCCCAAACGGACGATCGTGTAAGTATAATTTTTAATTGAGAGGAGATTTCGCTGGGTGATTACAGTTCTTTATACGTTGTGGCAAATTCTTTTGATAATTGCATAGCCGTGTTGTGCACTGTTCAACGATGATGATTCGAACTGAATATGACAGAACCGTGAAATTTCTTTCAATGGTATGAAATATTCAAATTGCTTTGTAGTCCAATCGAAAACTATTGAAATTCAGAATCCCCCCATAATAGCATGTTGGATTGGTGACCATTAGATCAGTCAGCATATCTGCTCCATGTGCTTCTACTGAATTTTCTCTTCCTTCAGATCCACATTTTGAGCACGCCATGAATATTTCATTGCGTTACTTGCGAAGACGAAGAACACCCGAAGAGTAGGAAAAACCTGTTCATTAATTAAAATCTCTATGTTCCGCTAACAAATTTTGGTGATCACATTCCTTCAGTGACCCTGTCAGTCTGCAGGAACCATATCCCCCTCTCTGTCTGTATGTTTATCTGTCTCTCTCTGGACAATATTTTATCAAATTCACACTGCCTTTCCTTATCCAGCTGCACTCATCTATCAGGAAGAGATACTGAGGCATTTATATCATCAATAATTGTAGACGAATCATTCATTGCGTAGCAGAATGTGAGATAACTCATACCTAACCACTGTCTAAACGCTCTACATCTCTTCCTCAATAGTATCCCTATATTACTAATAATATTGATAATGTTTGTGCCATGTAGAGTGTTATTCCTATCTGCGCATTATGACTACAATCTAATGTTGATGCTCTTTCCCAATAAGGTAATATTATACAGTCTCTGTCACTCATCTGTCGAGAATTTTAATTTGGAAGTTCATTTCCTTCGCTGGATTGTTGCTTTCAGTCTTCAGATATTCTGTCGATTGTGCTGTCGAAGCATTCGTATTCGTATTGAAAATATATTTCATACCAGAGTCGAAGATATATATATATATATATATATATACAATATCGTAATTGCCGGTCTTAGAAATTTCTATTTTCCTTCGTTCTTCATAACAAATCTGCATCAAACTATTAACACCTCGAAAACTGATATTGAACAGGTCAAATACAGAATTTGGCCTATATCCGCATATATCCGCATTTTAGACCCGCATTCTTTCTATTGCGAAAGCTATTGCCATAATCTACGTCCAACGTGTTCACCTATTTTAAACTCATGTCTGGGATGGCTCGTTTATCAAAAGTTGAACTAATGTGTTTGGGCAGAATTTAGACAACCTGTGCCCAGCTTTGGGAAGAACCAAAGTTTTGCTGCCAGCAGGCGATTTTTTTGGATTTGGTATCTTCAAACTTCGATTTTGATTCTTTTTTTTTTTTTTTTTGCGAATCTTACAGGAAGTGGTATAAGCTGAGACATTTTGGCATACACCGTTTGCTTTGCAATATGCTTAATTTTTATACTGAATTGCTTTGGGATACCAATCGTAGAAACTAGCATAGATATTAATATCTCCTTTTGGGCCAAGTGAGAGATAGCAGTTAACATTTCAACAAGAACCATTCCTATTATTTATTCGAAACAATTGTTTCGATTTCGAGAGTTGAGCAATCATGAGATTATGAGAATGAGCATTAGAATTCACAGCTCTGTCGCATTTGGTAGCATTATAGAACAAAAGGATAAGGACGAGATTGCAAATGTGTGGTTGCACGACATTCTGTAGGAAATAAAACTTGGAAAGCCTGTACTCTTAACTACCAAGAAGGTGCTGCTGCTGCTGATATCCATGGCAACAAAGCAAACCAAAGAGATTTTCAGTCAGTGACATGAGATATAAGAAATTCTAGGTGTCCTATTTTCAACATGGAAAGATCAATGTTATGAGGGTACACATGTCTCGTCCTTCTTGGAGAAGAAATTACGCAAGTTAGAGTTCAGATAATAAAGGTGGACAGTATTTTTGAGTGATTTGTGCCCTTTTTTTGTGAAATATCGTATACTTCAGATGAAGTAGTGACGGCGGTATTTATCGCTCGTACTGTGTTAAGGCTACAAAATGTCAGGAATCGTTTTTTTCTTCTATGGGTTTTTGTTGTTTTATATATATTTTGGTTGCATTTTTGATATTGTTTATGACTTCGTTTTGTTAGTTTTATAATCTGCAAACTTCGTTGAGGCGAAACGTTTGCTTTCACATTCTTTCGTATTCAGTTTTTGTCTTTCTTGATGGGATTTTGTTTATTTGTTCTGAGTGTTTTGTTTTTTTAATGCGAGTGGCTGTTTTAATGAATTTCCTCTTGTACTGTTGAACATACTATATTTGCTGTTGTGATAAAATACGGAATTAACTTCAACGGAGCCTTTCTGAAAAACTCGTGCACAAAGAAAGAAATCAAAATACCCATAAAGGCACACTAAAAGAAGTTCAAGGCCACTACAGACTTTTAAGCTTTTC
The DNA here is from genome assembly GCF_054136105.1 of Typopeltis vanoorti. Classification (NCBI taxonomy): domain Eukaryota; kingdom Metazoa; phylum Arthropoda; class Arachnida; order Uropygi; family Thelyphonidae; genus Typopeltis; species Typopeltis vanoorti. The sequence goes on along the minus strand of NC_143567.1, from coordinate 64,469,095 downwards.
ATTCTTCACATAAACATGAAGAAATTCTGTCCTCTAAAACAGTGCTTCCCAAACTTCTGGATGTCAGGTTCCCCTTTGCAAAAATTAAAATATTTCACGGCCCCCCCTCGAAAAAAAAATCTTAGTAGAGAGATATATTATTATAATATTTATTGTATTTATATTCAATACAAAACATACACAGCGAATATTGCAAAAATCAAATGCATATATTACATTTTTTGCCTCTTACCGTTTGATTCTGAAGACGATGCAGGCTGTTCTGGTAAAATATGAAATACTGTCCTGTTTTTTTTTTTAGTGTCTGTTTCTGCTTTTTTCTGTTCGCGGGATTTTTTTTTTGTTTATCAGCCACTTATCCATCTCAGGGTTAAAATTTTAACGTAGAATAGATCAAATAATATCACCACTTACCGATACTGGCACACCACAGACTGATAACATGAAATTACTGTATATTACCTGAATAAGAGGGAAATCTCGGACCAGGAACATTTTTCTCTTTTTTGACTTTTCTCCCTTTACGGTAATTAAGCCTAATGCGAAACAGACAGCAAATGTAGGTTAATAAAACGTGCATATGATTCGTTCGGTATTAACAAAAGATCGCGCAACTGAAAGATAAAAGCATAGCTGATAATTGAGTTGAAATGCTAACTCTCTTCAACCGAATGCCATATGTGAAACTGCCATAACATTTATTATATATATATATATATATATATTACATAGTTTTAACACGTTTACGAATTTTATCACGTTCGGTTGAATTTCATTGCTGCCTTTGGAAATCGAACTCACACACATCTAATCAATAACAATAGTTTTTAGTTAGATACTGTGTTTGCCCATGCAACATATGGTTTTGTTTCAGTCTATATAGCATAGTTTCTATATGAGGGGACATGTGATTCATTAATTAGTGTATTTTTATCCCAGTTGTCTCTAATTGCATATTTGTTGAGAAATATATTACACAGATTCCTCATAACTTATTCACTGGAATAATAAAAGTACTTGTTTTTATTGCTTCTGCAGTATAGTGGCTGTTAGGGAGGGCGTGTTACCACTGCAAACGAGTTACTATCTCCCCACATGAACTTGTTTAATCGTTTTTTCATGTGTGAAGTATATGCGAAACTTTTATTGGTAACAGAAAACTAGCTCGGATGACAGTGATAATATAAAACGAGTTTTGATATGTATATAAAGTCAATATCAAGAGTCCCTGATTAATGAAAGGGACAGGAAGATTTGGAGCTTCCCTGGAGCGTATTCGAAGTAAATACATTTAACCACTGCTTTGAAATGAAACATATGAATAAGCAATATTTACTAATATTCATTAAGCGCCGAAATACGCAGGCAGCAAAGTTTGTGAACCAACACCAATGTGTGAATTTTTCCATTAAAATATAACAAATAACAAAAAGGAAATAATAAATAATAAAAGTTAAATACGTTTCTTTTAAAATAAAAAAATCTATTTGGTCTTAAAACATTTCAAGTTTCTTTTCATTATTTCGCGGCCTCCCTCAACAAAACCTACGGCCCCCAGTTTGGGAAGCGCTGCTCTAAATTCGCCAAGAACTTGCCATTTCAGAAAGAGCATATTTTCAGCATGAGTATATTGGATGACTGTCTTGAAAGAACCAGATAAGGGAATCGCTTCCTTCTCTGAGTGAACCGAATGTTTTCATACATGTCTTAATGGTGTCTATAGAGTAAGGATTTATATTACTTTTCATGATGTAATTTTTTCAGCCCTGGGGACTCCTTTGAGCATAATTTTCTTCTTTGTTCTTGTCAGCAATATGTCTTCATATTTCTGTCTGGAGAGCTCTCAACAACGCGGCATATACAAAGAAATTATAGTTTTAATTGTACTTAGTTTGCCCTTTCTGATAAGAGACAGCAGAGTTTTGTCTCTAAACTGGCATTTAGTTGTGTTCTGTGAGCGTCACAAAACAAACCAACAAAAACCTGAACTCATACTTTCGTATGAGATCTTCTAACTCACTTTTCTATTGAAAAATATCACTATTCATATTTTTTAAATTATTACAGTTTTTCCAAGATATAATAATAATTTAACGTTAAATAATTAAAATAAATGTATAAAATACTAATATTATTAAAACTAATTAAACAATTAAAATAAATTTATTAAAATATTAAAATTAATTCAATAATTAAAATAAACATATTTATTAAATATGAATAATTGTGAGATAATAACAATAATAAAAATAATTCAGAGATAATAATTCAGATATAAAATCGAATAAAATGATATAATTCATTAATTTTATAAATTATTATTATTATTATTATTATTATTATTACGTGACACCTCCAGGCAGTCCAAAACTCATCGAGGAAGGGTACATACTCTGCAACTCTGTCTGCACCCAATTCTACAACTATTCCTCTACATCAACACCTTGTACCGCTCAAGTATTATTATTTTTATTATGATATTTTGTTTATTTATTTAATATTTATCATAAAATAAATATTAAAATTATTCTCGAAATAACAAAAACTCGTGATTTTTCTATTTGGTTGTGATCTAAACACATTTCTAATTTACTTGCGTATTCTGTTATGTATTTTAATATTTTTATATTTTCCTTTGTTTTTTTTTTAATATTACGTTAATTATGATTTGAAAATTTCAGAAAATTATGAATATTAAATACATGATTCCAATCATTATGCGGATTTGCTGTTTATAATTACTTAAAACGTTTTTTATTTCATTGCTTTATTAGAAAGGTGAAAAGCTGTCTGTTTGAAAGTACGGAATGGAAAGTAGTTTTTTTTTGTTTGCTTGTTTCACTGCGCGATTATTGTTTTGTTAATAATCGAGGATACACTATAAAAACCTTAAAGTCGCCTATCATCAAAAAAAGTAAAAACTCACAACAAATAAAGGACCACCCCCTTCCTTCAGAAAAATAGAAAAACAAAGAATCACAAGAATAACTTTGAGAAAGTTTCTCCCTTCAAAAACAGCAAAGGTGAAAAAAAAAGAAATAATGAAATACCAATGGAAGGAAATACAAAACCTGATTGATATTTCATTCATCTTCTACACAAGGGAAATAATACTCAGAAAGAGGGAAAACGTAGCTGGTCTCATCTTCGCACTATAGAGCATGTACATCTTTGGAAATATATGTCGCCAACCAACAAAGATAGATATGAATCAAAGATTTGGATTCATCCACAAGAAACAAAATACAAAAAAAAAGAATCAAAAATCAACTAACGCCTTTTTGTTCCATATAGGGAGTAGGCGAGGCCGTTTCATAGCCCTATCTAACTTTTCGGGACTGAGTGGGCAGTTCAATCTCCACTGGTAGCCAATCAGAGATAGCTGGCGCAAGGATATTACTAATTAACCGGCACGCAGTGAAGAAAGCGGCTAGTAAGTGCCACCATCTGGTGGTCCCTAACCTTAACACATATTTGTAATGTCTGAAAATAGTGTGGGTTCGACGGTCGATTTTCTTGAGTTTACGGGACGAAAAACCTGACTTTCCGGGAGAAAAAACCCGCTAGTCCGTGCCAGAGATCGGCTAACTCTGGAACTGGTCGAGACAAGACTTAGAAAAAGTTCCTCTAGTCGGTGACTAGATTCGAACGCCTTTCGTCGTGCGGTCAAGCGGTGCAGAGTGCAAAAGCCTCTTCTACTGAGCTACACAGGTTCTCACAGAAACAAACTACAGACTATCCCTATTCTAAGATTCATTACTTAGCGACTTTCGTGAGCCTAAAGGATGACCACTTCCTTTATTAACCGACACTTTATTCTTTCAGAACTCCTATCATTTCCTGTTATATAATTTTTGAAAGAACATTTAATGCTGAAGGAAAACAGTGATGTTTATTTTACTAAAACTGTTCATTCACCATGCTGAATTAATTTTTTAAAAATTTTGATTGTTATATTCTTATATATTCCTGAAAGAACAATAATTGGTGAAGCTGTTTTTCTTTAATGTATGTTTTGTATTGTGGAAATAGTTTCATAATAGATTTGCAGTTCTCGTAACTGGACGTTGTCTTACTTGATATGTATTTAATCCTGGTAGCATTATAGCGTACCTTCTGTGGCAGCTAAAGAAGCTTGTGGTATATGTGTACCAGAAAATATTCGGTTACAAAACAACTTCTACCACTGTCCCTCCTGGTTGTGACATTGGTTGTGACACCGGCAGAATAGTAAACATCGACACCGACAGAAAAGTAAACATCGACACCGACAGAAAAGTAATCATCGACACCGACAGAAAAGTAAACATCGAAGAACTAGCTGTCGTAGTGAAGAAGGTAGGTTACATTTGAGAAATTTCAGCTGAAACTGTTATGGTAGCATTCTGAAGTACAAAATTATATAATTAATTCACTCTCTCTCTCTCTCTCTCTCTCTCTAAGTAAAATTCAGAGGTATATACATATAAAATTCAGAGGTAGGCTCCAAAAGCCTTCACAAGAGTGACATATTTATATGTATTGAATTGGTTAAATATATAATTACTGGAATATATATATATATATATATATATATATATATATATATATATATATATATATATATATAATCAATGAAAATTCAAACGTTAATCTTTATCCGCCCGAGGGTCGAATCTACTATATGTTGATTAATAAAACTTCCGTCTATGAGAACTGCATAAAAAAGTTAAGAATTCATAAATAACTGGGTATCTGATATTGAGTGACGCACGCTTGTTGCCTTTCTTACGTTTACGTTTGCTCAATCTAGAATATCGTATTAAACCATAGCGCGATGAAAAGTAAACAGAATGCTCGTCCTGGAACTTTACTTTTCTGTTCATATGATTGGGTATGCTTGCAAAACAAAATCAAGGCGGGTAGAAGCTGATAAGTGGCAATACTTCGCGAACAGCACAAGCTGTAATTAATGGAAAGGAATAACGCTTGCGATTCTTTATCGAAATATTCAGTACCATATGCAGGCTAAAAATAAAATTGGTAAATTCCAGTTGATAGACACATTTCACATCTCATCATATATACTAGTTTTCTCTGAAAATTATTATTATTATTATTATTATTATTATTATTATTATACAGGCAACTCCTTGCAGTCCGAAGACTCATCGCTGGAAAACAAATTCATCCACTCAATGCCTCTCCTTCAACCCAACTTCCAGGAATGACCCCTGCTCTGGTGCTTCTAGCCAACCGCTGAAACATTACCCTTACATCTACCTACAAAACTCTTTACGCAACTTGAATGTTTTTATCACATCCCCTCGTTTTCTTGAATCTACACATCTTCAATCTATCCACATACGGAACATTCCACAGATCACTCACCATCTTGGTCACTCGCTCCTGAATCCTCTCCCCAGCTTCCTCATTCACGGGAAGTCCAGGAGACCATTAGTAAACAGTAATCCAGATGTAAACGTACTAAGGCCATCTGAAGTGGAACAACAGCTTCATTATCTGTACGGGTTAATGTGGTCTTCAATAGCTAAGTAATCTTATGGACTAACATAGCAACCTTAGCAATATGTCTTCTAAATTTCCGCTCTCTGTCTACTACCAACCCCTAATCTCTTTCTTCCTCTAATTCCTGTAGTACATTGCCATCAATGTGCTATATGATTTTAATGTATTTATCTCAAAATGCATAGCTTTATATTTCTGTACATTAAACTGAGAACCATTTTCTCTTGCCGATACTGACAGCCTATTTAAAATATCCCACAAGCTCACCATTCGCTTTGATTAATTATTACTCTACCGAAGTTCGTGTTTTCAGCAAACAACCAAATATTTCCTTTAAGTTTATTTTATATATCATTTATGACCAAATTAAACATCAATGGTCCCAGCACTGAACCTTGCCACACCCCACTAGTCACCAGTATTCGTCTCGATGCTGCGCTCCAGATACCACTTTTTGTTATCTCTCCAGCAACCACCACCCTCTTATCTACTTAATCAGTGTCATATCCATCCCCATTTGTTTTAATTTGCGTAACAGAATTCCGTGTGGTATTTTGACTGACGTCGTTGCAAAATAAAGCAGAATTATCGCGTAGCCATTTGCTATATTACACTGAGCTTCTATTCTATTATAATAAGTTAATAAATTACTAATGCATGGCCGACCGTTCACCATGCCATGTTCATCCTCATACTGTATCATATTTTTATCTAGCTGATATCCCCTCTAGTCCCACATTTCTATTTACACTGAGATTCTGGGATATCCAAGGAAACTCCAATTCATCCACCTGTTCCCACATCAGTGTCCGTCACAGATGTTATAGCAACAATCACATTAGGATGATATATCCTTGCAAAGTTGTCACTCAGTAACTCAACTATTTTATCTGTTTCTGTCACCACGTGACCATCATCATTTCTTAAGGGTAATCTTTCATAGTCATTCTTGCTCATACTTTCCCCATAACAAAATAAATCTTTGGGATTTCTTTTGGCCTGCTCGGTTAGATTCTTCTCATAATCTGGTTTTGCCTTCTTTGCCAGGCTGGTCATCTTTTTTTCCTGAATCTTGTACTGTTCTTGAGTTTGCTGGTCACCTTTCTCTTTATATACCTTCCGCAGCGTTTCTTCCTGCTTAATTATATTACTCATCCATCTATCTCCTACTTAATCAACCCTCCTAAATCTAGGTATACAATTTAATATTGCTTCCTCAAGATGAACCTGGAAACTATATCGTATGCACTACTAACGACCTTTCTCCTGAAGTGTGTTATGCCATCGCACAGATTTCAGCTTTTTCCTTATCATGAAGTACCGCATATACCCCTTCTTGATAAAATATTTTCGGTGATTACACCACATTTTTTATTATTCAGTTATACAATATACTGAAATAATAATAATTCCCGACAATTTTCGTAAATCGTAAGATTTACATCTTCAGGGGTAAATAGTATAACTTAAAGTTTAGGCAAGAGAAATTAATAAATACAAATCATAACCGTCTGGCTATTCATAAACTCAAATAACAGAATGCAGATATGTAACGTTATTGACGTTGAACAATACTGAACGATTCAATACTTAAGATGTAAATCCTACGATTTACGAAACTTGTCGGGAACTATTATTTCAGTATATTGTATAACTGAATAATAAAATGTGGTGTAATCACCGAAATATGTCTTTTGAACCAATTAGCCACAGAATTCTCCGCCTGCAAAATATTTTCATGTTTTATAATCTGCGAACTTAAGTCCGCATTTGCACTTTCACCAATTGGAAAGATCATTCATGAAATCTCTGAAACAGATATTTCAAAACAGATAATAAAAGCTACCTTTCTTTCACTTTAGTTAAAACATTTCTTTGATAATTATGAGATTTTCGTCATAGAAGTGGTGTCTATCTGCACAAGTTGTAATAGCATTAATTAATTTGTTCCTGCCGTTTCATGCTCTTCCTATCAAACTGCTTTTTGGAGCAACATGTTAAATGAAACATAGCTATGGAAATATGAAAAAAAAAGATTTCAGAGTGTTTGTGCACCACTGTTTATCTTGTTAGAAAGAACAACTAGTGTAAAAGACTGATGAGAGTTAAAATCCCCTGATGAACAAAACGAAATTCAACAATGAAGGATGTAACACGGCTAATTGGAGCAACATTGTATGAACGTACCTTGTCCTTGTTAATTTTAGTTCTGTATATTTAATAGAATAGCCTTTATAAATTGCACTGAGGAATATTAAATTAAATGGATTTCATGGATTTCATTAGAGATAATCTGGATTACAGAAACAGTCTTTTCTCGGAAGTCCTTGAGAAAAAAAAATTCAAGTGCATTAATAGAATTATATTTTTACCAAAGGGTTGAAAGTGAAATCCGGATAGACCTCAAAACAGGATGGATAATAAGATCTGAAGAGACTAATAGGATCTGAATTCGTAATTCGCATTACGAAGAAGAAGACGAAGATGATGAAATCTTACATTGAAGTCGATAGAGCATACCTAATAAACCATCAATATGAAGTTTTGGCAATAACCACTCAAAACGCTAATTAAGGCAATATCGTGATTTTCATCTGAGGTTTATTCAGAGTGTTTGTAACTTCCCATTGAATCAGCTAAAAATTACTTTGAAATGGTGGAAATGCCTCGTATGATAATTTAATATTCTTAAAACCCCTCTACTTTGCAGTAATAAATTTGTCGTTTACATTTCTATCATTCATTCATCAAGAAAATAAAAATGGTTATTCGAAGGTTATTATTAAGCATTTAGCAACCACATGTTTTGTGTCTTTATATACTCAGCAATGTTCGTACAAAATGTATCTCTGCATCCCATAATTGCAATGTATTGTTCTCGGATGAGAATTTTATTATAGCTGATTACGTTTCTTTTCGTCTAGCATATGCAGTTAATTGTATTGCTAAAAGTCATTATCTAAATAAATTATTATTTTTTTATTTTAACAGTTGATTAAGAGTTTCAAAACTGTGAGTTTCCTTCCGAAACCTGTCGGTCGAGAATATATCAAATTAGCTAGTGCATCAGTGAGAGAAATATCCGGGTTGTTGGGTCAGATAGATGTGCAGCTTCAGTCTAAACTCATGAGCGGTAATAAATAATAATACAGTCTTTAGCAATTAGGATTGTGATTTTATAATAATTTAAATTTATATATATATATAAATTAATTAATTACGAAGTACTCTGAATTATATACATATTAAATAACTATTTAATATTCTTTGAATATTGACGAATTTTAATAACTCGAATTATGTAATGAAGTATTATAACATAGTAGATCAGAATGTTTTCTATTATTTCGAGTTACTTGAATGCGTTTCGAGCTCCGATTGCTAAATTCAGAAACTCAAGTAACACATGTCAGTTACTATTTTAGTAAGACAAGTTCCTGAAAGTAATAGAAGTATCAGGAACAGTATTTCCTTCACCTTCCTTTCAAAGGGAAAATGGTACTGCGGCAGATCAAAGATGTGCAGTTGTGGATCGCTAATTTCCTTAGATATTTGACTCGCATTGCCCTTTTAAAGTGTTTTTTACTTTACTATTTTCATCATGTATTCTTTGATGTCTGTTTCTTAGCTTTGCTGAGGCGATTTAGGGGATGTTTTCGTCAAGGCTACCTGTTGGCGTTTGGTATCTTTTGACTGTGTTGATATCACTTTGGTTACGGTTATCTGCTACACTGATGCACGATTTCCTAACCTTATATAAAGAACAGCAGAATCTACTTGTGACATTTGAAGGAATACAATGATGACATTCTAAGATTTTGCTCTCTCTGGCAGTGGAGAAAGAAACAGTTGGTGCCTTGTGCTCACAGTCTAAAACTACATATTGCATGGAGTAAATAACATAAGGAACAAAATTGGTTGTGAAGTCATTTGCATATAGTCAGATTTATTAATTTACATATAGTGAGAAAATACCATTTAAATATTGGCATTTAAAATTTAGACTTCGAAAAGAGCTTATAAAATTACAAATCTTTCGCGTGAACTATTTTCCATTCCTTTTCTTGAAAGTTAAGAATCCTTCCTGGATTCCGATCATTCCACATTTTTTAAAAATTCTTTTGATTAAGGGTATCAATTAGCCCACAGTTGCATTTTAACTGTTTAGTATAATTATAGGCATAACAAAAGTTGCGATGATCACATTTAAATATTTGAAATTATGATTTTTAAATTAGCTGTACTTCATAATTACTGTAGAATAACAACGTTTTAGCTAGGTCTCCATTAGAAAAAGTGTATAAACGAAAATTTCTACTATAAGCGAATCAATGCCTACATTTTTGGTTCAGATAGGATATCCTGAATCTTGACTAATTTCTGCTCTTCAAAGTCATAGTCTCTAGTGAGATATCATCCTGGAATTACAAGTCAACGTGGATTAAAAATTTTATTAAATCTAATAATTCAACAGTGCATAAGTTTGCAAATGGTAAAAGACATGAAAATCAGTAGTAACGTTCTAACTGACAAGCAACACAGTTTGATGAAAGACCGTGAAGAACTTAATTCCCTAAAACTATAATACGAAAGTTTAAATCAGCAACAATATAAAGAAGATCTTGTTATAAACGATCTTCCTGAAACTGCACCTATAGAAAATCTCACAGACGTTGTTTTAAAGTTAGGCCATGCAATTGAGATGCCCCTACAATCTAACGGCATTCAGACCGTAAATAGGATTCCCAGGAAGAAAAAATCTAGGCTTGCCAGAACCCACACCACTCATAGTTCATCTAACCAGCAAGATTGAAAAAAAAATGTTGAAAAGGACAGGAACGTTGAAAGACAATAAACCAATCTTTCTATCTGAATATTTACCACTATTCAACCAGGACCAGTTGAAAACAAGAAAACCAAAAACAGAAAAAAATATCGCTGTTATCAGAGACGGCAAGATATTCTTGAGAAAGTCACAAACTTCAAAGTCGATACAAATCAAAGCTTGGAAGGCATAGATAGGCTGCCCAGTGAAACGAAAGACTCATAATTAGATAAAAAAGAAACCTTTAACACAACAGCATAATAACAAACAGCAATTGCACTTTTGAATAGCTCGATGCATGGAAACAATACATTGTATAAGCGAGAGGGCTCTCCATCCTGCATATTAATATCAGAAGCATTAGAAAACATCGGTTAAAACTAAAAGCTTATCTGAAGAATTACACCGATGTTATTGATATATTGGTCCTAACAGAAGTAGCCGTTACTAATGGCGAAGGAACTGTTTTCTAACTTCCAGGCTTTCAACAGCATAGGTCATGCCCCAAACAAAAAGAGGGGGTGGAATATTAGTATTTACCGAACATAAAGTAATATAGCAAAAGAAACTGTTTATCATTTGAGCATGCCCAAACCCTTCGCATCAGATTCATTAATACCACCAATAGAGAGTATTCCATAATACTAAATGCTGTTTACAGACCCCCAAAGTTAAACGTGATACATTTCTTGCATGAACTCAATTACTGGCTTTCAACCCAAGAAATATGCTCAACCGAATACCTAATAAAAATGGCGATATAAACATAAATATTGCAAACGAAAACCAGAACAACTCTGTACTATACCAGACATGCTAATCATGTATAACCTAATACCAACAATAACCCCATGTTATAGAGAAGATATATTCGGAGATACCATAACTACTTACTGCCTAGATCATATAAACATCCGAGCACCACCAAAGAGTTACACTGCATCAGTCATAAAGTGCAAAGTAGCAGATCATTACTTCATGGTCCTGCGCACTAAGACATTATGCATGCAATGCTCCAGATATGAAAAGCAACACAAAACAATAATCGACGAAGAAATATTCACCACGAAATAAGTAAAATCTACTGGGAACACGTGAGATCACCAGATCTAACAGATATCTTATGCAACAACATTAAACTCACACTGGAGGAAATAAATAAGAAAGCTGCAAAGAAAGTCAGAATTTAATCAGAAAGAAGCCAAATAATCTTTGGATATTGCAAAACGTAATCCTAGATATACAGAGATAGGACACTCTGTGGAAACAATTAAAGCGATATCCAAATAACGCAGCTTTAAAAACCGAATATAAGATTACAAGGATTCGTCTTACAACGCAAATAAGAAATGCAAACAGAAACTACTACAGTGACAAATGAATCTCTTCATGGAACAAACCTGGCAACTGATCAACGAGGTGCTACATTTTGCTTCCAATAACACTGCCTCTGAAAAAACCTACAACACAGCTTCATGATACCAAGTATGTTAAATACTACCATAATCACACCCATATATAAACATGGAAAAAGAAATTTAATCAGCAATTACAGACCCATAGCAACACTACCAATTATGAATCAAATTATGGGCTGAATCGTGTTTGGGAAATTCGCAACATATACAGACAACTTTCATATTATCCCCAAAACACAATATGGTTTTCAGAAAAATAAGGGAACAACATCTCTCTTGGAAGACTTCGCAGACGTAATTAATACCGCCTTAAATAAAACCAATATTGCCACGGTAGTCTTCATTGATTTCACTAAAGCATTCGACACAATGACACCTCAACCGTATTAGAAAAGCTCCAACATGTTGGAATAGACAGGCCTCTTCACAGGTGGTTTGCAACCTACCTTCAAAATAGAAAGCATATCACAAATATCGGATGAAACCAAAGTAGAGAGCTAACTGTAACCTGTCGAGTGCCACAGAGAATTGTTCTCTCCCCAACGCTACTCAACATTTACACGCACGATATTAATCAGCTACCGCTCAAACGTAAGATATTACAATACGCATATTATACAACTATAATATCCATACATAATAGCGCAAACATAGCCCAAACAAATATGCAACATGATATAAATCTGATCACAGACTGACTCACCAAAAACTTTATACACCTAAAATTAGATAACACAAAATTAATTATATTCAGAAATCCCCTGATTCGACCAGTTGATAACATAAAACATAACCACACTCCGACATAAGAAAAAAAAAACACAGAACATTAAATCCACTACCATCAATCAGGTTGTAACAATATGATACCTTGGAATTAACTTTGATGTAGATATGAACTGGAAGAGTCACATACCATCTACAAAACAAACTCCGAACAAAAACTGTCAAACTGTACAGGTTAAAAGACATAGTTCCCATACGCCTAAAAACACTAATATACAAAGCTATGCCAAAATATACTAAGATATACTATAACAACCTATGCTTTCTGTGCACCCTACAAAGTAAATAGATTAATGTCGCTACAGTACAAAATGATGAAACTGAACTTTTGGGAACAAAGAGAAAATAACGACCTTATATACATTGCAATGTCAGAACACAAAATACTAAAAGCAAAACATTTATTTTGCTATGCAGCTATGCTAAAATGTTATTTCGTGTCAACTAGAGGACAGGCAGAAATACATGCCGTATAATAAGACCTCAGACAACTATTTATATCATATATAAATATAACAATCACTACGGAAAGGCCACACGATGCATCTACATCGCAGACGTGGCAAATAAACTACCATTTGTCCTTTTGAATACAGGAGCTTTACAAACTATAATAGCCTGAAACGAGTCCTAAGGACACACTATGAACAAGAAACACGCACGCTACACATCATACAAATTTAGTGAAACACAATATATTCGTTCAGGCTTCCAGTTCAGCGACGCATCAATACATTCCAATTTCGTGAGCGCGCGCGCGCGCGTGTGTGTGTGTGTGTGTGTGTGTGTGTGTGTGCTCGTGCGTGCGTGTGTTAGTTACTGCGGCTGTTGTAGTGGATATCAAACCTATCAAACATTAGCCTACCTCCAACACAGCAATCAAACCAATGAATAATAACTAACGGGTATCATCCTCAGATAAGTTTCATAAAAAAGCTTCGAGGATGCAAGCTCAGAAATTACATTTTAACCAAGATCAACAAAAAAAAAATGGGGATAATCCACCTATTACATTTAAGTGCTGTAGTTGCAGTGCTTAAATACAGTAAAATGAAAAATTGTAAATATATATATAATTCATTATTACTGTATAAATGCTGTAAAATGGTATGTTATTCAACCGGAACTACCAAGTACAGTAAAACCGTTTAATGTATTATATAGAAAAACGGAAAAAATAGTATGAACTTCATTCTTGCAAAAAAAAAAAACGAACTATATGAGTTGTATTTTATATAATCATATGTAAATCATATGCGTTGTAAATATATAATCACAATCTGCGATCATAATTTTAATAGTAAAAAAGGATTGAATTAAATACATTTGATTACATGTATCAATATAATCAAATGTATGTAATGTAACCGATGTATGAGATGTATGTATTAGGTGTAATGTAATGTATTCTAAATAAGTAATCATGATTTTAATTAAAAATATTATTAAAATTAATATTATTAAAAATTATTATTATTATTACGTGTCACCTTGATAGAAGCTCAAGGACTCATTCGGAATATAATACGAATAAATAAGAAACAGATAATATATATATGGATTACGTATATCAACAAAGAATTGACAACTCTTTTGAACAAACTTTCACAATAATGACAACTTTTCCTTAAAAGAATGATAAAATATGTAATTTGTATGCATAGGCTGATATAAAACAGTTGTAACGAATTTTATTTTGCTGGACAAAGTTGAGTATCACTTGAAATAATATCCACTAATGGTTTCTTTCTCTTTCCGTATAGCTTACCAGGAACTGCTACAGAATTGCTCGTGTGATCAGGGGTGTGGTAAGTTATGGATTCTTCAATACATGCATTCAGTACATCGTCTTTTTAATGATTAATCTTCTGAGCATTAGTCTAGCTATTAATTTTCACAGGCCCAACCCATTCCATTTTCTTATTCGATTATATTTTATTTTCAATTTATTTATTTATTGTTAACGCTATTTCAACATTAGTTGAGAGCCTCCATAGCTCTATCATAAGAGAACTATTTTGATTTGAAAAACATGAGCACAAATCCCTTCTAGGAGGCTAAGAATATTTATCATTGCTTTTCAATTACAGTAATTCATGTTTCTCTGTTGTCGATTCAGTTTTCTAATAAAATTTAGTGCATTATCATCCCTATTTTACAGAAACTGGTGGACCGTTAGAAAATCCTTCAGAATCATTGAAGATATCCATTCAGCAAAAGTAAAAACAGTCTTCAGAAATATTTCGAGGCCATTATTCAAAATATTCCCGAAATAGAAAATTATTATTATGTAATACAAAAAGAATATGTAATCCAAATAATCGATGTTGATTGTGAAGTTATTCTTTCATTTTATATGGTCGGTAATGATATATAATTGGAACTAGAACGTTTATCTAACAATTATTCACCCTTAGTTGATAGTAATAATTTTAAAAAGTCCTTATTACACTTTAAATAAATAAAAAAATGCTAAACTATATAGTGTTACAATGTTATAGCGATGAATTTATTGAAAAAAAATATATATAAAGGTTTTATATAATATAATTTGCAATAGCTAGTTGAGAATAAAGGGCGTTTCATGTTTTTGTGATTTTGTTTATGATTTTAAGCTGAACAGGTTTGGCATAACAAATATTCCAGGATTACACAGATCGGGATGCCACACACCATAGATATATTTCAAATAATATATACGATGAATCTATAAAACTAAGCACCCATTCATCATCAGAATTGGAATATATTGTGAGTAGTGAGAAACAATGATTAGATAAAAACCTGAGATAGAAATAAAATAGCCATAATTTAAATTGGTTAAAAGATTTCATTTAATCTAGTATGTAGGTGATTATACTATAATGCAAAACATTTTTATATTCAAACTGGCGACCTGATTGTTATAAACTAGATTTCAATTTAATCTCGTGAGGGATATGCAAATAACTTTTAGAATGACGTTTCACTGAAGGAGAGTTCAGCCAGCCAGTCTGATAAGGTGCGGTAACATTTGCTACACAGTAAAATGATCCAGGGAATATACACATTAACTAAAATAGTACAGATAGTAATAATCGTTCTGTCACTGCATGAAATAATGTGCAAGAAGCAAAGGATGACAGCCTGTTTCTATTGGCACACAAATAGATGATAGGATAGAATGAACAGCTATATTCCTGCTGTACATCTTTAGTTTCCTGATTTGAACATGTTCAGACTCCTACGAAAAAACTACGCGATTAAATTTATATTATTATTAATCTCCTACCCAAACGTTTCCTCCAAATTAAACTGTTACTCTTGTCAGCACTCACTTGCTCTCATATCTAACATTTCGTGCTTCTAAGACACTTCTGACTGAATGAATTCCCATAGACCATGATCACGCTGAGGGTCTCTTTCCTTCTATGTTGGTGTCAATCACCACCTATACTATTAGATCTGCTAATCTAATGTGGTAAAATGGACACCTTTTCCTCATCAGTAGAAAATTTGATATTTATATTAATATATAAATGTAGAAAGTTTTAACTTGGGTATATATTATGGATTCAAGATAACAAGTAAATTTATATGAACTTGGTTTTAATCCTATTTCCCAAGAAAGCAAACAGACCAGAAAGTCAAGTTTGCGCCTGCAAGTACTGCAAGTTTAAGGCAACTGATCCATAAGGTTGTGCCAGTCATGGCAATTCGTGGTAAAGGTGGATAAAACTCCGATCACTTTCCTTAGTATTTTTCCTCTAATGTAACGCACATCCCCTTGCGGAGATAGATGTATGATGCTAAACATTAAAAGCAATGGTCACTACCCATGCCGGTTCCGACCTTTGTTGAGGTCTCGTCAGTGCCTTTAATGTTTAGCATTATACATCACCGCAAGGGGATGTGCTTTACATTAGAGGAAAAATACTAAGAATAGTGATCAGAGCTTTAACCACCTTTACCACGAGTTGCCTCGACTGTCACTACCTTAGAGATCAGTTGCCTTAAACTTGCAGTACTTGCAGGCGCAAACTTGACTTTCTGGTCTGTTTGCTTTCTTGGGAAATAGGATTAAAACAAGTTCATATAAAATTATTTGATATCTTGAATATATAACATATACTCAAGTTAAAACTTTCTCTCTCTCTCTCTCTTTATATATATATTTTTTTTTTTTTTTTGCTTTTCAAATATAGTTCTTCAGTTCGCTATGTTTAAGATCTTTGACTATCGTTTACATTTTTTTCCCGCAAATTTAATTCACAGTAAAGAAGAAAAGCATACGAAGTGGTCTGTGTTTACTTTAGTTAGATGATTTTATAATGAAGATATCAAAATCCAGTAAATAAGTTGAAAATAATTAAATAATTGTCACTTCCATAATACACCAACAGGAGCCTCACCTATTAAATTAACATACAAAAAATTGAATTGTGATTTGACCTCTAAATAGCAATTATGTATTGGCATTCCTCTTCATGGAAGACTATATATTTGGTGAACAATTGATTTAAAGATTTCAAAATTAGTCAAAAGAGTGTCAAATTCAATTCCTTGTCTTTGTTATGTGACATTTCGTGTATACTATTTTTTTTCTATCCTTATACTGTTCGCTAAGAGCGGTGGAAACACATGCGATAATATGAAATTTCATATTACATATTCGGGGTGCTCTGTGTTAAACAAAATTCAATTACTGCACAACAGTAAAACAAAACGTCACATGACTTGAGTAATGATTAAGTGCAAATTGCAAACATGATTTAATGAAATTCATTTTAGGAACTTAAAGAAGTGGAGAGAGCTATAATAATGTTATGATCAAGCCAAAATGAAAAACTATTTCTTAAAAATTTCCATAATAGCACAACTGGGAATTGTGACAAAACTATAAATTATAGATTAGTTTTGCAGTAATTCACTTAACGTATTTTTATTCTCCGAAGGTTGAGGAGTGAAGTATTTTAGTGTGATTTTGAACTGATCTGATCTTATTTGGAAATCATAAGCAAAAGAGGTTTCATATTAAGTGATCATCAATAGCAAAATTGATAGCTATCGATGACCTCAAAGACACTGGATTAAGAGCATGGCTGACATCTGGGACCAACTTGTGATGCTCAGCGGTAGCACTCATTGCATTGTCTGAATTAGTTTCGCTTCTATGAGAGTCTTGAAAAATATTGATTCGAAAATATTGTTAATTCATGTATTTTCTGCTTTGGAGTGTATTTGGTGGAAATTCTTCATAAAAATGTTTTTTTTTTTGTAATTATTTTTTTTTTTTCTATTCCTGTTAAATGCTAATTCATGATCTCGCAACTGAAATTTTTTACTCTCTTTTCTGTCAAAATTATTATTATTATTATTATTATTATTATTATTATTATTATTATTATTATTATTATTATTATTTGAATTACGTTTGCTAGTTAACAGCGAATATAAGATTTCTCAGGCTACGAAAATGAACCAATAGCAGGAGAATATATGGACGCTGTCATAGTGGGCGTGTCTCCTATAAGTTCCGGCTAGGGCCATTCGTAAATACCGGAAGTGTATTCCCGAGCTCTCCTGTCAAATTTCATAACGAACGTTTATAGTTTCTATAAAATCTTTGAAACAATGCTGGATTTAATATCCACGTGGTGATTTTTATAAATTTTGCATCGGCAAAGTGAAGCTTTTTTTTGGGCTTTTTATTTTAGTAAATTATTCATGCTATTTCAGATGAACATTTGCCATAGAAATATTTAGAGATTACACATATAGCAGAGACTAAGCGTCTGTCAGAAAGTGGAGTGAGCTGGTAAGAGATAAGTCATTTATCAATGTAGTTGCTCTCCTCTGTTTTGAGTGAAGCATTTTGAGGGAGCTTTTAGGAGCCCTCAAAATGGATGGTGAGAGGATAAGAAACCATCTACAATCACACATAGTGTGGGTAGAGACAGAAAGCTACCAATCCAATAAGTCCTGAGATAGTCCAAATAGTAGAGTTTGCTTAGTAAGCCTTTGTGCCAGACCTTGTCAAAAGCTTTAGTGATATCAAGTGCAACCACATGTGATTTGCCTATTTTCTACATGGCATTTGTCCAGAGAATCGCTGACAGAGGTGCACCCACGGAGGGGGCCACGGGGCCCTGTTCCCCCAAAAGAAAAAGAAATAAAGACAAGAAAAATTTCCAAAAAATCTTTCCCTAATTAAAATTCATTTGTTTATTTATGTTGTGTCTTCTATTTCTATACTATACTTATCATGTATTGGCGATCACTGCAGATGCTCAGTCATAGGTCGTATGCAATGCGTAGTATGTATTCCTAAATCGTCTACTCAATTGTTTCCCCGAGATTAAATCTTGAAGGCTTCCCACTCTCCCCCAAGATTAAATCCTGAGTGCGCCACTGATGGGTGATGTATGGGAATAGATCTCCTGTTGGTTGTCAGCGATGGCATCTGTACTGGTGGTCGCTTAATAGCCTTCAAGTTAGTGTAGGATTTGAGATTTGATGGTTTTCTTCATCACTTAATATAGGACTGAGGTGAGTGAGATTGTTCGGTAGTTCGATGGCAGGGATCTGTCGCCCCTTCTTTGGAATGATTGAATCGCTGGAGTGAAAAGGGGGGGGGGAATTTACTAATGTCAGTTATGTGGGCATTAAGGGTAAAGTGTGAGGCTACAAGATTAGCTTTTTCTGTGGATGATGATTCAAAAGTCTCCTGGATATTAAAGGACTGGGAATAGTGTTGAGCAAAGGTTACGACCAATTGCTTTGGCAAGAGAACAAAAGGCACGGCAACCATTTGGGAAGACTGCAAGATTCCTGCTTTTTTCCCCATCAAATGCTGTTTTTGAAGCACAGATACTTTTATTGCATCTATTTCGGACTTTGGTATAAGCATTGAAGGAAGATGGAGTTCTTCATTTGAGCTAGTGTGGTATGCTTGATTTTTCATTCGTACAGTTCTGACACATCTTTTGGGGAACCAAGGTTTAGTTAGGTTATGGTAGTTTAGCGATTTTTCTGTGTGAAGAAATCGTTGAAGTGTGAGGAATATATGTTTCCATGCGAATGAGGATTACTTTCGTAATCCTCATTCGCATGGAAACATATATTCCATGTTCGGATTGGAACACTGGAAACAATAGTCCAACCATGGGAATGAAGCATAGAAGTCATGGAGGCTGTCCCACGTGACACTCTTATGAAGCTAAACTACTCTTGCGTGGGAGTTGTTGGAATTGTGATCAGAATTACCCAGAGGGATCACTATGTGTATTTGGAATGGTCATTGGAAAATGAGAGATATAGGGTATTTGGGGAGTGGTTAGGGTTATCTGGTGTTCTGGTTGGCATATGAACAATATGTGTAAGGTTGTTAGTAATGGCAAATGTTCAGCAACTTTGCCTGCAAGATTTTTACAGTTGGAGGAGGTACCAATTGGTGATATGGACATTAAAATCTCATTTAAGAACGATTTCACAGTTGGGAGAGTGGGACTGGAGAAAATCAATATTTAAGGAGAGGAAATTAAAGGGCTCAGAGTGGTAGGTGGTAGTTGTAGAGCGATAGAGACAGCAAATGAACTTGAAATGTGGATGCTCTCTAGCAAGGTATGTTGGAGCAGATGTGTGCACAGACGCCACTCTTGGGTCGAAAGGAGTTAGGCAGTGTATAATTTAGGAAGGTTGAGATTGATAATGTTGGGATAGGTCAGATTTCTGTTTTTGTCAAAAAGGATGTGGGGTTGGTGGACGAAAGTCGTTAGTGGACACTATTAAGGTTGGGGTTGAGTCCAAGGATGTTAGTGAGGTGGATGTGCAAGGTTCTGTGGGAAATATATTTGACTGCAAGGGTCTTGCACATTTCGTATGCATTTCTTGCAGAGTGTTTTTCCTAGTGCTAGAGATGTCAATTGACTTTTGTACTTATTTCACTTGTTTTTCGTTGATGATCCAACTGTTGTCTCCATATCGGCCTGTTTCTTCAAGTTGTCTTCGAAAGTGGCGTCCTTGTTCCCCTGCGCAAATATTAAGTCAGGTCGAGCACTTATGCGAGATTGCGTGCAAGTGTCCTTTAACTTGTTATTTATCGCCGTTATTAATTGGGTTGTGTTTGTCAGTGTGTCACAGGTCACTTTCATGAGACGTGGAAAGTCTGTTCCGTCCTTTCTTTTATTAATGTTCCGAAACATCAAGTTTTCCTCCTCGATCGACAGAGTTCATTAGCGGGGAAGGGTTCACTTGCGATGTGGCGCGGATTGTCGAGTAGCTCTATCATACTATTAATGTGGTGTTAGAGGTTTTCGGCTCATTTGCCTAAGTCCAGTAGCTCTTTAACCGAAGGAAGGCACAGCGAACAGAAGATAGGCTGGTTGAGATTGATAAAAAGCATGTGCACCTCTATTTTTTTTTAAACTATTTTTGCGCAGGAAGCATGTAGCCATTGGTAACAGAAATCGCACAATATACCCTTTTTCTCTCTCCGTAACTTCGATTTTACAGGTGTGGCACTTCAATTGTCGTTAGGTTTGTCGGCGATCGACGGCCCTACGCTGACGAGACACGTTCGTTGTTGGGCTTTACTGCCGCTATCTTTAGTCGTACGGTAGGCATAGCAGGCGTTTTCATGTTTTTTTAATAGTAAGGATAACTGATTTGATGGACAATAGATAATAATGCTCTCACATTTTATGAGAATTCCCCATAAAATGTGAGAGCATTATTATGAAGTTATTTCTTTTATAAACTGTTTTCAAAATTATTTTAGAATAGTTTGTAAACGGAAATAAAATATCAACAAAAATAATAGATATTTTTATTTTTTTTTTAAATTTCTTTCTTTTTTAATTTATTTTTACATTCATGTGAAATGATAATCACTCAGCGTTTTGTTACTGATGTAAGAAATTGATATTTACTCTCTTATTACCAGGAACAAGCTTCTATAAAAACAAGAACAATTTCGCTTAATAACAGTGTTAAAATAATATTTAAAATCAACAAGTGTAAACAAACAACTATATTAATATCCTTCTTCTCAACTGAATGGTGAAAATAAGAGAGAGAGGAGGGGGGGGGGATTACGGCAGTCACCTGAGAAGGGAATCACATCTAGTATGGAGATTTGCATGCAAAGAAATTTAGGAAAATTGAAATGTGATTCTTCTTGCCATATAAGAGCGAATTTCGTTTCGGAATCAACGAAAGTTATATAAGCTTGAAAAGCTTGTCTCGTTTACACTTAAGGATAATAAAGGTATCAGTTTACTTTGGAAAGAGTTCAAGCTTCAATACTTCAAGAAGTACAGTACCGTTTACTAACGAATAGGAGGAATAGAGTATTCTCTGGACAGTTTAATGGCATTTAAAGTTACTCCGAAATTGCTGAAGGAGAGAGAGTGGCATAACAAAGTTGCATGATTTTGCATTTGGGAAAAAAAGAAGGCATTTTTTGAGAAGAAAGTTTTATCTGAACAGAGGAAAATGCCTACCAAGAACACGCAGTGAATGTCTGTAGAAAAAGCTGGTCTGAAAGATTAAATAAGTCATGAAATTCTCAGATTCCTATTCCTTCTGTTGTCAGATATGCAAATTTAGATATGAAAATTGACTTATTTCCAAATGTGTACATCTACATTCATCTTATCACTCAAAATGTAGATTCACAATTGTCTTTAATTACGAGAGCGAATCGAATCATAGAACTAGACTGAAAGATGGAATATTCAGAAGTCTGTGGCTGCTAAATTTGTCTGTTATCTTTTATTATACAATATATGTTTCGTGTTCATCATAAATTTACAAAACCAATGATCCTCGCATGATGAAAGTTATCGGTGTGTGGTGATTGCGTAAGTCACTGGCATTGACATATCCTCAATGCCTTTTGAAGTTAGGAAGATTTTGTGCTTCGACTCATTAATTGTAACATTCATGCATATACTGCTTGGAAGAAGTCAATGGACACACCACGGTGTGTGGAACAAAGAGCCATTTGGTCCATTTTAATTAGATGTAAGACGTCCTTTCTCTACAGGGGCCAGCAATTATATGTTCTTTCTACAAGCGTAAGATAGCGAAGGATGGAAAGTTTGGGCGATTCGTCCTTTAGGCAGGTAATGTATTACTGGTTTGTTTGGGTGCTTCCGTCTCTTGACCTCATTGGACGCATTCGTTTATCACACAGATCTTCAATAGATTTGAGATCAGGACTTGTTCGTGCCTAGTAAAGTATGGCGGCTTTTATGTCCAGAAACCTCGCAGTTTCTGGAGCAATCTCACGACCCTCCTGAAAGAGAAAATGACGAATTCTGTGTGTGTGTGTGTGGTGATTGCGTAAGTCACTAGCATTGACATATCCTCAATGCCTTTTGAAGTTAGGAAGATTTTGTGCTTCGACTCATTAATTGTAACATTCATGCATATACTGCTTGGAAGAAGTCAACGGAGACACCAGCCACAATAGGAAGCGCTACATTGTCCAGGATGTTCAAATACTTCTCGGAGTTTAATATTCGAGGCACCACAAACAGAAGTCCGATGACAACCGGGGAAAACGACGACCCTACTATCACATCGACATCTTCAAATTGCATAGTTCGGGTTATGTAATCTGGTGTGAGATGTTCACCAAGCATTCAAAACAGCCACAGCATTAACGCAAATTAACTCAGCTTGCCATATTTCCACGTCCTACTGCACATGCTGTTTGCACGACTGAAGATGATGCTGCATCTTCATGATGGTTTGGGTATATGAGACCAAATGATGATCCTGGATATTATCCTTCGTTGTACCCTACAGTGACGTTCGGTGAGTGTGATCGGTCTTCTAGTTGATTGTTGATTCTAGTTGATTCTCTGCGCTTCCATCGCAGTATGACATTACTGATTGTTGAGCTCAGATGGTCCAATTTGTCAGGAATTTCTCGAACACATAGGCCTGCAATGCTGCAACTTATTACAACGCCTCTTTTGAACTCCGTCAGTTTCCTTCAAGGAGCAATTTCATCCGTATACAATTGCGCTGACTTCTGTGCAGGGTATTGCTCCAATTGATATCGGCGGCAACAAACAGGTGGCTCATTACATTGTACTCTGCACATTGCCCATCGGGGTATTCGTTATCATCTCTTCAGTCAGTGTACAGGGATATGCATACACTCTCTCCTCAGATAGGCGAAGTTCCAATGGCAGAAGTAAAACGAAATCTTACACATAGGAAAACCTTCTTGTAGTTGTCGTTTATAGTCTGAATATCATAATCATAATCATTTCGAAGGTGATTTATCACGATATTTTTGACTTGGAAAGAACAATTTCCTACGTGCTAAAATGGCTTACACAGAAAATAGAGTAAAGATTTTAATCCTGTTGGTGTGCAAAAATGTTTTGTACACTCGAAGGAATTAGAGATAAGCGAACGTAAGATGGAAATAAACCCGTCCTCACTACTATGATTTGTAGTAGTTTCCTTCTAACGATATTTTTGACTTAAAAAAAAGAACATTTTTCTTTCGTGTTAAAAATGCCTCACACAAAAAATATAGAAAAACTTTTAATGCTTAATAAAAATTTTGCATACCCATTAATAACAGCAACCAACTAATCAATTAAAGTTACCCGAAGGAAAAATGGAAGTTACCCCATCATCACAACGCTGATTTGTTTCAGTTTCCTACTGAAGATCATAATAAGTTTCATTAAAACCTAGTAAATTAAAATAAATATTAATTAAAGTCCTGATCTAAGGGCCTTGATATTTCTGAAAAACATCGTAGCACATTACGTAAAAACAAAGAAGGAATATTTCTAAAGAACTGACAGAGAATCATAGAATGGTACACTTTATAGTAACATCATTGAATAGAGATATCAATCACTGTTTGGTCCTTATTATAGGTAATTTCTCTATAACGTTTTTCCATATATAATCAGGGCCGGCCTTCTCTATAAAGGGATCCGCATGCAAGAAACCTTTTGGGGCCCTGAAATATTTTTCAAAGGTAAAAATTAAAGGACTCGAAATAAACGTATTGTAAAACCTCTTACCTGCAAATGATTTTGGCACAGGAAAACAAAAAAAAAAAAAAACGCATTCGAAATATAACAGGTTAACATAACGTTTACTGAACACAAAAGAAAAGTATTAAATAATTAAAATAAACAAATATTTAACACAAACAAAAGTAACCTGGCTCACCAACTAGCGCACAAAAACTATTTACAATTAATTATTGTTTAAAGTAATAAAAAATTAATTTAAGCACATGAAAAAATAAATAGGTTTACTATTTAGGGGCCTAGTTTTACTAACACGTGTATTGCTTAATATGTATTTATTTAAATATGCGATTTTTTTATTTTTTTTTGCTGTGTCATTAATTATTTCAGAAAAATTACCATTTTTGGCAATTTCCTTTTCGATGCTTAATATAGCAAGTGCATTTAAGCGTTCTTCGCACATACTTGACCCAAGATAATTCTTTATCGATTTTAATTTGCTAAAAGAACGCTCTGCACTTGCTATAGTAACTGGTAACGTAAAGAAAATTTTCAATACAGTTAGCACATTTGGAAATAGTTCATTAGAACTATTATTTAATATTTATTGCAATATGTCTTGCGCGTTATTTACATTTTTTGGTCTAAGATCAATTCTCGTAACAAATCAATTTCCTGGATTAAGTCTTCATTTACATCTTTACTATAATATTTTACAAAATCCCTTGAGCGGTTTTCTAGTTCATTTTTTTCTGATGTTTTTATATCAGTGATTAATTTAAAATAAGAAATAACATTGGGTATATTTTTAAATCTCTCATCTGTTTGTACAATAACAGTATCAATCACAACGTTGAAAAAGTGACATCTAAATTCCTCTACCGGGTTTAGTAAACTTCATCTTCTGCTAGTTCGGAAAATAATCTTTTTCTTTTTCGAATTCTTTTTTCAAGAGAAGTCTTCGGAAATATTCAAGTTTCGTGCTATCATTTTTGCGTCGTCTAAAAATGTGTTAAATTTTGATCTTAAATTTTGGATTTCATTTTTAATTTTATTCACTAAATTAAAAGTAAAGTCAAGAACAATTGTTTTTGCTTGAAATAGTTTGTTGATACTATTAATTTTTGACAATATTGTCAACCACACCGATAAGCTTAAAATAAATGGCATTTCCTGTAACGAATCTAGTAGACTTTTTGCTTTGGATACTGCTGTGTTATCGTTAATTGCACCAATAAATTCTTCTAAGGCATTATAAGTTTGATCAAACTGTGTATACACTGCTTTGACTGCGTCTATTTTGGCTTCCCATCGAGTATCACATAATGGTTTAAGCGTAATATTTAAATGCTTTTGTATAATTTCCCACCTTTTTGTAGATGCAGAAAATACGCAGTATAAACGTTGCAATATTCCGAAAAATGTTTTACAATATATACTACTGGAAGCAGCATCACAAATGATCAAATTAAAAGAATGTGATAAGCAAGGTAAGTAGTATGGGTGGCGGTAGTGACCAGATCAAGATCAAGATAAGATAAGGAATCGTGACGTGATTGGTTGATGACGTCATTGTGTGCATGGCTTCATGGGTGTGGGATGTTTGGAATTTTCCTGTGGGCAACTGTGTCACTGGCTTCTGTTGTTGTGTTTTGGTTCGCGTATGGGATTATGGGTGATGATAGATAAGGATTCGTGTTGTGATTGGTGGTGCACTAGTGACCAGATGAAGATCAAGATAAGATAAGGAATCGTGTCGTGGGTGTGTGTTGTTTTCAGAAGTAGGTAAGTGACGTCATTTGTTATTTGTAAATAAGTGACGTTATTGTTTTGAATGGAAAGTAAGATATATTAGTGGATAAGGAATCGTGTCGTGATTGGTGGGACACTACTGACCAGATCAAGATCAAGATAAGATAAGGAATCGTGACGTGAATGTTTGTTGTTATTGATTTTGGAATGTTTGGAATTTCGCTGCGACCCTCGTTTGTCGGGGACATCACGTGGTGTGTTTGGTGATATTTAGAGATAAGAATCGTGACGTTATGTGTTTGGAAATTTCTGAGGAACATATGTTTCTCTGTGATATCACATGGTATTTTAGTTTGGCTATGGAATTGTGGGCGATGTTTTTGAGATAAGATATCTTAGAACTTTCCCAGAGTGACACACATCCGTCATTGTCGTCATGTTTTGTTTGGTTGTATAAGGATGGGTGTACTAATTTTCCAATACATTTGGGATATTTCTTTCCTGTTAAAGAGTGGGAATACTAAGAATAGAGTAGACTCGAGATGGCATCAGTCTTTCGAGGTTTTCTGAATAATTTAATTATATACTGGTGTTTCTTAAACACTTTTTTTTTTTTTTTCCCATAGCTCATCTGTATTTTTTCTATATTCATATTCTAATCAAGTTCATATTTTATTCATAATTCATCCGGATATTTTGATTTGTCTAAAAGTAAGATCTTAAAGTTCAATAAATAAATAAATAAACAAATCGTGTGTGTATTCACGGTTATTTCAAAACTGTTCTTACTTAAGCATACATACATACATAACACATCAAAGACACTGATTGTTCTTTTAAGTTTACATATTTATTTCACAGATATTATTTACATTGCAATATGCAAGAAATAGGAATTGAATTTACATATATCACCAATGCAAATGGTGTTTTTCTTGGCGTAACATTTCTTTGATGAGACAAGTTTGATTGCCTGATTTTGATACTGCTTCCCAGATAATTATGGCAACTTCAGCCTTCACTAATATTACCAGTACTGCTATAAAAGCAAGTATCCGGCACTTTTTCGATAGTTCTTGATTTTCACCTGCAAAGAAAAAAAAATCATTGATAGTAATGGAAAAGTTAGCAGATTACTATAATCCTAATACAGTAGTTAGTTTTGGAAGTATCAAAGCTTTACAGAAACATACAAATTTGTCACATGAAACCGTGAAAAGTTGGTTAGCAACAAAACCTACTTATGTGAGACATAAGCCCATTAGAAGAAAGTTTAAACGCAATCAAATCAAAGTCCCGACACTTTTACACACTTTTCAATGTGATTTAGCAGATATGTCATCCCTTGCAAAAGAGAATGGGGGTGTGTGTTTCCTTCTTGTATGCATTGATTGTTTTTCCCGATTTGCGTGGGTTCGAACACTGAAGAAGAAATCAGCAGACGATGTTGTTAAGGCTTTCGAGTCTATTTTTAAAGAGGAAATGCCATGTTACATAAACACTGATCAAGGAAAAGAGTTTTGCAACAAGAAAGTTCGTGCATTGTTTAAGAACCATAATATTCATTTCTACACAACCAGGAGTGAAATGAAAGCACCCATTGCAGAAAGATTTATCAGAACATTGAAAACAAAGATCTACAAATAGATGACGTATACTAAAAGTAAAAGTTATAAGAAAGTTTTGCCGACCCTTGTACATACTTATAACCTCACACCACACCGCACTATCGGTATGGCTCCTTCGCAAGTTAACCTTCACAACGAGGATCGTGTTTGGAAATATTTGTACGGAACCCAAGAGGAGACTACCAATCCAAAATTTCAAGTAGGTGATAGTGAGGTTTTAAGTGATGATACCCACAAATTTAGAAAAGGGTATTGGGGTAACTGGACACGAGAATTGTTCACTATTGTTCAGGTTATTAATAGAAACCCTGTAGTATATAGAGTTCGCAGTCGGGACGGAGAGATAGTAGAGGGAACTTTCTATGAACCTCAACTGCAAAAGGCTAACCTTTATCCATGGGTAATGAAATACCAAGTATTTCCTATGGGGCATCCCGAAGTTATTATCGATAATTTCGACTATTCTCCTGGGGTATACTTTGGTATTTTCCATGCAAAAGTGGAAGCACCTACAGATCTCTTTTTACCGGTTTTTCCCATCACAGTTAACGAAAAATTAATCTTCCCCCTGTGTGGAAAGTGTGCTTCCGAAATGGCCCCATTATGCTCTCATACTGACCGATCATTTACAGGTTATTGGTGCAGTCCAGAGTTAGATTTAGCACGTTCTCGTGGTTATAAAGTTGAAAAAAGAATCCAAACAATACTATTTCTCTGACAGTCCCAAAAGATTACAACCTTTTGTTTCCCAAGGAGGCCGCAGGTTTGGGCCTTCTACTGGGTTTTAATCAGATTGGTGTTAAACTGAAAGGTACAATCACAGGGAAATATCCAGTTGATATAAAGAGGGGTGTAGCCGCATATTTTGTTTATTCTGATTTAATCCAAGAACACATAGTTGGTGATACATGTGCACCATTGTTACGAGTTGTTCAGTACAGCACTAAGTGTTCCTTCGTTTTTGCTCAACCTGATTATTATCCGTTACGAAAACAAACATTTCAGTCAATTAGCATTGAAATTCGTTCTGACAGCGGCGAATTGTTCCACTTTCGTGGTGGCAAGACAATAGTTAAATTACAGTTCCGACAAGTGAAGGATGACTGATTATCTCAGATATTACACATTTCAGGCAGGTGGGGCTCAAATGTTTACGGGCCCCCCAACACAGCGTGGGTACGGATTAGGTAGCATTTTCAGAAGTGCCTTCTCCTTTCTAAGTCCACTTTTAAAACCTGCAGCTCAATTTGTCGGTCGTCAAGCCTTAAAAGCCGGTCAGCATATGATAGGAGATGTATTGGAAGGGGTGCCTGTACGTCGAGCCTTTATAAACAGAGCATCAGAAGCTGGGAAAACCATTGCTGAAAAGGCTCAGAGTCGATTACTTCAGAGAGGTCAAGGAAGCAAGAAGAAAAAAAAACGAATACTAAAAAACGCAAGCGAGATGACATCTTTTGCTGAGGATATGATGTCAGAGTTAGATCTTTATTCCCACCCTCGTGTCAACATGTGTGTGGAAAGAAGTTCTTATGTTACCTACCAACCAATATCCAGTACTGACAGTGGAGGTCCTGTGGAATTTTGCATACCAGGTACATCTGAAGAATACTTGGATTTGGGAAACTCATACCTACGTGTTCGTGTGCGTATCACCGACAATGATAATAAACCTATCGAAGATTCTTCAGTTGGTGTTGTGAATAATTTTTTCCATTCCCTGTTCAGTCAAATTGACGTTTTTCTCCAAGATAAACTAGTGAATGTGGCATCAGACACGTATCCTTATAGGGCTTATATTGAAAATCTACTAAATTATGACAGAGATGCTAAAAACACTCAACTCACAAATGAACTATTTGTTAAAGATGATGTGGCTAATGTTAGTGATATGTTTACCAAAAGTGAATGTGGGATGCGTAGACGACAAGCTCGAATTAACCAATCAAAAAGTGTCGAGATGCTTGGACGAATACACGCTGACATCATGCATCAAGACCGGTACTTGATCAATAACGTTACTGTTCGTGTTCGTATGGTTCGCAGTTCTCCCGAATTTTGTTTACTGACTGCAAATGCTGATTCTAAGGCTAAAGTACAAATTGAAGAGGCTACACTTTTTGTCCGCAAAGTCAAAATAAATTCAAAGATTCAACTGGCTCACCTGTCTGTGTTAGACAAGTCAAACATGATATACCCCATCAATCGTGTGCAAGTGTCCTATTTTTCAATTCCCAAGGGTATGTCAGATGCCACACGAGACAATCTGTATCTAGGTGAAATACCATCTAGATTAATTATTGGACTGGTCGCTAGTGATGGATTTAATGGCACTTTCAACAGAAATCCATTTAATTTTCATCATTTCAATCTGAATTTTCTTGTAGTGACCGCTGACGGTATTCAGTATCCCTCACAACCTTTGACTCCGAACTTCAAAGAAAGGCATTACAGCAGGTGTTACATGTCACTGTTCACATCACTAGGTAAATGGAACAGGGACTGTGGTAATGACATTTCTTATGAAGAATACGTAAAGGGAAACGTTCTCTATGGATTTGACTTATCGCCAGATCAAAATGCCGTTGCCCCCCATGTCAGCCTGTTAAGAAGTGGAAGTGTGCGACTCGAAGTTAAATTTGCTCAACCTCTTCCTGAAAACATCACAGTGGTTCTTTATGCAGAATTTGAGTGTACGTTATCCGTAACAAAGGATCGTTCTGTGTTAGTGGACTATGAACACTGAACAATTAGTAAGCATACTAGAGTTAGAACCCACGACGAGAAAAGTGGGTTTAGGAGTTTGTGCTCGTGATGAATTGCCACAATATCCGATCAGAAAACAACAGTCGATGTTCGTCGTGAACACAGATCCGACCTGGTTGCCAGGACAACATTGGCAAGCTATCTATATTAAAGACAAACACGGTGATTTTTTCGATAGCTTCGGTCGTCCACCCGAAAACGATATTGTTAACTTTCTGAATATTAATACTAATAAATGGTATTATAATTCTGTAGCTGTACAAGCTAAGGAATCTGTCGCGTGTGGTTTGCACTGTGTGTATTTTTTAATATTGAGATGTCGTGGTCTTTCTATGCAAAATATTATTAGCAAATGTTATTCTAAGGATTTGTGGTTAAATGATATTGTAGTAACTAATGCTGTTACAGATCATTTACTGAAAATAAAAAAATAATTTAAAAAAAAAAATAATAATTGTTTTTTTTTTTCACTTACCATTTTTTCCAAACCAGTTTCTTATTCCCACGCAGCTTTCGGGGAGATAGAGAGATGAATTTGGTACTCCTTCTTCGAGCTCTCTTGCGGGGAGGGATTGGAGTGGAAGCATTTTCTTCACTGGGACTGGCTGACGTTGATGGTTGATGGAAATGGTTCTGGGTATTTGATTTGTTCAGTAAAGGTTCTGGACGTGGTATTCTATGTTCCTGTTGCTCTCCTTCTGTGAGAGCCAATTGGTTTTTCAACCCTAAATACTTTTGCAGAACATTTAAATATGCTTTTACTTTTTCATCTGCATGTTTATTTCTTATTTTTAAAATAGCACTCATTCCGTCATCAAGTGCATACAATTCACGCTCCTCTGGTGATTGGAGAAGCGTAAATTTTTTAAACATATTCATTTTCTAATAAGTGAAGTCAATAAAGGAACAATGATACTGCCTAATAATGGGAACAGTGCTCCTCCGTGCTGTAAAACCAATTTTCTTCTGGTTATGAAGGGAAGCGATTTGTTACTTAGTGCTCTTATATTTTTTTTTTCCTTCGTAGGCGTGACTTTTGCATGCTTTTTAGTGGAATATTTCCACATAATACATTTTTGCAAATTTCACAGAGTGTGGTGATTTGGCTGGAGGTGCAATGTTTTAAAGCATCACTTGCTTGTTTGGGAGAGGAATGAGATAAGTACTTGATGAGATATTCATAGCGTTTGAGTCTATCAGCCATTCAGGGATAAATACTGTATTGGGTTCTTCTCCTGGCAGAATCCGTGACCTCAAGCGTAAAATATCAGGTGTTTCCTGTCTAAAGTCTAAAACTAAATATGAGTGGGGTTCCCGTGTTGCATCTTTATAAATCTGAACTAACACGTTCGTTTGTCCTGGAAATACTTGGGAAGCTAAATGAGAAAACTGCAAAGAGTCTCGGGGATTTTTAAAAGCAATAACATAATGACTACTGAGAGAAATTGTACGAAAATGTGTACCTTTACAGAATAAATTTTGTGTCAGTAGAATGACACTAAGGTTACGGTGATGTGAACCTTTTATGAATACATCAGCTAGTTCCGTGCTGTCCTTAGCCTGGTGAACCAAATCATCGATTATGAGTAAATTTCTCACATTAGAATCAAATTCAGGTAACTTCAAACCATTCACGAATTCTATATTGGTAAATTTTTTAAATTTATCTTGATTTTCACTGTAACAGTAAACGATTCGTTCCGGTGGTGGTTTGATTAGTTGATTACAATGTTCTATGAGAGACAACACGAATGTTGTTTTTCCTGACTGAGTAGCTCCCGAAATTATACATGTAAATGGATGTATGAACATATTGAAAATGATAACATAATAAGACTGTGATTGTTTTATATAATCAGAGATCATGTAAAAACAAATAGATACTTGTTTTAATATCAAAAAAATCTCCTTGTCAACATTTTTTTTTTATCACAGTCACCATGTAATCATGCCAAGACGACTTTCTTTTTTAATTCTAAGGGAAAAAAAAGCTATTGTGGAATAATAGTAACAATAACATTGATGTAAAAAATTGTACAAGAGAAGGGCGACACTGCAGATCATCGTGTTGGGAAACAACCATGGATTTTTACCTACTAGGTAGAATGTTGTTTAGTTTTCTGTCCCATAGATAGCATCTTTTGCTTATGGGGTATATGAGTGTAAGGAATTATCCTTTAAAATACCCATAGGGAAAAGTGCATGTGTCTGTTGACACTATGCGCTTCGCAAAAGTGTATCCAAATCTTTTTGTTACTGAGGTCGTTTTGAGTTGACAGGTCCATTTGTCTCTGTGGACAGAAAATGGTACAGGAATTTGAATATTTTGTGGCTCACCCCTTACTGCTGCAATCATAGATTCCAGATTAATCTCAGTGGCTGTGCGAGAATTTAAAGTAATGCCTTTGCATTTGGTCACAATCTTACCCCCCTGCGTTCTGTAGGAATAAGATTTGGGGCCTGTGGTAACAAACTCAACAATAAAGTCACCGTCGAGTTCGTCACCTAGCTCCCCAAGGTAGTGACCAATGGACGGTGAGTAATCGCCCGGTTTTTCACTGAAAATGACAGAATCAGTATCTGTGTATAAAAGCCGTCTTTGCAAAGGTTCCATGACCTCGTATAACTTTATCCTACCGTAGGCAGCTACAAATGAGGAGATGACAGCATTTCCTTTCCTATTTTCAGGTTCAGTGCCTTCAATAGGAGAGTAGGCAACCATCATCTGCTCTTCTGAAACTAACCTGGCATCTTGGATAACTTTACTGTTATCTAAAAAAAGTTCTACGAGGTCTTCATAAGAGGAAATCACCTGGGTCTGAGTTCTTAACATTCTCATGCCAAGCCTTCCCCATAGAGAATTCAAACAAAGCTTAGCAAGTGAACGTTTACCAGGGTTTTTACTAATGTGTTCACTATTTAACATAACACCTTCCCTTAGCAAAAACTCGTCTAGATAAGCCTGTCAGTTTTGACCTTCAGGCCATCCAGATGCTTCCTGTTTCAGCTTCAGAAAGGTATCAATATAGTGAGCAAAGAAGTTTTCTTCCCCTTCAAATTTTTGAGAAAAATGCCACACCTCGTAAAATTCAATAACTTTATAACCACGAGAACGTGCTAAATCTAACTCTGGACTGCACCAATAACCTGTAAATGATCGGTCAGTATGAGAGCATAATGGGGCCATTTCGGAAGCACACTTTCCACACAGGGGGGAAGATTAATTTTTCGTTAACTGTGATGGGAAAAACCGGTAAAAAGAGATCTGTAGGTGCTTCCACTTTTGCATGGCAAATACCAAAGTATACCCCAGGAGAATAGTCGAAATTATCGATAATAATTTCGGGATGCCCCATAGGAAATACTTGGTATTTCATTACCCATGGATAAAGGTTAGCCTTTTGCAGTTGAGGTTCATAGAAAGTTCCCTCTACTATCTCTCCGTCCCGACTGCGAACTCTATATACTACAGGGTTTCTATTAATAACCTGAACAATAGTGAACAATTCTCGTGTCCAGTTACCCCAATACCCTTTTCTAAATTTGTGGGTATCATCACTTAAAACCACACTATCACCTACTTGAAATTTTGGATTGGTAGTCTCCTCTTGGGTTCCGTACAAATATTTCCAAACACGATCCTCGTTGTGAAGGTTAACTTGCGAAGGAGCCATACCGATAGTGCGGTGTGGTGTGAGGTTATAAGTATGTACAAGGGTCGGCAAAACTTTCTTATAACTTTTACTTTTAGTATACGTCATCCATTTGTAGATCTTTGTTTTCAATGTTCTGATAAATCTTTCTGCAATGGGTGCTTTCATTTCACTCCTGGTTGTGTAGAAATGAATATTATGGTTCTTAAACAATGCACGAACTTTCTTGTTGCAAAACTCTTTTCCTTGATCAGTGTTTATGTAACATGGCATTTCCTCTTTAAAAATAGACTCGAAAGCCTTAACAACATCGTCTGCTGATTTCTTCTTCAGTGTTCGAACCCACGCAAATCGGGAAAAACAATCAATGCATACAAGAAGGAAACACACACCCCCATTCTCTTTTGCAAGGGATGACATATCTGCTAAATCACATTGAAAAGTGTGTAAAAGTGTCGGGACTTTGATTTGATTTCGTTTAAACTTTCTTCTAATGGGCTTATGTCTCACATAAGTAGGTTGTGTTGCTAACCAACTTTTCACGGTTTCATGTGACAAATTTGTATGTTTCTGTAAAGCTTTGATACTTCCAAAACTAACTACTGTATTAGGATTATAGTAATCTGCTAACTTTTCCATTACTATCAATGATTTTTTTTTTCTTTACAGGTGAAAATCAAGAACTATTGAAAAAGTGCCAGATACTTGCTTTTATAGCAGTACTGGTAATATTAGTGACAGCTGAAGTTGCCATAATTATCTGGGAAGCAGTATCAAAATCAGGCAATCAAACTTGTCTCATCAAAGAAATGTTACGCCAAGAAAAACACCATTTGCATTGGTGATATATGTAAATTCAATTCCTATTTCTTGCATATTGCAATGTAAATAATATCTGTGAAATAAATATGTAAACTTAAAAGAACAATCAGTGTCTTTGATGTGTTATGTATGTATGCTTAAGTAAGAACAGTTTTGAAATAACCGTGAATACACACACGATTTGTTTATTTATTTATTTATTGAACTTTAAGATCTTACTTTTAGACAAATCAAAATATCCGGATGAATTATGAATAAAATATGAACTTGATTAGAATATGAATATAGAAAAAATACAGATGAGCTATGGGAAAAAA
The DNA here is from genome assembly GCF_054136105.1 of Typopeltis vanoorti. Classification (NCBI taxonomy): domain Eukaryota; kingdom Metazoa; phylum Arthropoda; class Arachnida; order Uropygi; family Thelyphonidae; genus Typopeltis; species Typopeltis vanoorti. The sequence goes on along the minus strand of NC_143567.1, from coordinate 64,433,630 downwards.
AAAAAAAGTGTTTAAGAAACACCAGTATATAATTAAATTATTCAGAAAACCTCGAAAGACTGATGCCATCTCGAGTCTACTCTATTCTTAGTATTCCCACTCTTTAACAGGAAAGAAATATCCCAAATGTATTGGAAAATTAGTACACCCATCCTTATACAACCAAACAAAACATGACGACAATGACGGATGTGTGTCACTCTGGGAAAGTTCTAAGATATCTTATCTCAAAAACATCGCCCACAATTCCATAGCCAAACTAAAATACCATGTGATATCACAGAGAAACATATGTTCCTCAGAAATTTCCAAACACATAACGTCACGATTCTTATCTCTAAATATCACCAAACACACCACGTGATGTCCCCGACAAACGAGGGTCGCAGCGAAATTCCAAACATTCCAAAATCAATAACAACAAACATTCACGTCACGATTCCTTATCTTATCTTGATCTTGATCTGGTCAGTAGTGTCCCACCAATCACGACACGATTCCTTATCCACTAATATATCTTACTTTCCATTCAAAACAATAACGTCACTTATTTACAAATAACAAATGACGTCACTTACCTACTTCTGAAAACAACACACACCCACGACACGATTCCTTATCTTATCTTGATCTTCATCTGGTCACTAGTGCACCACCAATCACAACACGAATCCTTATCTATCATCACCCATAATCCCATACGCGAACCAAAACACAACAACAGAAGCCAGTGACACAGTTGCCCACAGGAAAATTCCAAACATCCCACACCCATGAAGCCATGCACACAATGACGTCATCAACCAATCACGTCACGATTCCTTATCTTATCTTGATCTTGATCTGGTCACTACCGCCACCCATACTACTAAGGTACATAAATTGCATGAGGGTTTAAACTGATTATTCTAGATTGTACGCCTTTATATGTTCCCTTCATATTGCTACCGTTGTCGTATGCTTGCCCTCTACAATTCATAATATCTAAATCAAGCTCACCTATTCTTTTTAAAAGCGAATTTGCTACTCCTTCACCAGTCACATCAGTTACTTCAATAAATCCGATAAATGACTCGTTTATAATTAATTTTTTATCTACAAAATTTACATATCTAATAATTATTGAAGTTTGTTCCTTGTGAGAAATATCAGGAGTACAATCCATTTGGATACTGTAATATATGGCTGCTTTTATATCGTCTTTAATTTTATTAAGGAATTCATTACCTAATGCAGCAATAATTTCCTCTTGAAATCTATGCGCCAAATGATGCACAATTCTTTTTTTTCTCGTATTTTTAATTCTGTTTACATGATCCACTAGCACAGGATCATATTTACTTAATAATTCTATTAAACTTAAAAAATTTTCATTATTCGGCGTTCCTATTGTTTCATGGGATCCTCGAAATGACAGATTATTACTTGCTAAAAATAGAATTACATCTGCAATTATTTGGAATAGTAATTTTTGACGTTCGGTTTCTTTATTTATATTAATTTGATTTGTTCTGTCAACGGTCGAACATAAATTAAGCCTATTTAGTAATTCTTGCCAAGCAACAAAAGAATTAAAGTGACCAACAGAAAGCTCATGATCTCGAATTACAGATGACAGTTTTCTCGGTTTATTAAAACCATATATAAATCGTGTTGATTGATCTTTCCCTCTTCTTTTGGAAAATAATACACAACAAAAGCAAAACACTGAGTCTTGAGCTTTTAAGGAAACTAACCAGCTGCGAAGCTGAGTTTCACAATTTGGCATTTTTTTTTAAATAGTACGATGTAGAAAATGATCTACCTTCAACATTCTTAACGAATCTAACAGATAAGCTTAGGCGTTGCTGGTTATTCATGACTTATTTTTCACGGTATTAACAACACCACAAACACTTTTTTCAACAAGGATGTTTTATTAACGCTAATATTTCGCTGATTTTCAACTCAGCATCATCAGAGCACAACACACATGTAAACGCGACAGTGAGTGAGTGAAACAATATAATTGCAGAAAGACAAAAGATCCAAAGTCCTATTTTTGGCGCCCTCTAACGAAAAAAAAAAAGGCAGCAGTTATCCAGGAGTTTTTCTTAGGATAACCGTCTCCCAAATTTTTGGCAAATTAATGCTTGGCTTCTTCAGGTCGTAAACCTATCGTCGGAAACACTCACTGAAGAAGCCAAGAACGCCCTCAGTTTAGGACATAACTTTGCCATCGCGCCCAAACAAATTCCTAAACTCGAAATTATGATGAAAGTAGAACGGGGTATCCGCGATCTTCCGCCAGCAATGGCCAATAACGTGCGACTAGACATAGCAAGTATTATAAACAAAGCTAAGCCTCCAAAAAGTAATATACCACATAAGCAAATAACTGCCCTAAAAAGTTATACAATAATAAAAATATTATTATTACAAAAGCAGATAAAGGAAATGCAACAGTTATCATGAATAAAGAAGAGTATAACAAAAAAATGCAAGATCTCATATGTGACAATTCTACGTATCAAATTATACATCGAGACCCTACAATGTCGCAAAAGAAAAAAGTCCGAAAATTACTAAAAAAAGTGACATCATGGCCCAAAGAAATCATCAGGAAAATAAAACCAATTCATGTTAAAACACCCCGTATTTATGGATTACCAAAAATCCACAAAACTAATGTTCCCCTACGCCCCATAGTTGATAGCATAGATAGTCCCACATATAAACTGGCCCGGCATTTAGCTAAGTCGCTTGCCCCTCTTACTGGCAACTCCTCTACTTTTGTAAAAAATTCTATCCATTTCAAAACACTGGTTAAAAATCTAATCCTAAAAAATTCAGACATAATGGTTAGTTTCGATGTCACCTCCCTATTTACCAATGTACCACTTATAGACACTCTTGAATTAATCAAGTCTAAATTTCCCCCAGATATTTTTGAATTATTTCAATTTACCATGAATGCAGGTTACTTTACATGGGGGGGGGGGAAATTCTACAAACAGATTAATGGTACTTCTATGGGTTCCCCCCTCTCCCCCCCGTTAGCAAATTTTTACATGGAACACTTTGAAAACAAAATACTTACCACAGCTACATACAAGCCACCAGTATGGTTGCGCTATGTAGATGATGTGTTTGCCATGTGGCCCCATGGACAAGACACTTTGGATGCTTTTGTCACCTACCTAAACAGCCAACACCCTAAAATTCACTTCACAGTAGAAAAAGAATCAAATAACTGGTTACCATTTCTTGACACATTAGTCACCCGCCTGTCAGATGGATCACTATCTTTTTCTATTTACAGGAAGCCTACACACACAGGAAGATACCTACATAAACAATCACATCATCATCCAGTCCAACAGTACGGCATTTTAAAAACACTTACACACAGAGCCAGAGCCATTTGTTCTAACGATACAACTCTGACCACTGAACTCCAGTACCTGCGCCATACGTTCTTAGCCAACGGCTACAATCCCTACAAAATAGAAAAAATACTACATAGGCCCATTACTGTGCCCCCCCACCTAATACACAAGAATACAACATGACCATTTCTATTCCCTATATCAGAGGTACATCGGAAAAGATAGCCAAAGTATTATTGAAACATGGCCTTCGCACCACCTTCAAGCCTCATGTCAAGCTGGCAACTCTGATCCGCTCACCAAAGGATAAACTTCACCCTTTAGCACACCCAGGAGTGTATGAAGTTCCATATGACTGTCACTTGGCCTATTATGGGCAAACAGGCAGATCAGTGAACATCCGCCTGGAAGAACATGAAAGATACATTCGCTACTATTATTATGGCAAGTCGGGACTGGCAGACCACGCTTTGGACACTCCTTCACACAGGATTAGATGGAGGAAAACGAATGTGCTATTTAGGAGTCGTTATAGATCTGAAAGACTATTTTTTGAGTCAGCAATGGCTTTGAAGAATTCTCCCAACCTTAACAAATATGGTTGCATTAATTTGCCAAAAATTTGGGAGACGGTTATCCTAAGAAAAACTCCTGGATAACTGCTGCCTTTTTTTTTTTTCTTCGTTAGAGGGCGCCAAAAATAGGACTTTAGATCTTTTGTCTTTCTGCAATTATATTGTTTCACTCACTCACTGTCGCGTTTACATGTGTGTTGTGCTCTGATGATGCTGAGTTGAAAATCAGCGAAATATTAGCATTAATAAAACATCCTTGTTGAAAAAAGTGTTTGTGGTGTTGTTAATACCGTGAAAAATAAGTCATGAATTCTTAACGAATGCATCTTGATGATGTTGTTTAGGTCCGGTTTAAATACAAAATAATCTAAATTTATTAGTTATAATATTTGGCCACAAACCTGAATCATTTATATTCACTTGATCACTATTATTATTGTTTTAATCGTTATTTGCTGTATCCAAAACGTTTGTATAATCAGACGCATTTTTTTCGACGAATCCCCCAGTTTCTACATTTTCGTTTAAAAGTTGTTTGGAGTTTTCTTCTTCAGTTGAAGTTTGAATCGCAACTGCTGAAGTCGTAGCAATTTCGTTGTCAGATTTATTTTGTAGCCATGAAAACAAATCTACGTGTGACTTTTTGAGATTTTGCTTTTCTTCTTGTTTCTTTTCTGCTGATTTCCTTTTTTGACACGAGAGAGATACTTTCTTGGCATGGACACTATGGGTTAGGCTTTGCCGTTCGAATAAGTAAATAATATTAAATATTTTTATCCCATAAATTAACAAAAAGTTAAATATGTACATACTTTTTACAATATTACAAAATTTTAGAAACACTCAAGAAATGTGTTTATTTTTTTCGTTTGCTTACTTCAGTACTTCAGTTTCACCTTTATCTATCACTATTAACTGAGTTGAAATTAACGTAGTGGAGATCTAATCACGTGCAGACAACACTTCATAATCCTAAATATTGATAATACATTTCACATAGCTTTAAAAATAACTTACCGTATTTACTGGAATATAACAGGTCCTTGCCTGTAACTCGCACCCCTGATTTTACTTAGCGAAAAATAGAAATTGAAAGGTTTCGCGTAACCTCGCACAAAAAAAAGTTTAATGACGTTCACCTCATGGCAATAGTGACTCGCTCATGGCAATAGATCCCGTGGCAAACCACGCGTCCTCCATACTAGCCAATACATCTGCAGACGCAAGTAAAAGCAGGTCGTTTTATTGTATCACTGAATAAGGTACAAACATTTGCAGTCTGAGTAATATATTTCTCAACAAATAGTGCAATTAGAGACAGATGGGATAAAAATGGCACTAACTAATGAATCACATATCCCTTCCCCCAAAAACTGTGCTATTTAGCCACAAGCAAAACACATGCTGCACTGGCAAACACTAAAAATTAGATGTGTTTAGTCTGTCCCCCCCTGCTCAAATGCATAGCAACAATAAAAATCAACAGAAAGTGTTAAAATTCGTAAACGTGTTAAAGCTAGGAAATATATAGTGAATATTGTTATGGCACTTTCAGATATTGAATTTGGTTGAAGAGAATTAGCATTTCAATTAAAAAATTGTCTGCTGACTTTTATCTTTGACTCGCGCGATCTTTTGTTAATATCGCACCAATCATATGCACATATCTTTACTGGCCTAGTACCATGGCTGTCTGTTCATTAGTCATTCGTGAAGGATTGTTCACCAATGACTAATGAACATCCGAAAATCAATGTAAAGGAAATTTGCTTTCCATCTAATAAGTTAAACATATTAATTGACAATAAATACTTCCAATCTATATTTTAATGAGTTACGATTTAATAAAATCCAAATATATATACACTTTAGAAAACGGATATGTTCTTTACGAAACATCAAAAGATATATCAAATGATGGTAAAGGAGTCATGCTACGTCTGGATGCCTGATGCATAATACAACAACTGAACTGGACAAAACTTGCACATCAGTATATCGCGAAGATATATCGATGGCTTGGAAATAGGATGTTTGTTTCTAATTTTCTTATTACTTATTATTATGGAAAAGTTGGTAGAGTTTAATTAATTATTGTTTTTATTTGGTATAGCTGTCCTTAATAAAATTGTATTATATTAGGTTGAGATATGTGTCAGCGAAGATGTTTAAAATGTATTTTTTTATTTAATTATTTTTTAAGATGAGCCCTGGGTTGTGTGCCGGAAAAAAGTCATTGGCATGCCACTTTTGGCAGGCATGTTAAGGGTTGTCCACCCCTGCTCTAGACTAACCAAATATGAAGAATATAATAACTATTTTTTCAACGGTTTCGATAACAGGCCAAATGATATAAATGTGTAACAGATTAGAAAAAAAACTAATGATGAATCAGACATTTTAGCATTTTAGGGTAAACATGTTTGTTAATTTTTATACACTGCATAAATGCCAAAAACCCTAATATAATAGAGAAACACAAATATATTATTATTACCGGGGACCCTAAAATCCTGTCGAAGAAATCCCTTTAGTTATAAGCAAAATTAGAAGAAGAAGAAAAAATACGTTTTTTCTGCAAATGTGTACCGACCGTGCCCACTCGATCGTGGGGTCCGGGTGCATTGCACCCATCGTACCCCCGAGATGGCGGGACGTGCATATAATATAAACTCCTCTCAGTTCCGTAATTTTATCTTTACAGCGGTCTGGTTGGTATGACAAATGTTAATAGTTAACTAATAGTTAACTGAAATATGATGGAAATGCATCAAGTTAGTGACTAATTTTATAATCATTTCAAGCAGTTTTTGATAAAGAGGTGCATCCCTAACACAGTAGTAAGGTGGTCAGGAACTTTGCTTTTCAGAAGCAAATGGGAAGTACCCGATTCGAATCCCACAGAAAACGTCAAGAACCTTTACAGGTTTTCTCAACTGAAGAAGCGTATTCGTTGACCTCATAACGAGTGGCATGTTTTTGATCGTATAAACGGAAAATCTATGAATCGTGAAGTGGATGTGTGTTATTATAGAGTTTGGAATGTTTGGAATTTTGCTGGGGCCCTCGTCTGTCAGGGACATCACGTGGTGTGTTTGGTTCGCTTAATGAATTGTGGGTGTTTGTAGAGATAAGAATCGTGACGTTATGTGTTTGGAAATTTCTGGGGAATATATGTCTCTGTGATATCACATGGTGTTTTGGTTTGGCTATGGAATTGTGGGCAATGTTTTTGAGATAAGATATCTTGAAATTTTCCCAGGGTGACACACGTCCATCATTGTCATCATGTTTTGTATTTGGTTATCTATAAATGGGTGTACTAATTTTCCAACACATTTTGGAGTATTTCTTTCCTGTTAAAAGGTGGGAAGTCTTAGAGTAGTGTCGTGATGTTGGCAGTGTTCAGGTTTTCTGAATAATTTAATTATGCTGGTGTCCCTCAAACACTTTTTTTCCATAGCTCATCCATATTTTCTTTTATATTCATAATCTAATCAAATTCATATTTTATTCATAATCTAATCAAATTCATATTTTATTCATAATCTAATCAAATTCATATTTTATTCATAATTCATGCGAATATTTTGATTTGTCTAAAATTAAGATCTTAAAGTTCATTAAATAAATAAATAAATTGTGTGTGAATTCACTGTGATTTCCAAAGTGATCTTACTTAAATATGCATAACACATCAATCAACGACACCATTTGCTCATTTAAGTTTACACATTTTATTGCACAGATATTATTTCCAATATAATAAGCAAAAATAGGAATTTACAGTCATCACCACTGTCTGTGGTGTTTTTCTTGTAACATTTCTTTGATGAGACATGAGCGATTGACTGACATTGATACTGCTTCCCATACTAAGATATAAATTTCACAGTCAATAACAAAAATAGCACTTGTATAAATATACTCAGTTGATGTTTTCATGATGGTTCTTGATTTTCACTTGCAAAGATTAAAAAAAAATCATTGTGATGGAAAAGTTAGCAGATTACTATAATCCTAATACAGTAGTTAGTTTTGGAAGTATCAAAGCTTTACAGAAACATACAAATTTGCCACATGAAACCGTGAATAGTTGGTTAGCAACACACAGCCTACTTATGTGAGACATAAACCCATTAGAAGAAAGTTTAAACGCAATCAAATTAAAGTCCCGACACTTTTACACACTTTTCAATGTGATTTGGAAGATATGTCATCCCATGCAAAAGAGAATGGGGGCGTGTGTTTCTTTCTTGTATGCATTGATTGTTTTTCCCGATTTGCGTGGGTTTGAACGCTGAAGAATAAATTATCAGACGCTGTTGTTAATGCTTTCTGTCTATTTTTAAAGAAGAAGTGCCATGTTACATAAACACTGATCAAGAAAACGAGTTTTGCAACAAGAAAGTTCGTGCATTGTTTACGAACCATAATATTCATTTTTACACGACCAGGAACAAAATGAAAGCACCCATTGCAGAAAGATTTATCAGAACATTGAGAACAAAGATCTAGAAATGGATGACGTATACTAAAAGTAAAAGTTACACGAAAGGTTTGCCAACCCCCTTGTACCTACTTATAACCTCACGCCACAGCGCACTATCGTTATGGATCCTTCGGAAGTTAACCTTCACAACGAGGATCGTGTTTGGAAATATTTGTACGGAACCCAAGAGGAGACTACCAAACCAAAATTTCAAGTAGGTAATATGTGGTTTTAAGTGATGATACCCCCAAATTTAGAAAAGGGTATTGGGGTAACTGGACACGAGAATTATCCACTATTGCTCAGGTTATTAATAGAAACCCTGTAGTATATAGAGATCGCAGTCGGGACGGAGAGATAGTGGAGAGAACTTTCTATGTACCTCAATTGCAAAAGACTGATATGCCCAATGAACTTCCGGAAGACGTGTATCTAATCGAACAAGTACTTAAACACCGCAAACAGAAAGGAAAGGTTCAGTATTTTGTTAAGTGGCTCAGTTATCCCTCATCGTATAATTCTTGGGTTCGTAGCGAAGATATTTTACTTAACCCTGCCCAGTAACGCCAGTACGAAAATGTTTCCTACAAATACGCAAACGAAATTTCAAGTGGAATTACCACACGAGATCAGACTTAATGTAAGTGGGAAGTTTCTCTTGCCGAAATTCATCTTCCGGGAGAATTTAATAACATCGATTCCGGTTACAATGAGTTTCATATGAAACGTGCAGTTGGAGGAGAAGGAGTAGTCAACAATATCGACAACAAAAACATAACAGGAAATAAAGTTTTCGAAAAGTCTAAAGAAGGATTTTACAAAGTGTACAAGATTGCCAAAGTGTTTGACTCACATCAAACACTTCTTCAAGCAGTGTTCGATGTGAGTTCTGTGATTACAAAAAAATAAGAACCCAAACAACACCATTTCTATGACAGTCCCAAAAGATTAGAACCTGTTATTTCCCAAGGAGGCCGTTTGGGCCATCTACTGGGTTTTTAATCAGATTGGTGTTGTTGAACTGAAAGGTACAATCAGGTAAATATCCAGTTGATATAAAGAGGGGTGTAGCCGCATATTTTGTTTATTCTGATTTAATCCAAGAACACATAGTTGGTAATACATGTGCACCATTGTTACGAGTTGTTCAGTGCAGCACCAAGTGTTCCTTCGTTTTTGCTCAACCTCATTATTATTCGTTACGAAAACAAACATTTCAGTCAATTAGCATTGAAATTCGTTCTGACAGCAGCGAGTTGCTTCACTTTCGTGGCGGCAAGACAATAGTTAAATTACAGTTCCGACAAGTGAAGGATGACTGATTATCTCAGATATTACACATTGCAGGCAGGTGGGGCTCAAGTGTTTACGGGGCCCCGCAATACAGCGTGGGTACGGATTAGGTAGCATTTTCAGAAGTGCCTTCTCCTTTCTAAGTTCACTTTTAAAACCTGCAGCTCAATTTGTCGGTCGTCAAGCCTTAAAAGCCGGTCAGCATATGATAGGAGATGCATGGGAAGTGGTACCTGAACGTCAAGCCTTTATAAACAGATCATCAGAAGCTGGGAAAACCATTGCTGAAAAGGCTCAAAGCCGATTACTTCAGAGAGGTCAAGGAAGCAAGAAGAAAAAACGAATACTAAAAAGCGCAAGCGAAATGACATATTTTGCTGAGGATATGATGTCAGAGTTAGATCTTTTTTCCCACCCTCGTGTCAGCATGTGTGTGAAAGAAGTTCTTATGTCACCTACCAACCAATATCCAATACTGACAGTGGAGGTCCTGTGGAGTTTTGCATACCAGGTGCATCTGAAGAATATTTGGATTTGGGAAAATCATACCTACGCGTTCGTGTGCGCATGACTGACAATGATGGTAAGCCTATCGAAGATTCTTCAGTTGGTGTTGTGAATAATTTTTTCCTTTCCCTGTTCAGTCAAATTGACTTTTTTCTCCAGGATAAACTAGTGAATAAACTAGTGAATGTGGCATCAGGCACGTATCCTTATAGGGCTTATATTGAATACCTACTAAATTATGACAGAGATGCTAAAACAGTCAACTGACAAATGAAATATTTGTTAAAGATGATGTGGCTAATGTTAGTGATATGTTTACCGAAAGATAATGTGGGATGCGTAGACGACAAGGTCGAATTAACCAATCGAAAAGTGTCGAGATGCTTGATCGTGACCGGTATTTGATCAACAATGTTATTGTTCGAGTTCGTATGGTTCCCAGTTCTCCTGAATTTTGTTTACTGGCTGCAAATGCTGATTCGATGGCTAAATTGCAAGTTGAAGAGGCTACACTTTTTGTCCGCAAAGTCAGAATAAATCTAAAGATTCAACTGGCTCACCTGTCTGTGTTAGACAAGTCAAACATGGTATATCCCATCAATCGTGTGCAAGTGTCTTATTTTTAGATTCCCAAGGGTATGTCAGATGCCACACGAGACAATCTGTATCTAGGTGAAATACGTCTAGATTAATTATTGGACTGACGGCTAGTGATGAATTTAATGGCACTTTCAAAAGAAATCCATTTAATTTTCATCATTTCAATCTGAATTTTCTTGTGGTGACAGCTGACGGTATTCAGTATACCTCACAACATTTAACTCCGAACTTCAAAGAAAGGCATTACAGCAGATGTTATATGTCACTGTTCACATCGCTAGGCAAATGGAACAGAGACTGTGGTAATGACATTTCTTATAAGGAATACGTAAAGGGAAACGTTCTCTATGGATTTGACTTATCCCCAGATCAAAATGCCGTTGCCCCCCATGTCAGTCTGTTAAGAAGAGGAAGTGTGCAACTCGAAGTTAAATTTGCTCAACCTCTTCCTGAAAACATCACAGTGGTTCTTTATGCAGAATTTGAGTGTACGTTACCGTAACAAATGATAGTTCTGTGTTACTAGACTATGAACACTGAACAATTAGTACTAGAGTTAGAACTCACCACAAGAAAAGTGGGTTTAGGAGTTTATGCTCTTGATGAATTGCCACAACATCCGATCAGTAAACAATAGTCGATGTTCGTCGTGAACACAGATCCGACCTGGTTGCCAGGACAACATTGGCAAGCTATCTATATTAAAGACAAACACGGCGATTTTTTCGATAACTTCGGTCGTCCACCCGAAAACAATATTGTTAACTTTCTGAATACCAACACTAATAAATGGTATTATAGTACTGTAGCTGTACAAGCTAAGGAATCTGTCGCGTGTGGTTTGCACTGTGTATATTTTTTAATATTGAGATGCCGTGGCCTTTCTATGCAAAATGTTATTAGCAAATGTTATTCTAAGGATTTGTGGTTAAATGATATTGTAGTAACTAATGCTGTTACAGATCATTTACTGAAAATAAAAAATAATTTTAAAAAATGTTTTTTTCGCTTACCATTTTTTCCACACCAGTTTCTTATTCCCACGCAGCTTTCGGGGAGATAAAAACATGAATTTGGTACGCCTTCTTCGAGCCCTCTTGCAGGCAGGGAGTGGAGTGGAATCATTTTCCTCACTGGGACTTGCTGACGTTGATGGTTGATGGGAATGGTTCTGGGCAGGGCCGACGGAAGCGGGCATGCAGCCGCCGCTACGAGGGGGCGCCGGGGCACAGGTCATAAGTTCATTTTTAAGAAACAAAATTTTTATCATAAAAACAAAAAATTCTTAGAATGATCAATATTAATATAAATAAGGCCGGATACACCGAATAAAAATGTAAAAAAAAATTGTATATTGCCGGCTGTTTACAATTTTGCAGCGAGAGCAGGCTAAATGCTTACCTCCAGAATCTAAAGTGAAACAGTGGACGGATTTTATGCGCAGAAACGAATTTTTGCACAAAACATTTGTTGCTATGTAACCATTCATATGGTACTGTAAAAACTCGATTGTAGCTTAAATATTCCAAAGAACATTAGATTCGATGTTTACTTAGGTTAAGTCCAATGTGAACATTGTAAAAATAAACTTTGTTTGTCTCTGTATAGTTTGTTTTAGATGTTATTGTAAATAACACTCTGGAAGTTAACTGTGTATACTGCTTTAATAAGAATATGTTAGAGTGTTAAAAACAAAGGCAATGTTTATATCGCTGAAGCTGCATGTAATAGATCTACATGGCGGCATTAGAAAGATTGTTATTAAAATTTGTTTGTATGAGAAAGGCTTGCAGGCTCTAAGTGTAAACATCTGCTAAGTCAGTCAGAAAGGTTCAAACAACTTTCCGATGGCCGGCAACTTACAATTAAAAGAAAGTGGAGGAGAACAAAAGGCATGCCGAACTTGAAACTTAAGATGAAAGAAAATCATACTGATTCTTTCGGGTTGCCAAACTTCATGCAAGGTCCCAGAGAAGGTATAATAAAAAAGGGACTGAAGCAAACAGAAGGGGCTGCACGGATTAAGAGATTGCTGCAGAAGTAGGGGGGGGACCTGTTCCAGATACTTCCACAGAGAGACAGGAGAGGCTGCCCAGTTCCAGACACTGTCAAAGAGGAGGCAGCTCGGTTCCAGACATTGCTAAAGCTGCCCGGTCCCAGACGTTGCCGAAGAGAGACAGAACTGCTTGGTTCCAAACATCGTCAGAAAACATCCCAAATCCAGACGTTGGTTGAGAGAGGAGTTTTCCGCTTCCAGAAAGGAGCTTCTCAGTTCGAGACGTTGCTAGAGAGAAACGACTTCTAGGCCACAGACAGGGCTTTCAAATTGCCGAAAGGAGAAGTCTCACACGCCGTAGAAGAGAAAAGTTTCCAGTCCAGAGGGATCCTGATTGACAATTGACAACAGTTTCATTTTTCTTGGGGTTGGCATTTTCAGTTTCTTAGAGGCGGCAATTCAAGCTACTTGAGACGTCAGTTGTCCAGGCATTTTCGGAGAGCCCAAGTAGAGGAGAAAAGGCGAGGCAAATTTCCCGAAGTACCTTTGTTCGTAAGTTTTTCTTTTCGCCGTGGGAGAATAATATTTTTCCGGAACTGTACGAGTCCCGCTACCTTCCAAATTGATATAGCCGAAACCAAAATTCTAGATAAAGATCTGAGATGAAAGAATTGCCATAGAACTTTTAGTGAAAGACTTTTGACTAATTGTGAGATGCAGAGCCTTTGTAATTCAAAACGTTTATATAATTCCTCTTATAGTTGTATTAGAAAGACTTTTAAGATATATGTTTAATAAGGTTAAGAAGTGTCCTTAAGAGAATCAATTGGCATGTTAGAAGTTGATATCAAATTTGTAAAGGTAACAGAGAGGTTTAGGTAACCGCTTTGCGAGTAAGCTTAGAGTTTAATAAGTAAAATTTGTAAACTGAGAGTAGATAACGTTTTGTGGTAAAGAAAGAATTTTAAAGTTTAAGAAAAAAGGTTCTAAATTTGCTAAAGAGTTTTTATAGAAGGATAGAGAAAGCAATCTCTGTAATGTTTAAATTCGTGTACATTTCATAGTAATGTAAATAAATGTCATTTGACTTTCTTGTAAACATAGCACGTAATAATATAAACAAGAGAGATTCTGAGAGAGAGAAAGCGCGCACAGCTACATTAGAATAACGGAGAATAAAGTATAAAGTAAAGAAAAAAGACATCACAAGTAATTAATAAAATTACAAGTATACAAAGTTAAAATAATAATAAAATTTTACAATGTCGCAGTAATGTCAGGATAGCAACAGTAGATTTATAACAGTAAGCATCTCAATAGGTTACTGACAGTAGCGCAGTGTGGACTATTGTTTCGTCTCTGTGTTGTATTGTGTTGTGTAATAATTTCTTGTGGGTATAAAATAGAAATGAATCAAAAATTAAAAGAAAGTTATCTGGTGTACAAAATCGTAAGCCTCATGCTGCGAAAGAAGCAGATATTAAGAAACAAACTGGGGCTCTTAATAAATTTGTTAAAATATTAAAATATTCTGACGCAGATTGTAACCAACACGATACATCAGAAATCAGAGTTGAAGAACTGTGCACATCATCCAGTTTGAATGAAAGTACTATTACAACTATTGAACAAGATAACAAGACGCAGGATTTAAGTGAAAAACAGTTAGGAGAAGATTTAGTTGTAGTTGACCACGAAACTAACACAGTGTTAGTCTCTGTAAATTTAGAAGATCCAGGTGAATGGGGAAATATTGATAAAAATTACGAGTTGTTTTAATTGAAATGGGGCCTGTTCAAAAGAAAAATATAATATATCCCAGAGATACATATGGTCGTAAATTTGGGGACACATATTATAACAGAAAAATGGAAAACGGTGAGTTCGTGCCAAGAACATGGCTCATTTATTCCGAAACTTTAAATTCTGTTTTTTGCTTTTGTTGCAAACCTTTCGCACCTACCGAATCAAGTAGTCTTGTAGAAGGTTATAACGATTGGAGAAATGTAAGTATAACTTTGCATAGACATGAGACTAGTTTAGCTCACATGAAAAATTTCTTAAAATGGAAGGAACTTGATAAAAATTTAAAAAACAAAACTACTCTTGATTACCAGACTCAAAGCATGTATGAAATGGAAAAGAAACATTGGACGAGTGTTTTAGAACGCTTGATTGAAATTATAAAATTCCTTGGTAGCCAAAATTTAACTTTTTGCGGATCATCTGATAAATTATATGAAAGGAATAACGGCAATTTTTTTTAATTAGTCGAACTGTTTGCGAAGTTTGATCCCGTTATGAAAATCATGTTGAAAGGGCCCTACAAGGAAACAATAGAGTACACTATTTGAGTAAAGACAATCTGAGTAAAGACAATTTGAGTAAAGACAATCAGAGACTATTTGAGTAAAGACAATCAGAGACTATTTGAGTAACGACAATCAGAATGACAGTCAAAATGAAATATTGGAAACTTTAAGTAATGCAACCAGGGATACAATTTTATTATCAATTCGAAAATCTAATTATTATTCCATAATTTTAGACTGCACACCTGATGCAAGTAAAACAGAACAAATTACCATTATTATTCGCTTTGTTTCCTGACAATGGAATTGTCAAGCTCAGGGAAAACTTTTTAGGTTTTGCAGATATATCAGATTCCACAGGACGTGGTTTATGTGCAACAATAGTGGAACAACTGGAAAAATTGAATATTCCCTTTGAAGACATGCGAGGTCAAGGGTATGACAATGGGACAAATATGAAAGGGTAAAAATATGGGTTCCGAAATTTGCTTTTGAACAAAAATCCTCGAGCATTTTACGTGGCATGTGCTGCTCATACTCTAAATTTAATCATTAACGATGCAGCCAAAGTGAATGCAGATACAATTAGTTTCTTTGCAATTATTCAAGAAATATATAATTTCTTTTCATTTTCTTACAAACGTTGGGCAATCCTTTTAACGTTCGTAAAAAATTTAACATTGAAACAGCCATCAGAAACGCGATGGGAAAGTAAAATTAATGCAATCCGCCCTCTACGATATCAGTTAGGAGAAATTTACGATGCACTTTTTGAAATTTTAAATAATGAAAATTTTAATAAAGAAACTCAGCATGAAGCACAAACGTTATGTGCTAAAATAAAGGACTACGAATTTATTTGTTCTCTTATAATTTGGCATGATTTACTTAACAGAATAAAGCCTGTGAGTAAAATGCTTCAAGACAAAAATGTGAACATTACACTTGCTTTAGAATCTATCGAAAACTTAAATATATTCTTAGAAGAGTATCGATCAGATACAAATTATAAAGAAGTTCTAAAAACGGTAAAAGAACTGAGTGAAAAGGTGAATGGAGAACAAGAATTTAAAACTGGTAAGGAAGTTCGACGACGAAAGAAGACACGACAATTTGACTACGAGCATCATGACGAAACGCCACAATCGCCAGAAGATAAATTTAGAGTGAATGTGTTTTATACACTTCTAGACGTTGCAATGTGTTCGTTAATAGAACGTTTTGAACAACTAAAAACATATTGTGATAATTTCAATTTATTGTATAGATTACTACAAATTAATAACGAAGATTTATGAAAATATTGTGACGATTTAGAGATTCTCTTGATGGACGGCGACAATAAAGACGTAAATGCAATAGAAGTATATGTCGAGTTATGTGCTTTCGGGATATTTTTCGAAAGGATAATTTAAATATTCAAAACCCTTTCGATATTCTTAATTTTATTGCGTCCAATAATTTAACTTTCCCTAACTTTTCAATTGCTTTTAGAATACTATTAACCTTACCTGTTAGTGTAGCGAGCGGTGAACGTTCCTTTTTCCACGTTGAAATTGATTAAAACCTACTTAAGAACAAGTATGTCACAAAAAAACTTGCTAGTTTGGCGTTAATAGCTAAGAAAATGATGTATGTGCGGAATTGACGTTAAGACCATTATTTCTAATTTGGTGAATATGAAATCAAGAACCCGAAAATTTTAATAAAAAATTTCAAGTATATTTATGTAATTTAATTTATTTCTGTTGTTCTGTAAAGATTTTATTTTTTGAATACTTATATTAATATTAATAAAATGTTCTAATTATTATTTCTGAATTCTTTTCTTATTTTCTCATCTATCTTGAGTTCCTTTTATTTTCCTAAAAGATAGTTCCACTTATAAAAATTATTAAAAAATTTTTACAACTTGCTAAGAATTTAGTAAAATGCAAGAATTTTTTAAACTTTAGTTCAAATAAATTTTAACTTTAATTAAAATTCATTTTAATTTTGTTAGCGATTCGGGTCGGCGAGAAGGCTATAATTCCTGTATCATTATATTCAACGATTAAAGTGAAGTGGCTTTATCAAAATTTGCTTTAACTTTTGAGAATAACTTTTGAGAATTTTTTGAATATTCGGGTTTTAATGATTATCCTGCCTAGTCAACACCCCCGATTCGTTACATTTAGCGAACCAACGTGTGGCTGTTTTGTCAAAATTTATTTAAGAAATTTCAAATAATTAAAATTTTTATTATCGTAAAAGAACCACACACGCCTGGATCGTTACAGGGACGCTTATATAGACATTGCATGCGGGAGGCAAAGACCCTAGCGCCGGCTCTGTATATTGTCCCGATTAAGTGTTTAACGCTGATGAAACAGGATTGTTTTGAAAGAAAATGCCAAGTCGAACTTACATCGCAAAGTGTGAGAAAAAAGCAAGTGGGTTTAAAGCAAGCAAAGATCGACTAACGTTGTTACTTTGCAGCAAGCATCAGGAGATCTGATGTTGAAACCCCTCCTAGTAAATCGATTTCTAAGACCACGTGCTCTAAAAGGCAAAGATCTAAAACAGCTGCCGGTAGATTGGATGGCTAATACAAAGGCCTGGGTAACAACTGTTGTATTTACTGAATAGTTCAATAATTGCTTTGTACCAGAAGTGGAAACATATATGAAGCAAAAAGCTTTCGATTTTAAAGTTTTATTAATTGTTGACAATGCACCAAGTCATCCGCATTTAGAACATCCAGATGTGCAGGTAGTGTTTTTTCCACCCAATACAACAAGCATTATTCAGCCATTAGATGAAGGCATAATTGCTACTTTTAAAAAATATTACGTTAAGCACACTTTTCAATATATATTGGATAAACTAGAAAATGAATTATTAACAGTAACTGATCAGCTGAAATTATCAGCTGAAATCATTACGTTCGCACATGAAATTGGTGGAGAAGGTTTTGATACATTTAGCCAGAACGATGTAGACGAATTGCTTGTGGATAATGCCTTAAGTGACGATGATATTATTGGATATCGATTAACTTTAGATATCGTCGAAGATTCCGAAAACGATAGTGAAGCGGAAGAAAAATCTGTCCTCCTCACTGCAAATATAATTCGAGAAGGTCTTGAACTGTGCAATAAATTGGAAAATCATTTTCTTGTTAATGACACAAATTCTGAACGAGCCTTTAAATTCCAACGTGAGCTGAAGAACTGTATGTCTGGATATCGCGAGCTGTATAAAAATTAGTGAAATCATCATCGCGATGTTTAATCACTGATTACATTGTCAGAAAAAAAAATTCAGCACAGAACGAGGGTGAAGCTAATTCTGTTTGTCAAGAACCATTGCCTTTACTTACAGATTTGATGCACTGACTATCTCTTCTGGTGATGAGAGTGATTTTGCACCAGTTCGCAAACGTTGCCAAATATTGTCTAATACCGATGATAATTCTGATGACAAAATGATAAAAAAAATATTACTTTTCAATAAAATTAAATGAATAAAGCTTTAAAACCAACTTAGGCATTCTTATTTTCCTGAATTTTCATAAACTTTTTTATACGATTTTAGGTTTATTTTAATTCATTGCTTCGGTTTTATGCGGTTTAAGAAAATTATGGAACGTATCCCTGATTTTTCAACGTAAGTTAGGCCTTTTTTGTGCGATTTTTTATATGCGGTTTTCTGTGGAACGTATCTACCGCATAAAAAGAGATCCGACGATGACTTAGCTGGTGTATTACGGACGAAAAGGGTTTCCTCCAAGATAGCAGTTTTTGTTGTTGTTGTTGTTGTAAAGCAACAAGGCATTCCAGCTTTCTAGGTTGTTTTTACGGATAAAAATATATTACAAACAATAGTAATAAATTGTTTTCAGAAGATAGTACCGAATGCGATTATGATTATCCCTACCGGTGTATGAATATACGATAACAAATACTAGGATAGGAAAAGTCAACAAATACCGCGATGCGTGATTTAAATTATACGAGTTAGATTCGGTCTAGCATTTTATTTTAGCAAAATACATTTCATGTATTCAGTACAATAGAGTTTCAGTACAAATACATTCCCTCCTTTGAATAGCCGTGAGGCAGTGGCAATGTTTTACTTCAAATAGGTTGGGAAGTTTATGGTTCAAATTTCATGTAAGATATAAGTGGACTCGCTTTAAATGACTTTTGGTTTTCGTTTATAAAGAATCATATAACTTTATTCTTCTCACAGCAACCCAGGTAACTGTTATATCTGATTTATCGGAAGATATAGCAGAATTTAAAATAACAGAAGAGAGAGAGAGAGAGAGAGAGAGAGAGGAGTGTAGCCAAAACGGTTAGCAGTAGTCTTTGTTAAGGGAATGATGGAAAAATTGAAAGTTCTTAGGTTAAAAAAAAAAAAAAAGAGGAGGAATGTGGGGAAGAATGGTGCGCGAGAAAAATGTTAAACAGCAAGGAGATTATATAATATTTCAGTGTTCTTCTGTAGTAGAGTTGCACACAGTGATAGCCTAGAACATAGGTTCCCAAAGTGGGCGGTACTGCCCCCCCCCAGTGGGCGCTGAAGCCTTCTAGGGGGGGATATAGTGGGATCAGAAGCATTTGGGGCGTTCAGGCGGTCTAGGGGTCGATGGCTGTTTTTAGAAGAAATTAATAACATATATTTAAAAATTGATTATTTTCGTGATTTTGCGATTAGATAATCATTTAAAATTTAAATATTGAATTTTAATTCATCTTATTCCCGTCTTGCACGATCAATTTTTTATCAATTTTCTATTTCAATTATTTAATCATTTGAAAATTTACCATGTCAGATAGAAATAAATGTCAATTTTCTATGTCAATGAGAAAATTGAACGTGTCATACAGGATGTTTTAACATCTATTTTTGATATACTTAAAAAATGTATTCATTTTTTGCTATTGTAAAAATTGATCGTGCCATGCAGGCTTTAGTCTATCAACGCAGCAGACGAGTCTTAACTAGTAGTAGTATGCTGGTCAACTATTACGTAGGTAATTCACTCAATTCAGCATGTTTTTGACAGGAATATGGGTGCTTGCAGTGACTTGTTCAAAGCACGAGTACGATGGTATCGCAAACAAGTCAATGCATGCAAGTCGATTCGGGCTAGATTTCAAATCTCTAAATACCAGTGGTTTAGGAATAAGTTTCATTATTTTTTGTGTGCTTTGCCAACAATCATCAGTCGAAAGTGTGATAGATAAGTGGAGTCATACAAAGTGTAAATTAAATCTTTTATTTTGTGAATATTTTTGCAAATTTTGTTACTTTATTATGTCTGAATATAAGAAGAAATGTCGACAGTACAGTATTGAGTTGAGTATTTAAAGTATGGTTTTATTCAAACGGTTATAATAGGGGGCGTTACAAAATTCATGTCTTGCAAAGTGGGCGGTGGCCCGAAAAAATTTGGCAACCTACAGTCTAGAATATAGACCGATTTGTGATACTGTTTAGTAAAATTCGCGAAACACAGAATCTAATATGAATGAACGTTTTAATTTTTAACTAAATATTTAAACCAAACTTACTTGGTTACTTAATTAAAAAAATTGAATATCATAAAAATAAACTTTTATCAAAAATAATTATGGGCTAATTATCAAAGAATAATTATGAGCAATGCAATGAAAAGAAACGGGAACGCTATTGTTATATTCAACAGTCTAAAAACCACTTACTTCTTCTCCATGTATGTGCATTTGTTATGTACTGCATATCTTTGTAGTACTGCATATCTTTTTATGTATTTCGTAGTACTGCATATCTTTCGTAGTACTGCATATCTTTCGTAGTACTGCATGTATTTCGTAGTACTGCATGTATTTCGTAGTACTGCATATCTTTGTGAATCATAACTATCGTTATGATTCACAAAGATATGCAGTACTACGAAATACCAGTAGAAACAGAGATAACGATTTGCATTATTTCTTTGTCGAGCACCTTTCTTATTTATAGAATCATGTGACAAGTAATCAACCTCCAGATGTCTCATTTTGGGAGTTATGGTAATAGTAATAATAATAGTAAGAAGAAGAAAAAGGAGAAGTAAAAGAAGAAGAAATAGAAGAAAGTAAAAGAATAAGAAGAAAAAAGGAGAAGTAAAAGAAGAAGAACTAGAAGAAATTAAAAGAATAAGAAGAAAAAGGAGAAAGTAAAAGAAGTAGAAAATAGAAGAAAGTAAAAGAATAAGAAGAAAAAAGGAGAAGTAAAAGAAGAAGAAGAAAAAGGAGAAGTAAAAGAAGAAGAAGAAAAAAGGAGAAGTAAAAGAAGAAGAAATAGAAGAAAGTAAAAGAAGAAGATGAAAAAGAAGAGAAAGTAAAAGAAGAAGAAATAGAAGAAAGTAAAAGAAGAAGATGAAAAAGAAGAGAAAATAAAAGAAGAAGATAATAGAAGAAAGTAAAAGAGGAAGATGAAAAAGAAGAGAAAGTAAAAGAAGAGGTAGAAGTAGCTATTAACAGGATTTTTAGTTTTTGAACTGAACATGCAGAGAATAAATACATACACATATTGTATGTATTCTCCGCAATGTCATCATATAAATTAGATTATTGAAGAACTAAGATACCTTTCGTGACACATCATTGTTCTTGCCATTTGAACGAATGATGAAAGAATATAGAACACGCACGATTGTCATTAAGTGGAAAACTACACTTTTCTGAAAATTCCAGAAAGTAGCAAACAAAAATAACGTAAAATCTGCACTTTAAAATATAAACACTAAATGATTCGTAAAAAAATTAAAAATATTTTAATCTAGGAGGTGTTTTTTTCCTTTCTTTTTTCCCGTTTACATTCCAGTGAAATGATGTAGATGTAAGAAATTGATATTTACTCTCCTTTTTTCAGAAACAGTTTCACTGAAGAACAGTGATGGCTTTAAAATAATCTTTAAAAATCAACAAACTACATAAACAAATAACTACATTAATATATATTTTCACAACTGAAGAAAAAACGTTTTGGTAAAGTTTTCAGGTAGAAGGTGGTTGAGAGACTGCTTACTTCAACAGCCGTATGACAAGAAATAATGAAAAAAAAAAGAGAGAGATAGAGAAAGAGAGGGTATTTACTACATAGTTGGAAAATTAGAAATTGAAGGTGTGTTTTGCTGTATTTCGAAAATACCTAATTTTAACCCCAGAGGTAGCTCCGATATCTTGAGCATAAAGGACAATGACGCTACAGAAATGCGTCGTTGTCCTTTCATAACATAACACTTCCGTAGTGTCTGAAGAAACTACAGAAGTGTTATGTGTATATCAAGAAAGGATAGCAAAATCAGATCTTGTACGGAGAATTGCACACAATAAAATTTATCAAAATTGAAATCAGATGTTTCTTGGCAGATATAAGACAGAATTGCGTTTTCGAAGCAACGAAAGTTATCCAAGGCTGAAAAGTTTGTATCCTTTACACTGAAGAACGATGAAGTTTAAGATTGCTATCAGTTTGTTTAGTTAGGAAAGAGTTAAAGATTCAATACTGTAAGGACACGGATTCTAAAGAATAGGAGGAATAGATTGTTCTCTCGACAACAAAACTACAGTTTGATCTTCTTGACGAAACGTCATTCAGAAATTGCAGAAAGAGAGATAATGAAAGAGCAAAGCCTTAGGCTGTTGCATTTGGGAGAAAAAAATTTATCTCAACAAAGGAAAATGTGTACCATGAACCCAGAGTGAACGTCTGGAGAGACTGCTGTTGTCATCAGTTGCAAACAGTGAAAGACAAACCTCTATTGAGTGTCTCGAAATAACAAACATGAGCATACAAACTTATCCACACAAATGCATGTTTTGAATTGTTTTGTTTAGCTTGAAAAATATTGAAGAAATTTAGTATCCCGAATTTCAATAAACTTTGCCCAGATATCTTAATTTTAGCTTAAGTGATCATGTTTAGTGGCAAAATAAGAGAAAACAAAATTCTCTATTAATAGATTAATCTTAACACGCATGGACCGTAGATTCAATGGTTGTAATAAGACTATACATGATACTACTATTCAAGAATGGTATTAAGAAATGTACATTTTTATAATCGTCTGGATTGTTGTCTTACTCATTATTGACTTTCGTCTTCGTCCACCTTTCACGCTTCTCACCCATGTTAAAAACGTAACCATCTGATTTACAATGTAACGCAAAACATGTAATTTCCAAAGAGATATAATAATGAGGGATTTTTCTTCACTTCGAAATCTACTCAATTGTTTATCCTTCAAAACGTTGCAATCCGTAAAATTCAAATAACTGGTTTATGAAATGAGTACAAATTGTGTATTTATTCTATAAATCACACAATAGCTCTACTTAATATATTAAATAGTTCATGACATTCTCAGGTTCGTACTGCTGTTTTCTGATAAGCATCAGTATTTATGAAAATTGTGTTATTTCCATAAATATGTCCATCTGTAGTCATCTAATCCTACTAAATTTAAATTCACAATCGTTTTTAATTAAGAGACCGAAAGCAGTCTTACAACTATATTGAGAGACAGAGTATTGATCTTAACAATACTATTGAGCAGTCTGTGGCTGCTAATTTTCGAGTATATTTGGTATATTATCGTCTCGACTAAATGATTTTCATTATGTATTTGATTATAAAATATATAGTTTTAATTTAGATCATAAATGTAGAAACAAATGACCAAAGTTCTTATAATTAAAACTATTCAAGATGTACTATGAATCACCTACAATTATATCGATTTACTCAGATTTACTCAATTGAATCGGCATTTCGCAAACTAGAAATTCATCATTTCAATGAAACAACTACAATAATATAAAATTCTCACGCGTACATTTCAGAGTTCGTCAAATTATTTGCACCCTATTAGCTTCAGTGATCTATTTGTTTTCAATGCAAATGTATTCTGATTTGAAAAATGGGTTAGAAGAACGCACGTTCATTTCTCCAACTGCATTTTTATAATTAGCCACCATGCAAAGGCTTTTTTAATTTTCTGAAACTTTGCTAACTAATAAGTATTCCCAAACCACACATTTTAAAGTATAGTATCACTAGATTACTTATATTTAATACATTTTATTTTTATATTTTCAAACTTTCTTCGTAAAGTCATGTACAAATACGTCACTGCACTTCCATGGTATGGTATCACTGATTGTTGCCCTGAGATGGTTCAATTTTTCAGGAATATCCCTAACACGTAGGACTGCAATACTGCATCCTATCCCAACGCCTCTTTCGAAAACTTCGTCATTTCCCCTTCTCGCAGCCATTTCACCCGAACATGG
This sequence comes from Typopeltis vanoorti, assembly GCF_054136105.1. Lineage (NCBI taxonomy): Eukaryota > Metazoa > Arthropoda > Arachnida > Uropygi > Thelyphonidae > Typopeltis > Typopeltis vanoorti. Next base: position 64,409,179 of record NC_143567.1, on the reverse strand, counting down.
TTGACAATGACTTGGGCGCACCATATTCCTCCAATTCATATCGACCACAAACACGTGGCTCCTTACATGCACCTTGCGCATTGGGGGCTGTCCGTTAACTTCTCTAGAAACAGTCTACGTGCATACACTCTTTCAAGATAGGCGAAGTTGCCAGGTAGAAAAAAACCTTCCGCATAAGTGAGTCTTCTCCTTATAGTTTGGATTTATATCATCATCATCATCATCATCATCATCATCATTTCGAAGGCGTTTTTTTCACGATATGTTTGAATTGTAAAGAACATTTTCCTTCGTTATGAAAATAACTGGCTCACACGGAACATGCAGCAAAACTTTAAATCCTTAAACAAATTTTGCGTACCCATTACTACGCCAGCCGACCAATCCATTAAAGAAAAACGAAGACAAGAAGGAAGGAAGTCCACTATCTTTACTATGATCGATAGTAGTTTCCTACTACCGATAATAGTAGTTTTCATTAAAACCGAGAAACTATTAAAATAAATATTATTCAAAATCCTGCTTGTTGTGATCGTGGATGTTTGGTAACTTTTTTTTTCTATTTTTCATACGATTGTAATGTCATCATTTAAATTAAATGCGTTGTTTTCACGGATGATATTTTAATCACATATAACTGTGCAGATGTTTTAGATTTTGGTTAGGGTACGAGACGATCTCACACAGCTGCGCACTATAAACGTTGTTACCACGATTAGTTGTACAGAAGGACGGGGTAGGACGTTTTATAAGATACGTGTCTCTATTGCTACTGTAAGTGATGTTATAGTTGAAACGATATTGGTTTGTTATTTCTAAATTTCATCAGTGATCCCTAGTTGTTTCATTTATTTCGTAAATTCCATAATACATGAATTTCTCTACGTTTGTTGGTATCAACCACTTTTGAAAAACTTTTGCAGCAGTGGATCGAAATTTGTTAAATAATGTTCCATGTGTTTAGCCTATTACACACACACACACACACACACACACACACACACACACACACACACACACACACACACACACACACACACACACACACACACACACACACACACACACACACACACACACACACACACACACACACACACACACACACACACACACACACACACACACACACACACACACACACACACACATACGAAGGTGGTCTGAAAAGTTCTCGGCCTCAACCATAGGCGGCAACACTATCGGCCAGATTTTTCTTTTCTAAGTTGGAACATCTGTCATAAGCATCCATGTGAAATTGCAAGTCATTCTATCAAGTAGTTTGTTTTATACAGCTGTCTGAAGCAAAAGCTTTATCTGTATCCCTTGAAATTGATAAAATTGAGTATCGTGCTGTTATAAAATTCTTTGTAAAAGAAGGTTTAATGCCAAAAGAAATTCAACGTTTAAAGTTTATAAAAGTTTATGGGCACTCTTCTCCTCCTTCGTTTTCGACAATTAAGAAATGGGCTGCCCAGTTTAAACGTGGCTGTACCAGTCTTGAAGATGATCCACGTGAAGGATGTCCAAAAATTGTAAAACACCAGAAATCATTGATCAAGTGCACGGTATGGTATTGGATGATCGGCGAGTCAGAGTGAGTGAAATTGCTGAGTCTACAAGAATTTCAAAAGAACGTGTAGGATATATTTTGCATGAAGAATTGTAAATGAATAAGCTTTGCGCAAGATGGATGCTGCGCTTGCTCACAGCAGATCAAAAACTCACTCGCATGAAAATCTCTGAACAGCGCTTGGAACGTTTTTACAAGACTAAAACTGATTTTCTGGGTCGATGTATTGCTGTGGATGAGACTTGGATTCACCAGTTAAACACCACGATCCAAAGAGCAGTTTAAACGGTGGAGAGAAGTCGGTTGTTAAACGTCAAAGAAGAAAACGTCGGTTCCATCAGCAGGAAAGGTCAGGGAATCGGTGGTTTGGGATGCTAAAGGCATTTTGTTTTATTACTTATATTGAAAAGGGTAAAACAATAACTGGGTAATATTATTCCGATATTTTAAACAGACCAGACTAAAAACATTGTGAGAAAAGACCCGGTTTGCAGAAGAAAAAAATCATCTTTCATCAGGACAATGCACCTTCCCACAAAGGTGTTTTGGCAATGGGAAAATTAAGAGATCTATACTATGAATTGTTGGAAAACATCCACCCTATTCCCCAGATTTGGCTCTTTCTGACTTGTATCTCTTCCCAAAACTTAAACTCTTCCTCGCTAGTCAGCGTTTTTCTTCGAATCAAGAGATTATTGCAGCTGTAGAGGGATATTTTGCAGATCTTACTGAGAACCACTACAGGGACGGGATAATGGCGTTGGAACATCGCTGGAATAAATGTGTATATATATATATATATATATATATATATATATATATATATATATATATATATATATATATATATATATATATATATATATATATATATATATATATATATATATATATATATATATTAAAGTCAGTATACACATGAATATATTAGGGATTATGACTTAAACTGGTCAAAAATAACCTCTATATAGTATTACAAACAAAATATAAACTTTCGTCATCCTCTCCATTCAAAAATATTCCCAAAGAAATTTAATCCTTGTATCGATAATTTGCTTGTGAAATTATGAAGTGCGTTACCTAAACATTTTTTCTAACAAACGGCTAATTTGCACCAAACAATCACAAAATATTTGATAATATTTATTCGTCTTTTCATTTTCAATTCCAATCATTGCGTTGGCTGCAATCATTTCCATGAATTAGCAGTGTCCCCAAGTTCTTTGTTATTCTACCAGAATTCCCAGTACACACATGCCCATCGTATTCTATTACAGTAAGAATATCCTCTTCTGTTAACCAGGAAACACTAATGACTGCTAATTCATGTTAACTCGAATAAAATCCGAGCGCCTACATATTTTAATCCATATTATAGATGACCTTTGATTGGAAAAACTCGGATTTTATTCCCGTCCTGGAAGCGAAGAATCTTTCAGATTTCTTTCAAAATAGGATGGATTTGCTATTTAAATAGGGAGAGGTTTTTTTTAATATATATTTTAATCCTGAAAATCCTGTTAGGATAACACTCAACAATTTTCAAATCTAGCATACGAAGCAGATTCGATTAACGGAAATTTCATTAGTAGCAAGCAGGTTATTAAGAAACTAAGTTACAACCCATTGCCTAACAAGTCGTAATCTTCATCCTATGATTCTAACACCCATCCAATTCCAATCCAGATTGTCCACAGGTCACGGAAAATGGGTTTGCGGTGGATGGGAATGCACCACTTAACTATTTCTCCAATGATCGCGTTATCGTTCTTGCAGAGACAATATTTTCCTCCTATCAGCTGCGTAGGAAATTTTTCCAAATTATTTTTATAGACCTATTCATTGAAACGTTAGTATTCCTAAAATTGCATTAACCTTTAGGAAAGGCTGATGAAGATTGTAGTCTCTTAAAGTATTTAGGAGTAAGAATGACATCAAATTCATGTATTAAAGAGTGACGTTTATTATGACGTTGATATACTTTTTGATTGTTTTGTGTCTTTTTGGATTTTACACAATGTAAACCGCATTACCTGGATATGATTCCGTTGATTGTGTTATTTTGATACCGAAACAAATTTAATTTAAATTTAAATTGGTTTAAATTTTAAATGTTAAAAACTAAATTGATAATAAAAAATACTCATTAAAAATTAAATTCGTATTTTTCAGATTTTATATCAGTTATGTAACCTATTTCTATTCACATTTCTTAGACGAATAGAAGACTTAAACGAACATAAAGACAAGTGAGTATTTGTTCGAAGAAAAGTGAATGAAATTTGATAGCTGAATAGTTCAAAAAGCATTTTTGTTTAGTTATAACAGGTTAGTCCATAATACGTATCTGACACAAAGCCATTGTTGAATTTAAGTTTCATGACGATCTTTTGCAGCAAATTTCCAATGCTACACATTAATAATTGCTTTGATAATGACAATTTGAAATCTGGTAACATTTAACTGTTTTTAATTTATTTTAATTTTTTATTTCTGGAGTGAAAGGAATGATTCTTAGATATTCAAAGTCTTATAGAAAGTGTAAACAGAGCAAACTCCTCTTCCGTGAAATCTGAGCCAGACAAAGAACACTCAGGTGAGCTTCTAGTATGTCGTAGAGGTAGAAGCAATTTAACACTACCCTGTTGAATCTATTGCTAAACATAATATGTTCTGTAATTCGGTCAAAAGTAAGTTCCACACGGTATTAAATTAAAGTTTGTAATTTGGTGGCCGTTATGTGTATTTACAGTACGTGTATGCAAAAGTGCAGTAACAGGGCTTCAGGTTATTTCTGTAAGAATCAGTTACAGAAATTACAGGCAAATATGCATTTTAATATGGGATTATTTTAATGTAGGAAGGCTGCGTCCTTCAATACTTAACTTTTCGGCTCTCGTAGTAGTTGCGAATTATACACCTATGAAATCACGAAAGAATTTAAAAAAAAAAAATATCAGTGCGCATGACCATAATATTTATGATATGTTGTCGATTTCTGTTAATTAAATTATTAAAAATTTTGTTACATTTTTCATAAATACGAATTATAATAATAATAATAATAATAATAATAATAATAATAATAATAATAATAATAATTATTATTATTATTATTATAATTGATTTCTGAAATTTTTCCGAAATATTTACACAATTACAATAGTCGTCTTTAGTGACATTCCAACTTGTAATTTTTACAAAATTCAGCACTAAGTGTATTTATGATTCATTTTCTACATTGCATTTCAATTAAAATTTTGATAATAATACTTTTTTTGCATCTATATTTACAACACGTGTTCTTCTAATATTAACAATGAAGATTACACGGAATGTTTGAATAATGCAAATAATAATAATAATCTCAGATAAATTACATACATATGATTATTGCAGGCATTTGTTCGCATGTTTACACATTATGTATAAAATAGCAGTTTTTCTATTTTCATCGTACAGAGTATTTAAATATTTACAATTAATGCATATTACACTTGATTCTCTGTACATTATACTGTATGCAGTTTAAGGCACATTATTTCTTTTCAATATTTTTTTCCTTTGGATACAAATTCATATGCTTTCATATATATTCAAAAATTCCATTATTCATAAAATTCATAAAATCCATTATTCAAAAATTCCATGTAATCTTCGCTATCTGATGTGATCCATAGAATCATATGAGTTGTTGAAGGATAATATTAATATTTTGTTGAATTTTGACGTTACGCGTCAAACTAGATTACATTTTTACTGTTGATATTTTTCCAAAATTTCCAAAAAGCAAAAGGGTCTCATCTACTCCTTACAATGAAATAAAAGGCGTTAGCAGATTTTTTTTCTTTTAATTCCCGGCTACAGCACAACGTACGTACCCTATTTTTAATTTTTTTTCTCCGAAGTCTAGATTTTCGGTGAACTATTTAACATACTTGTTTACGAAAGGAACTCTTTTACATGCTTAGTTCTTAGTGAAGAGGAAGGTATAATAAAATTGGCATTGCGTAAATTTTTTTTATAAAATAATGCTGATGAGAAATACAGATAATTTTCTTTAAGGTTTTGAATATATATTTATTATTTATTTTTTTAACACTGAAATCTAATGCTACTATAGTAACACGTATCTTTTACTGATTTTATTCTTTACAAATAGCACGTTCAATATATCACTCTTATATCTTCTGAAGTATTTAAAGAAAACTGCGAATATGTAAGGAGCTTTAATAAATAGAATAATAATTAATAAAGTGACTTTGTTAAATAGAGAACTTCCTGGAAATGGGGAGATTCTAAAGAGATTGAATGTGATTGACATCAGATATTTCTGTTGCTGTTGTGGTGTTGTGTTTGTGAACGTGGTTTCTCTTTTCTATACGACAAGGATATCCTCAGTTAAACAAAAAGCATTGTTTCTACAGTAGATGCTTAAATCACCTATAACTGTGCAGATGTCTTAGATTGCGTGGCAGAGTGTTGAGCGATGTAGTTGTGCTGCGATATAATTTCACACAGCTAGCATTATGAAATTTGTTACCGCGCTTAATCGTATAGGAGGTGTTATGAGAGACGTGTCTCTATTATTACCGTAAGTGGCTTTTGTTGTAATATAGTATTAAGAAACAACATTTCAGATATAGTAATAGTGGCTCTTAATAGTACGCGGTGTCTTTATTTCTTTTGCTCAGGTTTGAACAGCAATGTTCAACTACACTGATTTTTGTGTGGCTTCATATTGTATCTGTATTCCCTAGAAATAATGATAGACTATTTTTGTTCTGGTTTACATACATCGTGAGCAGTTGCTGGTGAACAATCGCATGCCGTTCCACTCCAAAGTCGCCAAACAAGCTTTTAATTTTTTCTTTCTTTCATTCCATCTCTCTTTGGAAGAGTTTTCTTAATAATATTTTCAAACCCACGTACGTAATTGTCGTTTTAATCATCTGGCTACCTCTCTATATGAACTTGATAAAGATTAAAATCAGTATCTTGAAGAAGAGATAATACATATGAAAATAGTAGAGATTAAAAATGAATTTTTGATCAAACAACATATTCTATATTCTATATACCATATTTTATATGGTATATAAACAGAATATCAACCTTGGCCATTCTCTCCGTTAAAAATATTCATATAGGAAGGTATTCCGTCTTCTGTGGATTTTTGCAATTCTGAATAGCCTCACCTAATTATGTACTTTATCTAAACAACTGCGAATTTACCTCCAAACAATCTCAAACTATTCGATAATATTAACTCGTGTTATTATTGTCATTTAAAAGTCGCTGCAATCATTTTCTGAAATTAGCAATATTTCCACCTTTGTTATTCTGCTTAACTTCACTGAATACTCTGTGCTCATCGTATTCTTTTACAGTAAGGATATCTGTATTCTGGTTAACAGAAGAGGATAACTATCCTCGTCTGTTAACCAGATATCATTAATGACAACAAATTCTACTTAATTTGCGTTTACTAGTGCCTCCATAATTTATTCAACATTGATGATGGCGTTCGGTTAGTAAAATTCGGGTTGGATAAACGAAATATCTTTCAGATCTTTTTTTAAAGGGAGGAGATGACTTAGCTTTTCAAATAGGGAGACATTATTTTATGATGCAAAACAGGCTAAGCCTGTAAGAAGAACACTCGAAATGAACAAAAAATGAATGATGCCAACTTGATAGACCTAAAGCGGGAGTCAGAATGGATCGGTGATGTTCGGTACTCAACTGATTATCTAATTATCCAATAATCCAGTTATTGTTTTTCTTTCTAGGGAAACGTTTCCCTCTTCCTGCTCTTAGATACGAAGGAAAACACAAATTGTTAAAACTCATTAATTGAAACCCACTCTAGTATTCCAAAAATTGTATTAGCTTGGACTCCCAGTGCACTCTACATGTAAGTGGAGTCCCAATGAGGCAGGTGGAGAAGTTTAAAAACCTTGGGTCCATATTCACGAATGATGGAAAATGGGACATAGAGCTAGATACTCGAATTGGCTTAGTAAGTTCAATATTGCGGGAGCTTGGCCGTTCGGTAGTATTGAAGCAGGAGTTAAGCCAGTAGGCAAAGCTGGCTGTCTTCAATAGTCTATGTCCCCATCCTTACCTATGGTCATGAGAGTTGGGTGATGACCGAAAGAATGCGAACACGAATCCAAGTGGCTGAAATCAGGTTCCCTCGAGAGGTTGCGGGGCTGACAAGACTCGACAGAGTCAGAAGCTCTGCAATTCGGGAAACCCTTAATACCCAACCACTGCTTCTCCGTTTTGAGAGATCACAGTTACGTTGGTACGGGAACCTGGTCAGAATACCGCAAGAGAGGCTCCCTCAGTAGGCCCTCTTTGCCAAGTCAGAGGGTGGGAGGCCACGTGGAAGGCCAAGGACTCGCTGGATAGATTATATCCAAAACCTTGGGTGGACACGTTTGGGAATCCCACCAGAACACCTGAGCTTGGTGGCAGAGGATCGTGACCATTGGAAGTTCCTCTTGCAGCTGTTGCCCCCACAACCCCAATTAGGAAAGGTGGGCCTTGAAGTATGTATGTATGTATGTACATCTACTTCTAAATAGAATAACTGAGTAAAAATTCACTGTAATGTAACTTAAATATGGAAAACATTCCAATGACACCGAACTTTGTTCATTTAGATTTACAACTGTATATTGTATTTTGCGGAAATATTATTTACAACTGTATTCACAGAGAATAATTCAGAACATGTAATTACCTACAAATATTTCACAAGTTTTAGTTTACACTCTTAATATTTTCCAATGAGTTTAATATTAAAAATGTCCGTTACTCACCGTTTTGTTTTTCGTTTATTGTACATCAAAATAGCTGGTCACGAAAAATAATCTTAAGATGGGATATCACAGGAAGCACAGCTCCAAAAATATTGTATGGTGTTAGACTCAAAATGATGCCATTCCTGTTTAATGATTTTGTATATTCCTTTGTCACCAGATATACAAACAGTCTCGTATAGTGTTCATAAATGTCCCAAAATAAAGAATGTTTATCGAATTGTATAAAGTCTTGAAAGTCTAATTTAACCATCAAAGAGTTCAGATGAGTGGCTAGAATTCTTCCCATGATTCTGATAATTTTGATTTGAAAAATAGTAAATGACTATCAATGTCGTACATTTTTGGTGAAAATCGCTCAGCTTCTTCGCAGGTATTACAGAAAACGTTGCCTACACCATCTTCTGTTTCATCGATGATTAGTTCACCATCTTGGCAGTTGATAATATTACAGTCTCCTATGCCCAATTCGTAATCTGCTCTTCTTTGTAAGTTTCCAAGGATATCACACCACTGCCTGCATAATCTCTGCCATGTGCTTCTCGATAATTATATCACAATGTATGTATCTTCCGAAATAACAATCAGCTTCCATATTGTTAGAGTTAGGTAGTGTACTTTGTGTCGTGCTTCCTGAAGAAAGAAAATTTCACAGGCTTTTAGGACACACTCATTATATTTCTTTACTGGAGACACACACAACACACAAAATGATCTCTGGCCTGAAAGAACGAATAGCAGTAACTGAAAAATGCACTCGAGACTTGTATCTTATACGATTGTTGACCCTGTTTGTTTCCTTCAAAATATAACAATTGCACAAATGAATCATGGGCATGTTTTCGCATGGTTGTGGATGACATTGAACTGATATTATCCTACTTTGTGAAGTCACCGTGGGTGAAGCTTATTCATCCTTGGCCTAGTCCGGGAAATGTTTGCTGTAGCAAAATTGTGGCATACATTTTTATTTATTTAGAACCATACATATATTTTTGAGCATTGATATTAGCACAAAATCTTTCGTTATGTTTCCAGTAACATGAGTATGTGCACACTGTATCTTCACGTTTGGTCAACCAATATCATTTATATTAATAATTTTTCGAAAACAGTACCTATTTTTCTCTACCTTTGGCGAGTAATATATTGATATTTGCATGTTGATTATATTATCCAATCTCTTAGTTTGTCTAGACTTCAGAGAAAGGGAACCAATGTCCCATTTCAGTTGGTGGTTGTATTTAATTAACCAAGAATTCTGTTTATTAACTTTTCCGGTAATTCATTCCACCTATAGAGTGTTTTTGTCATGGTATCTCTTATAATAATTCCTTTTGAAGTACAAATGTTTTTGGTAAATAAATTTGAGTCTTCATCATAAAGTCATTTCTGAAATGTCGTTTTTTTTTCAAGTATATTTCAACGGTTTTCTACTTTCTTCATCTTATTATGTTATATATTTTTTTCACCACAAATAAATATTTATTTATTATTATTACATCTGAATATTAGGTCTAGTACTACAATTTTCAACTTAATTCCTCTGTTACAACTTCCGAAGATTATACTTTAGACCGATGTGTTTATCTTTTGCATTAGGAAGTGTTGCCAAAAGGAAATGAGACAAACAAGGGATTGGATTCTGCATTTTCGTTTTCTTGTTAGTAAATTCACCATTATCCTGTTCTGTTAATTTCACACTGTTGTGTTAACGGGTGGCACTACGACTTATTAATTTGTACTTGCAAATATATTTTGCATGCATAATTAAACAGAAATCTTTATGTTTCCAATAATCTTTTAATATGTATTAACTGACCATGATATTATAAGCAATTATAATAATGGGTTAATTTGTCGACTTTAAGACTTTAAATTTAACAAGTGTCTGAAGGTAAGATTACCGTATTTCTTGAAAACAATATATGATATCAATGTCAACCATAAAAAAATTGTAAAAAAAATGAATTGTTTACCTTTAAATAAATATTTATTCACTTTAATCGTACCATTCATATTTTTCAGAGGAATGAACTTTCTTTTTTTAAAAAAAAGTGTGCCATTTTTATCAGTTCATAGAACTCTGAGGAATTCACAACTGAATTCACTTTTTGGCATTCAATCTCATTTTGTTTTCATCATTTTGAATACCGCAACCCGTAAATTACCAACATTCGATGTTGGCTTCTGATATGATTCTATATTTCATAAGTCTGATTGCTTATTTTTCTAAATTTTATTTTTAAATCTTGCAATATTATTTTTATAATTGAAACCTCATCAACAACTTTGCCTATTTCAATAACTGGTTTTTCGGAGTGAGCTATGGAATTAACAAATTCTGCAGATGCTTCAACATCTTGGCACTGAACCTCAAAATCACGACTTTATTGTATCCAAAAATGTGATCTGCAGCTTTGGGATTGCTTCCCCTCATTTCTAAATAAGGGACACTTTTCTCATAAAAATTCAAAATCTGCTTTATTTACTTCTCATTCGATATATCTACAGATATAGTAACAAAATTGTCACCATTTAATTAATTTTTGTACTTTATCCATTACAAAAGACACAGTTATGTTATTAGTTATCACCACCGTCTTTTTTGTTCTGCCAAAGGAATAGTATGGGTAGTAAAGTTTTGAAACACGTTTGATTAGTGGTCACATGCTTTTAGACTTTTATCATGTACAACTGTGTGAAAAGAAAATGTACCTTCTCTTTATTTTTTAAAACAATATTGTGAGTTACTAATATTACTTACAGTCTTTTGATCACCCCCTCTGTTCAATTTTTACAGTTATCACTGGCTTGTATTGAGTGACGAAGCAAAGCAGGATTAGCTAGATGAGGGTGATGGGATAGTTAAGAGGGTGACTGCAGTCTTCCGTACAATGACTCCTTCTGCTCCAGAAGACGTCTGGTCAGTAAAGGGGAGTTGAGTAACGTCACGAGCGACATTCCCGTTTGTAGTTAACAAACGTCACTCAAACTGATAAACACGCTGTTGTTATCAGTGTGAGTGACGTCACTCTAACTCCCTGTTTGCAGTTATCAAACGTCACTCTAATTGACCAGACATCTTCTGAAGGAGAGGGAGTATGGAGTTGGAGTTATTGTAGGGAAGGCTGATGTTACCCTCTCAACTATTTGGTTCCATCGCTCATAACAAGTTGGTGATAACTGTAAAATGGAACAGAAGGGCGGATGATCAAAAGGCTGTAAGAGCAAGTAATATTAGTAACTTATGATGCTCTTTTCAAAAATAAAGAGAAGATACATTTTCTTTTCTTTTCACACAGTTGTACATGATTAAAATTTAAAAGCATGTGATTGCCAGTCAAACGTTTATCAAAACTTTATAACCCATAGTATTCCTTTTGCAGAACAAAAATGACAGCAATGATAACTGATAACGTAATTGTGTCTATAATAATGGATAAAGTAAAAAAATGAATTAATTAGTGACAATCTTGTTATTATATCTATAACAGAATAGTATATTTATTCATCAGTTTGGAATTAAAGTACGACTGTAAGAATTTGTGATTTTACAGAGAGACATCAGATAATTTACCCCAAAACATTACTTAAACTCTTAAAAAAGTTGGTATAGAAAATAAAAATGTATCGTACTGTGAAGATGACACAAATACAAATGGTGGGAGGGATGAGAAGATAGGATAACTAATGTTCGTACAAAGTAACAACAAGGAATGGGCAGAAATGTTTAGGAAATGGCTCTTACATTTTCACATTTTGACAATAACAGTAGAAACATCAAAAGAAATTTGCGCGTTTGCTGACATTGAGTACAAAAAAGGTATAATTACACAATACTATAAGATGATTAACTCTGGTACTGCAAAGTATTATTTTGATTTGGATGAGAATGAAATCATTTCCTTTCAGAGTGTGAAATTTCTTACTCCAAACTAATCAGAGACTGTTTTTTAAAAATAAAATACACTCAGTGAATTATTAGCCTCATTTGTTCATGCCAACCTTCAATGTTTTCAAGAAACTGTGTCAATATTTGAAAAAAAAATGAAATTTTAGGAACAGAAGTAACTTTGAATACAAAGAATTGAAAATAAAATTAATAGCCAGAAAAGAAAACAAGTTCATCCCCACAGTTTTGCAAGCAAAAGCTGTCTCTGTATGCCAGCGAATGAGAAGTAAATAAAGCAGATTTTGAATTTTTATGAGAAATGTATCTCTTATTTAGGAATGAGGGGAGCAGTCTCAAAGATACAGAGCAGTTTCTTGGATACAATAAAGTCGTGATTTCGATATTCAGTGCCCAGATGTCGAAGAATCACAGAATTTGTGAATTCCATAGCTCATTCCGAAAAAGCAGTTGTTGAAATAGAAAACGTTTTTGAGGTTTCAATTATGAAAATGATACTGAAAGATTTAAAAGTAAAATTGAGAAAAACAAGCAATCAGATTTAAGAAATATAGAAGTATATCAGAAGCCCACATCGAATGTTGTTAATTTACATGTTGCGGTATTTAAAATGATGAAAACAAAATGGGATTGAATGTCAAAAAGTGAATTCAGTTGTGAGCTGTTCATAGGTTCATGAAGTGATAAAAATCACGCACCTGTTTTTTAAAGAAAATTTATTCCACTGAAAAATATGAATGATAATTAAAGTGAATAAATATTTATTTGAAGGTAAGCATTTTATTTTTCTTTACAATTTTTTTATGGTCAACACTGATGTCGTATATTGTACTTTACTTTATAATTTACTTTTATTCTTTAGAATTTAAAATATAATCTTTGGAAGTTGTAACAGAGGACTTTAGTTAAAAAGTATAGTACCAGCCATAATATTCAGTTGAAAGAATAATAAATAATTTCTTATTTGTGGAAAAAATACATAACATAATAGGGATGAAGAAAATAGAAAACCATTTAAATATCGATGAAAAAAACGAAATTTCAGAAATAACTAGCATTATAGATGCGCAATGTCTTTATGATGAAGACACAGATTTATTTCTTGAAGAAATTTGTATTTCGAATAGAATTATTATCAGAGATAATATGACAAAAACACCTTGTAGGTCGAATGAATTATCTGAAAAGTTAATAAACATAATTCGTGGTTATTTAAATACAACCACCAACTGAAATGGGGTATTGGTTCACTTTCTCTGGACAAACTAAGAAATTGGATAATACAATCAACATTCAATAGCGATATATTCCTCACCAAAGGTAAAGAAAAATAGATAATATCTTTGAAATTATTAAGATACCTGTTATTGATGTGAACAATATTGGTTGATCGATTGTGAAGATATAGTGTGCACTTACTGGTGTTACTGGAAAAATAATGAAAGTTTTTTTTTGCTGATATCAATGATCAAAAATATATGTATTGTTTAAAAAAAATAAAAATGTATGTATCAATTTTACTACAGAAAAATTTCCCACTTCAATGTCACATTCACAGCCATACGGAAACATGCCCATGAGTCATCTGGCAGATGTTTTATCTTGAAGGAAATGCACATGATGAACAATCCTATAAGGTACAAGATTCAAGTGCATTTTATCAGTTACTGCAATTCGTTCTTTCAGGCCAGAAATCATCTTTGTGTGTGTGTGTGTGTGTGTGTGTGTGTGTGTGTGTGTGTGTGTGTGTGTGTGTGTGTGTGTGTGTGTGTGTGTGTGTGTGTGTGTGTGTGTGTGTGTGTGTGTGTGTCCGGTAAAGTAATATAATGAGTCAGCCCAAAATCCTTTGAAATTTTTTTCCTTCAGGAAATGTGCATGTCACAAAACATTCCACAAATTTCTAAAAGGGCGGAAACCGATTGTAATTTGTAAGATACATACATTCTGATGTAATTATTGAGGAACAAATGGGAGAGATCAATGAAACAGAAGATGGTGTAGCTAAAGTTTTCTCTATTACCTGCGAAAAAGCTGAGCGATGTTCACCAAAAATGTACGACATTGATAATCATTTACTATTTTTGAAATCTGAATTACCAGATATAAGACAAAGGGAAGAATTATAGCCACACATCTAAACTCTTACATGGTTAAATTAGACTTTTAAGACTTTATAGAATTCGATAAAGATTCTTTATTTTGGGACATTTATGACCACTATACGAAGACTGCTTGTGTATATCTGGTTACAAAGGAATATACAAAATTGTTCAACAGACAGGGTGTCATTTTGAAACTAACACCATATCAAATTTTTGGAGCTGTGCTTCCTATGATATCAGCACTGAATATTATTTTGTATTACCAGCTATTTTGATGTACTCTAACCCCCCCCCCCCCCCCCCCCCCCCCAAAGCAGTTTTAATATTAAACTCATTGGAAAATGTTAAGAGTGCAAACCAGGTCTTGTGAAATATTTGTAGGTAATTACATGTTTCAAATTTTTCTCTGTGAATATACCTTGTAAATGGTATTTCAGCAAAATAACATACGCAGTTGTAAACCTAAATGAAGTAAGTTTGGTGTCATTGGAATGCTTTACATATTTAAGTTACACTACATTGAAATTTGTTCTCAGTTATTTTGTTTAGAAGTAGATATATAAATACATAAATATCAGTATATAAATAATGATTAATTATTGTAAAAAAAGTTGACATTTAATGAGGAAAAATAATGAACTTTTAAAATCTATAAAATGACATCTGTATGAGATCGCTTGTGCATATTTCTGGTTAATTATGCATGCAGAAATATTTAAGATTTTTTTCTCACTTATTCTGTTTAGACATTAGATATATAAATCCATAATTTTTTTCCCTTAATACAATTCTGTCACTAACAACCCCAAATAGGAATTTTGTAAATGGTGGGGATGGAATGTCACTGTCATCCATGTCTGTTCATATCAGATATAGATGTAAAATACCAAACACACTAAAAAACCAAATCATACTGCTATGTGTTATCCCTACTCTGAAAGATTCATCTTACTTTTGTATAGTGTAGTGTCATGTAGCTTCTATCCTGTATACATGTCAGGATAGAAGCTACATATGCATCACAGTGCATATCTAGTAATTTGGTGAGCATCAGGGACACAACCTTGAAAGCTGAACAAACGAACAATACGAATTGCAAACTAATCGCACGCTCACTTTCCCCATGAGCATCCAGGGAACGTTAAAGAATTCATACTAAAGTATCTAATATGCATTCGATTCGAATTGTTATTTGATTTTTTTCGCTCGCGAAAATCGAAATCCACAGGCAAGAACACAAAATCGCACTGCACGCTGCATGCAGCCTGCAGGCAGTGCTTTGGACAGCCCTGGTGTGAATTAGGGATGACATATGACACACTTAAAATACCAAATTTGTACTGCCACCTGTTGACACTACATTGAAATTAATGCAGGAAATGAAAAACAAATGTGTGTGGGTGGGGGAAACCACCGATATTCAGTATTTAATTATGTTAGAAAAAATGTCTGCCTGTACCTATTTACAAGAAACCTTGAATGTAAAAAATTGTGATGGCATCTCTTGACACTAAACTAAACATTCCTATAGTCTAAATTAGGATGAAATATCACACACTTAAAATACTAAATTCGTACTGCCATCTGTTCACAGATGGCAGTACGAATATGCATAGAAATTAATGCAGGAAACGAAACAAAATTGTGTGTGGGGGGGTGATGGGGAACACCACTGATCTCCAATAGTTAATTATTTTAGAAAAGTTGCCATAGTCGAAATTAGGAATGAATTACCACACACTTATATTGGAAAATTCGTGATATCACCTAAAGACAAATATTCAACCATAGTTCCACTTTCAAGCCAAACACCCAAATACATGACCAAATATCTTCCCAGAAATCCAATCTCTAATCATTACCCATAATGCAACACACGAATCAAAGGCTCACCTTACATCACTAACAGATGGGCACAACAGACCATGTCTCAGAATTCCATACTCAAACCATTACCCAGAATTCCATACTTGTACCAAAAGACATAGCGTTACATCATAGGTGAATGGGTACCCCAGGGAAATTCCAAGGATTCCATACTGTAAGCCACGGTTTTCCAAATTGTGTTCTGCAGAACACCAGTGTTCCACAGAAAGTGAATAAGTGTTCAGTGAAATATTATTCAAAATTAATATTAATATGAGCCTGGAATGTTTTTAAATGCTGTGACTCTAACCTGGTTGTTCCGTTAAAATTTCAGGAATTTGTGAAGTGTTCCATCATAGGAAAAATTTGGGAAATGCTGCTCTAAACATCTCCCATAATTCCATACGTGAACTCATACCCATAATGCACCAATGCAAACAAACAAAAACAGGATACAGATAGATATTCCCCCCCCCCCCCCCAGTGAAATTGCAAGGATTCTATATGTTAATCCTCACCCAGAATGCCCGAACAATTACTCATAATGCACCAATGCAATCAAACAAAAAAGAGGACACTCACAGAACTCATGAATCCAGGATACAGAATACATCACTGATGCATTCCATACATTCCCCATGGGAAATTCTAAGAATTCCATACTCTAACTATCACCCAGAATTCCATTCACGAACCATTATCCATAATGCACCTCTGAAAACAAACAAAAGGATGGCATTCAGACAACTCATGAATCCACAATACAAATGACGTCTCAGATTTTATTGCTGATTTTCCTATCAAGTTTATTAAAGCAGTTATTCAGTTTAGTCCGAGCATCCAGTAGACTTATACTGGATTTATTCATAAATCTAATATAATCTACATCTTCTTCAATTTTGGTAGAAAATAATACAAGTTCCATATCATTTTTGAAGCTTCTTACTTTGACGATGCCAATCGTAAACTCTTCTGATGTTGGGTTGGGATATTTTCTGATGATTTATGACTTAGAATGACTTGAGGACTTAGTTTCTCCCTGTTGAGTATAAAATGAAAAAAGTATGCAACAAAGTTGTAAAATTAATTTAAAAAAAAAGGAACTTTTAAAAGTTATATTTTTATTATATAACATTACATCACATAATGCTCGTTTGTTGCATACATTTATCTAATCGATGTGTATCCATATAATTCACAAGTATCCATTTTTTATATCGTTTTAGCGATGAAGTTCTTAATTTTGGCCTGCATTCTTGGCATCTCTGCAGCTTCCTCCCTCCGCGGTAAGTAAAATATGCATTAGCCTAATTTATTATAAAATAATGAATGTTAACAACATTAACCACCTCTTAATATTTCTAATATTTGTTTCTTGTAGAGAAACCTTCTGTGGGAGATGGAAGAGATCAGAAGCGTCCTAAGCGATCGGTGTAAGTATAATTTTGAATTACTAAAAGTGCATAAAAGGAGTATGAGAAATAGAAGAGATGTCGCTGAGTGACTTGTAGTGTGTTGATTTCTTTTGATAAATGCATACCTATTTTGTGTCACTGTTCAACAAAGGTGACTTCTTCTTCTGCAGCTTGTCCCACTTAAGTGGGGTCGCTGTTAATGATAAGTCTCCTCCACATCCTCCTGTCTTGGGCTGTCACCACATCCAAGTTCCTCGTCTTCAAGTGTTCTTCTACCAGCTCCCTCCATCTCTTCTTTGGCCGCCCACGCCTCCGCCTTCCTTGCACATCCATCTGCATGACCCATCTTCCCACATATTCGTCCTCCCTCCTCATCACATGACCAAACCATCTCAACCTTGCCTCCTGTATCTTCGCTCCTAAGTTCGTAACTTTCACTGTTCCCCTGACATAGTCATTTCTCAGACGATCCTTTCTGGTCACACCGCACATCAACCTAAGCAGTCTCATCACTGCTACCTCCATCCTGCTGATGTTATTTTTCCTCACGACCACAGTTTCCATGGCATACATCATAGCTGGCTTCACCACTGCCCTATAGATTTTGCCGTTCAGATTGATCGGCACTCTCTTATCGCATAGCACTCCAGCCATCTCTCTCCTGTTCCTCCAAACCACCTGCATCCTGCACCCCACTTCGTTTTCAACCCCTCCATCTTCTTCCACTGTTGAACCTAAGTATCTTAAGTCCCTCGCCTTCCTAATGACATTTCCTTCCAGCTACAGATCTGTCTCCTGCCCGCCGTCCACTTTGCAACACATTTACTCTGTCTTACTTCTGCTCAGTCTCATACCTCTCTCTTCTAGTGCTTTCCTCCATCTTTCCAGTTTAGCTGCCACTTCTTCTCTTGAATCTGCACACAGCAAAATGTCATCTGCATACAACATTGTCCAAGGTGTGTCTTCTCTCACCTCATCCGTCACAATATTAAACAGAAACGGACTTAATGTGGACATAAGAAACAGACGGATAATATACTTTGAGAGAATTTTGAATGAGGAAAATGCGAGGACTCACAGAGAAGATGGGCAGCTTTCTGAGAGGATGGTGCAGAACATCAGGAGTGGAAGTGACGGAGGCCATGAAGAGGATGAGGAATGGAAAATCAGTGGGCCCAGACAGGATTCCAGTGGAGGCATAGAAAGCACTGACGAAAGAGAGAATTGACCTGCCGTGGGACCTGTTCATGAAAGTTTGCCAACAGGAAAATATACCCGAGGAATGGAGTGAAAGTACTCTTGTCCCCGTCTACAAGGGTAAAGGGACTCTTGATGCAAGCCAACTGCTACTTGAAAACTTTCTGTCTGTCCCAGACAGATCCGAATACTTGTCTTCTCATTTCTGTACATCTCCTGCACCAACCTGACATATTTCTCCGGCACTTTCTTCTCCCTCAGACACTTCCATGCTTCTTGCCTTGGCACTCTATCGTATGCTTTCTCCAGATCAATAAACACCAGATGTAGCTCCCTTTGTTTCTCTCGAAACTCTTCCATCATCTGCGTAACACAAAGATAGCATCTGTCGTTGATCTACCAGGCATGAAGCCAAATTGTTCCTTTGCAATCTCCACCCCCTTCCTCAATCTTCCATCAAGAACCCTTTCTAGAATTTTCATTGTGTGCGACATCAACTTTATTCCTCTGTAATTCTTACAGTCTTGTGCATCCCCTTTACCCTTGTAGACGGGGACAAGAGTACTTTCCCTCCATTCCTCGGGTATATTTTCCTGTTGGCAAACTTTCATGAACAGGTCCTAAGGCAGGTTAATTCTCTTTTTCGTCAGTGCTTTCTATGCCTCCACTGGAATTCTGTCTGGGCCCACTGATTTTCCATTCCTCATCCTCTTCATGGCCTCCGTCACTTCCACTCTACTGATGTTCTGCACCATCCCCTCAGAAGGCTGCCCATCATTTTCCTCATTCAAAAGTCTCTCAAAGTATATTATCCATCTGCTTCTTATGTCCACACCCTCCATAATACTCTTCCTTCAGCGTCTTTGATCTGCTTCACATGTAACATGTCGCTTGCTGCTTTATTTCTACATTTTGCTAGTTGCTAGTTGGATCGGTGAGAGTCATCTTTATTTTCAACAAAGATGACTCTCACTGATCAAAATACGACAGAACAGTGAAATGTCTTTCGATATTATGACAAACCTGTATGTATGTATCTATGCATTGCACCATTAGATGGTACAAAATTTGTGTCTCCGGTGTATTACTCCCAGTTTCCTTATTGGAATCCATATTACAGTCTTTGACCTCTTTGATCTGGAAAGACTCATATATAAATTCCATCAGTCCTTCCAGAATGCTGTATCTAATTTTCCAAATTAGTGCAGGCATCATGGAATATCTAGAATAACCTTGTTTTGAAAATACAGCTTTAAGGAAGTTTTACCACAGACAGACAGTTTGATATTATATTGGACTGATCATAATGACAACAACTTAAATGGATTTCAAGTCAGCTAGAAAATTATCTTGTTGCCAGTATTATATCAGGTTTGCTTGTAAAGTGAGAAACCAAGTATGTGGGAGGAAATGTCTAGGTCACGATTTTCAGAGTAGTTGATCGAAATTATTCCTCTTTAATGTAGTAAATATTTAATGTAGTAAATATCCAATTACTGTAAATTCTGACTCCTCTTATTTCAACTGCACTTAAATAACAAAGGTGAAAAGTAAGACAGGGACAAATCGACAGCTTACGTATGCGGATCGATGCAACCGGCCCAAATAATTTCAGATTCATTTCCCAAATATAGAGTCTTATTTAAGACCTCAGCATTGCTAAATGACATCTGTTTAGTAGAAAAACACTACTAACCTTCATTTTCCCGTTTTTTTTACATATTGACTTCACGCACGATATATCAAGGGACCTATAATACAACAGTATTCTAGTCGTTCGTTATACTATTATTAATGTTTGTCTTTGTCTAAAAGATAACGTTCGTTCAAATACTATGATATATCATGGATAATGCAACTAGGAGTCGTATTTGTTCATTTTACTATCATGTTAGTTTTTGTCTTACAGAAGTAACTTTTATATGTATGTTCAAATTGTCGTCTGTTTTCTGTTTTTTTTTTTTTTAACTTTTCTTTTCCAGCTGCACAGATCAAACACGCAGAGATGCTGAGGCCTTTTATATCAGCAATACTCGTCCACACATTATTCATTGCTTATTAGAATATCAGATAACCTATACCTAACCAATCGCTAAAAACTATACATATCTTCCTCAGTGGTGTCGCTACTTGTATAGCGTGTTGTTATCATGCAGACATTTAAGCCTACAAAGTGTTATCGATGTTTTCTGCCAAGAAGCAAATCTAGTAGAGTTACTCTCACTCGCGTATTAAGAATATCAAGTGGGAAGATCATTTCTTTGGTTGGATTGTTGCTTTCAGTCGTCAGATATTTGTGACAACACGTTTGCTTCCGCCGAGTAGGCTGTCGAAGCCATTCTTATTCGTATTTAAAAATATATTACTCATTATAATATCCCCTAGAAAGAGAGAGAGAGAGAGAGAGAAACGTTGAACGGCAGAAGTGTTGCCCCTAGAGGCCTCGGTGAAAGGCCAGAACGTTTTGGTGGTGTATCTTCAAAGTTGGATTTAGACTTTATCTTTTATCATTGTACATCCTTTACCATTGGATAAAGTCCAATGATAAAGGATGTAGTATAGGCCGAGATTTTTAGCTTAACTATTTGTGATATACCGAATTTTATACGGAATTGCTTTGGGATACCAATACTAGAAATAAAGCAAACACACGGATATCTTATTTTGGACCAAGTGGGAAATAACAGTTAAGTACTTCAACAAGAAGTATTCCAATTATTCATTCGTAGCAGATGTTTGGATTTGGAGAGTTGACCAATAATGAAATTATGAGAACGAGGACTGGAAATCACAGAGCTAATCCGAGTTTGATACCATTATACTGTAGTATCAATGGATAAGATTGCAAATGCCTGATTGGATAGAAAAAATGAAGGCAAACGAAACAAGTCTAAGAGATTTCTAACTAGTGACATCAAATCTAAGAAATTCTAGGCTTGCTATTTTCAACATGGAATGCTCAGTCTTATGAAAGTATACATGGCACGTCCTATATATTTATATATAATATATATATAATATATATATATATATATATATATATATATATATATATATATATATATATATATATATATATATATATATATATATATATATATATATATATATATATAAATAATTTACAAAATCAACTTCAAAAGAAAGTTGATTTCTCAAAAACTCGTACACAAAAAGAAACCAAAATACCCATAAATGTACACTGAAACAAGCACGCACACATTAGAGACATTTTCGACACATCCTTCACACAGGGACTGCCAAAACAACTTTTCTACCTCCATCCAAAAATACATCTTTTAAAATAAGCAATCTCTCCCACCAACAAACACAACAACTTCCATGGGAAACAGGATACGGACTCCCCCAAGAAATAGCGGAAATACCTAGAACAAACGAAATCGTTTCTTATTCTCTCCCTTTCCTTAATATCAAGTTCTAACATGTTTTCTGAATCTGATGAACATCGCGTGAATTTTCTTACCTGCAATTAATTCGGCAAGAACTTCCCACTTCAGAAAGAGCATATTTTCAGCATGAGCATCTTGGATGACTGTCTTGATACCGTAATCGCTTCCTTCTTTGAGTGAACCAAATGTTTTCAAACATGTATTAATAATGTCTATAGAGTAACTATTTATATTGCTTTTCATGACGTACTCTCTCCGTCATTGGGCACTCCTTTGAGCATATTTTTTTTTACTTCTTATCAGTATGGAAAGCCCTCAACAACGTGGTGTAAACAATATTTTATGGTGTTTTTGATTGCAGTTATTTAATTTTTGATACGTAACACCGTCAACGCAGCAATCGATTAACTAAACGCAGCGTTATCCATCGTCACTAACAGCATTTTTTTTTGTCTCTAAACCGATCGTGTACCAATGCTGATTTGTCTATGTCCTGAGAGTTAAAAAAACATGTAAATGCCGTATGAGATCTTCAAATTCACCTTCTATTGAAAAATATCACTGTTAATATTTTTTTTAATAATTACGGTTTTACAATAGATATTAATAATTTAATAATAATTTCTTAAATTATTAATAAATATTAATCTAATCTATGTATTAATAACAATTGTTAAATAATAATAATAATAATAATAATAATAATGATAATAATTCACAAGGAAGTAATATTAATTACTTACTTGTGATTGATTTTTTTATGAATTATAATAAATAAATATATAAATACTCTCAAAATAACAATCTGCTGTTTTGTTAATTTTGTTAATCAGCTGATTAACAATCAGCAATTTTGTTAATCAGTAATTATATTGGCAATACGTTGACAAAACTCATCCTTTGTTACTTACATAACAAGTAGATTTTCTACGATTCTTTTAATGATTTTTACATTGGGATGTGAAGCAAAAACATTTATAATTCACGTTCGCATTCTGTTATATATTTTTAATGATTTTATTTTTATTTTTTGATTGATTTATTTTTATTTTTAATTATTTTATTTATTTTTTTTAAATATTAAGTTAATTATGATTTGATGCATGATGAAAACAGTTAAAATTTTTTAAAACTCAGAAAATCATGAATATTAAATAGATTTATCTAGTTATTCTGAGGATGTACTATATTTATATTTACTTAAAACGTTTATTGTTCACAAAAAGACTATTCTCCTTTTGGAGTACTCCAAAAGGAGAACAAACTGTCACTTTCTCATTTCTTTCTTAGAAAGGTGGAAGAAAAAAATAGTATGTGTATAAGTATAGTATGTAGTATAGTTATAAGAAAATGTAACTGCTCTTATCTAGGAACTATACAAAACGTACCTTTAGAAATATACGTCGCCAACCAACAAAGATATATACCTGAATCCTAGATATGGAAATATCCTCAGGAAACAAAATTCTCTGACTCTTTTGTGATCACTATAGGAAGAACACTTCCCTTTTATAACCCTCACTTTATTCTTTAAGAACTCCTACCATATCTTGTATACTTTTAAAGCGTACATTTGGTGCTGAAGGAGAACAGTGATTTTTTTTAGAAAACATTGATCTAGTCTACTGAACTGATTCTTTTAATCTAATATTGTTATATATTCCTGTGAAGTTGCTTTTATTTAATGTATTTTATATATCTAAAATATTTTTCATAATATTTTCATTGTCATCGTAACTAAACCCTGTCTTACTGGCAATGTGTTTGAACCTGGCAGCATTACATCGTTCATTGAGATGAAGCTAAGGGACACGCTGGAATATGTGACGGGTAGAGTTGCATCCCATAGCAGAGAACCCAGTGAACATAACGTGAATGCGTTATCAGGAGTAGTGGATATGGTAGGTTTCATTTGAGAAATTCTATGAGAAACCGTAATGGTAACATTCTGAAATATCAAAATTAAAACTTTATTATCTCGCTTTAAGTAAAATAAAGGTTTATACATAAATGCTAATTTAAATAAAAATATTATTTTGATTGTCATTAACAGTGTGTTTGCTTACCCCCCGGTGAAGGCTTTTTAAACCTTAAGCAAAGATCGATTCGAATTCTATGGAGTAAATTCAAAAAGTGGTAATGAAATATTAATACACAGATGTCGTATTGCATGACGAAAATATACATTTACGCACATCGATTACGTTTTTCCAACCCCCCATTGTCTTCAAAGTTTCCTAAACGGATTTCCAGGTACCATGATTGCACTATCTTTTACAATCGTATGTGAATAACTTTCTCTTCTCATTCCTATTTATCAGAATCAACGGTTGGAGAATGCCTGATAACTGATTAATTTATTTATTTAAATTACGGAGTGGAAGAGGAAACGTTTTTCCAAGAAAACCAAATGTAATGTGATATTTTGAAACAAGTAAGGTTGAAAGTGCTTGATATCTCCAACGAGGCATCTCTTCTTGTTTGTTGTTCTGGATTTTATCGGAGGCAAGGAAAAGATAAAAATGGGATTTCTTTCCATGAATCAAGATTGAATTTCAGTTCATGCTGAAATTTGGTTTGAGGAAATCAAACTTTCTGTCATTAAGTATATTTAAAGCATTTAGGTAATGCCCCATTTTGTCAGAAGGATTAGGACATTGCGAATCGTATCATATACAAATGAAGGATATGATAAGATTCTCATCTAGAAGATAACTTCTGTTATGAACAATTATTTTCTATGTAATACTATTATCTCTCTCCCTCTCTCTCTCTCTCTCTCTCTCTCTCTCTCTCTCTTTCAGTAAATCATTTCATTCCTTATTAGAAATATATTATATTATGTGCTTTTATTCTTTTTTCTATTGTTGTCTGCGGCCTTTCCCCACAACATCAGAAAATCTTAAATGATCTAGATTCCTTCTTCACTCTTAAGGAGTGAAGACGTTATGAGTCAACTACTTAATTATCAATTAGCTAATAAACTCGTACATTTTTCATTTTCTTTCATGAACGTTTGTTCGTGTGTACGCAGTAAATATATTAGATGTTACCTTGGGAGTAAGAAAGAAATGGACTCCTTGATTGCGTAAAAGAGATTGTGTGTGTGTGTGTGTGTGTGTGTGTGTGTGTGTGTGTGTGTGTGTGTGTGTGTGTGTGTGTGTGTGTGTGTGTGTGTGTGTGTGTGCGCGTGTGTGTGTGTGTGTCCATTGTATTTTATAACAGTGATGGTGTGTGAATGAAAATCTAAAAATTCGACCTGATTGGCCGAATGATTAGTGAATCGAATCTTCGACCAACCGGATGTTGGTTACGGTCTCCCAAATAAGGCTTGCGTGTTTGTGGTTGTCATTAGTGGAAGATCAATTTCATCCCCCGGGTGTTAGACCATCCTCCCAATAACTGGAGGCCTGAAGTGGTTTAAATCTTCATGTTTGATCTCTAGAGAACGGTTTCTGGACTAAGGAATAAATCATCAAAAATTACAAAAATATATATATGCATATATAAAATCATTAAAAACAGATAATATAATCCTTAGCCCGACCAGAGTACGAATGTATTAAGAGGCTTAAAGAAACCTCGCGTGTGGAAGCTGCATAAACGGAAATGAAATATACCCAAATAACTGACCAGCTGATATTGACTGACGTATGACTTGCTTTTCTTTCGTTTACGAGTTGATCGGTCTAGAATACCGTATTAAACCACAGCGTGAAGCAAAATGAATAGAATTCTCCTCCTCCTAGAACTTTACTCCTCTGTTTTCATATTAGCTTTGCTTGTAGAACAGCATGGGGATGCTTAGACGCTGATAGGAGGGAACTACTCCACGAACAACACAAACTGTAATTCATAGAAATAAATTAAGTTAACGATTGTGCAGGTAAAACCTTCAGTGCCATATCCAGGTTAAAAGATTACATTAGTCTATTGCAGGTCATATATAAATTTCAAAACTTATCAGAGATAGACGAGCATTCTGAGATCATTCAGGAATAGATTTTTCATAGTGATATCCCTCTACTGTGTTAATGAGATTGACCGAACTTCTATTATCTTCTTTAGTCTCGTAACCAGATATTTCAAAACAGATTATAAAAGTTACCCTTTATTCACTTAGTTAAATATTTAATTTGATACATATGAGTTTTTTCCTTCATAATTCTGGTGTCCGAATGCATAATTTTTAATAGTATCAGTTAATGTTTTCTCTTGTTTCATTCTTTTTCCAACTGCTGTGCGCAGCAGTAGGTTAAATGAAACAGATTTAATTACATATCGAAAAATTATTTATTGCAGAGTGTTTGTTTATTTAATTTATTTAAGAAAATTATTTAAAAAAGCAGCGAATTTAAAAGTCAGAAAAATTGCAAACACCTGATGAATGAAATGCAACCATGATGAATGTAACGTCGGCTAATTTGAGATATCTTAACTATCAATGAGAAGCCAATAGAATCACTTAAGTGGTTACCATTAATGCATGAAATATCATGCCAATGTTAACATTAGGGAAGAAGCTTTCCATATGGTAGGAAATTTTTTTTTCAAGTTTTTGATAAAAAAATGGTCAAGTATATTAATTAAAGTCTTACATTCAAATTGATAAAGCACACCTAGTAAACCAAGTACTTGAAGACGTTATTGGATATAACGTCTGAAATTGGATTGGAATAAATAAACTATCGGAGATCTTGCGTGCGGGTTTGTTGAGACAGTGTTTTTAAAAATCCCATTGAATCAGCTAGAAAATTATTTAAAAATGTTAAAAATGCTCGTATGCAAATTTCGTCTCAACTCCTTTACACTTCAGTAGTTAATTAATCAGTTTACCTTTCTATCATTCTCTCGTTCAAGAAAATAGAAATGGTTTATCCAAAGTTTACAATTACGAATTTAGCACTAAACGTGTACATTTATCTATTCACTGCGGTTAGTACAATGTGTATCGCTGCATCCCACAATTGTAATGTATTTCTCGGATTTGAGTATTATTTCAGTTGATTACAATTCTTGTCTTCTAGCATATACAGTTACTTGTATTGCTAAAAGTCATTTATCTAAATACATTGATATTTTATTTTATTTTATTTTAACAGATGGTTCAAAGTTTCAAGACCGCCATGATCCTTCCATCAAGTATAGCTAAACAGTTTGTCCAAATGGGTAACGCAACAGTAGGAAAAATAAGTGTGATGATAGGTTCGGTCAGCACGACTCTAAAGAATAAGCTAATAGAAAGTAAGAAATATTAATAAGGGCTGAATCAATTGGGATTCCTCATTCCTTATAAATAATTGAAATTATTTATATTTAAAAATAACTAATATTCTTTAAATATTGACAAAATTTAATAATTAGAATTATGCAATCCAAGTATTTAAATATTTCAGAATAGAAAGTTATCTATTATTTCGTTATTCTTGAGGGCTTTACGTCATCCTCTGACTGGACCTAAAATGTCTAACTCCGATCCTAAATTCAGAAACTCATAAGAAATGCCAATCGCTATGTCAGAAATGTCAGTGCTCACAGAGATCGCTGTGTAGGCAGACGGATTTACGTGCGCTGTATCGCCTCTCCTGGTTTTATAGGTTTAAAGTGATTTTTAACTCACGTTCTTAATTTGAAAGTGCTGCTATTTAATTCTACTAGTCAAGCTAAAGACAAGGACTTTTAAATTACCAAAATCGGATAAGTAATATTCAAATTCTCAGAGTTGAATGTCATATAGCGAACTGCAGTCACCAACCAACGAAGAACAAAGGATGTCGCCATTTTAAAAATCTCACGATAGTAACGGGAAGAAAGTGTAAAGGTCACCGAGAAGGTCAAGCACAATGACCTGTAAAAAGTGCAATAAGCCACTAATTCAGGGATCGCAGAAAGCAAAAGGAGCCACAAAACGGACCAAATGGCGATGTCTACAATGCCGTGAGAAAACGAACAACAAAGAACAGACACCAAAGTAACGACGCACATCAAGGTAAGGCGCATCCTGATCCTAAAATTACAGATAACATTGATTCATTCAAACTCATTGTGAAAGACTTGTTAAATATACATATGGAACAAATCAACAAAAATTTTGAGGAGTATGGACATTACATACAGTTCAATAACGAGACCTCTGAAGAAATGTTAGGAACCGTTCGAGAAATAAAGACAAAATTAACGGTAGCGATTGAAACACAAGAAACACTCAAGCGCAAAAATGAAGAACTGTTGAAAGAGGTAAACACACTCAAGTGTCAAATGGAGCACATGCTACAAAAAGAAAGAAAAAAAAGGCACTTCAAATTGAGGGAATAACAAAAGAAAATTCAGAAGACTTAAGCAGCATAATGCAACTGATCGGCAGCAAAATTGGAATTCAAATCGCAACCACAGACATCACGTCTATTAACCGAGGTCCACAAAGAAACAAAGAGAGACCGCCACTAATCATCGCTCATTTTACCAACAGAAGTCTGAGAGAGATTCCATTCTTGCAGCAAGAAAGAAAACAAGGCCGACAACAACGATCCTAACTGACAAGAAACTCCCAACACCAGTCTATATAAGGGAACACTGGATTCCATACTTCAAAAATCTTTTATAACAAGCAAGGAAGACAAGAACAGAGAAAACCTACAAGTTCCTGTGGACTAAGGATTCACAGATATTTATGAGAAAGAATGAAAACACTGGTGTTTATATAATTACAAGTGAGTCCGACTTACACACCTACCAATATAAAACACCAACCCTTCACATCCTTAAGAACAAGATTAGAAATCACTTAAAAACTAAATAATCGAGATCTCAAACACAAGCGAACATATCCAGTCAGACAATATAAACTTCAAGTCTTTGACTCTTTGAAGAAATGGTCAGACAACACTTCCACCAATACCAACTTCACTATCGTACACACAAACATAAGAAGTATAAAAAAAAACTGGCTTGCATTAATAACACAGCTGTCCGCACGGTTAGCCTAGTGGCTTTGCGCTTTGTAACCATATGCTTGGGGATGGAGTGTCCTGGGTTGGATTCCCGTCGCCGACGTGAGGAGCTTAAGAATCTGCCATAGCCAAGTTATCCGGTCTTGGGGGTAGACAGCAGGTTTTTTTTTTCAGTTTATCTGGGATTTTTTCATCCCGCAAGCAGGCAAACCGGCCCCCTGAACACACGGATCTACAGCCATAAATACTTAACCACCCATGAGGGGCTCATCTCCCCCCAATAGCGACGGGGAGAAAAGGGAGGAAACTCCATATGAATAAATAAATAAATAAATAATAGAGCTCAACTATACCATGATAAACATACATGCGCTAATACTGACCGAAGTTGCAATAAACGACACAGAAATTTACCCATACAACATAAATAATTACCAAACCTACAACTTATGTCGACCAAACAAAAAACAAAAGAGAAGGTGGTATCGTAGTATTTTTTAAAGAAAAATACAATGTGACTGAAAAACAAACTCATTTCGAGCATACGGAAACACTAATTTTGGAAATGACAAATAGCCACAATAGCATCAAATACACAATAAACACAATATACAGACCCCCAGATAATAATCCACTCAGTTTTCTTCACGAGTTAGAAACATGGCTAAGCGGCATCGAACCCCGTACAACACACAGGCTCATCCTAATAGGAGACATTAACATAAATACTCTTGACCACGCTTCTTCAACCACTAACACATATCTTGATATACTAAGTCAGTACAACATGAACCTACCATCAACTTCCCAACAAGAGAAGAAATATTCAATAACTCACTAACCGTATGTTGATATGATGAATTGACAATAAAATTGTGCATTGATCATATCAACATACGGGCTCTCATCCATACATATGCATCATCAGTAATTAACATCAAAATTGCCGATCACTACTTTATCTCAACTTCATTTTATTACGTTACCCCCCCCCTCCATCCCACCACCACAATAGTCGACGAAACGTGATCATACTAAAGAACATTGTCGATAACCATGTAAAAAATACAGACTGGAATTGCCTACTTAAAATAAATGATCCGGTAACACTATACTGGAATTTTCAACTAAAGTTCACAAATATTACAAAAAAGCAACAAAGCCTACACAGACAGCAATCCATGGATAAATGACGACATACTAAATAGTATTACTATAAAAGAAAATCTATGGAAAAAACTCAAAAAGTCACCCAGTAACACATATTTTCAAACTTTATACCAAAACACAAGAAATCAACTGACATCAAAAATTCGTAGGGCAGAAAGACCCTACTACTTGCAAAAATTAATGAAATATAACGACATGGGCTACACTCAACGAAATAGTAACTCGAAAGAAGTAAACTTCAGCACAAGATTTTATTTCAAAAAGCTTCGGTCAGGACACAAACCAAGAGGATCTAGCAAACTCATTCAACCATGCCTTCACAAACCATATCACACAACTCAAAAAAGACGAACTACCAACGACCACCAAAAATCTACCGACACAAAATCAACAACAATCGATGTATTTTCCACCCATAGCAAAACAGGAACTGAAAGAAGCACTCTTACAACTAAAACCAAAGACCACTCCAAGAATAGACAAAATAAGTCTCACAGACGTTATAACACACTTAATAAATAAATAAATCCAACACTTTTGAAACTCGTGAACAGAATATTCGACACAGGAATTATTCCACAACAACTAAAAACTGCAATAATTACGCCAATATACAAACACGGTAAAAGAAACTACAGACCAATAGCTACAATACCAGTCATCTCAAAACTTCTAGAAAAAATAACACACACCAGACTACAGAACTATTGACAGACGTACAACATCATCTCACAAAACCAATACGGCTTTCAGAAAACAAAAAGCACCATCACTTTGTTAGAAGATATCGTTGACGCAATAAACAAAGCTCTCGACAAAAACAAGTACGCCATCCTTATACTGTTTGACTTAACCAAAGCATTTGACACACTTGAACATGACATACTACTCACCAAACTATACTCAATAGGTATAAGAGGAACACTGCATACCTGGTTCAGGAAGTACTTCTCAAACAGAACACAAGTAACAAAAATAGGTAAATGTCACAAGTAAATATACAAATAAAACCCAGTGTTCCTCACGGTGCCATATTATCACCCACTCTATTCAACATATATATTAACGATGTTTATAACATATCCATAATAAGTCAAATGTTTCAGTACGCAGATGACACCGCACTACTAGCAATCCACACAGACATCCACACGTCTCTCTCCAAAGCACAACAAGACTTAAATGGAATCACAACATACTTCTGCCAAAACGCAATTCTATCTATAGACACCGCTATCTATACACTGTCACACATACCGCTGCATCAACTACAAAATTACCTGCGAATGTCCCGAAATCTAACCTGTAACACATGCAAAATACCTTCGTCTCTATATAGATTGCCACCTTAAATGGACAAAACATATAGAATACCTACATACCAAACTCCGGATCATTGCAGCAAAACTCTTCAAAGTAAAAGACATTATTTCAACTAACATAAAACAACTCCTATATCACGGTATCTGCGAATTCTTACTCAGATAAGGTATAACATTTCTATGCAAACACATCGAACAGTCCCCTAATAAAATTAGAAACATTACACAGTAAAATTGTGTCAACAGTGATTTGGACACCACAAACGCAAGAACCAATATCCGACCAGCACATGGCGACACACAGAATCCTGAGCATTAAAAACCTGAAACGCTACATGACATTAACAAGGAATTACTTCAACATTACCTATCGAAACAACAGAGACACATATCGTATAACACGACCTACAACAACTCTCTACATTCCTACACCCTTCAACAACTCATGCGGTTCTTTTGTGAGATCACACCAGATACCAACGCACCTCAACAACCTACCAAGAAATTTAAAACATATAGATAACTACAGAACATTAAAAAACAAACTCTGGAAAATATACCAACAAAGTTAAGAAACCATTAACACTAATATACACATCACAAATCACCAGCATCCAATGCCTACATTCCATACAACAACATAAATAGTGAAGGCTAAATCCCACTCTCTTCATAAAAGCTAACCCAAGCTTCGAAGTGGGTGGGATTAACTTGCCTCACTCATCTACACGTAATCCTCATTATTAAAAAATTATGTAAATAATGAGTTTACATTGCATATTTATGAGAATTAGAAAATATAATATTTTAATTGCATATGTGTAAATACTGTTGTATAATCACACTTTCTCAAACTTTTGGGGAAAAAAATAGTAAACTACAACATGTAATATTATGTAACTTGCGTAACTCTGAACTATATAATTGTAAATTATTACTGGGATTGTTATTTTAAAAAAATAGCAAAAAAAAACGATGTTATCATCATTATTATTGAAATTTCATTATATGTAGCACTTAGTGCTGAATCTTGTAAAATAATATAATGAATGTTACTCAAGGTGATCATTGTATATATGTAAATATTTGAGAGATCAATAAATTATAAATATCTGATATCTGAAAAAAAATTACGTGTCTTCTTGAAGGAGTTCAAAGATTCATTCTGAATATCGTACGAATAAATAAGAAACAGAATGTTATATACAGTGGATTATGTATATCAACAACGCTTTACAACAAACGTTCAAAATAATTACCTCTTTTCCTTAAAATAATGATAAATGTGTACTTTTTATGCATAGGCTGAAATAAAAACTGTTATAATGGAGTTTATTTTGCTGGAAAAAGTTCTGTATCAATTGAAATAATATCCACTAATGCTTAATTTTTCTTTCCATATAGGTTTCCTGAGTATGGTAGTGTAGATCTAAATCCATGGTCTGGTAAGTTATTTGATTTTTGAATACATGCATTCAATAGATCGTCTTCTTATGTATTAATTTTCTGAGCAGTACTTTATTTATCAATTTTCTCAGGTCGTCCCCCATTCCATGGTCTTATTCGGTCACATTTTATTTCCATTTCATTTTATTGATTGGTAACACTATTTCGATATTAGTTTGAGAGACTCCGTAACTCTATCAGAATAGATGAATCCCTTCGGTCGGAAGAACACTGCGTGAATCCCTTTTAGGAAGAGAAGAATCTTTATCCATGCTTATCAACTGCAGGTGAGTTACCTGGTTTTATACAGAAGAGAAGGGTTTCCTCCTGGAAATTAGGGTTGTTCGCAGAGCAGCAAGGCAATCCGGCTTACTTGATTTTTCTAATACCACAAATATATTACAATCAATAGTAATATACTAATTTAATATATTATCCGGACGGCTGTATCAATATACGGTACACAAATCCTATCCACCCCCACCCCCCTCCCCTGCAGGATTTAAATCATACGAGTTAGATTGGGAGCCTTTCATTTTAGCAAAATGCATTTCTTGCATTCAGTGCAACTTATTCCATTCTTAGTGCAGTCGCGAGGTGGTTTCAACATGGGACTTTAAATCAGGTTGGAAAGTTTAGGGTATATCTTTCGTCTAAGATCCAGAATACTCGTACGCACATTTGTGAACTAACTGGGAGTTTGTTATTTTCTCGGTACAGAAATTGCGAGATTTTTCATCCAAGAAAATAGGCAAAGTGTGTTTAAAACCAGCTTAATTAGCAGAAGAAAATACTGACTTCATTCTCTTAGTTGCTTTGGTAGGCAGTTCAAAAAGACAAACTGATTACAACTCCAGTTATTCAAAATTTCACTCAATTCTTTTGGTCTCTTTAGAGATACAATGATGTCAAAATCATGTGATTAGTATACAGCACATGTACGTCCTATATTCATTTTTGGGACGACCCATATAGCAGTCGGCAACTAGAGGTTCTATAGTTAATGTCTTACATTCTGAAAACCATGAAAATTCATCGGAGCGGAATTATCTAACTAAAACTAAAATTCCGAAGTTCCCAAGCTACCATTGTCTTCTGGACTTTTTCACAATTTATGATGTGAATCATTCAAAAGAGACGCATCCTTTTGTTTTTAACTCAGTAAAGATGCTACTGCGATCTCGTTCCTGTTTGCTAACCTTTCAACGAAGATATCTTTGTCGAACCAGAAAAGTAGAAGCAGAATCGATTACTTCAATGCAGTAACTTCTCATTAAGAAAGACTGAGTTGTTCAAAGATTGACAAATTACTGCTCAAAGGACAAAACAAATGATGACGTTCGTCTGAATAGTTTCACTGATTTAGATCAAATTGCAGGCAGTGCTATGTAATCTCAAACTAATATTAGTAGAATCATTGGATTCGGTGTATAAATTCAAAAAAGAGTATCAGAGAAGGGAACTGTTATAGAATTGCAGGAAAGTTTTTAAAAAAAAAACGCTTGAAGATTCCGTATTACGACATGTGTGGTTTGGAAAATTCAGAATTCTCGGAATTTACTATTACACTAATGCAACTTATTTTATGAAGGTTCCGGTAAAAAAAAAAAAAAAACTGCTACTCCGGTAGGAAACAGACCAGGGTACTTACCCTTAAAGAGATTGAATGTTTCTCATATCACTCACTATATTAAACTATTACTATTATATAAATTTAGGGACACAAAAACGCAAGCGATTTTTTCCCCTTTTTATAAGTAAAAGAATCTAGAAAAAATAATTAAATATAATTTTGTATTAATATATTTGTTTAATATGCCTTATAATTATAAATTATAATTATAAATGGAGTAAAAGGGAAGACATTTTGCACGCCCGCAGAGTACCCACCAGGCATCAAGACATCAAGCCAGTTATTATTCAAATAGAAAGCAAAAATATTAAAAGTAAATGGATTACGGAAGAAAGAAAACTCAAGATTACAGCTCAACAATTTGATGAACAGTTAAAACCGGTGCCCGTCTACATAAACGAACACTTGACCAATAAACAACTCCTTTATGAAGCAAAACAAAAGAGAGCAAGTGGATGCAGGTATGTATGTGTAAGAGAAAATATTCATGAGAAAGAATGACAACACAAAAGTGATACGGATAAAAACACCGGACGATCTCAACGAACTCAGTCAAAGAAGGCAGTAAATCTAAATGTTACCTATGAATAACTGGAACAAGGAACACCGAAATGGATTTAAGATTCCCCATGAGTAGCTTAGATTCTGATGTAACTGTAAAAAGCTATATAATCTAACCTCCGTAAAACACATTTTTCACACTACTACAAACTCATCCAAGAATTTCAACACATATCATGTGAACATTGGGTCAATAAGGTCAAATTTTGATAGTTTAATGTTAGGTTTCACAGAAATCGAATCATATATAGATGTACTAGTCTTCAGTGAAATATGGATCAAACAACTTGAGGTTGATTGTTATTCTCTCACAAATTACGACACATATTATGATTGTCGTGATTATAGTCTTTCAGGCGGATTTATTCTGTACAGGGCAAAATACTTTTAATTTTCATAAACTGGAATCAAATATGCAAAGTACTGAAACTGTGATGATTTATGAAACAGTAATGAATATACTCGAATTTGCTATGTATCGTGCACATGATCGCCCAGTTTATATTTTTCTATGAGCTCAATAATGTCCTTAAAACATGACAATGTCATACTAGTGGGGAATATAAATTTGGAGCTTTATAAAATAATAGTAAAACTGAAGAATATAAAACTATGCTATCTACTCATGGGTTTCTTGCTTACATCGATGGCAATAAGAGAGAAGCGATCAACGCAGCAAGTTGTGTTGATCACATATTCATAAGAAACAAAATGGCCTATGAGATATCCTCTGCAATATACTTGAGAAAAATAACAGATCACTATTCGATACTGTTGAATCTCTCCTTACCTAATAGCTAATAGCGTTGACATGAGCTGTGAAGGTAGATAAAAAATTCGAAATTGGCACCAGTTATAATAAATTTTAGAAGTACTTAAAATATTATCAACTGCCTCAAACCGTCATATTAGACACAAATCAGCTATACGAGGAATTTATCAAAATGATTAAGTATGCAAACAGCAAATCGCAATATCACAAAAGATTTACTATAAAAATGGGTTGTTCACACACAGTGGATAATAGACGAACTAAAAAATATAAGGAAAAAAGAGAAGATCTACCATAAGCATAGGAAAAATCCCTACAATTTAATGTTTGAACACTACAAAAATTTCGCTAAACACTTAAAGGAAAAAATAAAACAGGCAAAAGAACATTATCTCCTATCGAAATATCTTTCTTGTATAAACGACAAAAGTAAAGAATGGAGGTTGGTTAACGTGGACATGTGGAATGAGTTTGATGAGCGAAAGGATTTATACAAGATGGATGGCCTGCATTTAAATGGATTTGGCGTGCGGAGACTGGAAAACGTGTTGCTGAATGAAGTGAAAATGGATGTGCAGAACCAGGGAAACTAGAACTATCAAGGAGGGGGGGGGGGAGTTGATATGCGGACATCAGTGAGACAGTTGAGTGTAAAAATGTATATAATGTACCTGAGCCAGTACTAAAGACAAGTAATCGGAATGGGACAGTTAGAAATAACGCATCAAAATAGGGGTGGGACAAAGGGACCTCTGCATTTCATGTATACTAATACCAGGAGTATTAGGAACAAGAAGGAAGAATTTTTGGCCTTGGTTGGCTCTTCCTGGCCACAGGTGAAACATGGCTGACGGAAGATGATATAGTTAGTGGGATAGAATGTGTAGGTAATAGTGTGTTTAGGAGGGACAGAGAGAAAGAATAAAATCGGGGGAGGAGTGTTATTGATGATAGCTGATGAACTGCAGCCAAGGAGAATTGAAGTTGTATTGCAGGATAGTGAAAAGAGCTCATTTGAGGCTATTTGGTGTGAGATTGAGACTAACGGAACAAAATGTACAGTTGGGTGCTGCTATAGAACAGGTGATGGAACAGATGGTGGAGATAGTATGCATAGGCAAATTGATGAAATGAGTACAAGGAGGGTAATTATTGTGGGGGATTTCAACTATGGTAACATTGATTGGAAGGAGGAGGAGAGAACGCATGTGAGGAAGGAACTGGATTTTATTCAATTATTGAGGGATAACTATCTGAGACAGCATGTAATTGAAAATACTAGGGGTTTGAGAGTGCTTGATCTGGTAATAGCATCTGAGAATTTGAATGAATATGACCATGTTGCCACCTATTGGTGAGAGTGATCATAAGTGATCATAAACACCTGGGAGGTGGCTAAAGGTGTGTAACTTTCGATTAAATGAAATGTACATTTAATTTTCCTGGAATTACCTTGCTGGCAAGTATGACAAGCTTAGAAGATTGCTTGGTTCATTGCCATGGCATGTAAAACTGCAAGGGCTGGATGTCGATAGAGCATGGGATGTGGTCAAGGAGCATTTACAAGAGGTTATGGCTGATTGTATACCTAGGGTCCGAATAGTAAAACAAGTAAGGGTTAAATGGATGAATAACACAATTAAGCTTGAGCTGCAAAAAAAGAAACAACTGTGGAGGGAATTTAAAGAAAAAGGTGACCTGCAGGCACACGAAAGGTATAAAGCCCAGGCCAGAAGGGGAACGAGTGTGATAAGAAAAGAAAAAGGGGATTATGAAAGGAAACTAGCTATGCAAGCTAAAGAGAATCTCAAAAAGGTCTTTAAATATGCTGCAACCCCCAAAAAAAAACTGTATACGGCAGAATGAATTTAAGGAATGCCGATGGTAAGGCGGTCACTGAATCACTCGATATAGTGGAATTACTGAGTGAGCACTTTGCAAGAGTGTATCACCTGGATGATACACTCTTGCAAGAGTGTATCATCCAGGTGGCGACACTGAAAAAATGAAGGAACCATTTGTTTATACGGGAATTGTGATGAATGAAGTGGAGGTGAATAGTCTATTACATAAACTTAATGTGAATATATCTGAGGGATTGGATGGTATACCGGCACGGGTTTTACATGAAGAGGCTAAAGAATTATCAGTGCCCTTGACCATGTTGTTTAATCTGAGTCTCGGGTCTGGTTTAGTCCCGAAGGTGTGGAAAGAGGAGAAAATAGTTCCACTGCATAAAGGAGGATCCAAGACTACTGTTGCAAATTACCGACCGATCAGCATATCAGGAGTCGTTGTCAAGGGCTTGGAGAAAGTAGTCAAAGGAAAATACACGAATGGATTGATGAAAATGAGATACTGTACGGGGGACAGCATGGCTTTGTGAAGATTAGATCATGCCTCAGTAACTTGCTCAAGTTTTATAACACAGTGACTGCTGAAGTGAATAAGAGTAATGGGTTTACAGTGATACTGCTGGACCTGGCAAAAGCCTTTGACAGGATTCTACATGGAATTCTAATTCGTAAACTGCAACATATGGGAATGGATATAGGATTGGTAAGATGGATAGGTGGGTGGTTGATGGAGAAATATCAGAGAGTAATTTATAAAGGAGTAGAATCAAAAAGACTGCCTGTGACTAGTGGTTTGCCGCAGGGTTCTGTTCTTGGACCACTGCTGTTTAATTTGTTCATTGACGATATAGGGAAGGATCTGAGAGGAACGGTTCATTTGTTCGCTGATGATGCAAAGTTGGGTAGGGTACTAATGAATGCAGAAGATGTCAAAATCTTGCAGGATGATTTGGATAGATTGGAGTCCTGGGCTAAAGAGAATGATGTCAATTTAATGTTACAAAATGTAAGGTTATACATTTTGGGGTGAAAATATTAGCAGCATTATACCACTTTGGTGGAACAGCACTCCAGGAGATTGATGAGGCCAGGGACTTGAGGGTGTTGGTGGATAGGGAGATGAAGTTTAGGGGACACATTGCGAAAATGGCTAAATCAGCTCATCAAATCACTTGGTTGCTGAAAAATACTTAGACGAGCAGAGACAAGCAAGTTATTGTTCCTCTGTACCGAGCCTTGATAAGACCTCATCTCGACTACTCTGCCCAGATTTGGTCACCTAGGTTTCTTCTTGATGGGGAGGAGGTGGAGAGGTGGCGAGTGACCAAGATGATAGTAGGTCTATGGAATGAATCTTATGAGAACAGGTTGAAGATTTGTAGGTTGCAGAAATTAGTTGATAGGCGGAAAAGGGGAGATGTGATTGAGACATTCAAATTGCTGAAGGATTTCTATAGGATTAATTCAGAGGATATTTTTGAGATCAGGGCTGATGGTGGGAGAACTAGGGGAAGCTGGGCAAGAGTGTGGTTAGCAAGGGTGTTATATTTCGGTTCTTTACTTTTAGAGTAATAAATGAGTGGAATAAGCTGCCAGAGTCTGTTGTGGGTGCTATGACAGTGAATGAGTTCAAGGCAAGATATGATAGATACTCTGAGAATGTCGAATAGTTGTGTGGACATCATGTTTAGGGCCTCCCTCGATGAGTCTAAGGACTCCTTGGAGTCGCCCATAATAATAATAATAATAATAATAATAATAATAATAATAATAATAATAATAATAATAATAATATGCAACGCAAAGCAGAAGACATGCGAATTCCCAGAGGGAAATGACATCACCGATGTACTCAACAAAATGAACAACCATCTTACAAACATGGTAGTTGTGATTTCGACCCTGCAGAAAGTACAAAGTACGTGAGTCACCTTCAGTGGATTAAGAATTCCATGTATGTATCTATATGCAGTAAACGAAGATGAGCGAAAGAGTGTAGTAGTCGGATTTTAAAAGAGGCGGAAAAATGGGACGTGACAATATAAATGTCTAAAAATTAACATTATCAATAAACACAAATTACAGTTATCTATAAATATCATTAATAAATCCTTCTAACACGGTAAATTTATAGAACATTTAAAGGCTGCTTCAGTTGTACCGCTATTTAAAGGAAGTAACAGAAATGAAATAAAAAATTACAGACCAATATCTATACTATCCACAATCTCAAAGATTATTGAAATTCTAATTAAAAAAAAAAACAAAAAAAATCCTTAAATAGATATTTAAATACCATATCCTTTTATGCAACTAAATATGGGTTTAGATCTGGATACAACACCGAAAATGCGCTATTGGAGTTTCATAAAACGGTCTGTAGCAGAATAAATAAAGGAATGCCCACAGCAGTCGTTTTCCTCGATATATCTAAGGTGTTAGACTGTGTTCATCATGACTCATTGCTACTGAAAATGTTTAAATATGGCATTAGAGGAATTACTAATGACTGGTTCAGATCTTATCTGAATAACAGAAAACAATATACCAGCTACGGCACATTTAAAAGCGCAACAAAAAAAATAAAATACGGACTCCCGCAAGGGTCGGTACTAGGACCCATCCTATTTATAATATATGTTAATGATCAATGTAAATACAAACGGAAAAATCGGATTAATCGTGATATGTTAAAACTAAATAAATGGTTTAGCAATAATGGAGTTAAAATTAATACAGATAAAAACGAGACATGTACTTCACGTTAACAGATAAGCTAGACCACGATATAACCATAAAATGGCATGAAAGGAAATGTAGTGACATCCTAAGTTGTAATTGTAGCTTAATCAAAAAAAAAAAAAAATGTCAGTCAAGTATTTGGGCCTTCATATTGACAGAAATCTGAAGTGGAACTCCCACACTACTTTCTTAACAAATAACTTTAGGTTCATAATTAGCTGAATATATTATTAAAAAAAAATTGTAAACGCAGCGATCTTAAGATGCTTATACTGTTCCTGGGTAAATTCCTCACTGCAATATGGCATCACTTGTAGGGGGTGGAGATTATCACAACAATCTGCTTCCATTAATACGAATACAAAACAGAATAATTAGAGCCATAACCACTACTGACTTCGCAAATTGAACCAGCGATCTGTTTGTCATTCATAATATTCTGTCACTACAGAAACTATATCTCTGTGGTTGTCTATTATGTGAAAAAAAGAACTCTGAAAGTTTCTTGGTATATAAGGTAGACTATGGATTACGCTGCGGCCAGAACATGCTGGTAGTACACAAGGCTAACAAAGAAATGTTTCATAAATTCTTCGAATACCTAGCGACAAGAAGCTACAATCAACTCCCAAATGAAATCAAATCTATAACCTCATCTTCTACATTTAGAAAAAGATTGAGAGACTACCTCATGGGACTAAAGAATGTTGACAATTACTTTAAACGTATAGTATAAGGGATTATTATAACTCACATATCATATCTAATTAAGGTACCAATATACTAATTAGTTCATTCACTAAGGAGAGTAATATATTAACATGTACATCAAATCAAACCGTGTAAGGTGAGCCCTCATAGATAAGGTCAGTGGACTCGCAGTGACTGTTTCGAACTAATATAATTCTTTAGTAACCAGTATGGCTACCGGCGCTTGGTTACGCATAAATACATAAACTAATTTACTTTATCACTAAAACCAGTAACTTATTATAAACTACACAAACTATCCGAAATGTATTTTACTCTATTTGTATATATAAGAAAAATTTTATTAACTATAACAAAATAAATAGCCTAAAATAAGTGTAATTACCAACAGAAAATGATAGTAATACTTGAACTGTATTGTATAAAATTGTACGTTGAATTGTACAACTTGTATTGTATAATATAAATATCTTGAATACGTGATGGGAATGATAATAAACTGATAAAAATTAATTTTATTTAAGGGTTATTATTTTCATTTTATTTTAAAATGTAAGTTCTAAGCTCACCACCTGGTGGTGTCGGGAAGAAGCCAAACCGTATTCATATCCAGAAATTAATTTTGCACTCAGCAAAATAGTTCAAATCAGCAGAAAGTGCGAAGGCACTTAATAGGTATAATACACTAACATGACAATTTTAATCTACACAAAAAGATGAAAGAGACCTCAGGTATATATAAGAAAAAACAATTCTGTATCCTTCGAAACAAAAAGGGAGAAATTATATCCAAAAAGGATGACAAAATACAAGAATGGGTTAAATATATAGAACTCTTTACTGATAACAGACAGAACCCAGAAAATACTTATGAACATATGGAAGGTCCATGCATTCTAAAATCAGAGGTAGAATATGCATTAAACTTAGCTAAAAATGGTAAAGCCATAGGACCAGATAGAATACCAGCAGAAATAGTAAAGTTATTAGAAGGTGGCAACATTAACATATCAGTAAAGCTATTTAATTAGATCTATGATACAGGCATAATCCCTCAAGACTGGTTACAGTCGACCTTCATCATGCTACCTAAAAAAGTAAATGCGAAAATTTGTAATGACTATAGAATGATCAGCCTAATGAGTCACGTTCTCAAAATGTTTCTGAAAATAATTCAAAAAAGAATATACAGAAAATGTGAAGACACCATCAGTAATACCCAATTCGGCATTAGAAATGGCTTGAGAACAAGAGAGGCCCTTTTCTGTTCTCAGAT
The DNA here is from genome assembly GCF_054136105.1 of Typopeltis vanoorti. Classification (NCBI taxonomy): domain Eukaryota; kingdom Metazoa; phylum Arthropoda; class Arachnida; order Uropygi; family Thelyphonidae; genus Typopeltis; species Typopeltis vanoorti. Next base: position 64,366,434 of record NC_143567.1, on the reverse strand, counting down.
CTTATTTCAAAAATGTGTTGACCAAAACAAGGTAATATTCATTTGCTTCATCGACTTCGAGAAAGCATTTGACAAAGTCCAACATCCTAAAATGATTGTACTATTAAAAAGAATTGGATTAGATGGTAAAGACATCAGGATCATTGAAAACTTATATTGGAACCAAAAGGCATCTGTTTAAGTTGATGACATTATTACAGACTCCATTAACATCAAACGAGGAGTAAGGCAAGGATGTGTGCTGTCACCTCTTCTTTTTAACATCTACTCAGAAGCCATATTTCAAAAAGTCTTGGAAGGAAGAAAGGATCATCATCAGTAACATCCGATATGCCGATGATACAGCTCTTCTGGCTGACAATATTCAGGATCTTCAAAATCTTTTGGAACTAATAAATGCAGAGAGTGAAAAAATGGGATTAAAAATAAATATCACCAAAACTAAATTCATGGTCATAAGTAAGAAACCAATTCTTAATTTAGCACTTTCTTTAAATAGGAAACAAATAGAAAGAGTAGCAAAGTTTAAATATCTCGGATGCTGGTTAAATGAAGATTGCAATCCAGAAATGGAAATAAAAGTTAGAATTGAAATGGCAAGAAAAAATTTTTTCTTGATGAAATCAACACTGTGTAACCGCAGTTTAAACTTAGAGCTTAGAGTACGCATGGTTGAATGCTATGTATGGTACAGACCATACATACTGCTGTACGGTGCAGAAACTTGGACCTTGAAGACAACATCAATAAAAAGACTTGAAGCCTTTGAGATGTGGTTATACAGACGAATGTTAAAAATCCCATGGATAGCAAAAACGTCCAATCAGGAAGTACTGGAACAAATGGGGAAAACACGCGAACTTTTAGATACCATAAAAAGAAGGAAAACTGCATATCTTGGTCACCTACTTCGTAATGAAAAATATAAGATACTTCAATTGATTATAAAAGGGAAGATAAATGGAAGAAGAGGACAAGCAAGACGAAGAAAATCTTGGCTGGCAGCTATCAGACAGTGGACTGGTATGAACTCTGAGAGACTGCTCAGAATAGCTGAGAATTGCTCAAAATTTTCCAAAATGGTCGCCGACCTCCGATAGGAGATGGCACTCAAAGAAGAAGACACTAACTTCAGAGATTTAGTTGCTCTGTCGTTGTAGGTTACTTCCTTATGATTGTATTTACGCAAAGACGACTAAGCGCATAGAGCGCCATGACTAATATTCAAGCTCTATACAGAAGGTAAATTTAGCTTTCAACAGATTATCATCCAAGAAAACAAAGTTCACCATTAATGATAGTTTATAACACTTTGAAATACATTGGGCAATATAATGCATCCGAAATTAATCGTCCCATTACAATCCAAGTTTAACCCTTTTTGTATAATTCCTGTTTAAATTACACAGCACTTTGATTGTTAAAAACTTTTGAATTTATTCGTTAAAACAAAATTATTTTTGTTCAACAAAACAAAATAAGTGATTGACATTATTCGTTATGAAGCAAAATAGCAATGCCGCTTTTTGACATTATTATTTTTGTTTCTAATGAATATACAATATTTAATTTTCAGAAGCGACTAGGAGACAGTTTAAGTACTTTTAACCATTGTTATGCCTCAATGAAACAGCATAAAACTACATTTTTAAAGTTGGCTAAGTAACTAAAATAGAATTTAATTATTTATTCTGGTTACTCTGAAAAAATATTCAAATTTTCATTATCGTAAATTAAATGAATCAATGGTATTTCTTATTATTCCAGTTTTTGTATTTAATACTCAATTTCCCGAATGTATTTCTTTTGCACTTTGATGACGTTCATATTGACTACTGTTTGTATATTAAGCTCAGCGATAGCTAGTTTGGTAACATGATGAATTAATGCGCGAATTACATTTTGCATGTCATCCTTTAAGGAAACAGTGTTTATGTTTCTCTGATGTCAGTTTAATTTCCTAATATCGTTGTCTGCATTATCATCCCCGTTTTTTCAGAAACTGATGGATCTTTAGGATATCTTAAAGTACTATAGCTTGAAGAGGCTGACTAACGAAGATGTAGATTCAACAAATTTAGAAACAACCTCTTAAAATGTTTCAGGATGATAATTCAAAAATTCCTGAAGTATAATATCATGTAATACAACAGGACAATAAATAATTCACAAATAATCGAAGTTGGTTGTGAAGTTATTCTTTGACTTTATATGGTCAGTAATGATATATACTTTAAACTAGAGATTTATACAACGATGAATGATAATAATAATAACAATTTTAAAACCTACTTATTAGACTGCAACTGAAGATAAACCGATGAATTAAAACGTCAAACAATATTGCACTGTTGAATACATTGAAAATATAGAAAAGAGTTAATATTGACAAGCTCAATTAAAATATTTAAACAAATTAGCATGTATAACGTAAATGATTATCTTCAAAATTATACTCCTTAAAAACTGGAAAGTTGTTAATCTATCTTTGCTATCTAGAAATGTCGTAAGCTAATTTTTCTTATGTCTGAAATATTGATCTATAGAATTCAGGTTTCTTGCTTTTGCATATTATACGCACAAGAAATTCTGCTTTTAAAACAGTATATGGCATTATCTTTTAGCAGACTTCGTTTATCATTAGCTGTATGAATATTGTACGATGAGTAAGTTAAGAGCTGTAAGTTGTTTCTCCAAAATCAATTTGATAGCCGCTGTGGTTTTCATCCGGCATGTAGCGATAATTAAATGCGAACAGATGATGGTATCGATATGTACTTGAATGCCTTTTAACCTGGCTTACATAAGAAATACTGAAGACGTAATTTTGTTAGCGTTCTACTTGAGTTCAGATGTCTTGTATCCGTCGTTTGTTTGAATTGATTGTGTTATTGACGAATTCCCACCAGCAAAATGTAAACGTTTTAATTAACATTGAATTTTACATTTAGAACTGTAGGCGAAGTAAAGTATGCGAGCTCTAAGGATTTCGAGAGAACTAAACATCATGTAACAGATTGAGACTCCTCTTTAACTATATATGACTGGAGTTTCTATGAAAAACAAGCATTTGACATCGTCGACAAACTTACAGCCTTTCTAAAGACCAGTGATGTATTATTTAAAGATTTTACTACCTACTCCACTATCGTTACAAGATGTTGAGGAATGCCCTGATGATGAAATTTCTAATTCCCGTGTGGATAAGAAGTTATGATTCTCAAATGAAAGGATCTATGATGTTGTCTTTAATCTTCACGTAATTAAAAGACAGGAAATCAACGATCTTGTTAGAAATTTGAATTTATCTGCACAATAACCCGGACTGTTCATCTTCAACAATAGAAACGGAGTAGCTTTAGGAGAGGATTTCTATTTTTTTTTTTTAGAATTCCTAGCTTCACATTTTGAGACATAAAATGAAACATTTGTACTGCTGTTTGCGGACTCTTCCATAAACAAGATTAAAACAGTTTTTGTTGCATAATACTGTAGAAACAATGTACCTTCCTTACTTCTCGCACATACGAATAATATGAATGCAACTTTTGAAAAGACATCCAAGTTGTGCGTATTAAGCTACACTGAAAATTAATTGCATTATTTTCTGGTGAGTAAGGCGAGTTTATAAAGGCATTATTGCTTTTTTGTAGTTATGGACGAGAGAGAGAGAGAGAGAGAGAGAGAGAGAGAGAGAGAGAGAGAGAGAGAGAGAGAGAGAGAGAGCTGATTCATACTATGTTAGTGGTCTGTGTGAATGAACTAATCGTTAGATAATCTAGAGACGAGACCAATATGGAACTTTTAGAAAGCATCTCATGACACTGGGTGGTCTCACACCCGGTGATGAAATACATGTGCAATATATAAAGCATTGGACGAAAGTCATCAGTGAAATTATACAAAATAGTCACGTTTTTTTTTCTCTCATTTAACATGTTTTTCAAGTTATGATTTCATACTTTTGAACTGAAAGCTCATTCAGTGTGAAGAGTGAGATGTATATCGCTGCCACCATTACTTGTGCAAGGAAGATATTCATGTGAATCATCGAAATAAATAAGATAATAAGATGATGTATAACATTTTTCTTGTTTGAACACAAATGACGGTTTCTTATTAAAGAGGTGTGATTAACTGTCTGATAAAGATAAAGAACAGGAATTTGAAGTAGATTATTACAATAAAATTAGCAAAAACGTTCATTTTGCTGAAGGTTAACCACTTAATTTTCGTTGATCAACCTTATTATTCTACTTATAAATTTTTAAACGTGCTCAACAGGTTTCATTCTTCGAATTCATTGCTGTTCATAATATTCTTATATTACTTAATAAAGTTTAGAAAAAGTTAGAAAAACAACGCAGCACACTAGCAGAATAAGGATTGATAACTACAAAAAATATTAAAATTTGTCCATTAAATCAAATGAATTACTTTTTGGAAAACGACGATCAACATACCAGTTAGGTGACGTAACAAGGATGAACAAGAAAGAAAATTAAGACGAATCGTTAGCAAGTTTGAACGTCAATTTAAGTACATTGAAATACGGACCAACTGATAAACATCTTAACAGGTTTTGAGAAGATCGGCGAAACTAAACTTAGTAGTTAAGGTAATCAACGTTCGAAGTATCATTAAAGTGGACACACAATAGAAAAGTGACATCTGTCGGATAGAACGCAGAGCAGAGTGAGTCAGTGAGAGTAAAACAATCAGTAGCTGAAAGTGAAATTTGAAAGTGCGTGGTAGGAAACTTTATAGAAAGCGAAGGATTATGAGATACTTACATTATTTCTCTTAAGAACAAATTTTAAATAATGGGTTAAATCTAAACGTTTTAAGATTGTGTAAACGGATAACCATTTTAATACCGACTAGTTTCACCAAATGTAAGCTGTTGGCATCGTCAGGGTACAAGCAATGAGGTTAAAACATATCACAAAATAGATCTTAACTGTAAATTCTAAAAATTATAGTTACAAACTAAAATAGCATTGAAGGTGAGTAATACACGGATCTCGTGTACATGATTTACTAGTTGTTGCTAAGGAACGTTCTATAGTTAGCATTAAAGTTCATTTCTTGTGTGTTCAGAGATCTAATTAGGGTTTTCCATATTTCTGGAAGTATTAAACTGTTAAGGTTATCTGTAGTGCGTGCTACTGTGGCTGCTTCTTTAAACATTCGAGAGTGGTAGTCTTCTTCTATGTAAGGGGTACAACTTTTGTCCCACTCAATGATGAGGTTTGTTATGAAGAAATGTGATGACAGGCCTGATATATCTTGTCAGCTGTTTTTAACATGACCAATGTGTTCCATCTGTCTAATCTCGAGACTTCTCGAAGTCTGACCAATGTAACTTGAACCACACGAGCATGGAATATTGTAGACTCCAGCATACTTATAGAAAGGATGGGTATCTTTTGGAGATCGTAGTAGTTTACGAATTGTTTCTATAGGTTTGAATGTCACTCTTATTTTATGTGGTTTGAGGAGATTAGCGAGCTTGTTTGAGATACTGCTCACATACTGAATGGCGATTGTTGTAATATATTGAGTGTCTTCTCGTTCTCTTTGTGGTAGCTCAGAGAAAAGGATTTTGTTGACGATTCTTAGTCAACAAAAGTTGACTAAGGCTCGTCAACAAAACGAGAAATTGACTAAAATTAGAAGTTGACTAAGAAGTTGTTTTGTTGACTAAGACTCGTCAACAAAACAACGTAGTGGGTAGCCATTCAAGGCGAGGTTATTAGATATCAATTTTAATTCATCTTGGAGGTCATTTTCATCTGTTGTAATGCGGACAGCTTTTTTTTTTAGTATGTGTACTATGCTGAGTTTGTGAGAAATGTGGTGTGAGGAGCTGAAATGTAGATAACGTCCTGTATTCTTAGGTTTCCTGTAGACTGATAGGTTAATAACGCCATTATCTTGCTTCTCAATAAGATGTCTAAGAACGGTAGTTGTTTGTCTTTTTCAAGTTTTAGACTAAATTTAATAGAATGATGAAAGGAGTTGATTTTATTGAGAAAATAAATTAGGTTAATTCTTAATTCAAATTCAATTCTTAAATTATCGGATCACGTTTTAACCAAACCTGAAATCGCCATCCTCAAAAAAGGTTTCAACTATGCTATAACACCTGAACAGATACCAAAAGTAGATTTCATCTACAGTTTGGACAAAGCAATCTCATTATTATCACCACACATAGCAAATGATCTCAGATTAAAAGTTGCTTAATACTCTTACGAATTACGAAAGATTACGAATACAGGACGTTATCTAAATTTCAGTTCCTCACACCACATTTCTCACAAACTCAGCATGGTACACATACTAAAGAAAAAAGCTGTCCGCATTACAACAGATGAAAAGGATCTCCAAGATGAATTAACATTGATATCTAATAATCTCGCCTTGAATGGATACCCACAAAGACTCGTCAACAAAATCCTTTTCTCCGAGCCACCACAAAGAGAAGGAGAAGACACTCAATATATTACAACAATCGCCATTCAGTATGTGAGCAGTATCTCAAACAAGCTCGCTAATCTCGCTAAACTAATAGAAAGGTACCCATCCTTTCTATAAGTGTGCTGGCGTCTACGATATCCCATGCTCGTGTGGTTCAAGTTACATCGTCCAGACTTCGAGAAGCCTCGAGATTAGACAGATGGAACACATTGGTTATGTTAAAAACAACACACAAGATATATCAGGCCTGTCATCACATTTCTCCATAACAAACCACATCATTGAGTGGGACAAAAGTTGTACCCCTTACATAGAAGAAGACTACCACTGTCGAATGTTCAACGAAGCAGCCACAGTAGCAAGCACTACAGATAACCTTAACAGGAACCAAGGTTTAATGCTGTCAGGGATATGGAAAACCCTAATTAGATCTCTGAACACACAACAAACGAACTTTAATGCTAACTATAGAAAGTTCCTTAGCAACAACTAGTAAATCATGTACCCGCGATTCGTGTATTATTCCCGTTTAATGCTATTTTAGTTTGTAACTATAATTTTTAGAATTTACAGTTAAGATCTATTTTGTGATATGTTTTAACCTCAGTGCTTGTACCCTGACGATGCCAACAGCTTAAGTTTGGTGAATCTAGTCGGTATTAAAATACTTATCCGTTTACACTTGATCAATGTTCCCAAATAGTTATTTACATTAGTTTTAAGATTGTCTTGGATTCTGAATCTCTTAGAGATGTAATTTCGAGTCTAAATTCTATACAAACAATGAGAAAAACATTCGGCATATAAATAAGAATATAAAAAAGAAGTGCCATTTGATGAAGTGGAGGAATGTGTACAAGACCTGAAAAATTAGAGTAGAGTTAAATGACTATATATATTTCAAGGGAAAATTACTTTAATAAAAAGAACCTTCTTTTTAGAAACAAAAATAAGTGCAAATGGCATTATGGAAGGAATATGCAGCATATTCCACTAAAATAATCACCCAAATCCAATTCATATTGGTTTCTTTCCTAAAATGAAAAAAAAAAAAAAGAAAAACTTCGTTCAACAACAGTAATCTGATTTCTCTGCTAATCCTCTCCAGCTCTGAATATCTTGATCTATTCTGAAATAGGCATCCTGTAAACTATACTTTCAGCTTTCCTTTTGGTAACCCACACCATCACCTAATCCAAGTCTGCTTCTTCTAGAGATCTCCATGTAAGCTACTGCTCTTGTTCGTTTGCACAACTTGTACTGTTTTACTCCAAATTTCTACTCTTGTTTTCCACGTAACTGCTTTCTAATTCTGAAATGATTCAGAATTAGAAATATAACTGAAATATGCTTATTGAATTGAGCGGCTTCATCCCCCATTCACCGCATATGCTAGTTCAAATCGTGACGTCAACTAGATGCGATATCATAACATGCACAGCGAGGCAACAAAAATGATTTGTTCTGATTTGATTTACGGCCAAGAAAGGAATTTGTTGAGTTCCCACCTAACATATAACTCGGCCTTATTATCCGATAGGTTACCTGATCTGTTCTGAACCATGAGGACGGGATTCAAATCCCTGCAGGTATGAACGCTTTTAATTGGTTTTAGACGGTATGAATATCATAACTCAGTGTGAGACCATTACTTCGCTAATTAGATTCCTGAAGTGGATTGAAAATTTCCACTTTTGGTATCTATAGAAGGATTTCGGAACAACGTAACACACACACACACACACACACACACACACACACACACACACACACACACACACACACACACACACACACACACACACACACACACACACACAAAAGAAAAAAAATTCTGAGAATCAGTTTGGAATAATAACCTGGCTATGTGATACGAAAAAAAAATTAAACAGCCATCGTTCTTTATATAACGCCATCTGCATGTAGGTAACGGCTAAAAATAGCAGAAAAACTGTTAAATTTTCATTCATCCCGATAAAGTCGTAATTCTTATGTATAACAACAAATTAGGCCTTAACGTAATTTATTGCAAAAAATATTTCCATAACGACAAATTAACTGACCTTAATTATTATTTTATTTTATTTATTACTATTTAGCACAACATGAGGAACGCCTAGGAAGATTCTTCCGGACGGTAAACTGTTGCCATGATAAAGGCGTCTAGAAGAGTTTATCTGGACTTTGTAACACAAACGTGATAATAACAGGAAATTCATTTTTTATATTTTTGGTTTGATTTAAAGCTGAATAGGTTTAAAGATGAAGAAATATTCCAGGAAATGCATAGATTAGAGTGTTACACATCACCATAAATATGGTGATGAGTAACACTTTAAATAATACTTTAAATAAATAAATAGGTTGAATCTATAAAACTGAGCATCCCCGTCACATAACATCGAATCTAAATCAGAATTGTATATTGTGAACAGATTATTCCCAATATACGGTATAAATCCCGTATAAGAATAATTGTCATATCACTGCATGGAACAATACGTACCAGAAACATAGGCATCGCTGCCTATTGTTACTGGAACAGAAATAGATGACAGGATAGAATGGAATAGCCATATTCCATCACTATCAATTTCCTGATATGTACCCTCAAGGTGTGTTCACGTTACTACGACAGCACTACACGACCACGTTTACATTATTATTATTAATCCCCTATCTACAGTTTTTCACAAATTTTTTCTAAAAATCAGTTTGTTACTTGTTAGCTCTCCAATGTGTAAAATTTCGTGCTTCTAACATTTCTGACCTACTCAATTCAACTAGATCTACCTCTGGGTTTCTTTCCTGCCATCTTGTCATCAAACCGTTGTTTTGCTAACTTTTCCTCACTTATCCTATTGAAGTGGCCATAACACTTTATAATAGCTCTACTAATCTAAGGTGGTAGTATGGCTACCTTATTCCTAATACGAAAAAAAATTATATTTATATTAAAAATAAATTTTTTGTTTAAATTATAGTTTTATTAATACTTTATGTTTAAGATCTCTGATTATGATTTATCGTATTTTTGTCGCTACTTTTATTCACAGTCATAACGAAGGAAGTGATCACTGATGACTTCAATTGGATGATTTTATTACGGAAATAAATAGATATCAGTGAATCATATTCACCTGATTTTCACCGCAATAATATGCAATTTTTAAAAGAATTGCGTATTATTCGATACACCAACAAGAGCCTCACTTATCATATGAGATTACTAGCAATTGAACTGTGATTTGACACATAAATAGCAATTATGAGAAAACTAATTTTTTAAAGAATTTTCATAATAGCACAGCTTATCATTGTGACAAAAGTATAAATTATGGAAAAATAAATAACAGGAAGTCACTTAAACGTATTTTATTCTCCAAACGGCGAGAGCTGAAATCTTTTATGCTTATTGTGAACTGAATTGATCCTATTCGGAAATCTGTAGCAAGCCAGGTTTCAAATTAATCAGCATCAAGTTGCATAGTTATGAATGAACTTAGAGACACTGAGGTAAACGTGTGGCTGACAACTAGTGCCATCTAGAGAAATTTAGCGGTAACATTCACTTGAAATTGTGTTGCTTATACGACAGATTAAACAAAAATATATATGAAGCCGATTTTTAAGAGAATTACAATAAATTGATGTGATCATTTTATTGTAATCGAAAACAAATCTTTCATGAAGTGTAAATAGAAACACTTCATGAAAGATTTATTCCGGTTTTCAATTACCGTCAAATGTTAGTTACCGATTGTCTTGTTGTTTTAGCTAGCAACTGCAATTTGTTACTCTATTTCCTATCAAAAGTATTATTATTATTATTTGCGTTATTTTTGCTAGAGGACAGTGATAGTTTTAAAATTATTCATTAAAATCAACAGCAAATTAAACCACAGATAATGATTAAACCATTATCTAGTAAGTTAATTGAAACTATTAATAATTTTATTGGAAGATAGAGCAGAATAAAAATAAATAAAACAAAATAAAAAATAATGAAAATAAGAAAGAGAGAGAGAGAGAGTTATTTAATATCTGTTTAGGGAGACAAGAAATTGAAGATGTATTTTGGTGTATTTGGGAAATATAATTTTACCAGCTGAAGTACAATTTAAAAACGTTATCTTGAGCCAAAAGGACAAATCTTTGTAGTCGAAGAAGATACAGACGTGACATATGTACATGAAGAAAGAATAGAAATTAATCCAGCCACCACGCAAGAAGTAAATCAAATCTTGTAAAGAGATTTGCGTACCAGTAAATTTAGGAAATTTAGGAAAATCTAAGTGAGATCTTTCTCGCGACATGCAAGACAGAATTGCGTTTTGGAAGCAACAAAAGCTATCCACGCCTGAAAATCTTGTTTCGTTTACACTGAAGGATGAAAACGTAATCTGTTTAAGATTCAGTTATCAATTTACTTGGGAAAAAAATAAAGCATCAATACTTCAAGTACAGTAGAGATTTCTAACGAATAGGAGGACTGAATTGTTCTCTGGACAGCAAAACTTCAGTTTGATGTCATCGACCGAAAATCATTCAGAAATTGCAGAAAGATATATAGTGAAATAAGAAAGTCTTAGGTTGTTGTATTCGGGAGAGGAAATTTTAATTTCAAGAGACCGAAAATGTTAACCATGAATACTAAGTGAGGACTGGAGAGAAAGATGGTTTAATCAGTTGCAAACAGTGAAAGGCTAACCTGTATTGTATGTCTGAGGCAGTACCTAGAAACACCACACGTAATTATACAATCGTATCCTATACATAACTATACAAACTATACCATCGTTAGAATTGTTTTGTCTAGATTGAAGAAGTTTGAAGAAATTTAGTAAGTTGAACCTGACTAAAGATAATCCAGAAATCTTCATTTTAGTGTAAAGCAGATCATGTTTAGTGACGAAATAAGAGAAAAAGAAATTGTCTAATTCTAGGTTAATCTGGACATAAATTGATTCTCGATTCAATGGTTGTGATAATAAATGGTGCTACTAATTAAGAATGCCTTTAGGAAATGCACTTGTTAACGGCAAGTGCATTTCGATCGTCTGGATTGTATCCATATTTATTATGTTTGGATTATTGACATCTCCACTAAAAAGACATTCTTTTTGGTTGTCTTTCGTGTAGGTTCCGTCTCGCTCAATTCTTACCACATGTTAAAAAAACTTAACCGATCGGATTTACAATGCAGCGCATATTATGTAATTCTCGAAATAGATATCAAAATAATCAATGTTACTTCAATTCGAAATCTCCTCAACTGGTGATCCTTGACAATTTTGCAAGCGAATCCGTAAAATTCAAGTACCTTGTTTACGAAATGAGTAAATATTTTGGATTTATTCTATTAACCACACAGATCTCCTGATTATATTAAATAGTACATGACATACTCAGATTCATATTCCTTCTGTTGTTTGATACTCATCAGTAGTTCATCTGATGAACAAATGTGTTCATCTATATTTATCTTAGCCCACTAAATTTAGATATAAAATCGTCTTTCATTAGAATAGCGAATATAGCTTACAACTAGACTAAGAGAAGGAACACGATATTGAATACACAAACAAACAAATATTTCGAGTTTCTTTCTTTTTTTATTTATTTATTGGTATATTGCCACCTTTATTAAATTGCTTTCCTTTTTTATTTTATTATACAATGTATTTTGTAATTCAGATTATAAATTTACATTATATTTTTAATGCTCATGATTCTCTCTTGGATATTAATTATTCATAGATGTTTTGCTTAAATAAAAATGATTAAAACTTAAAATGTACTATGAATCACGCACAATTATATCGGTTTAATCAACTTGAAATGGGAATTTGCTACACTAGAAATTCATAATTGCAATGAAATAAACACAAAAAATAAAATTCTAACTTGTTTTTTTCGCCCTTCTTCATATTATTTGCAGACGTATTAGCTTCAATAATGAATTACTCTTCTATGTCCACACGGTTAGCCCAGTGTCTATTCGCTTCGCAACGATATGCTTAGAGAAGGAGTGTCCTAGCTTAATTAAAATTATAATAACGGAATTAACTGACGTAAAATATTATTTATTAGTAGAATTTTAGCCTGAGTATCACAGGTATCTTCAGTACATGCATAAAGCTAATTAAACAATAACTGACAATTCCAAAACGCGCCACCTAAGTAGCTAGTGTTAGATAACTAAAAAGGTCAATAAATTTCCTAACCAAAAAAAAAAAAAAAAATATATATATATATATATATATATATATATATATATATATATATATATATATATATATATATATATATATATATATATATATATATATATATATATAAGCTGAATTATAAAGTACTATCTCCCACAAAGGGGATAGACGTAAACCATCGGATCTGTTTAATGTTTCTTTATAAAGCCGTTCCATAAGGATCCGACTTTTGTAAAGGACTCTTGTCTTGTTTCAATGAACTCTATGTCTAGCGTTGATGGCATGTTCTGCATGTCCAGACTGTTCCGGTTCAAGGTACTAAATATAAGACTGGTGTTCTTCTAGTCGAATAAAGGCAGATCTTCCTGTTTGTCCGAAATAAGATAATCCACAAGAGCAAGGAATCAGGTAGACACTTGGATAATTGAGATGTGAAAGCATGTCATTTGGAGAAGTGAAAAAGGTGGAGATGTTTCTGAATGCTCGACAAAAATCTGGTTGGCGAAGAATTAAAAGATCTAAAAAGGCTAACCTGCTTATTGAGGGAACTGGATCCTTGGATGAAGTGCATTTAATTTTGAGATGTTGTAGTTTATCAGAAGAGACATTCTAGATAGCAAAAATGTCATCTACATATCGGAACCAATGAGTAGGTTTAGGTGAAATGTTGTCAAAGTACTTCATAAAGAAGTTAGCGATAGCAGAATAAAGAAGATTGCCCATTGCTGTTCCTTCGATTTGTTGATATAACTTGTTTTTAAAGGAAAAATAACCAGAATGTATTACAAAATCAAATATTTTTACAATGTTTAAAGGAAATTCTTGTTGCAGTAATTCAATGCTCTCAGATAAAGGAATATTAGTAAATAATGAAACAACATCTAAACTAATTATAATATCCGAAACGTCCAAATGAAGTTCCGAAATTTATTTTTGAAATCCAATGTATTTTTTATACAAGTATCAATTCTTCTAGTTGAAGAAGTGAGTAAATTTGATAAAAATTTAGAAATTTATAAGTTGGACAACCTATACAATTTACAACTGGTCTTAATGGAATACCTAGTTTATGGAATTTTGGAAGACCATACAATCTAGGTGGACGACCAAAGGATTTTTTTCTTTTGATCTTCATCCCATGTAGATACATTATCTATAAGAGAATTAAGTTTTTTTCAATTGACTCCCGGTAGGATCCGATGTGAGAGGCCTGTAGGTTGAATAGTCGCGGAGTAATAGAGAAATTTTTCTCTCATGTTCTTTTCTATCTTTAATAACTACAGCCTTCTCTTTGTCAGATTTATTAATAATTAAATTATTATTATTAATATTCTGTGATTTAAAATGATGTAAAACAAAAGTTCATTGTCTGTTAGTGGACGTCTGGAAACATTGATAACTACTCTATCTGTATCACTAACATTAGTAATGGATATAGGGAGGCTCACCAGTGATTCATCCTTACGCTTTAACTTATCACAAGAAGCATTAAAAACCTTTGGATATGAAGTCGAAGATATGCACAAAATAGTGTTAAACGTTTCAGCCACTAATACAGATTCTAGAGCGTTCTTGATATCAAGAATTTCTTTATTTAAGAGGGCGAGAGAATTTTTACCTTTGCAGCTGATAATTTAAAAGTGACCTAGTGGCCTTTAAATAGATCCAATGAGCTCTTTGGGACCAAAAAACTCCTTTTATTTTACAGCAGGTAGGAATAACCTGAGCCATCTTACAACGCTTTAGGAATATTATTCTGTTAATGCATTTAGCCTTATTTACCAATACTTTACTGTATCTAGCACATTATAATTTTAATCATTATATCTACTCACGGTATTTCCTTACTAAAACATAGTGTCCTAGGTTCGATTCTCTTCGGAGACGTGAGGAGCAGAAAGATCTTCCTCAGCCATAGCCAAGTTAAACGGTCTTGGGGTGGACAGTAGGGTTTTTTCCCCAGTTAATCGTGGGGTTTTTCATCCCGCAAAGCAGCAAACCGGCCTTGAGAACTCAACACTACGGACATAGGCTACACCGGGGCATAGGGCTGACCACCTTATCCTGTGAACGGTTTGAGGTCCGATGATTAATAAACCCTCGACACCGCAAGGTAAAAAGAGGGTAAAGGGAAGATGAGATGAGAGATGAGATCACTCTTCTATATAATATTACTGATTTTTGATTTCAAAGCAACACAGTTCTATTTTCCCAATTGATTTTTCATAATTAGCCAGCAGGCACAGGCCGTTTTAATTTTCTGAAACTTTGCTAATTAATAAATATTCTCAAACCATTATGCATTTGAAGGTACAGTATCACTTGGTTACTCTTATTTAACAAATTGCATTTCAGTATTTTCGAATCACTCCATAAATACTTTTACCAATTTCGTGTTATTCAATTTGCAGTGTGTTCATTTTTAATTTGTCTGCATTACGTCTTTTTATCGTCCAGTTGTTAGTAACAAAATGCAAACTCTAAACGCTCTGTCATCGGTGTGAGGTGATTGCGAAAGACTCTGGCGTAGACGTGTCCTCAGCTGTACTGAGATGGAACATTCACCGAAATGTTACTGTAAGTTTTCGAGGGAACGTGAGATATTTTTCAGTTCATTAACTCGCAAATTTGAAATGCTCACATTCGCCAACACTTAACTAATAAGTATGTGTATCTAGCAATTCGCTTGAAATAAAAAGGCTTCCATTCCGAGAGACAAATACCGAAATATTTGTCTTTCGGATGGGAAATACCCTATTCGCATCCCATATAGAATGTAAAGAAACTTTGTAATGCTTTTCGATGACAGAATTCATAATTGTAATCACAATTTATATCGAGGAAGAGTCATTGATTGTATATGCAGCCAGTGGAAGTGATGTTTGTAATCACAGCGGCACGATATCTAAAGAAAGTCATTCTTATCTCGATTCTAAATATATCAGAAGAAGACGAAGATGCTATGAAAAGGCTTTTTTAGTTTTTTAATTGTACATGAAGCGTGTCGAAGTTTTCAACAACACAACGTAATCTGGTCGTTGAATGCACAGATTATGTGTATTCCCTACCATAAGTTATGTTTTAAAAAAGCTAAGATAGGTTCTTGACATACCATTGTTTATTTCCCCAATTACACAGGCTTATTTCTCCAATTGATATTTTTTTTAATTAACCACCATGAATAGGTCGTCTTAAAACAAACTGCATTTTTAACTCATATTTAACAAACTGCATTTTCACATTTACAGAATCGCTTCATAAATACATCCACGTGTTTCCTGTTTTGCCTTTAGCAGTATGAATATTTTAATTTTATTGCGTTATGTCGTCTATGCTGAATGTTATTAGTAGCAAAATGTAACTTCCATACGCTCTGTCATCCGAGTGTGGTGATTACGAAAGTCACACTCTCTCTTTGACGTGTCATCAATGCACTTATGCATGTAGAAAAGTGTTCTCCTTTGATTTCTTAATTCCATCATTCATACTTACACTGTTCGGAAAAAAATCAAAGGACATCATTGTGTGAGGAACGAACAGCCAGGTCGCCCACCTAAATACAAAATAAAACTTCATTTCGCTGAAATGTGTACAGTATTCCTACGTTCTTTTTGCAATCTTTCTAAATGTTTACAATTGTGACTAACTTGAATTTTGGATCAATCTTCCTGTAGACATGTAATGACATGTAAAAACTAGTTTTGTGAGAATTCCAAGCAGCGTGAAAGAGCATCATTATGAGATTAATAAATTTTTTCAACTCTTTAAAAATTATTTTACAATGATCTCTAAAATAAAATAAAATTTCTAGTGGCGATAAAAAATATCAATAATTTTACAAGGAATGGTGAGTTATCAAAACATTTTTAGACAGATCACTAATGACTTTGTTTGAAAGTGTTCTAAAGTTAAAAAAATGCTGAATAGGTTTTAAGAGAAGCAACAAAGCTTTGTTGAATCTGAACAACGTTCAGATTCAACAAAGTAGAATCTGAACGTTGAAGTGTGAACAAGAAACGCAAAAAAAAAAAAATTAAATTAAAAAAAATATTGTAGTCTAAGAGATTATTTATTTTTTTGCTTTCTTAGTTCAAAGCATTAAGTGATAATCACTTAATGCTTTGAACTAATGTTAGCAACTAATTTTTACTCTTCCTTTTTACAAAAAAAATTACTGAAGAATAGTGGTAGAAAAGAAATAATGAAAATAAGAAATATGGAGAGAGAGAGTTATTTAATATCTATTTAGGAAGACAAGAAATTTAAGGAGTATTTTGGTGTATTTGGGAAATATAATTTTAGCAGCTGAAGTACAATTTAAAAACGTATCTTGAGCAAAAAGGGCAAACTTTTCCAGCTGAAGAAACCACAGACGTGAAATGTGCTCATGAAGAAAGAATAGAAATTAATCCAGCCACCACGCAAGAAGGAAATCAGATCTTGTATAGATTTGCATACAAGAAAATTTAGGAATTCAAAGTTAGATCTTTCTCGCGAAATGTAAGACAGAATTGCGTTTTGGAAGCAACAAAAGCATCCACCCCTGAAAATCTTCTCTCATTTACATTGAAGGATGAAAACGTAATCTTTTTAAGATTCAATTATCAATTTACTTAGGAAAGAAATAAAGCATCAATACTTCAAGTACAGCAGGGTTTTATAACGAAAATAATTCAGAAATTGCAGAAAGTGATATAGTGAAATAGGAAAGTCTTAGGTTGTTGCATTTGGGAAAATAAATTTTAATCTCAAGAGACGGAAAATGTCCACCATGAATACTAAGAGAGGACTTGGAGAGAAAGGGTTTAATCAGTTGCAAACAGTGAAAGACAAACCTGTCCGAGGCAGTGCCTAGAAACACCAAACGTAACTATACAATCATATCCAAATATGTACAGTAGTTAAAAATTTCGAATTATTTTGTCTAGATTGAAGTTTGAAGAAATTTAGTAAGTTTGAACCTCACTAAAGGTAGTCCAGAAATCTTCATTTTAGTGTAAATCAGGTCATGTTTTTGACGAAGTAAGAGAAAAATAACATTCCTCCATTAATCTTGACGGAAATGGATTCCCGATTCAATGGCTGAGATAATAAATGGTGGTAATATTCAAGAATGTTAGTAAGAAATGCACTTCTTTAGTGATCTATTAGATTGTATCCGTATTCATTATGTTTGGATTATTGACTTCTGCACAACAAAGAGATTCTTGTTAAGTTGTCTTTCGTCTAGGTCAATTTCATCGCTCAATTCTTACCACATGTTAAAAAAACTTAACTGATCTGATATACAATGCAGCCCACATTATGTAATTTTCAATATAGATGTGAAAATAATGTATTTTACTTCAGCTCAAAATCTTCTCAACTGGTGATCCTAGACAATTTTGCAAGAGAATCCGTAAAATTAAATTCAAGTACCTTGTTTACGAAATAGAGCCTGTGTAGCTCAGTGGATGTGACATTTTACTCCACGACGCTTGACCGCACGAAGGAAGACTTGCTTTGGAATCTAATCGGCAACTAGCGGAAATTTTTCTAAGCCTTTTTTCTACCGGTTCCCTAGTTGGTTGATCTCTGTCACGGGCAAGCGGTTTTGCCTCCCGGAAAAAATCGACCGCAGAACCCACACTATTTTCAGACATTAAAAATATTGTGTTAGGGTGAGGGACCAAGAGATGGCGGCACTTGTTGAGCAGCCTCTTCACTGCGTGCCGCTTAATTAGTGATAGCCTTGGGCCAGCTATCTCTGATTGGCTGCGAATGGAGATTAAACTGCCCACTCAGTCTCCAAAAGGTTAGATAGGGCTAAACGGCATCGCCTAACTCCCTATAGGGGAACAAAAAGGCATTAGCTGATTTTTTTTTTTTTTTTTTTTAAAATGAGTCAAAATTTTGAATTTATTCTTAAAACCACAGAGATCTACTGAATATATGAAATAGTTCATCAATTTATCAGATTCACATTCCTTCTGTTGTTTGATACACATCTGTAGTTTCAAAAAGTGTCTTATTTCCAAATGTGTTCATTTATATTCATTCTGTCCCTCTAAATTTAGATCACAATCTTCCTTAATTAGAATAGCGAATGTAGTCTTACAAGTATACTAAGAGCCTTCTCTTAGTATACACGATATTCAATTTGCCAAAAGAAATTATTTTTGTATATTGCCGTCACTATACAAAAATAATATGAAATTGTTTTCATTTTATATGATATTATAAATTGTATTTTGTAATTTAGATTAAAAATTTACATTATATTTTTACTCTCATGATTCTTACATGTTCACTAAAGGGTCATAGATGTTTTGCATAAATCAAAAATGATTAAAACTATTTACATTGTATTATGAATCATCGAAAATTATATCGGTTAATTCAAATTGAAATAGCGATCTGTCATACAATTAATTCATAATTTCATTGAGATCAACACAATAGACACAATACTAACTTGTTTTTTTCGATATTCTTCTTCAAATTATTGACAAACGTATTACTTTAGATAATGAATTATAGTTCAGTATAATAATAATGGATTCTGATTTCAAAGTTGCGACTGACAAACACAGTTTTATTCTCCAACTGATTTTTCACAATCAGGCAGCATGCAGAGGCTTTTTTCATTTTCTGGTACGTTGCTAACTAATAAAAATTCTGAAATAATACATTATATACATTATTATCCATGATATATTGGAAGTTACAGTATCGCTTGGTTACTCATATTTAACAAACTGCATTTTGATATTTTCAGAATCGCTCCATAAAAACATTTACCAATTTTCTGTTATTCGGTTTACCCTGTGCTTAATTTTTATTTGTCTGAGTTATGCGACCTCTAGAGACAGGCACTGCTATCTGTGTGTGGTGATTGCAAAAGTCACTGTCATTGAAGTGTCCTCAACTGAGACGGAATTCACTGATATGTTACTGTAAGTTTTGGAGGAATGTGAAATATTTTTGAGTGCATTAACTTGAAAATTTGAAATACTCGTCTTCGCCAACATTTAACTAATAAGTATGTCTACCTAGGGATTCATTGAAATATAAAAAAAAAAACTCGGGTGGAAAAGGACGTTCCTAGGAAATGGGGAAAATAAAATGTAGAAGGCATATTGAATAATGTAAGCAATCCATTCATAAAGCAATAAAATGCAATCATTTGAACTGCTTTACTCTCATAGGTATTTAAGCAAGTTTGATTCCCTTTGTATATTTATTTCTAGGAAAGTATACGACATAAAGCAACAGAATCTATATATTGCTAAATAAGCCTTTGTCAGTCCAAGATGTATGAGGTTTCTTAAGATGCTCAATGATTCTCGCATGGCCAGAATCATTAAGTTCTTATAGATCAGTGGTTCTCAAACTTTTTTGTCTGGCGGCACACTAAAATCAATAAATAAATTTCACGGCACCCCTAGTATTATTTGCTTTTTATAGAGAGTAAAGTGCCGATTAATTGATTCTGAAAGATTCGCATATATAACCCATAAATAAATTGATATTACAGATACCAAAGATATGAAGGAAAGCGTGTTGAAAAGAAAACAGATTTTATTTAAACTAAATTGATTTATTTTCAAACAACCCAAAAACATACAAAACAAAAGCTATTAATAAGGCTTCAGATAATAAAATATGAATTTAATGTGAAATATGTGCCTGGTGTTGTTTGCATATTTCTTTGATATTAGGCCTTGTTCTTGAGAGACATATTCTCATCTCATTTTCAAGGGCCTTTAGTCTTTCTATCTTCGTTGTTTTACTATTTACGAGTGCAGAAAAACCCAGTTCACAAAAATTAGATGTAGAAAATTGTAATAAGATGTTAAGTGCTTTGAATCCTATATTGGGGTACTCCTTCATAGTTGTTATCCAAAATGAATTCAGACACATTTCTGAATGCTTCAATCTCAACGTACGATCGTTACTTATATCAATTAATTACTCGGCGTCTATAAGACTTAACTCACTCACTCACTCATTGCTGATGTACTCTACAAAGGAATTTCGAATCCAATCGTATAAATTGACTGATGTGTCTGGAAAATAATGGTCAATTTTTTCTTCTAACGATGTTAAATGACTGTAAATAAGCTTTTGCAGATCAGTGTTCTTACATTTTCTGAAGGCAACTTTAAGGAACATTTCTACATTGTTGGCGCTTAATTTTATCTTTCACATTTTTATTTTATCTTTAAATGCTTTAATTGTATTTGTAGATGTCAAAATATTCTCATTTCTTCCTTGCATGTTGGAGTTCAGCTTGTTCAGATGATCGAATATGTCTGTTAAATAGGCTAGTTCGGAACACCAAAAATCATCTTGTAATAAGTTATAGAATTCTGGTTTGTCTTCATTTTGGAAAAACATTAATATTTCTTCTTTAAGTTCAAAAAAACGATCCAATACGCGACCTTTTGAAAGCCATCTTACTTCGGTATGAAGAAGAAGATTCTTATAATGAGATTGCAAGGGAATTTGTAGGACTATGTGAAGAGATGCAATCTCATTCTTGTAATGAGATTGCATCTCTTCACATAGTCCTGCAAATATTCTAGATTTTAATGGTATGACCTTGATATAATTAACCATCTGAATGATTTCTTCTAATACACTTTTTAATTCCAAGTCTTTGCCATCAATAATTCACGACGAATGAAGCAATGAGTCGTTATAATGTTCTCATTTTCTTTTCTAGCAAAGGAAACAAGCCCTTTTGTAATTCCAACCATAGAAGATGCACCATCTGTACATATACCCACACAAGTTTTCCAAGATAGACCATTTGTATTAAAGTATGTGTTCATTATATCAAAAACATATTTTCCCGTCGTAGTTTTTTTGAATTCCTTGCAGCATAGAAATTCTTCGATAATTTTATCATCTTCAATGAATCGAGTAAAAACAAGTAAGTGTGCTTTACCACCGATATCAGTTGACTCATCTAACTGCAAACTGAAAAATTTTAATTCGATTATTTTGGTCATAGCTGACTTTTCAATATCGACTGACAGATCATTAATATGTCTACTCATAGTATCATTTGATGATGGAATCTTCTTTATTTCTTCTTCTGCCTCAGTGCCAAAAATTGTTCTCACAATTGCTGAACAGGCCGGACGAATCAAGGTTTCGCCGATAGTATGAGGCTTCATTTCCTTCGCAATTATATCAGCGACTAAATAACTAGCTTCTTGAACTCGGTCGGAAATCGTAAACTTTCTTACAAACTTTTACTTTGTTTTTCTTGTAATCATATTAACTCTTTGAACTATTCAGGATTTTTATTCGACAAGTTGTCATGTTTTGTGGAGAAATGTTGCAATAATTTGCTAGGAACCATAGCCTCATTTGATAGAACCAAACCACACAAAATACACTTAGCTTTGGGAATTAATTTTATCACCACACCACGTAAATCCCATTTTTAGATAGCTCTCTTGATATAAACGCGTTTTTACATTCTTTTTCATTGTTCCCTTTTTACATGAACTTATTCTTTCTGTTTCTATTGTTTTATTAGTGCGTTTTTGTTGCTGAAAACGTTAAAAATAGTCAAATCTTCATTAATCCAAGTATCAGTTTTTGATAATTTATTAGTGCGAATTGGTTCGTTAGCTTTGCGACAAGTAGACATTTCTTGATCGTCAGAATCTTCACTTTTTTTTTTTAAGTAAAACATTATTCATGATTTTGAAGGGCATACGTAACTTTAATATTTTTAATATTTTATTTTAAAATTTATTTCAAGTAAATTTTTTTTTTCCGGATGGAAAAAGGAAAAACATTTGTTTACGGTGTCTCTCGTTATAGTTGGAATATATAACAATAAGAAAAACCTCTACTCACTGAATTTAACGACTTTAATATCGTACGTAATATAAGAGTGATACAAAAATGATAATTTTTTATATACGCTTCATCCATTAAAATCAAAATATATCATTTTTTTGTTGTTGATTTAATTATATGTGGCAGTTGAATATTTTGCTTTTTCCAAATAAACGATTCAAAATTTCGCGGCACCCTTGTGGCATCCTAGGGTGCCGCGGCACCCAGTTTGAGAACCACTGTTATACATGATCTTTAAATCACACATGATTAAAAACAATTCAAAGACATATTATGAATCTCCTCCAATTACATTCATTTACTCAAACTAAATAGACCTTTGCGAAACTAGAAATTCATGATTTCAAAGAAATATAAACAAATCCGCTAACGGCTTTTTTTAAATTCCCATATAGGGAGTAGGCGAGGCTGGGTTTTAGCCCTATCTAACTTTGGAGACTGAGTGGGCAGTTCAATCTCCACTGGTACCCAATCAGAGATAGCTGGCCCAAGGCTATCACTAATTAAGCGGCACGCAGTGAAGAGAATGGCTCAACAAGTGCTGCCATCTCGTGGTCCCTAACACAATATATTTAATGTCTGAAATACTGTGGGTTCTACGGTCGATTTTCTTGAATTTACGGGACGAAAAACCCGAGTTTCCGGGAGAAAAAACCCGCTTGCCCTTGCCAGAGATTGACTAACTCGGGAACCGGTCGAAAAAAAGCTTAGAAACGAAGTCTTCCTTCGTGCGGCCAAGCGTTGTAGTGTGCAAACGCCACATCCACTGAGCTACACAGGCTCTTGAAATAAAAACAATAAAATGAAATTCTAACTTTACTTTCATAGTTATTCAAATTATTTGCTGACCAATTAGCTTCGGTAATGTATGTTTCTTCAATAGTAATATAACATGAATTGAAAGATAGGTCTGAGCAACAAAGGTTTATTTCTCTAGCTGATGTTTTTTTATAATTATCATCATTAAAATGCCGTTTAAAGTTTCTAAAACTTTGATAAATATTAAAGGTAGAGTTGAATATTTTTCAGTCTATCGATACCCCGATGTGTTATGTGCAATTAGGCGTATTTTATCTATGTTCGGTAGTACATATTTATGCGAACAACTATTTTCAAATTTAAAGAATAATAAAACTGCGGAGAGATCAAGATTAACAGACCGGCATGTGCAAGCAATATTGAAAATAATTATAGCTGAACAAATTCAACCAAATTTTGAAGATTTCGTTAATGGAAAAAGTTGTTAAGTTTCTTCAAAAAAATTATATGTATAAATTTATTTAAATATGAAAACTATTTTTTATATGTATTTTTCTAACATGGTTGTATTTTGTACTTATATACTCTAATGTTAATATTAAAAAATCTGTTTCCTCTTCATTTCGAGATTTTTTTTTCTGTTGCGGCCTGCTGCTTGATGTATAATTCTTAATTTCGCCCTTGGAGGTAAACGAGTTAGACATGCCTGTTTTATGGGTTTTGTCAGTGTCTCAATACAAGAATTGCAAGGGAAAAACGTGGAGGCGCCAGAAAAACTAATATTAAAAATTGATCACACATGGAAGAAGGTTGAGAAACACGGCATTAAGTAAAAAAATATATATATCTATACTTTTGTGAGAATTCCCGAAGCCTGTAAGACTATTATAATAAAATTAAGGCTTTCATCCGCTGTTCAAAATATTATCTTAAAATAATAATTTTTAATTAAAATTAATTAATTGATGTTAATGAATTAACGTTAATTAAACATTAATGTTTAAAACATTATGATTCACGCATTTCATTCTTAAGGCATTTAAATGCAGTCCTTTGAATTACTTTACTCTCATTGGTATTTAAGCAAGTTTCGTCTCTTTTGTATATTTATTTTTAAGAAAGTACAGGACATGAAGCAACAGCATCTATATATGCATCTCTATATTGCTAAGGAAGCCTATGTCAGTCCAATGTGTAAGAGCCTCACTAAGGTTTGCACGATTTTTGCTGCTAATTATTCTCGATGGCCAATAAAACTTCCTACAGGTTCTCCTTAAATCAAAAATGATTAAAAATAATTTAAAGATTTATTATGAATCCCCCACATTTATATTCATTTATTCAAACTGGAAAAAAAAGCCTTTGCCAAACAGGAAATTCATGATTTTAATGAAATAAACGCAATAAAATAAAATTCTAACTTTTACATTCACAGTTATTGAAATTATATGCTGACCAATTAACTTGAGAAATGTGAAAGATTATTATCTCAACGCTTTAACATTAACGCTTTTCTCAACTGTGTAAAAATTAATTTTACAAGGGTCTCTCTAAAATAAAATAAAAGTTCCACTGGAGCTAAAAATATGATTAAAGGAGAGATTAAAGGAGAGTTATGAAAACATTTTTAGACATCACCCTGATTGCTGTTTGTGATCGTCTGAAATGTATTAAAGAGAACAAAATCCAGAGTCGGGTTTTCGTAGTATCAACAAACTGTCGTAAAATCATTTCTTTGAAGTGTAAAAAATAAATGCTTCATAAGAGAAAATGACGACAGTATTGTAACACCAGAGGTGTTTTTACCTTGTCATATTTCTCTTTTACAATCTTCTCTGAAATGATAATCACTTTACGCTGTTTTGCTAGTAAAATTATAACCGATTTTTCTCTTTATTTTTCATATTTTCAATGGAGAGGTAATAGTTTTAAAATCCCTTTCAAAGTTCAACGACGTACAAACGACTATATTAATATCTTTCTTCTCAACCCAAAAAAACAATATGTTTTTGTAAAAGTTTTAAGCAAAACTTGGATTAAGGACTGCTTAATTCAACACTAGTGTGATAGAAAATATCAGAGAGAGAGAGAGAGAGAGAGAGAGAGAGAGCTATTTACTACCCATTTAGGAAGACAAGAACTTTAGGGTGTTTTTGTGTATTTGTGTATTTGAAAATACATAAGTTTACCAGTTTAGGGACAACTTAGAGGGAGTATCACAAGCAATAAAGTTTGCATTATTAATATCTGCACTAAAAAAGCCAATCGTTTGTCAAAGTTAGTTGGAATGAAAATACTTTGGACAAGTTGTGCACTCGTTTTGGAAGAACCCCTCGTTTATATGGTCTCCCGAAAATTCATAAAGGTTATCCATAAGACCTATCATGAAATGTATTGATAGGTCCACCTACAGAACTGCCCATACTGGACAATCCAGATTGATCATCAAGATTTCCTCATATTTTCTTGAAAAAATGAAAAATATTCAAATACAAGGGTTGGATTTGCTAGTCAGCTCTGACATTGTTTACCTCTTCACTAACATTCCATTATCTGACTCAGTTAATTTACCATATGATGATTACCCTCCTGATATTGCAAAGATGTTAATTTTGTTATAAGAATCAGTTTCAAGCTGGAAAAACAAGATCTATAGAAAATTTGCAGGCACTGCTATGGGTGGTTGCTCTCTGTCTCTCTACGTTTGGCAAACTATTTTATAAACCATCCATAACATACCTTGTTCTCATTCATTCATTCCCAACCCTCTCATTTGTTTCGTTATGTGGATGATGTCTATTTGATCTCATTCTGAAAATGAACCTTACAACTTTCCTACAAGAGATCAATAGCCTTCACCCTAGCATTCTATTCCTGATGGAAAATGAAAAGGCTGGTGGTTTACCATTCTTGGTCATCCTTCTTACGCGCACAGCCTCCGGTAATTTATCAACCAGTGTTTATCGATAAACTACCTTTATTAGCAGATGCATTCATCAAACGTCTGCTCGTCACACCTCACAACAATTGGTGTTATCATATCTTTAATTAATACAGAACATAATGTATGCTCCTCTCTCTCTCTCGAGGTACTTCTCACTATGAAAACGTTAATGGAATTAAATGGTTACAATCCTAATCAAATCCAGCACATAATTCTTCTGAATTTGAAGAGAAATACTGTAGTACGGACTAAGATTTTCAATTCTTTCTTCAAAAGGTTGAACTGTATTCTTTATCTTCCTGTCAGCTTTGTACAAGTCAATATTTCCCTCTTGTAATTCTAGACGTAGTTTACTAAGTTCTTGGAGAGCATCACACATAAGGTCAAAATCTAGAACAAACTCGTATGACATTATTTTTCTTCAAAAGGCCTCATAAGAAAACGATCTGTTTGGCTTCTTCTGCCGTTTTTCTTTTGCCTCCAGAAAATGATGGACGAGGGCCTGAAAGTCATGCCACACTGCAGAAACAGTGCGAAAGCTAGATGATTTAGAAGTTGAAGTTCTATATTCGCTGCAGATTCCTGAAGTTCCCTAGCATTCTTAGGTGAAGCATCATAAGTCACATAAAGTGTATCCATGAAACTTTTAAAGCGATTCCCTTCTGCCACATTGTCCTCTGTGTCACTAACAGACAATTCAAGGCGATGGCTAGCACAGTGCCAGAAAATAACACTAGAAAACGTCTCTTGCATTAGTCTCTTTACACCATTACGCACACCAAACAACACGGCTGCACCATCACAACTTACAGATAATAAATACTCCTTTAAGTAATCTTCAGATAATCCTAAACACTCAAGATGACTAATTAAATAGTTTAGAATTCCTCTAGCAGATACATCTGATAATTCGATGAAATCTAGGAAAGGATTCACAGGAGCCGAAAGTTCAGGAAAAACCACACCAATAATAACAATCGATGTTATTATTGTTGTGTTACTCACAGTTGTGGATTTATCAAAAATGACGATATTTTGTTCTTGGAGTTCACTATATTGTCTATTTGTTTCATTTCATTTGCTTAATTTGCGATATGGGTAACAATGGTAATGCAAGCATTTCCAGAATGAAGAATATATCCCATGTCTAGGCCATTAAGTTCCTGTAAATAATTTTCGCCTTCAAAGTTGTTAAAGGATTGATTTCTTCTCGCAACGTTGTAAGCGGTTCGAAACACTTTTCCTGTTAAGTCTTTATTATGAGACAAAGTATTTAGGAAAACTTTCTCTAATGTTTCGTTTTTGCTTCAGATTTTATTTTTTGGCACGCTTTGTAGCTGCCCTCTCCTTATGATCGTTAATCTTCTTTCTTAATGACATTAACTGTTGTTTGCGAGATTTTCTCCAAAATTAATTATTTTACTATTTGCCCACTCCGCCGAAATTTTCGTTTCCATGTGTTTATCAACGGCAAGACTTCCGACATCACGACAAACTTTACAGCCCAAAATGTTATTCTTGACATACAGCCACTCGTTTCTCTCGCAGAAGTCATTTTTCGGTATCCGGAGAGTTCACCGAAAAATAGTTAACCGAAAGACTATTCATTGAATGCAATTCATCGAACGACAATTTATCGAAAAAGCAATTCACCGAATAAACAATTAATCGAATATCAGTTCATCGAACAACAGTTAATCGAAAAAGCAATTCCTCGAAAAGCAATTCTCCGAAAAAGCAATTCACCGATCAGCAGCTAATCGAAAACACAATTCATCGAAACGCAATTGATCGAAAAACAGCTATTCATCGAAAAATCACAATTCATCGAAAATGCAGTTAACCGAAGAATGAATTATAAGGCGTGTGTGGTGAAGATGTGTGTGCAATTTGTTTTTGTTTTGAATTGTTTTGAGAGGGATATATCTTTCATGTCACTTATATACGGTAAACTACTATTTATCAGACTTCGTTCGGAAAGCGATATTTTTGAGGGCATACTGGTTGCAGTGAATGATATCCACCGAGGCGGATATTTCATAAAGGTATTTCATCCTCGTGAAAATAACCTCCTACAGAACTTGAGATCAGTGGGGAGGGAGGCGGAACACTGGTTTATATGTTTATAGGTTTGTTTTTTTTAAGACTGTTTTCATCATTTCTATTTTATTATTTTCCTAGAGAATAGTTTAACACATTTTTTTAACACACGGCACCGATCACCTCCTCAAAACACAGAAATACACCCAGGCATATACTCATCAGTATTCTTAGCCTACTCCTCCCCTTATTAACTGCAATTACTTGCTTTCGAGATTATTCGGGAGATAAGTGCATGTGGCACTCCTGTCGTTGAGGAATAACAGAAACAGGAATAAATAAGTGAAACATGATTGAAAAATATTCGGGAATGATTTTTTTTTCACGTGTTCCAATCTTTTTTACTATGAATTTCTGAATATTTTATTATTATATTGTGAAAAATATTTACATCAAAGAATCAATTTATTATTATTATTATTATTATTATTATTATTATTATTATTATTATTAGTAGTAGTAGTAGTAGTAGTAGTAGTAGTAGTAGTAATGATTAATACTATTTTCTCTCACCTCCTCAATATAATGATTGTTGGTATAGCAATGCTACTTTACCAAGGAATAATTATAGAACAATATGGATTCTTATTGTCTTTCTTGTCCGATCAGTGGTTTCTGTCTGTATATATGTGTGTTCATGGGACTGATTTGCCTATTTCCAGGAGGAAAAGCCTAGTCATCTCCGTATTAGGCCTTCTAACTTACCTTCAGTTGAAGAGGACTGATAAAAATTATGCTCCTCGTACATTCATTAATGGACAAATTTTACTAAGATTCAGTATTTGAAACTTTTACAAAAAATTGTCGAACCGTTCCAGTTTTCAGTTCAGCTATATTCCGGGATACAAAGAAAAGGGTCGAAATTATGCATTACAATAACTCGCTGACTTATAGAATTCGTAGAAGTTTTCAGTACAAGAAGCTGTCAGCACGGTTCAGTTTTAGTTCCAAATCGATCAAAATCATAACATTTCCAAATCATAACATTTCCGTAAAGAAGTTCCGAAATGATCTTAGCAATTCCGCTCTGGCAGATGAAATTTAATGAAATTTTTAATTTCAGTCGGACTAGAGTTATTCTGACAAAATTTGGTAGAACGAAATATCTTCTCTACAGATAAATCGCTATCTGCACAATGAAGCAGTATGTACACTTACATTAAATCTTCTAAAATGCAAGAAAATAATTATTAAGTTTCAACGACCACTTCCATATGTTGTCTGTATCATGAGTAACGTTCCGTATTGTTACTTCGTATTATTTAAACTGAACATTTTAAAACAATACCTTGCAAGAAAAAAGACTTTTCGATGAATTATGAAAGAATTCATCGAAATATTTTCGGTGAATTGTTTTTTCGATGGATTGCGTTTTCAACGAATTGTCGTTCGACGAATTGGTCACTCAATGAATTACCTTTTCGACGAATGGCATTTCGTTAAATTATCGTTCGATGAATTGTTTATTCGGCGAATTGCTGTTTCGATGAATTGCATTCGATTAACTGTTTTTCAATGAATTTTCTTGTAACCCATTTTCTTCCAACTTTCGGGCCAATCATTATCAGAATCTGCTTCCTTTTGACCACGTGGATCTTCGGTCTTGATTTCGCGATCCTCTTCACCAAGTGTATTTTCGGTGCTAGGTTTCTGTTTCACAGGATCTCAAGTAGATTCAACAATTTCTGCCTCTTCAGCCTTCCTTTTTTTCTCATTGACATAAAGTAACTACTTATTTTACTCATTTTGAACAATAATTGCACTGATTTATCTTAGATTAATTCAAAACTCACGTGAACACCTTCCTGTTTCAGAGTGAATATAGAACTGATAAACTGATATTGGAAACAATCGGAAGTGAACACAACTTCCTGTTTCGGGTTGCGTACCAACCTATGAAACAGGAAAGCAGGGTACCAACTTATGAGTAATTAAAACTGAAAATTCAATTCGTGAACACAGTACCATCTAACCGGAATATTTATAATACATTTTGCTGTCAATAAATCACAAATTTTTAAAAACGTAATAAAAAAAAGATGCTGGTATACTGCGTACCGCTAGAAAAAAACACTGCGCATGTCTAGTGTTCCCGAAAGTGTGTTTTTATTGTAATATGCTCTTAAGAAACAACATTTAAGATATGGTAATAATAATTCTTAATACTACGTCGTGTCTATATTTTTTCATGCTGAGGATTTTGTGTCATGCTAAGAGGTTTTTCGGATAACGAGTGGTTTATGTCTGTCCTCAAGAACACGGTTGAAACGATTCTTTGGTGTATTATTTCTAAATTTTATAAGTGAGTGTTTGCTGTATTTACGGAGTCAGTTATACTGTAGATTAGTATTGTTTCATAAGTTCGGTGATATATGAAATTTTCTAAGTTAGTTGGCATCATCACTTTTGCTTAGAAGACTTTTGCAGAATGGTAGGAAATTTGTTAAGAAATGAATGATATGTTTAGTCCATTTGAGGTAGTTGCTCATGTAACGACGGACAATTTAGATTATGATTTCGGAACAGTGGCAACTACAGTTGTTGATTCGGTTGTACGTGTGTCTATCTCGTCAGTAGGGTATGATGGATACATTTTTTGTTTTTCATATTTCGTATTTGTATTTTAGTGTAGTTTACAGTCACTGAATTGGGTTAGAAGTATTAATGCGGTATCGTTTGCGTATAGATATATTTGGCTTCATTAGGCTAGTTGCAAATATCATTTATGTATATATCGAAATAGGTAGGTTGAACAACAATGTTGAACAATATTACTTCTTGAGGGGCTTCATCTTGTACCTGTATTCTCTAGAAATTATTTATGCCTACTTTTGTTACTTATGCCCTGTCCTACGGTGTATGTTGAGCAGGTGCTGGCCAACGATCGCATGTTGTTCCGCTCCAAATTCACCAAACTTCTGTACTTTTTCTTTCTTTCTTTCATTATCCTTTTCCGTAATAATTTTTTCCAAACGTGTAAAACTTCAATTTCTTCAA
The DNA here is from genome assembly GCF_054136105.1 of Typopeltis vanoorti. Taxonomy (NCBI): domain Eukaryota; kingdom Metazoa; phylum Arthropoda; class Arachnida; order Uropygi; family Thelyphonidae; genus Typopeltis; species Typopeltis vanoorti. The sequence goes on along the minus strand of NC_143567.1, from coordinate 64,335,078 downwards.
AAAACACATCATGGGGTTTCTATCTTCTCTTTAATCACTGGCCCACGTATGTGATTGTCCTGTCAATGATCTTGGGAGCGCTCTTGTGTGCAGTTGATATATATATATTAAACTCAATATGTTGAACAAAACAAAGGTTCTATTATACACATTAAAACAGTAGAAATTGAAATTTAAACTAGTTATGAAACAATCTGTATTATAGGATATCAACTTTAACCATTCTCTAAATTCAAAAATGTTCATAAAGTAAGGCAGTCCTTCTTGTGTCGAATATTGGTCTTTACACTTCTGAATAGCATTACCTTATGTACTGTATTTTGTCTAAAATACTGCCATTTGCCTCAAACAATATCAACATAATTGATAATATTGTTTAGTCTTGCTTTCATTTTCAGAAATTAGCGGTATTCCCACCATCTTGGTTATTATGCCAGACTTCCCTGAATACACTTTGCCCATCGTATTCTGTTCTAATAAGGATATCCTCTTATGTTAACCAGGTATCACTAATGCCAACAAATTCTGGTAAATTTGTGTTTACTAGTCCTCCATGTTTTATTTGACATCGATGATGGCTTTCAGTTGGAAAAACTCGCGTCATCATTTCATTCAGAAAGCGAAGAATCTTTCAGATCTTTTTCGAAAGAAAGTTAATTTGCTGTTCAAATAGAGTGATTTTTTATCCTGTAAAACAGAAAAGCCTGTTAGTAGAAAACTCGAAATGTTCAGACATATTAGATGATGTAGATCGGATTAACAAGCTTTTCATTTATAGTAAGCAAGTTTTAAAGAATCTAAGTTACACCCTGACAAGCCACTTGGTCTAACAGGAAAAGGAAGTGCGATTACTAATGATTAGTAACATTATAGATGAAAATGACTAATGAGAAATAACCAGTATCAGCCTGACTCAAATTCTTGTAACTTAACCCTATCGAATAAGTAACTAAAACTGATTGTGCTTACGTATTTCTGGAATGGTCAAACACCTCTCTCTCTCTCTCTCTCTCTCTCTCTTAGATTCTCTCATCTCTGTCCACAATTCTTCATAACTCTAATGCTAACAGGTCTTTATCTGAACTATTACAGCCTATTAATCGTAATATGCTTCCCACTCCCCCATGCTTCTAGAACCAACTCTATGTCAATCCTGATTAACCATAGTTGGGGGCAGAATGGGTAACGGACGGAAATCCACCGATTCTCTGATTCTCCAATACTAGTTATTGTTTCCCTGGCCAGGCAAAAGTTTTCCACCTTCTTTCAGATACGAAAGAAAAAATTTGAAAACTAATTTTATAGACTTATTAATTGAAGGGTTTGTATTTCTAACATTGCATTATCCTCCATGGAATCTGTAGAACGTTCCAGTCTGTTAAAGTTTTTAGAAGTAATAAGAAAATCAAATTCATGTACTTAAGAGTGACTTTTATTATTACAGCTACAAAATATTTGATCTTTTTGGGTCTTTTTGGCGTTTCCTTGCGATTTTACAAGGCAACTGTGTTTTATTCCTTTGATTACCTTATGTCGTTATATACTCGAAAAAACTGAACAGCATTTATTACCAATTAAATTCGTATTTTTCATATTTTGCTTATGAAAGGTAATCTGTTTTTATTTACCTTTCACAGACGACTTCAAGACCGAAGATGAACAAGTGAATCTAAAACGACAACAAGTGAATTTAAATGCAACAAGTGAGTATTTTGTTAGATGAAAATTGCTTGAAATCGAGTAGTTGAATAGTTCATAAAGCATTTTTCCTTTATTTAAAACAGACTGTTCCCTGACACGTATCTGACACAAACACCGTTGTACGAAGAACGTATGATGAAAATCTTTTGCAAGAAATTTCTAAATTTAAACACATTTCTAATTGCTTTACTAATGAAAATTTGAAACCTCTTAACATTTAATTACTGTGAATTGTTAATATTCCTTTCTAGACTGAAAGAAATGATTCTTAGACGTATTCAAATTCTATTCTTGTAGAAAGAATAAGTCTTTATGAAAGTTAACGAACAAGGATCAGTGTATAGTATGAGAATACAAAGCTATTTAGTAAAGCTATTTTTATTCTTATTTTTAATATTTCTGCTCTTTTGTGTAAGAGGCATAGAATTAATAATCAAGGTGTGTTGCTAGAAGTAATAACAGGTGTGTTAGGTTTGTTTTCACTGGATGGGACAGTGCATAATTATATGAAAATATAATCCAGTCGTCACCTTCACAAGCAAATACTTATAAATGCGGTCGGCAATCTTAGTGGAAACAGTGCATGTAGTGCAACTTATTCAGTGAAATAACACTGTTACATTTACAATACGTTCTGCAGTTTCAATTGAAAAACTGCGATTACATTCAAGAAATATTACGTATGATTGGCTAATCTAGGATGGATCTCACAAATTTTACGTCAAATTTTAATGAATTTTTTTCTCTCTTCTCATCTTTCTCTTTTACTTCATTATATTTATTGACAGAGTTCTGTAATGCGGTCAATTAATTAATTGTTGAAAAATAAATTACTCGATTCATGATTGATACATTATTATTTTTTTATTCCAATTTCAGCAATGCACATTACATTATCTTCTTTAGTATCCTATCTGGCCAATTTTATCCAAGAGAATTTTCTTAACTTGCTCCCAGAGCAGACCTTTGATTTCATCTTTATGTTCATTGAAAAACTCAAGTGCTTGTCGAGCAACTTCTTCACTAATATCCTTGGCATGGTCAATCACCTACAGAAAAAGAGAACACAGAATTTCTATAAATTAAATTTTCTTAAGGACAGAATTAGTTCAATCATCAAGAAATGTTTGAAATAATTTAAACCTAGAATTATAATTTATTATTTTCATTATGTTTACCTTTCTTGCAAGTGCTTCAACGACTTCCTTCTGATTCTTCAGTTTATCCATGCCAGCGTCCCAAACGTCTTTGAACCATTCGCCTAGTTTACCGAATTTTTCTTGAAGTACGATGAATTTATCTTTAAAAAAATCTTTTAATTTGTCCCACCATTCTACCATAGCGCGAAGATCTCTGGATTCCTTAGGTTTTATCAATTCCTTCAGAAGCATACGGAAGTCAGAATCCTTCAGTTTTTGCACTATTTGTTTAAGGGCTACGATAAACTATTAAAAAGAAAAATCATGCATTAAAATTATTTATTGGTACAGTACTGGTAGGAATAAATCTCGTAATAATTAGATTAACAATTAGACATAATATATATGGCAAAATCAGATGCAAAAAGGAAATATATTTTGCCTATGGGAAGCAGTTTTTAATTAAGGGTTCTAGTAATAATACAACACTAGTTCATTGTTGCATTCTGGAGGAATGCAACAATTTATTTCATTGTTGTAAGCTTCCTAAATTGGAACACTTTACTCATTTTTCTCTTTTATGACAAAAGGGAACTTACTGGGTGGTTGGAGATGATATTCTTGATGTAATCCCTAATCTTGGCGATGGTCTCACTGCTCACGAGCTGTAATAAACAACAAAAGATGATGTGGATTTAGAGGTATGAATCGTGAATTCGGATCTATAAAGATTTAACGGAGATTTTTTAATAAATTAAATAAGTTAGATTTACCTTTTCTATTATTTTGTGCATGATCTCCTTCAAATCAAACCGGGAAATTACTTCCTTCAGATGACCTTCTTCTAGAAAAGCAATATAATTCGCATTAACATGAATTCGGTTTATAACGTTTCATTAAAACTAAAAATCCCCGATAAGTTTGTGAAGACGGACAGATTATGAACACACCCATGCACATATTTTTCCTCTCCTTACTCCCTAACATTAACAACTCATGACATTATTTTCACTTTATATTTCTTGAATACTTATAAGATATATTTGAGAAAAAGGAAGAAAAATAATTTTAGAAATTTACCTTCTTCTAGCAGTTGGTGCAATTTTTCCCAAACATCCTTTGCTTTCTGTTTGATTTTTTCCAGAATGTCTTTAGCATCATCCCCTATGTCAACACCAAGGTTTTTCAGACTCTCTTTGAGTGCACGTAGCTAAAGATAACAGTAGAATCTGTTCATCCTTTTATCAGAACAAAACTGTCCACTAATTGCTGATAAAATTCAGTTCATAGAATTACATAACAACCAGTGAGGTTTGTAATAATAACAATGAGATTATTGTTGCTGCAATTTATTGCATATTCATTATGTGGTGTAGTGGAATAAATACAGCACATCTAAATAAACTACGTTTAATCTTGCTTTATTTTATCTCAATCACTGAGGTATCATAAGTGAAACAATATTAAAATTTGTTAGAATTCTTGCAATTTTGTCTGAGGTGTCCTGGATATTAGGAACAATGATAGCATTACAATAGTCAGCATGTTGAAAGGGAGGAGAAGATATGGGAGAAACAATTAACTTGTTGATAATTTTGGCATTATAGCCATTGGACAGGAAAGTCTGGCCAATAAAAAGAGAGTTCAGCTAAACAGCTCCAGTAGAACAGAGATTGAAGGCTTTATTGATCACATGATATTATCAATATGGTGGATGATGGGAAATTTTGTGTGTGTTGGGGTGTGCGTTTGATGTAAAAAGGGTGCCAATGGGGAGACGTTTAAATAGGTCATCTAGAAAATACAGGCTGTTATTATTTTCTTTTTCTGGGAGTTTAATGTGTCCTAGCCATGTGGCCAAATAGTGAACACATCAGCAATTCATTTTAGCCAGATAAATGGGTTGAGAATAGCGGTATCAATAGAATGTTTTTAAAAATGCTTCATATAATACTTGGCTAGAGGAAAAGAGCGGGGAGAGCTCATGGCTGCACTCTCAATTTGTTTATAAATGGTATCTTTTCAAATAAGATAGGCAGAACGTATGGTAAAATTAAAAATGTTAATGATGTCCTGGGGAGCGCATTTTTTTAGTAACTTTAAGGTTTCAGAAAGAGGGATATTATTAGATCGTTATTATCTAAAACGAAAGTTTGGATTAAAGATTTGAAATGATTAGAATGTTTACTATAAGAAGAAGAATGATGTGCGAGGGATTTAGCTAATTGTTTGGATAACTTAAAAGAGGGGTGGGGGAGTCTGTAGCATCCATTATGAGAAGGAGAGTGTTATTGGATGTATGAATTAGGTTGTCCGTACATACGGGAGGAGCGGGAACTAAAAAAAAACGGTTTGGGTTTTTCATCTATTTCAGGAGGCCAAGATGTGATATTTTTAAGAAGCCTTTTTAATGTTTTCTTTTGAGAATTAGTAGGATCATAATCCAGTGGTTAGGTTAAGTAGTGCAGTCTCTCAGGAACAAGATATTCATCTTGCGATTATATTTAATGCCATTGATGACAAGAGTAGAATTACTCTTGTCGGCTGTAGTGCGTAATTTACGGGGAGAGAGAGAGAGAGAGAGAGAGAGAGAGACGACAGATTTAAGACAGTTTGAAAACGCTGACTATGCGGCTGAAAAAAATGTATGCAGATTGTTATGTACTTCGATGCTTTATCATAAATGTTTGGAAATCTAAATTAGAAAATACATCTCTATAGTCCATTGCATACGACTAATATACTCCATTTCATTTTTTTTTCATATAAACCCTGGTTTCTGATAATTAACATAATTGTGACAAGAGAATTATATCAGTTACATTACGCAAAAGGCATGTTCTCATATCAGTGGCAGATAATATCGAAACACTATGTAGTGTTTGTGCATTTTTATTTAGTTTGGTGGCGCTGCTTTTGTGAATGTTTTCTAATATCGCGCCCTGCTTTGAATTTATGCCACGGATTGAAAAACGTCTTTCTCTGTCTGTCTGTCTCTCTCTCTCTCTCTCTCTCTCTAAATGTGCTTCCTAGTATGTCAAATTTAAAGTTATTCAAAATAGTCCGACTATTTTGAATGACTTTAAATATAAAGAAATTATGAGTCAGTGAAGGAAATTTAAAATTATACACTGGTTTTTGAAGAAAACCTCAAAATTGCAAACCAACTTACTTAAAGTTGTTAGTAGTTAGACTAAAAACGAGAAACCGATTAAAATAGGAAGATGACGCAGATTCGTGTAATAGGCAACTAAGCCAAAAACGAAACTTTCATCAGCTAACAGATGAAAGATATATTTTTCTCTCCTCCTTCTTCGCCTTGTGGAAAAACCAGAGATTTTCAAGTAATTCAAGCAATGTGATTGTGATCTAAAGTATACGACTGTCTTTATTTACCTACTTATTGTTTAAATATTCTTTCCTGAGTGCTTATGCTCTTTCGCAAATATTGTATTTTTTTTCCCCAATTAGCACTTAAAATAACAGTTCGTTGCATTAAACAGGATTACGTCATTTTCAATTACAACTTTTAATTTTTCTTTACCATTGCGATAATCAAAATTCAGTATTCATCTCTTTGTACGAGTTTTATTATTTTACTCCGTATAGTTTCCATTGGGAGAAAGCACAGACCAGCATAGCCCTCATTATTTGGCAGAAATGTGGTTTTTCTCGTTGTTGCATTTATTCATTATATAACATATCAATTATCCTCTAAATAAGCAACATGTGAATTATTAATCTTACTACCATATGTCCTATTTAAACTAATCCGATTATTATTGTATTAAATTAATTAAACTACGATTTAAAGATGTAACATCTTACCTTTTCTAACACGTGGAGAGCAATTTCTTCGCCTTGATCAGCTCTGTCTTTGATTTCTTTCAACCACTTTGTCAGAGTCTCCCTTATTGCTTTCACCAACGTGTCCTTAACAAATCTTTCGAGGCTACATATCGAAAAGTACAAATCCTATTGGGTCAACTATTTTTTTTTTTTTTACATTATTAAATTAAATTAGTAAACATGCTTGATCAAATGCGACTGGAAAATGTAGTCATGGTATAGTTTATTTATTTGTTTTTTATTTTCCGTTTAGTAGACATTTTAGTACGATTTTTGTGCTTGATGATTTGTGTAAAACTGACAGTCAAGACTCCTGTTAGGACACAAACATTCAGGACATGAGTGTTTGTGTCCTAACAGGAGTTTTAATCCTGGTGTGCGTCTGATTTTACATCCTAAAATGTTTAAATAAACGAAGGAATTAAATCAATACTTACTCATCTAAGACTTTCAAATGAGGTAAACCAAGGGCATCCTTCAAGGAGGGTGTTTCGGCCATTCCTCTCTCTACTGCCTGGGCACATCTCTCTATAGTAGGAGCAGCCTCTACAAGACCAAGAAGAAATGTTTAAACAAAGAGAATTAGAATAAAAATTCTACTGAAATAAAAGCAGTGAAAACTAACTTACGCTGTTGGAATGAAGCCACCGACAGACCAAGAAGACACACTAGAATGAGCAACTTCATGGCTAAATATAAAAAACAAATGCCGTTATTGATATAGAATACTTTACATGTGATACAATCTTTCTCACTAACAATTAGGGTTATTCAACACATGAAGGCTTAATCTTGCTAAAAAAGAACTTGTGTTACTAAATAAATGTTCTTACACTAATCTCATCACATACTAGATCAAAAGCAAAGCTGAAACTTACCTTATTTTGCACAATGAAGGGAAGAAGAAGGAAATCTGATTTGGGCAGTATACTCTCCTTCTGTGTAGAATTAGTTCCAGCCAGCATTTTTATAGCATTCTGTATTAACTTATTATCAGATCCGTGAGAATTTTTCCACAGAAAAGAACAGCAATATATCTGTAGTTTAAAGGTGTTTTTTTTATCTTCGTGGGATCCTTCGTCTGTAGAGCGACAAAACCACCTCGCTTTAGAAAGATTAGAAGCGCTATCTGAGAATTAAGGCAAGCGGTCCTTACACACACACACACGATATACATAATCTTTTTCAATTGATAGTGTATTCTCTTGAATATATCTGTGCTGCTGTTTGAATTCAATGAAGTAATTCTCTTGGATAATCATACTACTGATTAATTAGGTAATGCAGATTGTACTAATCATAAATAATAAATAAGAAGCAGTTATTGTTAATAAATTTTTCTCGATACAACAATTGTTATGCATGCAAATAGGAGATGCATCGGAGATGACTGAAATCTCCATGAAAAATGTTGCATCCTTTGTAAATATTCCATTGATATAATGATTAATACAAGTACAGTCAATGTTTAAAGATTTAGAACACGAGTTTAACCTAGAAACACTTAAATAGATTGTAGCCAGTGCTACATACTACATTTCCAGCAAAACAAAAGGATTTAACAGTGTTCCTTCAACTTCGACTTTATATACTGTATAATAAAAATAATATTAATAAACTAGCATTTTGTGCTTGCTTAAAAGACGACTCCAATGTTTGGTTAAGAGGTACTTGAGTAATGAGAGGTTTCTGTAAATTAACACGAAAAACGCAAGGGATAAGTAATACTATTTCTTTTAGGCCATATATTTCTTAATCTACTTTGTAATTAAGAGTGGTTAATTACAAAGCAGAATGCGAACAATGGATTGATTTAAAAAAGTAAGAGCCGCGTGATGTTATGCATAAAACAAAACCCAATGGTATAACTGAGGAAATATTGCAATATTAATTATTCATTGTCTATTTAAAAAAATGTTTTATTCATAATACACGCGGCTCTTACTATTTGAAACCAATCCATTGCTCGCATTCTACTTTGTAATTAACTCTTGTCTCAAGTGATAATGGCCTGTATTATTCAGGATGAAAATATATGGCCTAAAATAAATTTTAAAAAAAATTAATCCCTTCTATTTTCCGTGTTAATGTAAGGTCTTTTTTTATCCCATACATGAAAACTTTATTTGCAAAGTGATGATACATTCGTACCGTGGGAGGGCTAAGGATTTTTCTTTATTATTGTACTGATATATATGTTTTGATTATTTCCTCATTTTTAGAGTCCAGAAATCCTGCTCTAGGAACCAAAATCGGAACTTCTTGAAAACTCCGATTAGCAAAGAATTAGTCTCATACAGGGCAATGAAGTCGGTCTTCTACATAAACCAGTCTTATTTTCACTTAAACTTAGTGTAAAAGAAGTAAAATGCAATCTTTATGGAAAATTATTTGAGTGCCTTAGTCATCAATGGCACCAATATCTGAGCCCCCTCCCCCGCCTCTTTAGACAATTCGGATCTGACACTCAGTAAACGCAAAACCGGCTTGAAAATATGCGGAAACTCCTATATTTCTATGAGAGCTCCAAGTGAACTACGTAAGTCAAAGAAATGCGTAGTGTCTAGAGTAAATACTCAAAAAAAAAAATAAATAAATAAAATAAAATAAAAATAAAAGAAAAGAAAAGAAAGAAGGTATAATCTTAATTAGAGACTAGTTTCTGAACTTAGATGCATGATCACATCAAGTGAAATATATTGAATTTTGTAATTAATAATAATAAGGTATTTCTCGGTGGTAACTGTTGATTTTGTTTAGAACTTAATAAATTGTATATGTGAATACGCCAGGTCTACCTAAGGCATACAAATGAAAGGGTTTTAGAAAGGTATCTGCAGAGTTCATCGATTGATCGAATGACCAATTCATCAAACGACAAATTGTCGAAAATGTAATTCATAGAAAAATCAATTCACTGAAAATTTTAAATTTTCGAAAATGTTATGAGAAAATTGATCCATTTAGGACAAAAACCGACCCGTGAATAGGGAGATAGCAATGTTACTTTAATAGGAAAAAATTATAGAACAATATGGTCTCTTATAATCTTTCTTGTCCGATAACTGTTTCATGTTTGTTCATGGGACTGATTTGCCTGTTTCTATGACGAAAAGTCCACCCATCTCCGTATTATGCCTGCTAACTTACCTTTAGCTGAACAGGACTGATAAAAATTATGCGCTTTGTAAAAGGGATTCCATCTACCCAGGTCTTTCTAATTAACTTTCGTTTATACCGACTGAACTACTCAGGCTCTATTATTTTTATTATTGTAGTAATATGCAACTTCAATACAGCAATTATTATGGAATGAATTTTACTCAGATTCGCTATTTCAAACTTTTACAAGAAAATGTCTAACCGTTTTCAGTTCAGCTATATTCGGGGCAACAAAGAAATAACGTGTCCAAATTATGTATTACAATAACTCTCTGACTTAGCGGAATTAGTAGAAGTTGCCAGTGCAAGAAGCTGTCTGCGTGGTTCAGTTTTTGTTCTAAATGGATCCCTTTTATCATAACATTATCGAAAATTAAAAACTTTCGGTGAATTGTTTTTTCGATGAATTTCATTTTCGAAGAATTGTCGTTCGATGAATTGTTCATTCGATGAATTGCCTTTTCAATTAATTGTCTTTCGATGAATTGCCTTTTCGATGAATTTTCATGTAACCCTGAGAAAAGATCAGTAGAACTTTAAAGCTCCTTAAAGATATTGACAGAGGATAGTTCAAATACTTCGGACTGATTGAAAGGATGGAAGGAGGATTTCTGAGAACAGTAATAGACATTAAATTTTCCGGAAAAACAGGAAGGGTAGACCTTCAGTGAGATGGATGGATAGCGTATAGGAATTGACTGATCTTCAGAGAGTTGAAGCGTCTAGAAAAGCATACAACAATGTGCATGGCGAGGACTGCTGTGGCACGTCACCAAGCATCGGAGTGACCTTACGACATGTGTGGATGTCCGATGAACAGATGATGATGAATTCTGACACAACAGGACTATTGCCATAAGCCCTACATTTGTATAGTAACTGCACATAACTTTGTCAGCTCATAACTTTTTCAAGTTATGTGCTGACAAAGTCCAGATTTAATCTTTTTTCAAAAAGGATGTGCTGTTCGTTTCCCTGAGACACATGGCTAATATCTCGTGCAGATAACAAAGTAATCATCCCTTTTCCCACGCTATGATAATTTATATTCTCAGTGGATAAAAGAAACGTGTATGAGGACCATTTGAAATAATACACTTCCTTTTGGAATCAGGTAATTATAACACAATATAATTCAATAATACAACTTTGACACAAAGAATAACCGTTTGTCAGAAAGATATTCAGATAAATCGAACAGCTCTGTCTTAGTCACTATAATAATATTCTAATCACACTACGTTGTTTCTGCATGATCTCTTTAAAACCTTATATAATCGCAATTACCAAAAGGACACCTTTTCTTTTATTTTAAACATAGTAGACTCATTGCATTAATGTGAGCGGATCAATGTTTGGCATTAGTTCTCAATCAGCGTAGTGATTCATAAAGATTGATAGCTTATTAGGGTTTCAATACTCATGCGACGTGCTACTGAATCTAGAATGGCAATGATCATTATGGGAGAAACACTAAACCTATTACTACTCATAGTGCGTTGCATTTAATTATTTATTTTTCCATTATTATATGGTATTTTGGGATGGAAAGTTGAAAATGCGTTCATGAACCATATTTATAGAGAACTAACGTTTGAAAAAACAAAAATCTGCTACGAAGAACACTTGGGGTAGAAGTAATTTACCCAAGCCAAATGCGAAGTGTTATAATTTGGGCAGCCGAATATTGAGTATCGGAGAGGAGAGTACAGCAGACTACTTACTATATCCAGCGTACCTGATACTGCTTTCTGATTAGTTATACAACTGAGAAGTTACCTGAATTAAAATAATGTAATAATAACAAATAATTAAAAAAAAAACGTAACTAGCTCCAGTATTGTACAGGATATCGCTCCATAACTGTGGAACTGGCTGATTTTTTTTAAAGTCTAGTAATTACCAACGCTTATCTAGTTATTTTTTCCGAAATATTTTAAAAATACTACTTACTACATACTGTAATATGTGTAATATTTTTGATTTGTAATCTTACATTAATACGAGGTACTTTTCTTTTTTCTTTTTTAGCAAATAATGACCTTATTGTCCTATGCTTTCTTGGTGCTTCAATGGCTTTTACATTGCAAAGTAGGTTATTACAAATCGTTCACTGTGATATTCAATGTATATGTGTTCAAACAGAATGTGATTGTGTGTAGTGATATTGAAACTAAACTATTTTTTCCCCCGCAATTTAGAGGCACCCTATTTTAATGATGATCTGAAGTCAGAGGAGTTGTGGTAGATACGGCTGAACCAGAAGAGTAAGTATTAGTGTATAACTGACACTGACAAAATTAATTTAAATACTATTTAAATTTTAAAATGCTGTCCATTCGTCTTTATAATGTCATAAGACTAGTAAAGGATGGAGAGATATGAAAAACCGGAAAAAATTAAACAAAACGAAAGAGAAACTCTGATAGTCATCGATCCCACAAAAAAATAATAAAATAAAATAAAATAAATCTCACAGCATTTACCCTTAGAGCTACTAAGTGCTGGAGAACTTACTTCATAATGTAATATGTGTAATAAAAAAAGATGAAATAAAATAAATCCCACAGCAATTACCCTTACAGCTACTAAGTGCTGGAGAACTTAATTCATAATGGAATATGTGTAATAAAAAAAAGATGAAATAAAATAAATCCCACAGCAATTACCCTTACAGCTACTAAGTGGTGGAGAACTTAATTCACAATGGAATATGTGTAATAAAAAAAAGATGAAATAAAATAAATCCCACAGCAATTACCCTTACAGCTACTAAGTGCTGGAGAACTTAATTCATAATGGAATATGTGTAATAAAAAAAAAGATGAAATAAAATAAATCTCACAGCAAATACCCTTAGAGCTAATAAGTGCCAGAGAACTTACTTCATAATGTAATATGTGTAATGAAAAAGATGAAATAAAATAAATCTCAGAGCAATTAACCTTAGAGCTACTAAGTGCTGGAGCACTTACTTCATAATGTAATATGTGTAATAAAAAAAGATGAAATAAAATAAATTTCACAGCAGTTAACCTTAGAGCTACCAAGTACTGGAGAACTTACTTCATAATGGAATATGTGTAATAAAAAAAAGATGAAATAAAATAAATCACACAGCAATTACCCTTAGAGCTATTAAGTGCTGGAGAACTTACTTCATAATGTAATAAGTGTAATAAAAAAAGATGAAATGAAATAAATCTCACAGCAATTAAAATTAGAGCTACTAAGTGCTGGAGAACTTACTTCATAATGTAATATATGTAATAAAAAAGATGAAATAAAATAAATCTCACAGCAATTACCCTTACAGCTACTAAGTGCTGGAGAACTTACTTCATAATGGAATATGTATAATAAAAAAAAAGATAAAATAAAATAAATCCCACAACAATTACCCTTAGAGCTACTAAGTGCTGGAGAACTTACTTTATAATGAAATATGTGTAATAAAAAAGAATAAATAAAATAAATCTCACAGCAATTACCCTTAGAGCTACTAATTGCTGGAGAACTTACTTCATAATGGAATACGTGTAATAAAAAATTATGAAATAAAATAAATCTCACAGAAATTAACCTTAGAACTATTAAGTACTGGTGTTACACCTGATATCTTGAGAATATAATATTCTAAATTATCATGGTGTAACATGAAGAACAAATAACATAAATTAAAACCCCTGCATAAGAAAATGAATTAATTGAATAAAATATTCTTGCATCCAGTATAAAATGAGTAAAATGTAAAGGTTTATTGTTTAGTTAACATGCCAAAAGAATGAATGATTAACACGAATTATGACTAAACAAGGAATTTGTATTAAATAAGTAGCTAACTAAGAATTAATATAGTAATGCGATTAAGAATGAAGGAGTTAAGTGCATAAGTAGAAAAGAATGAGTCATGAAATATGCTATGTGAGAGGCTCCAGATTAAGCATTAAGTAGAATTCTACGAAAAGGTTGGAAAGGGGGTAAAGATAGAGGCTAACAAGAGAAATAATGGAATATCGCTTAGGGCCTATACCCGGATAGTAACTCGTTATGAGTTGCCGATCAAAATGACGTATGGCGGCAAAATGCTACCCAATTGGTAGGCAGACGACAAACAAGTAGGAGGCGGGAGAAAGAAGTAAGAAAGGGCACCGTTAGATGAGCAGCTATAAAAGGGTTGGTAACCCCCTATCGGGGGTGTCGGCTTTTGGGTTTTTTTGAGAAAACATTTAGATAGTCAAGGAGGCTTTAGGCCTTTTACCTTTTGCCAGAGGAGAAGGAAACGTTAGGGCCAGTCGCGGTGGTTTTAGTTTGGTTTTCTAGTGGATTTCACGGTGTTCCTGAGTGGAGAGATATGGCTTATATCCTCATGCCACAACAAGGAAACGAAGGTGAGCCTGAAAGCTATTCCCGTATTCCTATGTAGAAAGCGAAATATGCCATAGAGTCATAGGAAGCTGTGAAGATATCGATGTCCTCGTTTCGGATAGTACAGCCGACCGTGCCGATGTTTATATAGCCCTGAATTGCAAGAAGTTATAGCAAGCAAGTTCGTTCAGTAGAAGGTAAATGCCCGTAAGTGAAGCTAAAGAATGGTATTGTGAATTTTATATTATGTTAACTAGAAGTTGTTTGTGATAGGTACCGTTGTCATGATACGCGGCTGTTGAAGTAATCAACGGGAATTTATAATAGGACTTTAGAATTTGATAGAGAGTGTTAAAAGCAAGCTAGTTAGTGTTGATAATTTGTGAGTATTTAATTGTCCTATGAATCTTGAGTGCCTACTATATTGTAAAAGGAAAGTTAATGACATAGTTGTGTGTTAATGAAGTGAATGGGTTTGTTAATCTTGAGTTTGATTAGTGTGAATTGGGTAATTAAGTAGATTGAGGAATTTGAATGCCTGATGTAATGTGTAGAAAATCAGAATTGTCATAAGTATGTGTTAGAGTAGTAAATGATTTTGTTAGTGTACTTGAAGTTTAATAATCTAATAGTGTGTAGTAATCTAATATGTCCATGTTAAGTAATTTCACGTTTTGAATTGTTGTGGCGGCATGATCGTAGTGATCTTTGTCGGATCATAGCCCAACTACTTGTATTAAGCTGATTTTAGTGTGTAAGTAATTTAGTTGAGTATTTTGAAGTGTACCATGTTTAGAGAAATAATAAACCTTTTGTTTAATGATAAAAAAGTTGTCTGATATTGCTAATCCAATGCACCGCTTAGAAACATTCGAGCCTAATCACGCGGGAATTAATGTTACAAAACGGGAAGTTTAATAGATTAATGTTGGGTAACAAGAAATAGTGTCACGACTGCAACAGTAACACTTTCAGATATTTGAGTTCTTTTTCTCTGTTTATGTATATAATATCGTAAACGCAATATCCCAAAGGGTGCAGTAAAAATACAAATACTAGGGATACTACGGGGAGCAAATGATGCAGATATTAGTAGAAAATTTGGTGATGTCTAGAGAGTAGAAAATATAAGAATATAGACGAAGGTAATTTGTAAGATAAAGACTAAAAATAATAAGTTGGGACAGAACAAATGGCACAGTCGACAGGATGTATTTTAGCAAATAAAATCTAAAATATAAGCTATTTACAATAAGTTGGTTTTGGTAGCAGATCAGACAACTAAGAGTTACAAATTAAGTTAAGTTTTGTTGAGAAATTTTGAGAATTGACTAGTGTAAATTGGATGCAAGTATGACTGAACCCTCCAGTTCTTTAAACATGGACAACAGCGAATTTTTTAGGTATATTAATCCACAGCAAGTGTTCCCACAATTTTCGGGTGAAGAAACAGATGACGTTCTAAATTTTTTTAGTTATATAGAAGAGCTTAGAAGAGTTGGAGGATGGACTGATATTCAGTTGCTAGTCCTACTCTGAAGTAAACTGGTTTGAAAGGCTAAAGCTTTCCTGTATTCTTCCCCTATTCTTAAGGAAAATCTGGATTACTCCCGATTTAAGTCAGTCCTAATTTCTGAGTTCTCAAAAGTAGGAAGCTTGGGTCCTAACTTATGGAAGCTCCAGAGGTGTTCTCAGGAAGAAAAGGAAAGTGTGGCTGAGTTCCATAACAGGTTACTGACGATAGCTAGTACCATAAGTGTCAATAGTGAAGAAAAATCTCACTTGGACTGGGCCATTTTCCAACAATTCAGACAGGGAGTCAGACCTGAGTTGAAAGAAACAGCATTCGATAAGAAACTATCTAATTTAAGAGAATGTTACGATGCTGTAAAGGAACGCGAACAATTGCTCGGAGATCTTCGTCCCGCACATGTTCAAGCGTCAATAAATGTAATTGAAGAAAAGAAAAGTTTTGAAAGAGAGCAGAGACATAGTAAAGAGAGTAAGAAAGAGAGAGACAAATCAAGGACAAGAGAGAGACTAGAGAAAGATAATAAGCAAGAGATAAACAATTTGGCAGAGTCTTATATTGATTCAGATAAAATAAGGGATATTGTGAGACAAGAGATCGAGATACTGCACAAACCCATCATGGATCGTTTAGAAGAGGTAATGAAACAATTAGGAACATTATCTGTTAGAACCCCAGAGCCTAATTGTAGCACAACTGAGGAAACAATTAAGTTGGTTAGAGAAGAGGTTGAGCATCTGCATAGACCCCTTCTAGATAGAGTAGACTCAGTTATGAAGAGATTATCCGAAATAGTACCTCAACAAGAAACAGTTATTTTCCAGAATCAAGAAAGAGTTAATGAGCAAAGAGACAGAAGGGAGCCTCCTAGGTGTTTTAATTGTAACGAGATAGGGCACTTAGCTCGTCACTGTTCTAGTAATAGGAGATCCTCCATAAATAATAATAGATATGAGTCGATGTTTGGGCAAACTCCTCATAATTATGTAGATAGGAAGAGGAATCATTAACAAGGAAAGTCGGAGATGATAATTAAGGGTAAGATAAAAGGTTTAAATTGTGATGTATTGCTAGATACAGGTTCACAGGCCTCTGTCATAACGGAACATTATTTTCAAAGAATAAAATCCCGTGTACGGCTAGGCATTACTAAGTTAAAGAGACCGATCAGATTATCGGGGATAGCGACCTCAAATGTTTATTTGAATAAAAAGGTTAGAGTAAAGATGTACTTACCTGAATTCAATATGTGTGTTTGGCAGGAATTGTTGGTCCTCCCTAGGACATCTCGCCCAAGCTCACAAATAATTTTAGGAATAAGATTTCTAGAGAAGCATAATTTCTCATGCGACTTCTCTAGTAATGAAATGTTCCTTATGGGAAGAAAGCAGTCAGGTAAAGATAGGAATAACAAGGTGAGAAAGTTTAGAGAATCACATCAAGATAGGATGAAAAATGAGACTAACATAGTACAGAGTGTACAGTCCAAAAAGGATAATGAAGAATGCATTGATAGCCAGTCTGATCCTTCATTAGCTTCATCATCAGAAAACAACAGCCAGACTGAGACTCACCTCATAACTAACGTAAAAGTAGTAGAAGATCAAAGTGTAGAGGAAAAGAAAGTAGAGGAACGTGATCAGGAAAAGATCGATGTTAACTTAATAGAGAGATTCGAAAGGTCTAGAGGTTTCTTTAAATACTCAAGGAGGAACGTGAACAGGAGAAAAGAAGAAAATGTACAATCTAAGCGGCAGTTTATTTATGCACATTTCTTATGTTTCATATTTAAACTTAGAAGGGTAATCAGTGAGTTGTTAGTTTGTCATTTACCTCTTGCTATGAAGGCTGCATGCATACTCATTGATTGTACAAGACTTGTAAATGATTATAATCAGGAGAAAAGTAAAAGAAAGAAAAAGGGGGTAGAGGTACACCTCATGGGAAAAAGAAATTTCTCTTAAAGAATTTTTTTTGTTTAAAAGGGGGACCTTTGTTACACCTGATATCTTGAGAATATAATATTCTAAGTTATCATGGTGTAACATGAAGAACAAATAACATAAATTAAAACCCTGCATAAGAAAATGAATTAATTGAATAAAATATTCTTGCATCCAGTATAAAATGAGTAAAATGTAAAGGTTTATTGTTTAGTTAACATGCCAAAAGATTGAATGATTAACACGAATTATGACTAAACAAGGAATTTGTATTAAATAAGTAGCTAACTAAGAATTAATATAGTAATGCGATTAAGAATGAAGGAGTTAAGTGCATAAGTAGAAAAGAATGAGTCATGAAATAAGCTATGTGAGAGGCTACAGATTAAGCATTAAGTAGAATTCTGAGAAAAGGTTTGAAAGGGGGTAAAGATAGAGGCTAACAAGAGAAATAATGGAATATCGCTTAGGGCCTATACCCGGATAGTAACTCGTTATGAGTTGCCGATCAAAATGACGTATGGCGGCAAAATGCTACCCAATTGATAGACAGACGACAAACAAGCAGGAGGCGGGAGAAAGAAGTAAGAAAGGGCACCGTTAGATGAGCAGCTATAAAAGGGTTGGTAACCCCCCTCGGGGTGTTGGCTTTTGGTTTTTTTTGAGAAAACATTTAGATAGTCAAGGAGGCTTTAGGCCTTTTACCTTTTGCCAGAGGAGAAGGAAACGTAAGGGCCAGTCGCGGTGGTTTTAGTTTGGTTTTCTAGTGGATTTCAAGGTGTTCCTGAGTGGAGAGATATGGCTTATATCCTCATGCCACAACAAGGAAACGAAGGTGAGCGGGAAAGCTATTCCCGTATTCCTAAGTAGAAAGCGAAATATGCCATAGACTCATAGGAAGCTGTGATGATATCGATGTCCTCATTTCGGAGAGTACAGCCGACCGCGCCGATGTTTATATAGCCCTGAATTGCAAGAAGTTATAGCAAAAAAGTTTGTTCAGTAGAAGGTAAAGGCCCATAAGTGAAGCTAAAGAAAGGTATTGTGAATTTTATCTTATGTTAACTAGAAGTTGTTTGTGATAGGTACCGTTGTCAAGATACGGGGCTGTTGAAGTAATCAACGGGAATTTATAATAGGACTTTGGAATTTGATAGAGAGTGTTAAAAGCAAGCTAGCTAGTGTTGATAATTTGTGAGTAATTAATTGTCCTATGAATTTGGAGTGCCTACTATATTGTAAAAGGAAAGTTAATGACATAGTTGTGTGTTAATGAAGTGAATGGGTTTGTTAATCTTGAGTTTGGTTAGTGTGAATTGAGTAATTAAGTAGCCTGAGGAATTTGAATGCCTGATGTAATGTGTAGAAAATCGGAATTGTCATAAGTATGTGTTAGAGTAGTAATTGATAATTACTACTCTAACACATACTTATGACAAATATGTGTCTATTCTATTCTGTCTATTCTAGTCTATTCTGCTCTATTACTCTAAAGAGTAATAGAGCAGAATAGACCACACGTAATATTTCAGCATTCGGCATCTGACTTCCATGTTTAGGTCTTTATTGCAGAATAGTGTACTCATTTTCATGAAGGACTGCCATGCAACTTCAATCCTTGTCTTTATATCTATTTCTGGATCCCACCGTTCATTAAGCCAACAACCAAGATATTTATATCTTGACACTTGATCAATATTTTTCCCATTGAGTGTCAGTTTCATTGATGAGGCTGGATGTTTGCTGATGATCATGTATTTTGTCTTGTTGATGTTTATATTTATTCCCATTCTTTGGCTTTCTAAGTATACTCTGTCAATGAGTTTTTGGAGATCCATAATATTATCTGCAATTAGCATGGTGTCATCTGATTATCTTAGGTTGTTAACAATCTTTCCATTTATTGTGATTCCCTCTGGACATTCTTTCAATGCTTTTTTAAAGATTACCTCTGCATATATGTTGAACAGGAGTGGTGAGAGCACACATCCTTGTCTCACTCCTCTTTTGATGTTAATATCACTGGTGGTAATGTTGTCTAATTGAACGGTAGCTGACTGATTCCAATATAGATTTGTTATTAGTCTTATGTCTTGTTCTTCTAGCCTTATTTGTTGAAGGACTTCTATTAAGTTAGTGTGCCTCACTTTGTCGAATGCTTTTTCAAAATCTATGAAACACATAAAGACAGATTTCTGTTTTTCTATGCATTTTTGTATCAATATTTGGGTACAGAAAAGGGCCTCTCTAGTACCAAAACCATTCCGAAAGCCGAATTGTGTTTCACTTAGAGTTTCTTCACTTTTTCTATAAATACGATTCTGAATTACTTTCAAAAATATTTTTAATGTTTGGCTCATTAGACTAATAAGTCGGAAGTCACCACAAGAATTCGCTTTGGGTTTCTTTGGGACAGTGATAAATGTAGATTTGAGCCAATCCGATGGAAATTCATTACTTTCATATATTTTATTAAATAGTTTTTCAAGAAGTTTGATGTTATCTGGTTCTATTAATTTTAAAAAGTCTGTTTGCACACCATCTGGTCCACTGGCTTTTCCTGTTTTACTTGTTCGTATAGCATTCTCTATTTCGCATTTCATGATTGCTGGTCCTTGAATGTTATCTTTTATATTTATAGGCTTCTGTCTAGTATCATTGAAAAGTTCTGTTACATATTTTATCCAAATCTGTGCTTTATTCTCTTCTTCTAGAACTATTTTTCCATTTTCGTCT
The DNA here is from genome assembly GCF_054136105.1 of Typopeltis vanoorti. Taxonomy (NCBI): domain Eukaryota; kingdom Metazoa; phylum Arthropoda; class Arachnida; order Uropygi; family Thelyphonidae; genus Typopeltis; species Typopeltis vanoorti. The sequence goes on along the minus strand of NC_143567.1, from coordinate 64,314,649 downwards.
CTTAGAGACACTATTTGCTTTTTCCTCAGTTTTCCGGAAATTTCGTTGATTTTCTTATACAGATTGAAATTATCATGTTTCTTCTGAAGCCGTTCAATTTCAGTACATAAATTTTTCATCCAATTTTCCTTGGCTTCTTTTATTTTTTTCTTGATGATATTATGTGTTTCTGTATACCTGGCTAGGTCTTTGTTTTTGTACATTCTTCTTGTATCAATATGAGAAAAAATCTCATCTGTCATCCATTCCTATTGTTTTATATTATTCACATAACCTACTTCTTCTATACTTGTTGTTACGATGACATTCTTTAAGCTATTCCAAAGAGATTCCACACTTTTATTTTCTTCTATGTTAATCTGTTGTAATCGCAGGTTAAGCTGTGTCTTGGCACTTTTATTTATGTTCGGGTCTTTCAGTTTTTCTACATCAATTTTCTTTTTCTTCTTTTGTGAATTTTTAGCTGAGTTTAATCTAAGACGTACTTCTGCAACTATGGGATTGTGGTCTGATGTGATATCTGCTCCAGGATAAGTCTTTCCACTCTTTATACTACTGTGGAATCTTTTATGTATCAATATATAATCAATTTGATTTCGGACAATGTTATGTTGGTTATCTTGAGGCGATTTCCAAGTGTATAGTCTTCTAGGTGGAAGTTTAAACCAGGTATTTGATATTGTTAGATCTTCTTCCTGACAGAACTGGACTAGGCGATCTCCTCTGTCATTTCTGGTGCCTAAGCCATGTTCGCCAACAATTTCTCCACCACCCCTCTTCCTACTTTTGCATTGAAGTCACCCATCACTATGTTTATATCATGTTTCTTTGTTAGGTTTTTAATCTCTTTTAGGTGTTCATAAAACCCTTCAACATCTTATTCACTTTTGTCAGCTGTGGGTGCATAAGCTTGGATGATATTTATGTTAACGGGGTTTCCCTTAAGTTGTAACAGAATTATCCTTTCAGAAAATGGAATCCAATTTAGTACTGATTTATTGATTTCTTCATCTACTATTACAGCTACACCGTGTCGATGTTTGTTCTCATCATTCCCAGAGTAATACATTTTGTATTATCTTGTTGACACTTTCCAGATCCTGGCCATCTTGTCTCGCAAATTCCCAAAATCGGGATGCCCAGCCTTTTCATTTCTCTTGTGGCATTTCTTAATTTGCCAGCTTCATACAGAGTTCTGACATTCCAAGTTGCAATTTTAAAAGTGGACACCATTTTGAGCCCGGAGATTCTTCGCACCCCTCTCCCATTTAAGGGACGCCGGGAACTTGGTGCCAATTGTAAGGGTTTGCTCGCCATGGTGGTTGTTCTGGAGATAAGGTAGAGCAGTAGTTTCTCCGTTTGCTTTCTGCTCTGCAGTATTACAGACGTACACAATATAGTCATATTGCCTTCTGAAAATCTCTGATCACAAGCTTTTCCGTCATCATTTGGCTTCACCCTTGTGTCAGTACTGAAAGTGCTGCTTCCCAATGTCTGGGGCAGCGACCCCAGCAGGTAATTATTTAATGGCGGCACTACTCGCCATGTCACCGAGTTGTCATTGGGCTTTGTGAGGTTTTAAGTGAGACAGAGTTGCCACTTCTGCTCCCCCACTCACTGATAGCTCATTCGCTGTTGGTCCACGGCTGCTTTTTCGCCAGATTGCTCTGCTTATATCGCAGCTAGCCTCCATATCTGAAGGCTGTTCCCCGATCCGCCACCTGGGGACGCACCCGGTAGTAGTCAGCTCTGCCCCGGGAAATATGTGTAATGAAAAAAGATGAAATAAAGTAAATCCCACAGCAATTACCCTTAGAGCTACTAAGTGCTGGAGAACTTACTTCATTATGTAATATGTGTAATAAAAAAGATAAAATGAAATAAATCCACAGCAATTACCCTTAGAGCTTTTTAGTGCTGCAGAACTTACTTCATAATGGAATATGCATAATAAAAAAAGATGAAATAAAATAAATCCCTCAGCAATTACCCTTAGAGCTACTGAGTGCTGGAGAACTTACTTCATAATGTAATATGTGTAATAAAAAAAGATGAAATAAAATAAATTCCCCAGCAATTTCTCTTACAGTTACTAAGTGCTGGAGAGCTTACTTCATAATGTGATACGTGTAATAAAAAAAGATGAAATAAAATAAATCTCACAGCAATTACCCTTACACCTACTAAGTGCTGGAGAACTTACTTCATAATGTAATATGTGTAATAAAAAGATGAAATAAAATAAATTCCACAGCAATTACCCTTAGATATAATAAGTGCTGGAGAACTTACTTCATACTGTAATATGTGTAATAAAAAAAGATGAAATAAAATAAATCTCATAGCAATTACCCTTACAGCTACTAAGTGCTGGAGAACTTACTTCGTAATGTAATATGTGTAATAAAAAAGATGAAATAAAATAAATCCCACAGCAATTACCCTTAGAGCTAATAAGTGCTGGAGAACTTACTTCATAATGGAATATGTGTAATAAAAAAAGATGAAATAAAATAAATCCCACAGCAATTAACCTTAGAGCTACTAAGTGCTGGAGAACTTACTTCATAATGGAATATGTGTAATAAAAAAAAGATGAAATAAAATAAATCCCACAGCAATTAACCTTAGAGCTACTAAGTGCTGGAGAACTTACTTCATAATGGAATATGTGTAATAAAAAAAAGGTGAAATAAAATAAATCCCACAGCAATTAAGTGCTGGAGAACTTACTTCATAATGTAATATGCTTAATAAAAAAAGATGAAGTAAAATAAATCTCACAGGAATTACCCTTAAAGCTACTAAGTGCCAGAGAACTTACTTCATAATGTAATATGTGTAAAAAAAAGAAGAAATAAAATAAATCCCATAGCAATTACCCTTAAAGCTACTAAGTGCGGGAGAACTTACTTCATAATGGAATATGTGTAATAAAAAAAGATGAAATAAAATTAATCCCACAGCAATTACCCTTAGAGCTACTGAGTGCTAGAGAACTTACTTCATAATGTAATATGTGTAATAAAAAAAGATGAAATAAAATATATCTCACAGCAATTACCCTTAGAGCTACTAAGTTTCAGAGAACTTACTTCATAATGTAATATGTGTAATAAAAAAAGATGAAATAAAATAAATTCCCCAGCAATTTCCCTTACAGCTGCTAAGTGCTGGAGAACTTACTTCATAATGTAATATGTGTAATAAAAAAAAGATAAAATAAAATAAATCCCACATCATTTACCCTTAGAGCTACTAAGTGCTGCAGAACTTACTTTATAGTGTTACATGTGTAATAAAAAAGTTAAAATAAAATAAATCCCACAGCAATTACCCTTAGAGCTACTAAGTGCTGGAGAACATACCTCCTAATGAATATGTGTAATAAAAAATGATTAAATGAAATAATCCCACAGCAATTACCCTTAGAGTTACTAAGTGCTGGAGAACTTACTTCATAATGTAATATGTGTAATAAGAAAAGGTAAAATAAAATAAATCCCACAGCAATTACCCTTAGAGCTTCTAAGTGCTGGAGAACTTACTTTTTAATGTAATATGCGTAATACAAGTTCCCCAATCTTAGTTGAAAAAAAAATCCATGTTTCGTCTCTGGAGCAGGGTTTTGAACTATGTTCGAAATAAAAAAATAAATAAATAAACTTTTTAAATAAATAGACACATAGCTTCATTTTAGCAGCTGAAATTACATAGAAATAGTGGATATTAAAGATTTAACATTATTTCAAAGCCGAACGAGTATTTGAAATGTACATTTGGTAAAGGTTTCACTGGTCTGACACTTTTTTCACTGAGATATTTTAAACTCTTTGGTTCTCTTCTGAGACCAGGAAGAGACCTTAGAAGAGCAAAAACTTTTATTTAATACTAAATATTTTTAATCGGAGAGAAGTGTTAGGTAAGGCAACTCAGATGTCGAGGATGTCATTCTCGTAAACTCTCTGTCAAATATTCGAAATAGTTTCTACAAATATTCGGCTTTAAAATAATATTGAATCTTTAATATCCCCTATTTCTAGATAAATTTCCTTACCGAAATGAAGCAATATGGCTTTTTTATTAATAAAATTTACGCACCAGCCGAACCTGCACTTTCGAAATATACATTTTCTGACATTGTGTTTGGAAATAATTTTATTGGGAATATATTGATCAAGTGCATATAATAACAACTAAGTTATACCAATTATTTTCACCAACTAAGTCTGTTGGCATCTTCAGGGTATATAAATGATGTACGGCACTAAAAAGTAAAAAACTGTTACAAACTATAATCAACTGATTCCAAATATTATTCAACAAAGAAAAGAGCGCGTACAATACATTCATAGAGCGTGGATGATATCACTTGTTGTTATTTAGGAACGTTCTATAGTTGGCACTATAATTCAGTTCTGGCGAGTTGAAGGATCTGATAAGGGTCTTCCAGATCATGGGCAAGATTAGTCCTTGGTTCCTGTTAAGGTTTTGTATACAGCGGGCAACTGTTGTGGCCTCCTTAAAAATTCGGGAGCGGAAGTCCTCCTCCATGTAAGGAATTGTGCTTCTTTCCCACTCTATGGTATGGTTCTTTCTTGAGAAATGAAAAGCTAACCCCGATTTTTCTTCTCTGTTATTATTGAAGTCACCTATGTGTTCTTTTTGCCTAATTTCAAGGCTCCTTGAAGTTTGGCCGATGTAATTCAAGCTGCACGAGCATGGTATGTTATAAACTTCAGCATATTTGGAGAAAGGATGGCTATCTTTTGGAGATCTTAAGAATTGTCTAATCGTTTCTGTGGGTTTAAAGGCCACTCTTATTTTACGTGGTCTAAGGAGTCTATCAATCTTATTGGAAACTGTCCCTAAGTATGGAATGACGATGGTAGAAATATAACGTACATCATCTTGTTGTCTTTGTCGCGGTTCAGAGAAAAGTATCTTGTGGACGAGTCTTCGAGGAAATCCATTCATGGTAAGGTTGGTAGATATGAGGAATAGTTCTTCCTGGAGGTCTTGTTGTTCTGTTGTAAGGAGAGAGGCACGGTTCTTCAACATTTGTACAATACTAAGTTTCTGAGAAATGTGGTGTGAGGAAGTGAAATATAAATAACGTCCTGGATTGGTAGGTTTGCTGTAAACTGAGAGGTTGATACCACCATTTGGAAGCTTCTTAATTACAGTGTCCAGAAATGATAATTGGTTATCTTCTTCAAGTTCTAGAGTGAATTTGATTGTGTGGTGTAGAGAGTTGATTTTCTTAAGAAAGTCGAACAGGTCCTTTTTTGTGTAGTTCCAAACGATAAAGATATCATCCACGTATCTCCACAATACTGTGGGTTTAGGGTCTGTTAGAGTTAAGATTTTACTTTCAAAATCCTCCATAAAGAGATCAGCACAAGATGAAGAGAGAGGGCTACCCATTGCAAGGCCAGTCAATTGTTGATATATGGTTTTATTCCATAAGAAAAGGTTTGATGTTAAACAATGACGGAACAGAGAAGTAATGTCTTGTGGGAGCAAACTCCCTAAAATGTTGATGACTTCCTCCACAGGGATGTTAGTGAATAGAGATGTAACATCCAAGCTGGCGAGTAAATCCGTATTGGAGATAGCGATGTTGTTCAGTTTCTCAACGAAATGTTGCGAATTTCGTATATAAGTGTCCGAATTATGGATGTGAGGTTTGAGGACGCCTGTCAGGTGTTTAGATAACAGATAAGTTGGCGAATTAATTCCATCCACAATCGGGCGTAGTGGTGTTCCATTTTTGTGTACCTTAGGAGCGCCATATAGTCTTGGTGTTAGTGGATGCATGGATTTCAATCTTCCTTTTAAGTCTATAGACCAGTTCTCCATATGACGTATTAAATCGTTGGTATCATTGTGGTTCTTTAGTGTTGGGTCTGTAACTAGGACAGACCCAACAACATCAACGGTAAGTTGATGTATCTGACAATAAGCTGTTAATCTTATCTTCGTAATCACTGATGTTTAAAATCACTGTTGAATTTCCCTTATCTGCCTTCAATACGATAATGTCTTTCTTTTTCTTCAAACTTTTTTTCCAGAGTAGCGATGTTTTTGTTAGGAGTTCTGGAAGATGAGAGGATGATACTAGTTTTTAATCTAATATCATTAGCTATGGGTTCCAGTAACGACGAGACTGCCTTTTCTATATTACAAATGATATCCACTTTAGGGACATTATGAGGTGTTATCGCAAAATTGAACCATTTTTTAAGTATATTGATCTCTGGTTTTGTTAATACATGATCCGATAAATTAAAAATAACTTTGCTGTCTGGTAGGCAAGGTTTTGACTTAAAACGTTTTGTATAAAAATCGTTAAAATTTTTGATTTGGTTTCGTTTGCTTGTAGTGACCATTCTGTCCAAATGTGACCATATATCTTGATCTAAAGTACTAGAAATATCGTCATAAATCTGATAACATTCTAAATCTATTTGGCTTAAAAGGCTTAAAAGAAATCTAGAAGTGCTAAAGATGTTTTAAAATAAATATGTTTCGCTCGTCTTGAATGGAATTGAATGAAACACATAGGTGATGTCAATAATAACAAAGAAAAATCTGGGTTAGCTTTTCATTTCTCAAGAATGAACCATACCATAGAGTGGGAAAGAAGCACAATTCCTTACATGGAGGAGGACTTCCGCTCCCGAATTTTTAAGGAGGCCACAACAGTTGCCCGCTGTACACAAAACCTTAACAGGAACCAAGGACTAATCTTGCCCGTGATCTGGAAGACTCTTATCAGATCCTTCAACTCGCCAGAACTGAATTATAGTGCCAACTATAGAACGTTCCTAAATAACAACAAGTGAGATCATCCACGCTCTATGAATGTATTGTACGCGCTCTTTTCTTTGTTTAATATAATTGGAATCGGTTGATTATAGTTTGTAACATTTTTTTTACTTTTTAGTACCTTACATCAGTTATGTACCCTGAAGATGCCAACAGACTGAATTGGTGAAACTAGTTGGTATAACGTAGTTGTTATTATATGCACTTGATCAATATAATCCCAATAAAAGTATTTCCAGAGTTTTTTTGTGAAGAAAATTAAACGTTTTTTTGACATTGTGTTTCTTTAGTATTGAATGGGAGGTTTTGCTGTTCGTTTCCAGTTGTGATAGTTGTTAGCCTGATGTCACACTACAGGGCAAAGGTCTCTCGAACTTTTTCCACTCTCTCTAATCCTGGATCACTCTTCTTCATGCGGCACCGAGCCGTTTCAATGTCATCTCTCCAGCTTTTTCTGCAATAGCCACTGTGTTGCTCTCTTTGACCATCGTGATATCTTGCCAAGTGGCTTGCCGAATCCCATTTTGATTTCTTCGCTCCCCAAATGATGTATTGCATTTTTGCTAACTCTCTTAAGTCCTTGTTCCTTATTCTATCTAATCTGGAAACTCCAAATAAACTCCTCTCCATTGCTCTTTGGGGAGGTTCCCTTTCATCCTATGTTTCTTTCCACAGTTCTTCCAAACACTGTCGAATCTACACTGGCTTTCAAGGTTAAAGCGATTTGACATGGATATCATTAGTCCTAAGCATTTGTAGCCCATCCACGCAATTAATGAAAATTCCCTGAATAGTTTAAACGATGTTAGAAATAAAAAGTGGATTTTTAAGTCCACTTACAAATGAAACTCTAATATAATATCTTCAGCCTGACTCCTGCCTTGTTGGCATTTGGAATAAACTTTATACCAGAGATTTTAATGATACTCCCAAGAATATTCCTCCATTCAACTATCATTAAGGATTACAAATCTTAAAGGAATGTTGGAAGAAAAGTGATTCACTTGATTACTTTTATGTGTTATTACTCTTACTTTCATGATCGCTCAGATACTTCATGAATTTGTTACTCCTGGAGTATTTCGATCGGAAAAGTCTTAAAAGAGTCAATTATTCTTGTAATTGTTATAAATAAAATCATCCTTTAATTGTTATGCGATTATTGATCACTTCTCATTTACGGACAGTAAAATTAAAAATATTTCTTCAGTTTTCTTCACCGTTGAAATCACAAAAGAAGTGGCATAGCCAAAACTGAAGTCGATTAGTTCATTCGTATTCATAGTATATAAACAAGGGATGGTTTTTAAATTTGATAGTTAAGAACTCATTGTATTTTAAGTTAAATATACATAATAATATTTCATCTTATGATATTTTGTGTTGTTATGATAATATAAATTAGTTTTATTTCAGAGTTATAGGGGGGAATGATCAATGAATGAATGCGCAATATGGAATCGCTTGTTGAAACTATATTGGATCTTCTTGAAACGGGAAAAGGTGTTCATGCTTATATAATACAAAAGGTAATACGCTTGAGAAATAAGTTCAGATTTATGACTTAGAACGTTTTCAGTTTCATTTATTCTAATGCGTTGATAAAAGAGCAAAAAAGTTTCCTGTTGCAATTTAAGAACTTATTAAGACAACCGTTATAAATGTCATTCATATAAAAGTGCTTCTGTACGGTCGGGATTCTGGATATTCGCTTTCCTAAATCAGGATTTTTAAATCTACTAAATTAGATGTGCATATTTGGATACCATGAAAATTATAATGCCATGATTTCGTATAACCACACAATAAGAATATAAATTATAATATTAAATAATAAATACTTTAACGTGTTTTTGAACAAAAGGAAGTACAAGCTGGAATTGCTTAGATCTAACTTTTATACATTAGGTCTTTACCTTTGTCAACGGTGGATATTAGTGAAATTTCTATGCTCCGTCGGGTATGCATAGCAAAGAAATATAACCAAATTGGATTCTTTTTTAAATACCAAGTACTGTGATAATTTCAGCTATACATCGGGTTTTCTAAGTTTGGGAGTTCAAAATCCGATTTCCATGCACAATCAGAAATCGGGCATTTTCCAATAGATGCCGTTAACTATAGCGCGTAATTGTTTATTGGATTCTTTTTACACTAGAGAACGTTTCATTTCGGAAAGAAAGTCTTGTTTTGTTTGTAAAAAACATTAGAATAGTATCAATTGCTGACTTCAGAAATTCATAGCGGAATCAAAATACCAGTGTTTCCCACCCTGGAAATCCTAGGCCTTAAGTATGTTTCATTCAAACAAGTTCTAATTAACTTAAAATAGCGAGCAAATGATTATTGCCAAGGTTCATGTATACAGGATAACACGTGCAAACACGGAGTGGTTACGGAAAACCAATAAAAGTTTTATCAACCTTTAGTAATTAATCCTGTCACGTCTACACATCAATTTTCCAAGAACAGCCCATCCCATTTCTTCGATTCATCTTTGTATGCAATAGTTCACGGTTGTCATGCAAATTCAGTGATTGCATTTGGACCCTCGTCAACATTAACTGATTCACTAAATATGCTTTTTATCTCACACAAGAAAAACTACATCTTAGATATATTTTTAATGAACAAAAATTCCCAAACGTTTTCAAATTGACATTAAAAGTCTTCTTTCACGAAAAATAATAAATATGCATTATTATATTATTACTCATTGGCCGGTTAGTTGCAAGTATTGCTCATACTTGCAATTAACTAGCCAATATATAAAACAAATCTCATTTCCGGAGCGGAAAAACTATTTTATCGACGTATATAACCCAATACGTTCACCATCAGATGAGAAAACATTTATATATGTTCTTCACGTCCTACACGAGATTCGATAGCAGATATTTACCATCCAAATAACATCGTTATCTAATTGGTAAACTTCGCTGGCAGCTTAATTTTAAAAATATCAATAGATGGAAAGCTGAGTGATATGTAAACTTCTACCCGAGTAGCTTTACTTAGACTTAAAGTTAAATTATCTCGTAGCTCTTTTTTTTTTAAATGTTTCTATAGCTACTTTGTTTGTAGCTATACAAACAGCTGTTGTATAGCTACAAACAAAGTTGTATATATAAGTTATAATTTTAAAGAAAATTGTGTACGAAACTAATGTTTGTTGCCGTTTGTCTTACTTGCCATGAACAGACGCAGGAGCTCTTGGAAAAAATTAAAGTTATGGATGATAGTGGAATGACCGAAGAGATGAATGCAACAGATGAAGACATTATTTTCGTCTATTTCTTCTCTAAATTATAACGTTATAGCTCATAATGCAAAATATCTAATTTTCAAAAACAGTTTCGAAAATAATGTGTTTTAATTCATTACTAAATTTTCTCAATTGGATATCCGTCAATGTTTTTCATTTAGTAAAATTGAAGTAACTGTTTATGCAGTGAGTATAATTTGTGTATTTCGTCTATAAATCACACATATCTTCTTAAGAGATTAAGCAGTTCATGAAAGTCTTAAATTCACATCCTCCCTTTTTTTGTCAGATTCGCGTTTGTCTTTGCTCCAACTGTCTTTTTTCCAAATGTTTCTAATTTGTTTTATTTCTGTTATTCCTCTAAATTTGGATACAAGATCCTCTTTGGTAATAAAAATGAAGAGAGTCTTACAACTGCACTAAGAAGGAACATTCACTGAAATATTACTGCAAGTTTTCGAGAGTAGGTGAAATATTTTTGAGTTCATTAACTTACAAATTTAAAATAGTCGTCTTCGCACACATTTAACTAATAAGTATTATGTATCTAGGAATTCACTTGAAATATTAAAATAAAAAACTTGAGTGGAAAAGGATGTTCCCAGGAAATAGAAAAAAATAAAATGTAGAAGGCGTATTGAATAATATAAGCAGTTCATTCATAAAGCAATTAAATACAACCATTGGAACTGCTTTACTCTCATAGGTATTTAAGCAAGTTTGATTTCCTTTGTATATTTATTTCTCGGAAAGTACAGGATATTACGCAATAGCATGTATACATCCAACTGTATATTTTTAATGTAGCCTTTGTCAGTCCACGGTGCACTGTTAAACTTTTTTCTGCTAAAGATTTCCGCAGGAGAGAGAGAGAGAGAGAGAGAGAGAGAGAGAGAGAGAGAACTATTAAAAGATATATTATGGATCACCTAAAATTATATTATAATTCAAGACTTTCTGAAACTGAAATAGGCCATTTCAAAATCAGAAATTCATGATTTCAATGAAATAATCACCGTAAAATAAATTTTAATTGTTATTTTCAGAGTTATTCAAATGTGTTGCTGACCAATTAGCTTCGCGGTAATGCACGTTTCTTCCATATAATTATAATCTGAATTGAAAGATGGTACTGGGCAACACAGAAGTATTTCTACAACTGATAGATTGTATAATTAGCCACCATGAATAGTTCGTTTTAATTTTCTGAAACTTTGATAACCATTAAATATTCCTAATCCATTATCTGTTTGAAGGTAGAGTATAACTAGCTTACTCATATTTAACAAACTGAATTTTTACATTTTCAGAATCTCTTCATAAATACATCGACTTGTTTGCTGTTTTGCCGTTAGCAATATGCATATTTTAATTATTGCGCTGTGTTCTCTTATATGGCTGTTATTAGTAGTATCCTCTATACGCTCTCTACAGCGGATAAAGGAGCGTGTAGAGGATACATTTTCTATCATCGGTGTGTGTGTGTGTGTGTGTGTGTGTGTGTGTGTGTGTGTGTGTGTGTGTGTGTGTGTGTGTGTGTGTGCGCGGTGATTACGAAAATCATTTTCACTGATGTCTCATTATTACGTTTAGCATGTAGAAAAGTTTTCTTTTAGATTGCTTAATTCCAACATTCATACATACACCGCTTGGGAAAAAATCAATGAATACCATAGTGCGAGGTACTTACATCCATGTCGCCCAGCTGTATGAGATGTAAAACCTTAATTTAGCTGCGATAAATACATCTTCATAAATACAGTACAGCACATCGCAATACATCACGCAGGCGTGCTGTACTGCGATTAGTACAGCACGTCTGCGTTCTTTCTGCAATCATTACACACACGTACGATAGGGATTAATGAAAACATTGGATCATTTTTCCTATAAAAATGTAATAAGGTCTTGTGAACGATATCTGTGACAAAATTTCTAGTGACTGATTCTCTCATCGCTACTAAACATTCTTACGGATTTTTATTAAATTAAAACTTATTAAAAACTGTTTAAGATTTACTGTGAGTCATCTACAATTATATCAATTTACTGAAATCGAAATGGTATTTGCCAAACTAGAAATGCATGATTTCAATGATGGAAATACTATAAAATAAAATTCTAACTTTTTTCTCATTTCTTTAAATTATTTTCTGACCTATAACCTACCAGTGGTGGCGAACCTTTTTATGTGGGCACGCCCAAAATTTACAAATCGAGTTACCGACGTGCCAGGGCGTACCAAATATTTATCAATCGATTTGCTGACTTGCCGAGCAGTTTTTAATAGGGAAAAAAGTAATAGAAAATTAATAACTAATTAATTAATTTATGTATTTATAAATTTATAATATATGTATTTATTTATAATATTTTATAAATCATTATTTATAATTTTATAAATAACATTTTATTTTATTTATAATATTTATTTATATATTTATATATACATTTATAATGTTATTCAGTGTAAAATTGATTATTGTATTATTAAATTGATTTCATTATGTCCGTTTGAAGAAAGAAAAACAAAAAACAGTAGTAAGAAAAATATGTATGCATCGTAACTCACCATCGAAGTTAGATGAGCAAGGGAAGAAGCAGAAGGATGTCAACTTGTTGGCAAAAAACTTATCATATTTACTCGAAAATAACTCGCCCTCGGGTATAACTGGCACCCCCTGATTTTACTTTACGAAAAAAAGCATTAAAAAGTGTTGCCTTGCACACGAAAATTGTTTAAACATGTTCACCTCGAGGTAATAGTAACTCGCTCCCTGTGGTTAACAACACGCCCTCCCCAACAGCCATTATTATATTATATTCTCAACAAAGAGTGTAATCAGAAACAGCTGGAATAAAAAGGGCGCTAACTAATGAATCACATGTCCCCTCTCAAGCAAAACCATATGTTGCACCGGAAACACAGTGTCTAACTAAAAACGCTTGTCCAATTTTCAATTACACGAAATAAGTGTTTGTTTTATTCCATTTGAAATTCTCAATGTAATTATGACAGGTCGCAAAGGCTAACTGCAAATAAAATTCTACCACGAAATGAATTATCCCATATAATGCATGTGTGAGTTTCTGTGCCAGCTCAAACTAAACAAGTAGCAATAAAATTCAACCAAAGGATGAAACTTTGTGTGAGTTGAGCCCACCGATAAAGAGAAGTTCAGTCAGAACGATAAACGACACCCCGTCGTCAATATGTTAAAACAAAGAAATGTATAGTGAATGTTGTTATGACAGTTTCACATGTTATGGAATTCGGTTGAAGAAAATTAGCATTTCAACTCAACAATTGTAGGTTGCCTTTGTGCGTTGCGCGACCTTTCGTTAATACCGCACCAATCATATGCACATCTTCATTGCTGCCCTCTGGGGTAACACAAAATTTAACTTGTACGTATTGTAACAATTAAAAAAAAAGGTTGAATAATTTATAAGCGTATAAAAGGATGTATCACCTGTAAATCGTTGACGTGCCAGCAAAATTCTCGGACGTGCCACCTCTTGCACACGTGCCATAGGTTCGCCATCTATGAGTCCTACAATATTCAATTTTAATTCTATAAAATACAATTCTATTATGATTTCAAAGATGCTACTGACAAACACAGGTTGATTTCTCCAACTGATTTTTTTTTATAATTAGCATCCATGTAAAGGTTGTTCTAATTTTCCGAAAATTTGCTAACTAATAAATATTTCCAAAGCATTATGCATTTGAAGGTACAGTATCTTTAGATTATTCATAATTTAACAATCTGCTTTTTGACATCTTCATAAACGCATCTACGTATTTCCTGCCCTTAGCAGTATGCATATTTAAATTTTATTGCGTTATGCCCTCCTACTGCCTGTTGTAGCAAAGAAACATCTATACGCTCTGTCATCGATGTCCGGTGATTGCGAATGTCACTGGTAGTGACGTGTCATCCATATAATTTGAGTTAGGAAGGTTTGCTTCGAATCATTAATTCTAACAATTATATGTATACTGATTGGAAAGAATTCAACGGACATCATTGATTGAGAAAGAAACAGCCATTGTACCCACCTTAAGAAGACCTCATTTCGCAGCGATAAGTACAGCAATCCTACGTTCCTTCCATATAAATTCCACAATCGTGCGATATAGATTAATGAGGAATTTGGACCATTCTTCCTGTAGGTATGGAATGAGGACATGGACTGTTCTGGTGCGGGCGGACGTCCCTTGACCTAATATCTGATACTCCAGGTCATACCAGCCAGAGATATTCAGTAGAGTTGGGATCAAGACTGTGTAATGCTCACTCAAGTATGATGGCATTCATGTCGGCAAGCCATGCAGTTACAGCAGTAGCCTTATGTCAATGCATTGAGACAATGGTTAGTTCCGTAGAAATGCTATAAACTGGGAGTATCGCATTGTCCAGAATGTTCTCTGAGTTCAATGTTTATGCCACAACAAACATATGCTCCGAACATATATTGGCAAAGTAATCCTCACTGGCATGATAACATACATTCTCCACACTTCTCTGAACTGCCGTCTCCTATCCAAACCCTGGTTCTCGAAAAGATGTGCCAAGACTATACAAACGAACAATCAGGCATACCAGTTATTAATTTGAGCCATACCAGTCTCAAATTAAGAACTCCATCAGTGCCTATACTGAAGCCCGAAACAGATGTAAAAAATTATCAATGATTCTAAAACAGAATTTGAACGGGAAAAGAGCAGGAAACTTGGAGCCTGTGCAAATGGCAGTCATGCCTTTTGGTCTCTTGCCAAAGCAATTGGTCGCAACTTTCGTCCTACAATATTCCCATCTATAATACCCAGATGGCTCAAATGCAACATCACCCACAGAAAACGCTAATCTACTGGCATCACATTTTGCCTCCAATGCATGCAAAACTGACAATGACAAATGCCTTTCAGTCATTCCAACTGCCCAACACACAATGCCCCTGTATCATTTTTCCAAAAAGATATCATAAACCTGTTGTCTAAATTAGACACAAAATGTCTCCTGGCCCTGATGGCATTCCTCCAATTTTCTTGAAGGTCTATCCACCAGAACTGACTCCAATCTTATGCCGTCTGTACATACTCTCTTACTCCACTGATATATATATATCCCAAAGACTGGACACTGGCCTATATTCAACCCAGTCCTAAAAAAAGGGTGAAAAAATCACTGCCATCTATCTACCGTCCTATCTCACTCACTTCAGTTCTATCTAAAGTGATGGAGAAAACCAACAACAACTCTCAAGTCCTACTCTACCTTGAAGGTACCCAGCTATTAAGCGACCACCAGTACGGATTCCATCGATGCCTATCAACAGGTGACCTGCTCTCATATATCACCCATCTCTGGACATATGCCATGGAAAAATTTAAAACCTTTGACCGGGTCTGACACAAAGGATTATTAAGCAAACTTCCATCATTTGGATTGTCTCAGGGCTTCTGCAAATGGATTGCCAGCTGGATGCACACTATGTGTAATGGTAGACGACTCCCTATCCCCCAATCATCCAACTAATGCTGGGGTCCTTTCAGTTCTCTCACCGACCCTCTTCCTTCTGTACATCAATGACCTACTTCAGTTGACCTCTAATCCATTACACCGTTTTGCAGATGATAGCACATTATACTTCTCCCTTTCATTTGATAAACCCTACTCTACACAACTCACTTCAATCCACAGAACATCAACCACAACTTCCCTTAATGTGGACCTCTAAGACATCCTCTGATGAGGCTCAGATAACCTCGTCAGCTTCAACGCTAGTAAAACCCAATTCTGTCTTATTTCCCACAAAAAAAGAACCAATTTCCCCCCAGCGTTATTTTTGATAACACTCAAATTCCCCGACAAGATGAAATTTTTCTTCTCGGAATTACCATGACATCAGGCCTCTCCTGGCATAAACACATCAAAACCATTGTATCCTCAGCTTCCAAAAAAACTAGGCTTTCTCTTTCGCTCAAGATGTTACTTCACTTCAAAACGGCTGTTAACCTTATACAAATCGCAAATCCGCCCAGCTATCGAATACTGTTCTCACATTTGGAATGTGGCTCCCAAAAGGTCCCTCAAAATGCTTGATTCAATATAAAGGAGAGCAATTAGACTGGTAAATGATTCATCTCTTACCAACTCACTCCCCTCACTTTCACATAGACGTTTAGTCTCTGCAATTTGAATATTCTAAAAATATGTTCATGGAAAATGCTCATCTGAAGCAGCATCAATAATTCCCCCACTCTGTATTAAACCCATTGAGGAACAGGTACAGCCACCTTCCAACATCCCTTCACAGTACACCGTGAAACCCACAGAACAAGTTTCTTTTCCTCCTCCTTCATCCTCTCCATGTGGGGCAACTGTGCGTGGTGGAGGTGACCTCTCAGTGATGGTACTGACCCTTTTCATTCTTCCTCTTTTTCTTTTCTTTTCTTTCCGTATTCTTCGCTCTACTTCTCCTGAATCTTTTTCACTATCCTTTTTCCAGATCACCATCACTGGTGATGTTTGCCATGTTTGCAGTGCGGTGCGACCCGTGAACATCCGGAAAGGGGGATCCTGATAGTCTTGCACTACTTTGGTCCCTGCTTCGGCAAGACAGGCGGTCCTTGATGGCCGAGCTAGAATCAATCGGCTAGTGGGCTTGCCTGCAAGGGTCAACGGTGTTGCAGTAAGTCTCTCACCTCATGATCCGGGGTCGGGATCCTAGACCTGCTGGAGTGCCGGTATAGCATCCAGGGTAGCCCTGGCGTTCGACTCCTGAGCGCAGTCTTTGCTTGCCGGGTAGTGGGCGTCCATGTGTGGCTCCGTGGTGGGTGGGGAGCTCTGGCACCGAATTAAAAATTCCTTAAATATGAATTCTTCATCCTGAAATGTTTCAGGGACCCTAACAAAGTCCCAACCAAGTACTGATAATATAGACACAGCATATGGAAACAGAAGTAAGAAACAAAAGATATCGGATACTAACAAAAATGTTCCAATCTTTTTAATTATTAATGCAACAGGTGAAAAACCAATTGGGAAAATATCACCCTTCTTTATCCAAAAAGGTTTAGAAGGACTGGCTGGACCTCCCAAAACTGTCAACAAATTGCGTTCTGGTGATATCCTCATGGAAACAATGTGCAAACAACATTCTGAGAAACTACTGAGAGCAACGACAATGGGTGGAATACAAATTACAGTAACACCTCCCAGAACACTCAACTCCAGTAGAGGAGTGATATCAGAATGGGACCTTCTTGAGGTTCCTGATGAGGAGATATGCTCAGAGCTTAACGATCAAGGAATGACGGGTGTGAGGCGCATCCTGATACGCAGGGATGGTCGCCTGGTCTCAACCAAGAACATCATCCTTACGTTTGATACACCTAGGCCTCCGACATCTGTAAAAGCAGGGTATCTCAGCTGTCCTGTTAGAATATACATCCCTAACTCTCTGAGATGCTTTAAATGTCAAAGATATGGACATGCCCAAACTGCCTGTCGTGGTTCTACTACCTGTGCTCGATGTGATAGTAAAGAATATGAAAATAAATATTGCTGTGAAAAAAAAAAAGCTAAATGTCTCAACTGTCAGGGAGATCATCCAGAATACTGTCGTGCATGTCAGAAATGGAAAGATGAAAAAGAGATACAAAAAATAAAAACAGAACAAAACATAACACACAGGATGCAAAAAGAAAGCTAGCCACCATTACACCTGTTCTACGATCCTCTTATGCTGTAAAAGTAACAATTAAAAAAGTGCCAACAGCAACTCAAACCTGTATGTCTCTTCCACCATTTGATAATTTCACCATATTTGAACTTTACGATCTCAAGTACTTCTCTGTTGAGCGCATTAATCACAAGACCTATGGCCTTATTCCAGAGACAACTTCAAAAATGGTCCCATTTAATGAAAACTCATCTGCCAAAAAACGTATGGTGGAGACTTCACTCAAAGATAAACCACCAGACACTCGCACAGAAAAAATGGATACCTCCATACCCACTGAAAGCAAACTAAGCATACCAATTGCCCCTAACACATTTGATGTTTTGAACACTCTACCAGAGGAAGAGATGGACACTGGCCGTCCATACTTCCCTAAAACCGTGGATAAATATAAATCTGACAAAGGTAAGCCCTCAACCTCTCGAACACCAGACAAGTCAATAAAATCAAAACAATAGGAAAACTATTACAATGGAACTGTCGTGGGATCCGCCAAAATATTGACGATATAAAGATGTTGTTGCAGAAACCAAACTTTTCTGTTTCTGTCTACAGGAAACTTACTTTAGGCTCAATGAGGACCGTACCTTTAGGAATTTCACTGTTGTACGTAAGGATAGAACTGGAGATGGTCCTTCTCATGGAGGAGTAGCTATCCTAGTGGGCAGTCATACGCCTTTCCATCAGGTCCAACTTAATACTTCTCCGGAAGCGGTAGCGATTCGCTTCTTTGTGGGATTCCTTATTACAGTATGTTCAATTTATTTATCACTAAATGCTGAGTTAAATGAAATTAATCTTGATAAACTTATCTCGCAACTGCCTGAACCCATACTTTTGATGGGTAACTTTAACGGTGACAATACTCTATGGGTTAGTGCCAACATTAATAGACGAGGTCGAATCATTGAAAAAATTATTGATAATAATAACCTTTCCCTTCTAAATAATAAACTCAATACTTTTTTCCATATGCCTACCCGCTCATATTCCCCAATTGATCTTACAATCTGTTCCCCTTCCATTCTTCCATTTCTCATGTGGGACGTTGAAGAGAACATATATGGAAGTGATCACTTTCCTGTTCTTTGTACAATGTCTTCACAGGAACCATGTTCACCCACACAGATACCTATATGGAAAATGGACCAGGCTGACTGGAACACTTTCTCTCATCTTGCAAAATTTAATGCTGATGCCGTCAGTCAAACACCTATCAATGAAGCGGTAAAATATATAACAGAGTGCATTGTCCAGGCAGAAACAGCCTTCATCCCAAAAACATCATCTCGGTTTCCACTCTATACAACGCCTTGGTGGAACCCAGAATGTCAGACAGCCAAAAAAGATCAATGCATGGGATATATTTCGTAGATATCCCACCACATCTAACCTTATAACTTTCAAGTGTGCTCAAGCCAAAGCATGCTATGTGAGGCATCAGAGTCAAAAGCAATCATGGATCTAATTTACTACATCAATTAATCAAATGACCAGTCCAAAAATTGTATGGGATAAAATCCGGAAAATGAAAGGCAGATATAGTAAACATTGTTTGTCCACCTTAGACTATAATGGAAGTGTTCTTGCTGATCCCAAAACTATTGCAGATACTTTGGGAGAAACTTTTGCTAAAATCTCAGCAACAGCTTCATATTCTCCGGAAGTTTTAATACTGAAAGAGCAGCAAGAGAAACAAAGGCTTAATTTTTCTACAAACATTCTTCAGCCATATAATCAGCCATTTGTCAAGGAGGAACTAAAAAGAGCTCTCCTACAATCTCACCCTAGTGCAGTAGGACCTGATGACATCCATTATGAAATGATAAAACATCTACCATCATCTCCTATGGATCTTCTTCTCTTATTATACAATACAATACTTGCAGAGGAAGAGTTTCCAAATTCTTGGCATAATTGTCGATTGTCATTGCTGTCCCAAAACCAGGAAAAGATCCAACACAAGCAAATAAGCATCGACCCATTGCTCTGACCAGCTGTCGTTATAAGATACTAGAGAAAATGGTTAATGCCAGACTTCTCTGGTATTTAGAAAGCAACAGTCGTCTTTCCAATACACAATGTGGTTTCCGTAGACATCGATCAACTTTAGACCATTTAGTTCGGTTAGAAACATGTATAGGAGATGTATTTCTGAAGCGAAAACATCTAGTCTCTGTTTTTTGTTTTTTGACATGAAAAAAAGCTTATGACACAACCTGGAGATATGGCATATTAAAAGACCTCTATAACCTAGGCCTTGAAGGACACCTCCCTATTTATTAAAAATTTTCTGTCCAGGCGAACTTTCCAAGTCAGAGTGGGAAGTACGCTATCTCGACCATATCTTCAAGAACAAGGTGTTCCCCAAGGCTCTGTCTTCAGTGTAACCCTTTTTGCTATTAAAATCCATTCAATCATTGAACAGCTTCCTCCCACTGTAGCAATGCTCTAATGTTGATCACTTCACAATTTCCCGTCACTCGCGTAACATGAGGATAATTGAAAGACAACTTCAGGAAGCAATTGATCATGTCTCGCTGTGGGCTCTTAATAATGGGTTTAGGTTTTTAACAGAAAGAAGTGTCTGGGTACACTTCTGTCGAAAACGCACTCATCACTCAGATCCTGAATTAAGAATGGGACATACTGTTATTCCAGTAACTACAAAAACCAAGTTCTTGGGATTCATTTTTGACAGAAAACTCACATTTCTAGCACATATTCGTCAACTAAGAGAAAAGTGCAAAAGAACTTTGAACTTCCCTCGCACTCTATCCTCTAGTGGGTGGGGTGCTGATCGAGTTTCATTGCTCCATCTTTATCGTGCACTTATACGTTCAAAGCTGGATTATGAGTCCCACGTCTATGGTTCGGCAAGACAGAGTAACCTACGATGGTTGGATTCCACCCATCATCAGGGTATACGGATAGCTACTGGTGCCTTTCGCACCTCACCCACTCCAAGCCTCTATGTAGAAGCAAATGAACCGGCTCTGTCACTTCGACGGAAACAGCTGTCTCTTAATTACGCCCTGAAAATAAAATCTCTCCCAGATCACCCTACATGGAATAGTATCTTCTCTCTGCATTGGGAAGCTCAATATCACACACATCAAACTGCTATACATCCTTTTGGTATGAGTATTAAAGAAACTGTGCAAGCTGTTAGTATAAATGTTGACAACATTAGCTACACTAAACAAAACAGCACTCCTCCATGGCAGGTTTGCACACCATCCTGCAACCTCTCACTTTGTCAGCTACAGAAATCTTATACTCCATCATCGATTTACCTGCAATTGTTTAATGCACACAGAGCAACACACGCTGATTTCTTACCCATCTATACTGATGGTTCAAGAACTAATGCCTCTGTTGGCTATGCCGCTGTGTTTCCTGACATTATTATCTCAAATCAGATTCCACCAGGCTGCAGTAATTATACAGTAGAGTTGCATGCCATTCAGCTTGCACTTGTGCATATAAAAGAAAACTGCAACCAAAAGTGTATAATTTATACAGACTCATTGAGCTCTTTACAGGCTATCTCCTCTCCTATGTATAATCCGCATCCAGTACTTTATGAAGTGCTACACCTGCTTCACAAAATGAAAATCCTTAATTTCGATGTTCAGTTCTGCTGGATTCCCAGCCACATCGGAATCAACGGAAATGAGGCTGCAGATGCAGCTGCTAAATCACCCCATACCTTCTCCACATACTATTTGACAGTTCCATATACAGACTACAGATAACTTATAAGATTAAAGCTAATTGCTCAGTGGGAGTTAACATGGCAAAAACCATCAACAAACAAATTATATAACATTAAACCTGAAATTAAATGACGTTGACTGATATTCCAGTCAACGTACAAAGGGAAGGGAGGAGGTTGTCCTTGCTAGGCTCCGCATAGGCCACAGTCACCTTACGCATTCTCATTTACTGAGAGCTGATGACCCTCCCATATGTGAAAAATGCAACACACATCTCACTATTCATCATATTCTGGTAGATTGTCAAAAATTAACACGAGAGAGGAATGAAATTTTCACCTATCTAACCAAGCCACTCAAGGAAATGCTAGAAGACTCAGGCAAAGTGCATGATGTTTTTAATTTTTTAGAAAGAATGAATTTGTACAAACACATTTGACCATAAATTTGTTTATATGTAAATACTTTTTTTTTTGCTTAACTTAACTTTTATACCTATGTATTATTCTATTATTCATTAGGTTAAATCTGACCAATTATTATTCACCATGGGCCTTGATCTTGTATATTTGTATCACCCTGCTGTAATTTTGTTAATATGTAAACACCATAATGCTAAACTTAAATTTTATGCATCAATGCCGTATAATAATTCCTTTGTGACTCTTTGAGTATTAGTATAATAATGTTTGTTGTAATCTTACTTGATGTAGACACTGCTTTCCTTGACTTGTTTTGTATATACGGTACATATGTTAACCTATAGTTATCTATTTATATACCGATGAAACCTCTGCAGTAATTTTGTTTATATGCAGATACTGCATCACTTAACATACATTTTGTGTATACATCTTATTTAGTACTTTATGTTTCGAATAATCATGTAGTGCTGTAGGACATCTTACCAATTTGTGTACTTTCTAGTAATTCTGGTTATGTGTATCCTAAATTCTGTTTCTACTGCAATGCTAAATTTAATTTTCATCCATGCATATTGTATAATAATCCCTTTTTGCCTATTTTTGTGCTGCTATAAAGGCATCTGTTATAATTTTACATATATGTAGATACTGTGTTCCTTGGCTTAGTATTTCATATATTATGTATTAACTTATATTGTTAACTATTTTTGCACTACTGTAATAACCTCTGACCTTGTGTGTTGCTGTGCCCTTTGC
The DNA here is from genome assembly GCF_054136105.1 of Typopeltis vanoorti. Lineage (NCBI taxonomy): Eukaryota > Metazoa > Arthropoda > Arachnida > Uropygi > Thelyphonidae > Typopeltis > Typopeltis vanoorti. Next base: position 64,291,898 of record NC_143567.1, on the reverse strand, counting down.
AACAGTTCTGTTTACCTAGAGATGCTGCTTTATGAAACTAGATTCTTGTACAGACATATTGTTAACAATTTTCTGTAAATGCTAATATTTGTAACCTTTAGTATGGCACAGTATGACCTGTGTTGTCTTTGTGCCAAATAAACTATAAAGCCAACCAACCAACCTCCTTCATCCCTGCTACTGCTGTACTATGGAACAATCTCCCCCCTGATGTATTTCCCAAGGAATACAATATACAGGCTTTTAAATCGAATGTTAACAAGTTCCTCCTTTCCCATCCCACTACCTATATACATTACTATAGTACTATAGGTTGACTAGCCAATCTCTCGTATATGCGCCCAACATATAATAAATAAAATAAAATAAAAAAATAAAACAAAACAGAAGTCCGAGGACAAACGAGGGAATCAGAACCATACCATGACACTGCAAACTTCGAATTTCACATTTTGGGTTACACAAGCTGGTAAGATACTTTCACTGGGCATTCGCCACTTCCACACCATACATCTGCTCGGTAGAGGGTTTTTAGTGTTTCGTCCAGCCATACCACAGTCTTTCGAAGCTATCATATCCTGCTGTGCTCGTTGCTTGCACCACTGAACATCACTCTGGATGTTGGTTCGGGTAATCTGGAGGCTTGCATATTGCGGTACTATCATGGAAACCCATGTCGTGAGCCCCGATTCTGGACGTTTTTGTGAAGAATCGTGTTCCAGTTAATGCCCGTTACTCCATGTGTCGGCCGATGAATGGAGGTTTTTAGATATTATCAGATATTATCGTAGCACCAGCACCCTAAGAGAACATTTATTGATTGCAATCTGAGTGGTACTTACAATTGATTTTCTGCATTTCCATATCAGCATGGTATCAATGATTGTTTAATTGCGAAGGTTCCGTTTCTCAGCAACGTGTCGAATAGGTAGGCCTGTAACATGACAACCTCTCACAAAGTCTCTTTCAAAGTTCGTTAGTTCCCTTCGCGCAGTCTTTTCACATGAACACAGTTGAAGTGACTTGATAATACCCTGTTCCTCCAGTTTATATCGGCAACAAACAAGTGATATGTTACATGGTACGATGCACTTTACCAAAGGGGATGTCCATTTACTTCTTTTCAAGCAGTGTACATGCTTGTGGATATAATCGTTTAAGACAGACGAAGTTTCCATGGGTGAAATAGATCAAATAGATCAATAGATCAAACAGGAGGAAGTACAGCTCTCGTATTCAATGTTACGTTAAAGTAAATATCAGGTGGGAATTATATTCTGAAATCTACTTTTAATATGTTTCCTTTACCCTATTAAATGACTTTTTATTCAAATGTGGGGAGAATAGCAAGTTACTTGTATATTATAAACGGAACGCAACTCTAAAAAGTTGAAAAAAGTATAAAAAGGTATAATATAAACCAAGCTGTGAACCACTCGTCAAACGAATTCATATTCGTAATCCCAATGTGTCTTGAATAAAATTGTAGCCTGCTTATGTAGCAACGTTCCCAGTGGAATTTGCGTTTGCGTCTAAAGCGACAGAAGAAAGATGGTCCAAATTCAATTTTAATGGGTGACTGAAGAACCTTTTCTAACCCTTTCTTCCACGGTATTTCAGATAATAAAATACTGCGATAGGACGAGGGACCATGAAACGGCATAACATTTCCTTCGTCTATTTAAAGTATGCCGTTTAAAATTAGTGACAATCTTGAACCAACTATCTCTTTTTTTGGCGACGGTAAATTTTAAACACCTCTCAGGCTCCAAAAGGTTAGGACTAAAACGGAATTGACTATTGCTTCTATTGGAATAAAAGTCCGAAGCGAACTTTTTTAAACGTCAGTGATGTATTCAGAACATATGTACCATATTGTTTTTAAAAAACATCTCTCAGTTCTAAGACATTCTGTGGACTAATTAACATGTATACCTGTTTATGAGTGACACTCTTTTACAAAGGATTAATATTTGGTTTTTGGTTAAGAGGACGGTAATGATAAAACTGGATTTTTAGAAAACAAGACTGACAGGAAATACAAATAATTTTCTTCAAGGTTAAGAATATTTATTTATTTTTTACATTTCTTATATGATGAAGATTCATTGAGATCGAATGGAATTCATAAGAATAAAAAATTTAACCACTAAATTCTAAGTGCTACATTAGTAACCCGCACCTTTCAGTAGCACGTTTAATATCTCATTGTTATTTCTTCTGAAGTGTTGGACCAAAACCACAGCTAACTATGGAAAACTGATAACTTTTATGGAAATATAATAAATAAATGTATGAAAATTACATTAATAATGAAGCAATGGAAATATTAATTTGGGAATGGGGAGGATTCTGAAGAGGTTGAATGTGATTAACCTCATATATTTCTGTTGTTGTAGTAGCGGTAGTGAATGTTTGTTAATGTGGTTTACATTTTTTTTATTTGATAAGGATTCCCTCAGCTAAAATAAATATTTTCTTTCTTAGATCATATTTTAATCGCCTATAATTATGCAGATGTTTTAGACTGCGTGGTAGGGTGTTGAGCAATGTGGGTGAAGTACGAGATGAGCGCAGACAGTTGAGCATTTAACAGTTATTAGTGCGTTCAGTTGCACAGAAGGACGTGGTAAGTAAGTGTCTTTTATTATAATATATCATTAAGAAACAACAGTTAAGATATAGTAATAATAATTCTTAATACTACGTCGTGTCTTTATTTTTTATGCTCAGGATTTTGAGTCATGGTAAGAGGTTTTTCGGATAATGAGTGGTATGATTTATAATCAAAATAACTTTTTATAGGAAAGTTCACCACGAAGGTTTTCAACACTTATTTGGCAGAAAGTTGAGACCAGCTGAATAAGTTGAACCTGAAACTTTAGGGCAGGAATGTTGAAAACCTTCGTGCAAAAAATTTTTCGACTGAAAAAACTTCACTAATTTGATTCGATATGAAGTAAAAGAATGAGTATAAATAAACTGGGAAATTAATAATGATAATTTAATTTATTCTAAGTTAAGTTATTACAAGGTATATAAAATAATAGTATAATGATTATGACAACTCAAAATAAATAAAATAAACAAAAAAAATAAAAAAATAAGGTATATTTTTATTATGTTCATATTTACAAATATAGCAATTGAAACAAATTAAACCGAAATTAAAACATTATTTGAACAATTGAAATATTTATACATTCTATAAAGTCTTATTAATAACCATCACAAAAATTTACAGAGCCTCCTGTTAGTTTGAAATTTTTTGTGTTTATGTTGAAATAAAATACTTTTATTTTGAGAATGAAATGTCTATATTTTGGGATTTTTTTAAATGTTAATGATAATATTTTTGGGAAATTGATAATGTTTTCGGATTAAAAAAATATATACTTGCATAATATAATTATAGTAATTTTAAGTAACTTAATTGTGGTATGAAGTTTATTTTTTTCCGCCACTTGACAACGTTTATTGTTAACCAGCTTGCCAAAATTTGGACTCAAAGATTGAGAGCATATGGCCTTCTTCATGACAGAAAGATTGACTTCGGTTATTGTTGATCTGTGGCTGTTTTGATGCCTTTCACACATGAAAATAATTATTCACATAAATAGGTGCTTCCAAAATAACAGAGAGTATTTTCCGCAAACTTTTTTATCTCGGATATTTTGACATAAATAAGTGTATATTTTTGGAACACCGACTTCTTAGAATTTAGAATGGAATCATCTTTGAAATCAATAAGTTCCGTTTGAATACAAATAGGAGCTTTTTCGAAATTAAAGCGAAAAAGGATCTGTAAAAAGCAAAAATACTTCTTATTGCTCCTTATAATCTTTAAATCGTCTATCAAATTCTTCTTTAATCTTTTCTAGTTTGGGACAAATGTGGAGAAAAGGTAAAACTTAGATTCTTATTGTTCAACTGTTCCCACATAGGAAAGTAATTGAGAATATTCTCTTTTAAATGATTTGAAACAATACCAAATTACATCCTAAACTTGCAAATGTCCTGTAATATTAACTAAGAATGCCAGATCTTCTACCCATATCTGATCATTAAGAAATGCAATATCATGATTTTTCATTACTAGGAACAGGTTTATCTTCTCTTAACATGTTCATTGCCAATCAAGCGATATCGCGTGATGCGGAGGCGCACACAGTGGCCGATCACGCGTTATCGCGTGTACATCGCTAACTAAATAAAAAAATATAAAAAATTTGGCCACCACACGAAATTCCAATTTTCAGCTTGGCAATGAACGATATCGCGCGATCACGCGATGCGAGCGCTCACCAAACGGCTGATCACGCGTTATCGCGTGGACGTCGCTAATTAAATAAACAATAAAAAAAATTTGGCCACCACACGAAATTCCAATTTTCAGCTTGGCAATGTAAGTGTTAAAAAAAGAAAAAAGAAAAAAGAAAAGCTTTTTAGAACCTTATGACAAAATAACCAATGAATCTCTGTGTAATAAGGTAGTCCTTCAAATTCCCTCTCCAAGCCTTTAAGAAATTGTAAAACTGGTGGTGATTGATCCCACTGGATCGGATGATTCATAGTATTTGTCAGGCTTTAGTAGGCTGCTCATTTCCAGTACTTTGAACCACAGCACCTGCTGTTGAATAATGCAGTGGAAAGATTGCAGTTTTGGAATGTCTGAATACATTTCCTTTAACTTTGCTGCAAGTCTTGGTACAAAAGCATCATTTTTTCCTATCATTGCTGGAGCAAAATCGGTTGTCACAGCTACGAGTCTGTTCTGAGGAAGTTGGTATTTTTCCAAAAAATGCTCCACACTGCATCATAAATGCCTTCCCCTGTAATGGTTCCATGGATGGGAATGATGTCCAAGAACTCCTCAGTAATATTCATATTTTCGTCGCAAACCCGAATAAACAAGGAACTTGAGCCACGTCGTGAATATCGAAACTTTGGTCAAGTACAATTGAAAAGCACTGTACGTTTGCGGATATTTCTTATAACTGGTCACGCAGATTATCTGCCATTTCGGTTATTCTTTCTATCACAGTATTTCTGGACAAGAAATATCGCGAAATACTTGCACGTTTTTGGGACAGACAGACGTTTACGTCTGCTTTTATCATACACCCCTTAACCAAGGAACTGTCAATAAAAGGTTTGGAATGTTCGCTAATAAATAGCTAATTTCATAACTGGCTCCCACTACTGATTCATTGTCTTTCATAATTTTTGAAAATACTTGTTATTGACTTTGTAATGAATTCTTCATACTTTTTAATTTTTCTTCTCTCAGTTTACCCTCAAAGCGTGAATATTATTCTTTGTGAATTTTATCGTAGTGCCTTTTTATATTATATTCTTTGGCGACACTAATTGTTTCGTTACAAATAACTCGCACAAATTTGTCCTTTGTTTCAGCGCAGAAGTAATTCAATTCCCATTTTTCTTGAAATTTTCTTTCCATGTCGGCAATTTTTCTTTTTCTAGTTATCTTAGAAAGCGACATTGTCTGGGTGAATAAATATATTATTAATAACAATTTTTATAAAAATGTATTTATATAATTACTTACCTTATCAAAACTAGATTTACTGAATAAAAACACACAAAACTGTAAACCAGTGCGCGATACTATTGCAAATAAAAAATCATAGAAAAGGGATTCTCTCACAGCTAGATTACGTTGCTCGTGTCGTTGGATCGTGTTCGGCACAGAGACATGTGTTTCAGAGATCGCTAATTGACTGTAGCAGGGAATTATAAACTCGCGTAGCCTGGATTCAAATTGGTGCGTATGCTGCTCGTCCCATGTGTCTGAAACAGCTGCTAGCCAATAGAATTCAATTTTTTCAGCGCGCTACCCGAAGCGTGCTATAAATTAACAATGAAAACCTAAATATAGTTTGGCGATTGATCAGGATCGGATCTAACATTGAAATTCCGATATAAATTTTTATTATTGCATTCATATTATAGGAGGTTGTTGCATCCATATTATAACTATAAATGTTGTACAAAAAGAATAAATCGAATGTTTAAATCGATATTCTTTTTTTATTATAAAAAGCAACCATTCTTTTTTTTTTGTATCTTTCCTTGAGGCGTCGAGGGCCGCATGCGGCTTGCCCGTTTGACACCCCTGATTTAGGGATAGGAAACACACATTATCCAATTTCAAGAAAATCTTAAGGCATTTATATCCAAGCTGCAAAACAGGAGCCGGAAAATAAATCCTGGAAACATTGCCATGTTTAAACAATTGTGCAGAGTGTGAGAGAGGAATCTGAAGGTGAATTCGATAAGAATCTCAAGGAAAAGATTACTGCGTATGTTGAACCCCCTCGAAAAAGAATTTCAGCGGTACTTCTTTGAGCATACAGAAAAAGAAAAAGCTACACTGGTAAGAAAACCATTCTCTGCTTTTCTGAATGTAGCCAGGGTTGATTGTAGCCAGATTGGAACGATTCCTCGGCACGTAATTTGCTTTATGAAAAATTGCTGACTCAGTTATAGTGAGATATGTTTCAGTCATATCCAAATGTCACTGTTTTTGCCTTTCGAGTTTTATTTCCATTTATTCTATCTATCTCTCCGAGAGTGGATTTTCAATATTCACACATCACGAATGAATACTGAGGTTGCTGTGAGATCGGGTTTAACAAACACTCAGCTGCGAATTTTGGAGCTGGTTTCCCAGATGTAAGTACAACCATCTCATAAAATGAAAGCCATATTAATTACATATTATGTTGAAATAATATTCGGAAATATCTACTTCAAATATATTTTCTTTACGCTATTAAATTTCCTTTTCATGCAAATATGGCGAGGTCGCAGGTTACCTGGCTGTTATAAAATTGGGTAGCGATGCAATCGTCAAACGATTTCATATCCGAAATCCCAATGTGTCTTAAATAAAAGCGTCGCTTGCTTTTTGGAACCCGGTAGAAGTTGCGTTTGCACCTAAAGCGATAGACTGCCAGAAGAAAGACATTCCAATTTCAATTTTTAATGGGCGGTTAGAAAAAACGTTTCCAACATTGCTTTCACGGGATCTAGAGATCGTTACTCTCTAAATACCACAGAAGACGCAAGCGAGTTTACTCCCTGAAACTCCAGATTTCCACTTGTAAACTCAAACAATTGACTGAACCCTCCTCATTATTTCAGATAACAAAAAGCTCTGATGGGATCAGGGACCATCAGATGGCGGAACATTTCTTCAGTCTGTTTAAAGGATGCCGTTTAAAAGTGAAGATAATCTTGAGCCAACTATCTCTTATTTATTTTATTTTATTTTATTTTATTTTTTGGCTACGGTGAATTTTAAATACCTCTCTGGCTCCAAGCGGTTACTGTTTATAGTAGAATAAAAGGCGGTAGCATATTTTTTAAAGAAAGGTTGGTACGCAGACGTATATACCATAATTTGAAAAAAAAATCTGAATCCTAAGACATTCTCTGGACTATTTAACATGTCTAGCGGTTTATGAAAGAAACTCTTTCGCAAAGGATTAATTTAGTTTTTTGATTAACCGGTAGTTAATCATAAAATCTAGAACAAGACCGGATAGCTTGAATATCTAGTTAAAAGAATAGGCTAGGTGGTAATTTATTATGTCTATACACAAATGCCAGGAGCATTAGAAACAAAGGGGTTGAGTTCGTTGCGTTATTGAATACGATGTAGCCTAAGACTGTTGGCGTTAATAAAACTTGGCTATCAGAATCAGATACGGTAAGTGGGATCGATTGTAATGGTTATACTATTTTTAGAAATGACAGAAGAGGTAGGAAAGGAGTACTACTAATGATATTAGATGACTCTAGTCCAGTTAGTGTAGAAACACAAGTAAACAATGATCGGAACAATGTCGCATGTGACGGTGAGTTTGAGTCTCTCTGGTGTGAAGTGGAGATTAACAGAATAAAATATATGGTGGGTGGAGGTGTTACTACAGAAGTGGCGGCTCAGCTACAGGGGACGAAGAAATGCATCGCCAATTAAGCCTTATGGATAACAAAGGAATGATCATTATGGGTGACTTTAATTTTCCAAACGTTGATTGAGAAGAAGAGAAATCTCATCATAAAAGAAAATAGGACGAATTTATTGAATTGTTAAAGAGACAACTTTCTCAAGCAGTATGTGAAAGAAGGAACTCGAGGTCAAAGAGTTTTGGATTTGCTCATAGCGTCAGAAGCGGCCTCTGTCAAGATTATAGCTATTTTACCACCAATTAGTGAGAGTTATCATACTGTACTTTCTTGGGAAGAATCTAATTGTATTTATGCTCCGATAAAAACATGTTTTTATGGCCAAAGTTGTTAAATGATTGATTTCGTCTCGTAACTTTCTAAGCGGTTCGAAACACTTTTCATGTTACGTCTTTATTATGAGACAAAGTATTTACGAAAATTTTCTGTAATGTTTCGTTTTTTGCTTCAGATTTTATTTTTTTTCGGCACGCTTTGTACTCTGCACTCTCCTTATTATCGTAAATCTTATCAGGCTGTGGATAAAACCACAGCAGAATAAGAAACACGAAGATTGCAGTCTAAGAGTTGCACTACTAGGTGTTGACTTACGCTTGGGCTCGCCGAACGTTCTTTGGCATGAAACTCTTAGACTCCGATCTTCGAGTTTCTTAATCGGCTGTGAAATAAAATGCGTTTAATTATCCCCTTATTTAAATAACATTAACTGTTGTTTGCGAGATTCTCCAAAATGACTGATTTTGCGATTTACCCACTCAGCTGAAATTTTCGTTCCCATACGTGTATCGACGGTAAGACTTCCGACATCACGACGAACTTTACAGAACAACATTTTATTCTTGACATACAGCCACTCGCGTCTCTCGCAGAAGTCATTTTTCTGCAAAAGTGTCCAACATTGGGGCCAATCATTATGAAAATCTGCTTCCTTTTGACCACGTGGATCTTCGGTCTTGGTTTCGTAATCCTCTTCACCAAGTGTATATTCGGTGCTAGGTTTCTGTTTCACAGGATCTCAAGTAGATTCAACAATTTCTGCTTCTTTAGCTTTCTTTTTTTACTCATTGGCATAAAGTAACTACTTTTTGTACTCATTTTGAACAATGATTGCACTGATTTAACTTAGATTAATTCAAAACTCACGTGAACACCGGTCTGTTGCAGAGTGAATATAGAACTGATAAACTGATATTGGAAGCAATCGGAAATTAACACAACTTCCTGTTTCTGGTTGCGTACCAACCTATGAAACAGGAAAGCAGGGTACCAACGTATGAGTAATTAAAACTGAAAATTCAATTCGTGAACACAGTATCATCTAACCGAAATATTTATAATACATTTTGCTGTCAATAAATCGGAAAATTTTAAAAACTTAATTAAAAAGGTGCTGGTTCTGCGTACCGCCAGAAAATAAAAGCACTGCGCATGTCCAGTGTTCCCGTAAGTGTGTTTTTATTGTAATATGCTCTTAAGAAACAACAGTTAAGATATGATAATAATAATTCTTAATACTACATCGTGTCTTTATTTTTTATGCTCAGGAGTTTGTGTCACGCTAAGAGATTTTTCGGATAATGAGTGGTTTATGTCTGTCCTCACACGGTTGAAACGATTTTTCGGTGTGTTATTTCTAAATTTTATAAGTGACTTTTTGCTGTATTTACGGGGACAGTTATACGGTAGCTTAGTATTGTTTCATAAATTCGGTGATATATGAATTTTTCTAAGTTAGTTGGCATCATCACTTTTGCTTTGAAGACTTTTGCAGAATGGTGGGAAATTTGTTCAGTAATGATTGATATATTTAGTCCATTTGAGGTAGTTGCTCATGTATAGATTGAGAGTTTAGCGCATGTTATGAGCATGATTTCGAACAGTGGCAACTAGTAGGTGATTCAGTTGTACGTGTGTCTATCTCATCAGTAGTGTATGACGTATAAATTTTTGGTTTTTCATATTTTAGTGTAGTTCACAGTCAATGAATTGGGTCAGAAGTAGTAATGCGGTATCGTCTGCGTATTACCATTTTTTCAAAAAACACATCATGGGATTCCTTTCCTCTCCTTAATCACTTGCCCACATATGTGATTGTCCTGTCAATGATCTTGGCAGCGCTCGTGTGTGCAGTCGATATATACACCCTTTGTCCAAAAAGAAACCGAACTTTTCGAAAATATGTAGAAGAAACTATTGGAGTCACCTGTTGTATCTTTTTGTTGTCGAAAGCGGCCACCTTCATTAGTGTTGTGTCAACTGTATATGTCATTTGTTTCATTAGAAGCCCAGTTATAGTGCCACGAGTGACAGTGTGTTTCGACAAACGGTCAACTTGACAAATCGCGTACGTTTTGGAAACCGGTTGGTCGTTAAGGACTTACAGCTGTCATGTCGCACACGTCATGCCGTACGCGACGAATTCTCGCGATCAGTCGCTTCAACACTTCGAGATAAAACTCACCATTAACCGTTTGGCCAGGCGGAATGAATTCTTTGTGGATAATGCCCTTGGAATCCTAGAAACAAATTAGCATTGTCTTTACTTTGACTTCTCCAAGCGACTTTATCCGATGCCATTCTTCTGGTGCTCTCTACTCAGCACTCTGGTGCTTTGTTTCGGGGTCATAATCAAAATATTATGTTTCGTCACCAGCAATGATCGTTTCAAGGAAATCCTTACTTGCGGATTTAATGAGACCCTTGAAGTGTTCATTTCGATACATTTTTTGGTCATCGGTCAACTCGTGGGGAACAAATCGCGAATTCAATATACGAAGGACCAAACTCTCGGGTTGATCCTTCGTATATTGAATTCACGATTTGTTCTCTCGGTCAACATGTTGTGCACAGTTGATTTAGTGATCCACAATTCATCTTCAATCAATCTCACGGACTATTTCGTGTTTTCTTTCATGAAATCAGGCACGCTTTGGATGTTAACTTCGCTCAGTTCAGTTTTTGGACGGCCGGGCTTTTCGTCGTCCTCAAGCGTTTCACCTCTTTGAAATCGCTTAAACCACACCTACACCTGAGTACGGGTGTAGGTGTGGTTTAAGTATTCATCACCGTATGCATTTTGAAGCATTTGAAGCGGTTAAGTAAAACCTTTACCAAGTTTAACACAAACGTCAATCGCAGCTCTCTGTTTGAAAATCATTTTCCGACCGTTCGTCAAAACACACTGTCACTCTTGGCACTATAACGCGGCTTCTAATGAAACAAATCTCATAAATAGTTGACACAACACCAATGAAGGTTGCCACTCTCGACAACGAAAGCGATACAACAGGTAGTGCCACTAGTTTCTTCTATTTTCGAAAAGTTCGCTTTCTTTTTTTTGACAGGGGTGTACATTAAAGTCTATGTTGAACAAAACAAGGGTTCTATCATACACATCAAAATAGTAGACATTAAAATTTAAACAAGTTATGAAACCACCTATATATGGTATGTAAATAGGATATGAACTTTAACCATTCTCTAAATCCAAAAATGTTCATAAAGGAAGGTAGTCCTTGGGTTGATTATTGGCCTGTCTGTGCATTTCTCAATAGCATTACATTATGTATTTTGTCTAAAAACTGCCATTTGCGCCAAACAATCTCAGAGTAATTGATAACATTATTTAGTGTTGCTTTCATTTTCTGAAATTAGCAGTATTCCCACCATCTTGGTTATTTTACTAGACCTCCCTGAATACACTTTTCCCATCGTATTCTGTTCTAGTAAGGATATCCTCTTATGTTAACCAGGTATCACTAATGCCAAAAATTTTGGTTGATTTACGTTGACTAGTTAGTGCCTCCACATTTTATTCGAAATCGATGATGGCCTTCGATTTGAAACACTCGCGTCGTATTCTCATCCAGAAAGCGAAGCATCTTTCAGATCTTTTTCAAAAGGAAGTTAATTTGCTGTTCAAATAGAGCGATTTTTTATCCTGTAAAACAGAAAAGCCTGTCAGTAGAACACTCGAAATTTTCAGACATATTAGATGAAGCAGATCGGATTAACAACCTTTTCATTAGCAGTAAGCAGGTTTTGAAGAAGCTAAGTTACACTCTGACAAGTCTAACAGGAAAAGGAGGTGCGATTACTAATGATTAGTAACATTATAGATGAAAATGACTAATGAGAAATAACCAGTATCAGCCTGACTGAAATTCTTATAACTTGACCATTTCAAATAAGTAACTACAACTGATTGTGCTTACGTATTTCTGGGATGGTCAAACACCTCTCTCTCTCTCTCTCTCTCTCTCTCTCTCTTAGATTTTCTCTTCTCTGTCCGCAATTACTCACCCTCTAATGCTGCCACGTCTTTAAGTAAACTATTACAGCCTACTAATCATAATCTGCATCCCAATCCACCATGCCTCTAACACCCACTTTGTGTTAATCCTGATAGGCCACAGGTGGGGGAAGGCATGAGTCTGTGACGGGAAGAAATCCACCGATTATCTAATTCCCCTATAAGAGTTATTATTTCCATGACCAGGCAAACTTTTTCTCCTTCTCTCAGATACGAAGGAAAAAATTTGAAAACTAATTTTATAGAGTTATTAATTGAAACATTTGTATTTCTGGCATTGCATTATCCTTCGTGAAATGCTGAAGAACGTTCCAGTCTGTTAAAGTTTTTAGAAGTAATAAGAAAATCAAATTCATGTATTTAAGAGTGACCTTTTTTTATTACAGCTATAAAAATGTTTGATCTTTTTTTTTTTTTTTTTTATGGCTTTTCCTCGTGATTATACAAGGCAAACAATATTTCATTCCTTTGATTGCGTTATTTTGTTACATGCACGAAAAGATTAAATAACATTAATTACAAATTAAAGTCGTATTTTTCATATTTTGCTTCAGTTAGGTAATCTGTTTTTATTTATCTTTCGCAGACGAATTGAAGGTCGAAGATAAACATAATGACATATCGCTGAGTATTTTTAGAATGAAAAGTGCTTGGAATCTAATAGTTGAATAGTTCATAAAGTATTTTTCTTTATTTAAAACTGACTGTTCCCTGATACGTATCTGACACAAACACCATTCTCTGAAGGAAGTATCATGAAAACCTTTTGCAAGAAATTTCCAAATTTAAACACGTTCCTAACTGCTTTGCTAATGAAAGTTTGAAATATGTTAACATTTAATTTCGTTTGTTGATTCGTTTCTAGACTGAAAAAAAAGCATTTTGACGTATTAAAATTCTTGTAGAAAGAATAAAAGTCTTTATGAAAGTAAACGAACAATGATCAGTGAATAGTATGGGAACACAAAGCTATTTAGTGAAATTATTTGGATCCATATTTTTAATATCGTTTTGCTCTTTTATGTAAGAGATATAGAATTAATAATAACGGTATGTTGCTCAAAGTAATAACAGGTGTGCTTGTTTTGTTTTGTTTTGTTTTCACTGGATGGGACAGTGCATAATTATATGACAATATAATCCAGTCGTTACCTTCACAAGCAAATACTTATAAACGCGTTTGGCGACTTAAGTAAGAGTGATTTTCCTCAGAATTTACTTAGTTAATCACACTATATTGCTTACGAACACATTCAGCCACTGAATTAGAAATCTTTATGCAGATATGCAGATTTGGCCGGCCTGGTTGGCCGAGTGGTTAGTGTAACCGCAGTAGTATGGGTCCCACTAGTGACAAGATCAAGATCAAGATAAGGAAATATGACGTGTTGGTTGATGACGTCATTGTGTGTGACGTCATGGGTATGGGATGTTTGGAATTTCCCTGTGGGCATATGTGTCAATGGCTTCAGTTCTTGTGTTTTGGTTCGCATGTGGAATTATGGGTGATGGTAGAGATAAGGATTCGTGTTGTGATTGGTGGTGCACTAGTGACAAGATGAAGATCAAGATAAGATAAGGAATCGTGACGTGAATGTTTGTTGTTATGAGATGTAGATAAGTGACGTCATTTGTTATTTGTAAATAAGTGACGTTGTTGTTTTGAATGGAAAGGATGATATTAGTGGTTAAGGATTCGTGTTGTGATTAGTGGTGCACTAGTGACAAGAAGAAGATCAAGATAAGATAAGAATCGTGACGTGAATGTTTGTTGTTGTCAGATGAATATCAGTGTCGTCATTTGTTAGTTGTAAATAAGTAACGTTATTGTTTTGAATGGAAAGGGAAATATATTAGTGTATAAGTAATCGTGTTGTCATTGGTGGACACTTCTGACAGGATCAAGATCAAGATAAGATAAGAATCGTGACGTGAATGTTTGTTGTTGTCAGATGAATATCAGTGACGTCATTTGTTAGTTGTAAATAAGTGACGTTATTGTTTTGAATGGAAAGGGAAATATATTAGTGTATAAGTAATCGTGTTGTCATTGGTGGACACTTCTGACAAGATCAAGATCAAGATAAGATAAGAATCGTGACGTTATGTCTTGTGTTTTGTATTTTGGTTTGGCTATGGAATTGTGGGCTATGTTTTGAGATAAGATATCTTTGAATTTTCCCAGGGTGACACACATCCATAATTGTCGTCTGTGGGAATTCTTAGAGTATGTCGTGATGGCGGGTGTGATTAGATATTTCTGAATAATTAATTATATACTGGTGTTACTCAAACTTACGGGTTTTTTTTAATTTTTTATTTTTTTTATATAGATGGTTGTACTAATTTTCCAATACATTTGCGGTATTTGTTTCCTGTTAAAGGGTGGGAATTCTTAGAGTAAGTCGTGATGGCGGCAGTCTTTCGAGCTTTTCTGAATAATTAATTACATACTGATGTCACTCAAACACACATACACATTAGACATAAAAAATCGCTAATGTGTCCATGTTGATACTCTAATATATACCCTATGATTATTCTTATGAAAAAAAAAACTATTCAGTATTAGAATTACGCTGACCAAACAACATGCGAGCAGTTATGTTTAAGTTAAAAAAGTACTTACAGCTTTCCAGATGACTCTTCTAAATACGAATATTCCAAAATAGTTCAATTTTATATCCACAACACAACACAAACACAAAAACCACAAAGAATGAAATTTCTGTAAATACTGTAACCTGAACTAGTTACTTCGTCCTTCAGATTACAGACCGTAGATGCTGGGGTTTCGTCATTTGCAATATCCCCACAGTGAGCGGTTTTCTTCAAAGGGATGACATGAGTCACATCCGTAAATTGGGGTATTGTTCAAAAGGTAGCATTTCCTCAAGTTTGGATATTTCTCAAATAATTACATATGACTAAGGACTTAGTATCAAGATGTTTGAATAACACATATCCTAAATTATTCATTCTTCGTTACCGTCGGCATTCATTGGTGTTGTTAATTAATGCTTACATTTAATTTTAATTTAGAGTACTATCCGATTGGTTGTCTGTATTAATTCTTTCCCACTGTTGTCCAACTTTGGTGGGAAAGTCTATAAAAAAAAATAAAAAAACGCGTTTTTTTATTTTTTTTTCAAAAATGTTTTCATAAAAAACGGGTTTTTTTCCTAAAAAGTTATCATAAAAAACCAGTTTTTTAAATTTTTTTTTTCCCAAAAAAGTTATCAGTATCAATTGGAGGTGACATCACTAAAAGATATCCGCAAATGATGAGCTCGCTCATCTCCACGAGGCTGAGCAGTCATTTTCTGGAGGAGAGGGGGTTAGGGGAGTATTGCAGGGAAGACCTCACTCACCCTCTTGACTACCTTTTCACTTCCACAACCTGATGATATTTTTTTTCCTCCAAAGTTATCAGTATCAGTTGGAGGTAACATCACTAAAAGATATCCGCGAATGATAAGCTCGCTAATCTCCGCTAGCCTGAGCAGACATCTGCTGGAGGAGAGAGGGATGATGGGTTAGAGTATGGGATGGGGGAGCATTTAGCATCAGTTGGAAGTGACATGACTAAAAGAAATCCGACAATGGCAAAATAGCTCATCTCCCTTAGATGAGCAGACATCTTCTGGAGGATAGGGAGGGTGGGGGAGCCTTGCAGGGAAGACCACTGTCAACCTCTTGACTACCCTTTCACACCCAACACATAATGCTATTTTTTTTTTCCATCCAAACAATTTCGGACATCCGCAATGGCGAGATCGTTCATCTCATTGGTTATCAGTTTGAGGTGACATCACTAAAAGATATCTACAAATGGGTATCTGTGAGTCACCTGCGCGAAAGTTTCATTTGGAAGGAACGGTCAGGGTAAAGGGTCAGGTAAACAGTACTATAAAGAAAAACAATCGAGTCGAGTGTCTTTTCAGTTACTGCAATTCGTTCATCCAGTGCAGCTATCGTATTGTGTTGTGTTGTGGTGTTTAGGTCCAGTAAAGTAAAATAATGAGTGAACCACAAAAGTCTTTGAAATTTTCTTTCTTCAGGAAAATAGTGTAAACTAAATATTGTGAAATATTTTAGGTAATTACAAGTTTCGATTTTTTTTTCGTTGTAAGTAATATTTCAGCAAAATAAAATAAGCATTTGTAAAACAAATGAACAAAGATGTGTGTTGCTGTTGTGTTTTCCACAGTGAAATTTTTACTCAGTTATTCAGTTTAGAATTTGATAATTAAATCCATAACTTTATACCTTAATGCAATTCTGTTTAATTATTGTAAAAAAAATCACTAATGTGAAATTAATGCAAGGACCATGGGAAACCTGATATCCTGTAATTAAGTATTTAGAAATTTGTCTAATGCTACCTATTGACATTTTTTTTTTGAGTTATCTGTAAACATTTCGTTCGCATACTCGAAAATCCTACCTGTTAGAATTTGGTGATTTTACAGAGAGAAAGCAGATAATTTTACCCAAAACATAACTTAAACTCTTAAAGTTTAGTATAGAAAAAAGGTTTATACTCTCCAGATAACACAAATACAAATTTTACCTTTCCCAACACAAAGTAAGATAAAAATTTGGTTATTTTACAGAGTGCAGATATTTTAACTCATCACGTTACCAAACTTTTAAAAAAGCTTGATGTAAAAAAGAAAAGAAGGTACATTTTTCTTTTCTTTTAAGATATTTGTACATGATAAAAGTTTAAAAACATATTACTGCCAGTCGAAACTTTTTTTTCTTTTTTTTTTTTCAAAACTTGACAACACATATTTGTAGTTTGGTGAATAAAGTACAAATGAACTGAAAAGTGACAATTTTGTTACTACATCTGTAGATACCGTCACCAGACTAGAAAAACAATCGTACCAAATTCAAACAATACGACTGTTAGAATTTGGTTATTTACAGAGAGACAACTGATATTTTAGTCTATCACGTTACTTAAACTCTAAAAAAGTTTATTGTAGAAAATAAAAATGATATCGTAGCATGCAGATAACGAATGAATCAACATGTATATATCAAATAATAATCGCCTTTGGAAGAGAAAAATCAAAATCATTAACAAACTTAATACCCATACCCGTTCTTCATTTAAATGCTACCAAATGATGAAAACAAAATGGATATGAATTTCCAAACTTTGAAAAGCTGATGAATTTCTTGCTTGCTGTGATCATAAATAGTTATTTGAATGTAAACATTTTATTTTTCTTGCGAGTCGAAACTTATTTCAAAACTTTACCACCCGTACATTCTAGTAATGGGGGAATTAAAAACAGAGACCATACCAAATAACGGATTTGTAGTTTTGTGAATAAAGTAAAAATGAAGTGATAAGTGACAATTTGTTACTACATCTGAAGTAGATACCTTCACCAGACTAGAAAAAACAGTCGTACCAAATTCTAACAATACGACTGTTAGAATTTGATTATTTTACAGAGACAATCAGCTGATATTTTAGCCAATCACGTTACTTAAACTCAAAAAACGTTTGTTGTAGAAAATAAAAAGGTATCGTAGCGTGTAGATAACAAGGAATCAGCATGAATGTATCAAAAAAAAAACAAAAAATTACAGCCATTGGAAGAGAAAAATCAATAACATTAACAAACTTTATAGCCAGAACCGTTCTTCATTTAAATGATACCAAATGATGAAAACAATATGGGTAGGAATTTAAAAACTTTGAAAAGGTGATGAATTTCTTGTTTGCTGTGATTCCAAAATAGTTATTTGAAGGTAAACATTTTTTTTTTCTTTACAATTTTCTTTCTTTCTTTCTGAGCTAATATTCATTTGAAATAAGAATACATAATTATTTATTTGTGTTGGAAAGAATATCTAATATAATAATTGTGTTAAAATATATAAATATCCCTACTGTGAAAAAAAAAAAGAGTCGGGCTGAGAGGACAACAGTCAAAATACAAATTTAAGTAAGACCACAACATTTTTTTTTTTCTCCTTGTAAAATTTAATGCCACAAACTAACTAGATTTTTGTTATTTTATTTTATTTATTTATTTTTTTTGATTCAGTGAGTTAAAAGTCTTATTTGTTCATTGTAAACCAATGTTACCATAAAGTATACGATCAGAGCTAATAATCAGTGAAATAATAATAAATAACTATTTATTTGTGTTGCCATATGAAGTAATCTAAGAAGAAGAAGAAGAAGAATGAAGGTAAACGATTATGAAAAATCGACAGTGGGTGAAAAATACGAACTTTCAGTTATCATTGGGATAATTGATGTACAATTTTGTTGAATAGCAGTTCAAATTTATTTCCTAAAGAAATTTGTATTTCTGATGGAATTAGTGTAAGATATGCAGTGACAAAATCACCTTGTAGTTGGAAAGAATTACCTGAAAGAGTTAAAAAACATAATTCTTGGTTAATAAAATATAACCATCAGCTGAAGTGGGAAATTGGTTCACTAGCTTTGGACAAACTAAGAGATTGGATGATAGAATCAACATGCAAATATCATATATTACTTGCCAAAGGAAGAGAAAAATCAAAAACATTAACGAAGTTAATAGGGAGGCCTGTTCTTGATTTAAATGAAATTGGATGCCCAAAACGTGAAAACATAATGTGTACTATTAAATGCTTTTGGAAACATAACGAAAGATTCTGTGCTTTTAATAATTCTCTGAAGTATACGTATTGAATTCGAAAATATAAATATGCAACCCTTAATTTTACTACTACAGTAATAAATTCCCAACAAACAAACACCAAATGAAAATTAACTTTCAGATGAGAGTCACATTGTCAAAACCATACGATGGCAATTCCACAACCATGGAAGAACCTTTGATGCATTTTTCAATTTATTTATTTTCTGTATTGTTAGATTCAGTAAATACAATTTGTAAATAATATTTCGTTCAATAAAATGTGTAAATTAAATGAACAAATTGGGTGTCATAGATGTGTTATACAAATTTAAGAAGGAAGATAACATTTTTTTTTTCCCTTGTGAAATTTCATGCCACAAAGTAACCAGAGAATTTTTTTTTTGATTCATTGAATTAAAAGTCTTATTTGTTCGTTATCTACAAACAAGGTTAATGAATGAAAATTAAGTTTGGGAAAATAATTCACAAATAAATTCTACTTACAGAAATAGGTTAAGAGCACAAGGAATCGAAGGTAAAATTAATAGTTATATTGGTAATTTCCCAACGGAAACCAAGAGTTCGAAACAAAACACACGATTTCTCACCTACGTACAACAAAAGGCGACTGGATAAGATAAGATAAGATACCCTTAAAGGTAAGACATAATCACAAATATACAGTGTTGGAAAATAAATTCTCACATACTTTATATATTTATTAATTCTGCTGAGTTATTCTGTTAGAATATGACCTGTAAAAGTAAAATACAGAAAATAACGAATCAATTGATAAAAAAAAAATATCACTTGTCTGAATTCCATACTCTAACAGCAATCGGAATTCGAAACCAGAAATAACACTTACCCTAAACAAAACGGCGCATAGACTTTCCCACCAAAGTTGGACAACAGTGGGAAAGAATTAATACAGACAACCAATCGGATAGTACTCTAAATTAAAATTAAATGTAAGCATTAATTAACAACACCAATGAATGCAGACGGTAACGAAGAATGAATAATTTAGGATATGTGTTATTCAAACATCTTGATACTAAGTCCTTAGTCATATGTAATTATTTGAGAAATATCCAAACTTGAGGAAATGCTACCTTTTGAACAATACCCCAATTTACGGATGTGACTCATGTCATCCCTTTGAAGAAAACCGCTCGCTGTGGGGATATTGCAAATGACGAAACCCCAGCATCTACGGTCTGTAATCTAAAGGACGAAGTAACTAGTTCAGGTTACAGTATTTACAGAAATTTCATTCCTTGTGGTTTTTGTGTTTGTGTTGTGTTGTGGATATAAAATTGAACTATTTTGGAATATTCGTATTTAGAAGAGTCATCTGGAAAGCTGTAAGTACTTTTTTAACTTAAACATAACTGCTCGCATGTTGTTTGGTAAGCGTAATTCTAATACTGAATAGTTTTTTTTTTCATAAGAATAATCATAGGGTATATATTAGAGTATCAACATGGACACATTAGCGATTTTTTATGTCTAATGTGTATGTGTGTTTGAGTGACATCAGTATGTAATTAATTATTCAGAAAAGCTCGAAAGACTGCCGCCATCACGACTTACTCTAAGAATTCCCACCCTTTAACAGGAAACAAATACCGCAAATGTATTGGAAAATTAGTACAACCATCTATACAAAAAAAATAAAAAATTAAAAAAAACCTGTATGTTTGAGTGACACCGGTATATAATTAATTAATCAGAAATATCTAATCACACCCGCCATCACGACATACTCTAAGAATTCCCACAGACGACAATTATGGATGTGTGTCACCCTGGGAAAATTCAAAGATATCTTATCTCAAAACATAGCCCACAATTCCATAGCCAAACCAAAATACAAAACACAAGACATAACGTCACGATTCTTATCTTATCTTGATCTTGATCTTGTCAGAAGTATCCACCAATGACAACACGATTACTTATACACTAATATATTTCCCTTTCCATTCAAAACAATAACGTCACTTATTTACAACTAACAAATGACGACACTGATATTCATCTGACAACAACAAACATTCACGTCACGATTCTTATCTTATCTTGATCTTCTTCTTGTCACTAGTGCACCACCAATCACAACACGAATCCTTAACCACTAATATCATCCTTTCCATTCAAAACAACAACGTCACTTATTTACAAATAACAAATGACGTCACTTATCTACATCTCATAACAACAAACATTCACGTCACGATTCCTTATCTTATCTTGATCTTCATCTTGTCACTAGTGCACCACCAATCACAACACGAATCCTTATCTCTACCATCACCCATAATTCCACATGCGAACCAAAACACAAGAACTGAAGCCATTGACACATATGCCCACAGGGAAATTCCAAACATCCCATACCCATGACGTCACACACAATGACGTCATCAACCAACACGTCACATTTCCTTATCTTGATCTTGATCTTGTCACTAGTGGGACCCATACTACTGCGGTTACACTAACCACTCGGCCAACCAGGCCGGCCAAATCTGCATATCTGCATAAAGATTTCTAATTCAGTGGCTGAATGTGTTCGTAAGCAATATAGTGTGATTAACTAAGTAAATTCTGAGGAAAATCACTCTTACTTAAGCGCCAAACGCGTTTATAAGTATTTGCTTGTGAAGGTAACGACTGGATTATATTGTCACATAATTATGCACTGTCCCATCCAGTGAAAACAAAACAAAACAAAACAAGCACACCTGTTATTACTTTGAGCAACATACCATTATTATTAATTCTATATCTCTTACATAAAAGAGCAGAACGATATTAAAAATATGGATCCAAATAATTTCACTAAATAGCTTTGTGTTCCCATACTATTCACTGATCATTGTTCGTTTACTTTCATAAAGACTTTTATTCTTTCTACAAGAATTTGAATACGTCAAAATGCTTTTTTTTTTCAGTCTAGAAACGAATCAACAAACGAAATTAAATGTTAACATATTTCAAATTTTCATTAGCAAAGCAGTTAGGAATTTTCAAAGTCAGTTTTAAATAAAGAAAAATACTTTATGAACTATTCAACTATTAGATTCCAAGCACTTTTCATTCCAAAAATACTCAGCGATATGTCATTATGTTTAAATGGAAGGTGGGGAGAGAACAGTGGGAGCATCCATGAAAATTAAATTTATTTACATTCCAAAAAGTGGTAAGAGTTAGTTTTTCTTTCACAAAGCAGTGAGAGAGTGTAATACACGCTCTGTCGAAAAAGAAACTGAACTTTTCGAAAATTATAGAAACTAGTGGCGCCACCTGTTGTATCATTTTGTTGTCGAAAGCGGCAACTTTCGTTAGTGTTGTGTCAACTGTTTATGACATTTGTTTAATTAAAAACCGAGTTATAATGGAAAGAGTGACAGTGTTTTGACAAAAGGTCGGAAAATGAGTTTCAAATAGAGAGCTGCGATTGACTTTTGTGTTAAACTTGGTAAACGTTTTACCGAAAATCATCAAATGCTTCAAAAAGCATACGGTGATGAATGCTTATCCAGTACTCAAGTTTACGAGTGGTTTACGCTTGAGGACGACGAAAAACCGGGCCGTCCAAAAACTGGACTCAGCGAAGTTAACACCCAAAAAGTGCATGATTTCATCAAAGAAAACCCGAAATCTTCCATGAGCTTGATTGAAGATGAATTGGGATTCCAAAATCAACTGTGGACAACATTTGGACCTTCGTAAATTGAATTCGCGATTTGTTCCCCACAAGTAGACCGTCGACCAAAAAAATTAATCTAATTGAACACTGCAAGGACCTCATTAAAACCGCTCGTATGACTCAAATCCATAAAACGATCGTTACTTGTGACGAAACGTGGTTTTTCAAGTATGAACCCGAAACAAAGCGCCAGAGTGCTGAGTGGAGACCACCAGAAGAGGGGCATCCGAAAAAAAAGTCGCTTGGAGAAGTCAAAAGTAAAGACAATGCTGATTTGTCTTCCATATACTTTACTTGAATTCTACGATTCCAAGGGCATTATTCACAAACAATTCATTTCGCCTGGTCAAACCGTCAGCGGTGAGTTTTATCTCGAAGCGTTGAAGCAATTGATAGCGAGAATTCGTCGCTTACGGCATGTATAACGTGACGACTGACCGTTCGTCAAAACACACTGTCACTCTTGGCACTATAACTCGGCTTCTAATGAAACAAATGTCGTCATTAACAGTTGACACAACACTAATGAAGATTGCCGCTTTCGACAAACAAAAAGATACAATAGGTGGAGCCACTAGTTTTTTTCTATTTTCGAAACGTTCGTTTTTTTTTTTGACAGAGGGTGTAGTTCGCCTTTAGGGACAGTGAATGAATTTAAAATTAGGCATGACAGCTGGTTTAGGTGATTTATTGCCTTCCTCGATGAGTCCATGACTCTCTGAAGGTCTCAGGTTATAATAATAATAATAATAATAATAATAATGATTATAATATGCAAGGTAAAATGCAAGCTTGGCCACGTGTGTCATCACGTGTGCTAGTCTACTATTTAAGAATGCTGCTGTTCGTCAACTGTGTTCATCGCATACGGAAAAACAAAATATTTAAGTTCCATAAAGGACTTATTGTTGGTCTTCGCCTGGCTGCAGCCACGATGTTGATTGGTTCTCAAAAGGTGAGATATCCCAGGTGTTTTTTCAGTGGAAAAATAACCCACAATGCTTGTCGGAAGGTGTACTTGTGGTGCTAAGACTGCCAGGAACGAGATCGCAGATCAGTGAAGGCTTGTAAGGACAAACAGAACTTCCTGTGTGCAGCATCGTAGTGTAGCAATAAATGAAGGCTATTCAAGAACCATATCTCACCGAAATATGTGCAGGGAATTGAAGAGGATCAGTATTAATAGTCCCATGCACATACAGAAACCATATATTTTTCCGAAGTTCCAGAGTGCAAAAAAGCCATATGATTTGACAAATTACGGCGCACCTTGTATGTATCGAGGTACACAAATTGTTTGGCGGGATCCTAATGAAGCTATAAACCCAACTTGCCTTGTAAAGAGAACTGAACTTCTGGAAGTGGTGTCGTGGTGTGGGGTAGGTTCTGTTATTACGGAACGAATCTTCTCTCCTTTTTTTATATTGAAGATAAACCAGAAAGTTTTCTTTATGTTTACTAATAGTAGTCTCTAGGGATTTTAATTTGTGCTCACCTCGTGTAAGACATAGTCACCGTTTTCTAGGAAAGTGTATGTAACTTCAGAGGTATCATTTAAGGGATAGTGCCTGGTTATGTCGAAAATGTCAGTCTAGTGAGCCGAGTGGTTAGAGTATATGCTCTCCAGCTAATAGACTCCCGGTTTGATTCCTGCCATTGGTATGGAATTTTAATAATCTCATTAATTCATATAAACATTCGTCTACACATACACGTACATAAGCTATCTCAAGATAGACTGAGTCGCTAGGGGAGAAGTACACCAGACCCTCTCGCATATTAGAGAGGTCTTCACGTAGTAGTAGCAGGGGGGGGGGGAATTTACAAGCTGAATTTACAGGATGGAAAGAAAAATCGCGAACTGTTTCTTCATCTGAACCTGTACAAGAAGCAATTTAAATGAGTAATAGAATGAATAAAGGTAGTATCGTGGGAACATATTAGAATAAATTTATATGGAATAAGTGCGAGAAATCTAAACTACACAAGGCAGTCGTTTTAATCGGATTTTCGGTTATGAATCTAACTGAATATCGGATTAAAGTTGGCTTAGAAATAAACCTGAATGCAGTGTAGAGACCATAAATATTAGAATCAGAAAAAAATTAGGGAAGTGAAGAATTCAGTGACATGTCAAAAGTTATCATTCAACAATTCTGCTCCAAGGTAATCTAACTTGTTTATATCAACAGAATGGGAAATCTCTTAAAATTGCGATGTGTTATTTTATTGTTATAATAATAAATTAATTCTTATTGTCTACAGCTATGCAATATTTGAATTGCATCATGCCAAAAGCTACATCGCAAAGGTGACAAATATTTTTGGAACTCCTATAGCTTGTACCCCGTAGTACAAACCTTCTTTGAACAGTTATAATGATTTCAACAGAATTATTCAAGATGAATTAGCCGTCCTGATTGGCCAAATGATTAGCATCATTACTGTCACTGTGGGCATGGAAAAATAATAATAATAAAATAGAAAATATATTATTTGTTAATAATGTATACGAGTTTTATAAGAATATATTATTCTGTCAAGAAGGGCATTATTCTTTAATGTGTTAATAGAGTACGACATAAATGTATTTTGCAGAGAACAAATGCCCATTGATTTTAAATAACGATTTGCCGAATTATTCTTACTAATCTGAACTGCTCCTCTGATTTTTTACAATTTCGCAGCAACAGTGCGGCGAGCATGGGATGGAGCATTTCAATTACTACTTGCTGCACAACGAATCTTAGTGGAAACGGTGCATGTAGTGCAACTTATTCAGTGAAATAACACTGTTACATTTGCAATACGTTCTGCAGTTTCAAATGAAAAACTGCGATTGTATTCAAGTGTGAAATATTACGTATGATTGGCTAATCTAGGATGGATCTCACAAATTTTACGTCAAATTTTAACGAAGTTTTTTTTTTCTCTCTTCTCATCTTTCTCTTTTACTTCATTATATTTATTGACAGAGTTCTGTAATGCAGTCAATTAATTAATTGTTGAAAAATAAATTACTCGATTCATGATTGATAAATTATTATTTTTTATTCCGATTTCAGCAATGCAATTACATTTTATTCTTTAGTATCCTATCTGGCCAATTTTCTCCAAGAGAATTTCCTGAAGTTTTTCCCACATCCTATCTTTTAGATCCTCTTTATATTCTTTGAAAAACTCAAGTGCTTGTCGAGCAACTTCTACACTAATCTCCTTGCCATGATCAATCAGCTACAGAAAAAGGAACACAGAATTTCTATAAATTAAATTTTCTTAAGGAAAGAATTAGTTCAATCATCAAGAAATGTTTGAAATAATTTAAACCTAGCATTATAATTTATTATTTTCATTATGTTTACCTTTCTTGCAAGTGCTTCAACGACTTCCTTCTGATTCTTCAGTTTATCCATGCCAGAGTCCCAAACGTCTTTGAACCATTCGCCTAGTTTAGCGAATTTATCTTGAAGTACGATGAATTTATCTTTAAAAAAATCTTTTAGTTTTTCCCACAACTCTCCAATAGAGCGAAGATCTCTGGATTCCTTAGGTTTTATCAATTCCTTCAGAAGCATACGGAAGTCAGAATCCTTCAGTTTTTGCACTATTTGTTTAAGGGCCACGATAAACTATTAAAAAGAAAAATCATACATTAAAATTATTTGGTGGTACAGTACTGGTAGGAATAAATGTCATAATAATTAGATTAACAATTATACACAACATTTATGGCAAAAATGAAATATATTTTGCCTATAGGAAGCTGTTTTTCATTAAGTGTTCTAGGAATAATGCAACACTATTTCATTGTTGCATTCCTCCAAAATGCAACAATTAATTTCATTGTTGCAAGCTTCCTAAAATGAAACACTTTACTTCAATGTTCTTTTTGATGACAAGAAGGAACTTACTGGGTGGTTCGAGACGATATTCCTGATGTAATCCCTAATCTTGGCGATGGTCTGACTGCTGACGAGCTATAATAAATAACAAAAGGTAACGTGGATTTAGTGGTCTGAATCGTGAATTTGGATCAATAAGGATTTAACAGAATTTTTTTTTATAAATTACCTAAGTTCGATTTACCTTTTCTATTATTTTGTGCATGATCTCCTTCAAATCAAACTGGGAAATTACTTCCTTCAGATGACCTTCTTCTAGAAAAGCAACATATTTCGCCTTTAGTATGAATTCGGTTTATAACGTTTCATTCTCTCTAAAAATCACGGATAAGTTGGTTAAGACGGGCAGTTTATGAACACACTCATGCACATGTTTTTCCTCTCCTTACTCTCCAACATTAACACATCATGATATTATTTTCATTTTTTTTTATTTCTTGAAAAAGATATATTTGAGAAAAAGGAAGAAAATAATTTAAAAAATTTACCTTTTTCTAGCAGTTGGTGCAATTTTTCCCATACATTCTTTGCCTTTTGTTTGATTTTTTCCAGGATTTCTTTAGCATCATCGCCTATGTCAACACCAAGGTTTTTTAGACTCTCTTTGAGTGCACCGAGCTACAAATAACAGTAGAATCTGTTCATCCTTTTATCAGAACAAAACTGTCCACTAATTGTTGATAAAATTCAGTTCATAGAATTACATAACAACCAGTGAGGTGTGTAATTGTAAAAATGAGATTATCGTTGCTGCAATTTATTGCATATTCATTATGAGATGTAGTGGAATAAACACAGCACATCTAAAATAAACAGTACGTTTAATCTCTCCTTTATTTCATCTCAATCACTGAGGTATCATCAAGGAAACAATATTAAAATTTGTTAGAATTCAAGCTATTTTGTCTTAGGTGTGCCATGATAGCATTACTGTAGTCAGCATAATGAGAAGGATGAGAAGATATGGGGGGGGGCAATTAATTTGTTGATCGTTTTGGCATTATAGCCATTGGACAGGAAAGTCTGGCAAATAAAAGATGCTTCAGTAGAAGAGATTGAAGGCTCTATTGATCACAGCATATTATTGACAGGGTGGATGATGGGAAAGTTTGTGTGTGGGTGGGAGTGCGTTTTGTGTATAAAGGGTGCCATTGGGGAGACGTTTAAATAGGCCATCTAGAAAATACAGGATAATATTATTTGCTTTTTCTATAGTGAAATGGATTCCGGAGTTGTCTATTGAGATAGAGGAGTAAGGAGTGTAATGTGTCTTAGCCACGTGGCCAAACAGTGAACATATCATCGATTCATTTTAGCCAGACAGATGGGTTCAGAATAGCAGTGTCAAGAGAATGTTTTTACAAATGCTTCATATAATAATTGTCTAGAGGAAAAGAGCGGGAAGAGCTCATGGCTGCACTCTCAATTTGTTTATAAATGGTATCTTTTCAAATGAGATAGGCAGAACGTATGGTAAAATTAAAAAGGTTAATGATGTCCTGGGGAGCGCATTTTTTTAGTAACTTTAAAGTTTCAGAAAGAGGGATATTGGTATAAAGGAAAGTGACATCAAATCTTATCGTTAGATCGTTCTTATCTAAAACGAAAGTTTGGATTAAAGATTTGAAATGATTAGAATGTTTTGCTATAAGAAGAAGAATGATGTGTGAGTAGGGTTAAGGATTTAGCTAATTGTTTGGATAACTTAAAAGAGGAGGAGGAGAGAGTCTATAGCATCCATTATGAGAAGGAGAATGTTATTGGGTTTATGAATTAGGTAGTCCGTATATCCGTATATACGGGAAGAGCGGGAAAAACGATTTGTGTTTTTTTATCTATTTCAGGATGCCAAAATGTGATATTTTTAAGAATACTTTTTAATATTTTCTTTTGAGAATTAGTAGGATCTTAAGTAGTGCAGTCTCTCAGGAACAAGATATTCATCTTGCAATTATATTCAATGCCATTGATGACCAGAGTAGAATTACTCTTTGTCGTCTTTAGCAGTGATTATTATTTTTTTGTCTGTGCGTAATTTATGGAGAGAGAGAGAGAGATTTCTTCTAGGCGACAAAGCTTGAAAAAAGAATAGTTACTATGTCAAGCCTGATATTGTTAGAAAGAAATTTGTGAATTTCCCATTCTATGTGCAGTATGAAGTCTAAAGATGGAACCTAACGCGGAGCTATTGCAGAGTGGTTGCCGTGGCTAAAGGACACTAACGGCTGTTTCGTCAATCCTTTTAGACGAGAGATTTAAAGCTGACTATGCGGCTGAGAAATATCTACGCAGATTGTTATTTTTGTCGATGTTTTTATCATAAATGTTTGGAAATCTAAATTTAGATAAATAAATCTAAATAGTCCATTGCATACGACTAATATACTCCATTTCATTTTTTTCATATAAACTGAGGTTTCTGATAATTAGCATAATTATGACAAGAGAATTATATCAGTTGTATTACGCAAAAGGCATGTTCTCATATCAGTGGCAGATAATATTGAAACACTATGTAGTGTTTGTGCATTTTTATTTAGTTTGGTGGCGCTGCTTTTGTGAATGTTTTTTTAAATATCGCGCCCTGCCTTGAATTTAATGCCGTGGATTCAAACACTTATTTTTTTCTTTCTCTCTCTCTCTCTCACTCTCTCTAAACATGCTTCTTACAGCGTCAAATTTAAAGTTATTCAAAATAGTCAGAATATTTTCTGTATAAAGAAATTATGAGTCACTGAAAGAAATTAAAAATTATACACTGGAGAAAACGAAGCTCAAAATTGCGAACCAATTTACTTAAAGTTGTTAGTAGTTAGACTAAAAACGAGAAACCGATTAAAATAGGAAGATGACGCAGATTCGTGTAATAGGGCAACTAAGCCAAAAACGAAACTTTCATCAGCTAACAGATGAAAGATATATCTTTCTCTCCCCCTTCTTCGGCTTGTGGAAAAACCAGAGATTTTCAAGTAATTCAAGCAATGTGATTGTGATCTAAAGTATACGACTGTCTTTATTTACCTACTTATTGTTTAAATATTCTTTCCTGAGTGCTTCTGCTCTTTCGCAAATATTGTATTTTTTTTCCCAATTAGCACTTAAAATAACAGTTCGTTGCATTAAACAGAATTACGTCATTTTCAATTACAACTTTTAATTTTTCTTTACCATTGCGATAATCAAAATTCAGTATTCATCTCTATGTACGAGTTTTATTATTCTATTCCGTATAGTTTCCATTGGGAGAAAGAACAGACCAGCATAGCCCTCATTATTTGGCAGAAATGTGGTTTTTCTCGTTGTTGCATTTATTCAAAATATCATATATTTATTCTCCTCTAAATAAGCGACAAATGAATAATTGATCTTACTAACATATGTCCTATTTTAAACTAAGCCGATTATTATTGTATTAAATTAATTAAACTACGATTTAAACATGTAACATCTTACCTTTTCTAACACGTGGAGAGCAATTTCTTCGCCTTGATCAGCTCTGTCTTTGATTTCTTTCAACCACTTTGTCAGAGTCTCCCTTATTGCTTTCACCAACGTGTCCTTCACAAATCTTTCCAGGCTACATACCGAAAAGTACAAATCCTATTGGGTAAACTATTATTTTTTTTGTATATTATTAAATTAAATTAGGAAACATGTTTGATCAAATGCGACTGGAAAATATAATCATGATATCGTTTATTTATTTGTTTTATAATTTCCGTTTAGTAGACATTTTAGTACGATTTTTGTGCTTGATGATTTATGTAAAAGTGACAGTCAAGACTCCTTTTAAGACACAAACATTCAGGACAAGAGTCTTTGTTAATCCTGGTGTGCGTCTGATTTTACATCCTAAAATATTTAAATAAACAAAGGGTTTAAATCAACACTTACTCATCCAAGACTTTCAAATGAGGTAAACCAAGGGCATCCTTCAAGGATGGTGTTTCGGCCATTCCTCTCTTCACTGCCTGGGCACATCTCTCTATAGTAGGAGCAGCCTCTACAAGACCAATAAGATATGTTTAAACAGAGCGAATTAGAATAAAAATGCTACGAAAATAGAATGCAGTGAAACTAACTTACGCTGTTGGAATGAAGCGACCGACAGACCAAGAAGACACACAAGAATGAGCAACTTCATGGCTAAATATAAAAAACAAATACCGTTATTGATATAAATACTTTACATGAGTCTTTATAGCAATTAAGGTTATTCAATACACGAAGGCTTAGTCTTGCTAAAAAGAACTTGTGTTACTAAATAAATGTCTTTACACTAATCTCATCACTAACTAGGTCAAATAACAAAGCTCAATCTTACCTTATTTTGCACAATGAAGGGAAGAAGAAGAAGGAAATCTGATTTGGGCAGTATACTGTCCTTGTGTGAAGAATTAATTCCAGCCAGCATTTTTATAGCATTCTGTATTAATTTGTTATCAGATCCGTGAGAATTTTTTTCAGAGAAAAAAAAAACAGTCATATATCTGTAGTTTAAAGGTGTTTTTTTTTTTATCTTCGTGGGATCCTTCGGCTGTACAGCGACAAAAAAACCTCGTTTTAGAAAGATTAGAAGCGCTATCTGAGAAATAAGACAAGCGCGTCCTTACACGAGAGCGCGTACGCACGCACACACCGATATGCATAATCTTTCTCAATTGATAGTGTGATTTTCTTGAATATTCCAGTGCTACTGTTTGAATTCAATGAATTAATTCTATTGGATAATCATACTACTGGTTAATTAGGTAATGCAGATTGTACTAATCATTAATAATCAAATAAGAAGCAGTTATTGTTAATAAATTTATCTCGATACAACAATCGTTATGCATGCAATTAAGAGATTTATGGGGATGACTGAAATCTCCATGAAAAATTGTATTCTTTGTAAATATTCCATTGATATAATGATTAATACAAGTACAGTCAATGTTTAAAGATTAGAACTCGACATACGAGTTTAACCCAGAAACACGTAACTAGATTAACAGTTTTTCTTCAACTTAGACTTTATTATACACTGTATAATGAAAATAATAATAATAAACTAGCAATTTATGCTTGCTTAAAACATTCCTTCAATTTTTGTTTAAGAGATATTTGGGCCCATGGGAGGTTTCTTTAAATTAACACGAAAAACGCAAGGGATAAGTAATACTATTTCTTTAAGGCCATATATTTTCAACCTGAATATTACAGGCCATCATCAATGGCGACAGTGGTTAATTACAAAGTAGAATTCGAACAATGGATTGATTTGAAAAAGTAAGAGCCGCGTGATGTTATGCATAAAACAACGCAATGGGATAACTGAGGAAATATTGCAATATTAATTATTCATTATCTATTTCAAAAATGTTTTATGCATAACACACGCCGCTCTTACTTTTTCAAATCAATCGATTGTTCGCATTCCACTTTGTAATTAACTCTTGTCGCCATTGATGATGGCCTGTAATATTCACGCTGAAAATATATGGCCTTAAATAAAGTAAACATAAACTAATCCCTTGTATTTTTCGTGTTAATCTACGGTTGTTGTTTTTTTATCTCATACATGAAAATTTGATTTGCAAAGCTATGATACTTTCGTACCGTAGAAGAGTTAAGGGTTTTACTTTCTTATTCTATTGATATACATGTTTTGATTTTTTTGCATATTTTTTACAGAGTCCAGAAATCCTATCCTAGCATTCAAAACATGGAACTTCTTGAAACTTCCAATTAGCAGAGAATTAGTGTCATACAGGGCGATGAAGTCCGTCTCCTACATAAACCAGTCTTGTTTCACTTTTAGCTTAGTGTAACAGAAGTAAAATACGATCTCTGTGGAAAAATATTTGAGTTCCTTGTCGTCAATGGCAGCAAGAACATCTCTAAGCCCCCCTCTGCCGCTTTATTCAATTCAGATGTGTAAACGCAAAATCGGCTTCAAAACATATCGAAACCCCTAACTTTATATCAGAGCTCCAAGTGAACTACCTAAGTGAAAGGAATACGATTAGTGTCTAGGGTAAATACTCAAAAAAAAAAGAAAGAAAGAAAAAAAAAGAAAGAAGGTATAATCTTAATTAGGGACTAGTTTCTGAACTTAGATACATGATCACGTCAAGTGAAATGTGTTGGATCTTGTAATTAATAATAACAAGATATTTTTCCGTGGTAACTGTTAAATTTGTTTAGAACTTAATAAATTGTATATGGGAATACGCTGAATAAAAAACTAAGACTCTTAAGGCATACAAATGAAAGGGTGTTAGAAAAGATCAGTAGAACTTTAAGCCTCCTTAAGGATATTGACAGAGAAAAGTTAAAATATTTTGGACACATTGAAAGGATGGAAGGAGGACTTCTAAGAACAGTAACAGAAGGTAAAGTTCTTGGGAAAAGAAGAAGGGGTAGACCTTCAATGAGATGGATGGATAGCGTGTCTGAAGTGACTCATCTTCAGAGAGTTGAAGCCTCTAGAAAAGCATACAACAGGACTGCATGGCAAGGACTGGTGTGGCATACCGAGCATCGGAATGACCTTATGGCATCTGTGGATGTCCGATGAACTGATACAGATGATGATGAATTCTGACACAACAGGATTATTGCTATACACCCTACATTTCTATATTAACTGCAGGTATATATTCTCTAATACATTTAAAGTAGTTGTGCTGTTTAGTGTGTTAACTGCAAAATCTCTGAGAATTAAACATATTTCAAGCAGACAGTTGTGCTTTGTGAATATGTGAAAAATATTAGGATTAAAATATTTCAAGTTATGTGCTGACGAAGTTCATTTTCAATCTTTTTTTTTTCATAAAGGATGTGCTGTTCATTTCTCTGAGACACATGGCTAATATCTCGTACAGATAACAAAGTAATCATCCCTTTTCCCACGTTATGATATTTATATTATCAGTGGATAAAAGAAACGTGTATGAGGACCATTTGAAATAATACACTTCCTTTTGGAATCAGGTAGTTATAACACGATATAATTCAAC
The DNA here is from genome assembly GCF_054136105.1 of Typopeltis vanoorti. Taxonomy (NCBI): domain Eukaryota; kingdom Metazoa; phylum Arthropoda; class Arachnida; order Uropygi; family Thelyphonidae; genus Typopeltis; species Typopeltis vanoorti. Next base: position 64,258,308 of record NC_143567.1, on the reverse strand, counting down.
AATACTACTTTGACACAAAGAATAACCGTTTGTCAGAAAGATATTCAGATAAATCGAACAGCTCTGTCTGTTAGTCAATATAATAATATTCTAATCATCACACTACGTTCTTTCTGCATGATCTTTTTAAAACGTTAATTGGAATTGCCAAAAGCACATCTTTCCTTTTTCTTTTTCTTTTTTTTAATATAGTAGATTCATTACATTAATGTGACGGGGAAAATGTTTTTTACATTGGTTCTCGATCAGCGTAGTGATTCATACAAATTGTTCGCTTAGTAGGATTTCAATAGCCATGTAACGTGCTACTGAATCTAGACTGCTAATGCTCATTATGGGAGAAACAATAAATCTATTACTACTCATAGTGCGTTGCATTTAATTATTTATGTTTCCATTATTATATGGTATTTTGGGGTGGAAAGTTGAAAATGCGTTCATGAATCATATTTATATTGTACTAGCGTTTGAAGAAAACATTCTGCTATGAAGAACACCTTGCAGTAGAAGTAATTTACCACAGCCAAACGCGAAGTGTTTTTTGGGCAGACAAATATTGGGCATCGGAGACGAGAGTACAACAGACTACTTACGCCATCTAGGGTACCTGATGCTGCTTTGTGATTAGTTATACAACTGAGAAGTTACCTGATTTTAAAATAATGTAATAATAACAAATAAATTTAAAAAAAACGTAACTAGCTCCAGTATTGTACAGGAGATCGCTACCTAACTGTGGAACGGGCTGATTTTTTTAAAAAAAGCGTAATGGAATTACCACGTATTACCTAGTTATTTTTACCGAAATATTTTAAAAATACTATTTTTGATTTATAATCTTACATTAATACGAGGTGTTTTTCTTTTTATTAATTTTACGGGTATTATCGGAGATTATGAAGGGTAGTGGACGTTGATTGAGTTCTCGTCATATTTTATGGCTATACTTTCCGATATTCTCCGAGTGTTGGAAGCTCCACAACATAAAAATTAGGCCGCAACTCCGACCAATAGGCGATAACACACAAGCACTTCAAAGGCAGAAACACCAAACCGATGTGACATAGTATCCACTTCCTCCATGAGTTCACACACTGTCGAAACGGCTCGCACCCCGTTAACCTTCTCCCCGGCCGCCTTTTCCCATAAACTCTTCCCTTTCCTCAGAAAACCAGTTTCTATATTCAGCCACATTTTCATCTCTTTCCCACCCTACAAAAAAAGCGGTCCGCCCACCCTTAAAAATAATATATGTACATGTTATATAAAAAAACACAGGTTTCTTCAAATGAATTCTCCCACATTTCCTAACCCCCAACTTCTCTTTCAACACCATAACAGCAGAAGTATGCCACCGCAGAAAGAAGACGGGTAACATCATGCAAGAAAAGGTATGTGCGAATTTTCTTCTATTATTTTTTCTATTCTATTCTATTTTCTTCTAAACCAAAATGGGACTCATAAACCAAAGCAGGAAAAACAGCCTTAAAAATAATAGTTTTTAAGAGGAGTAACATGGGAGTTTTACCCAGAAAGAACACCTATTTTTCTTTTTCTTTTTTTTAGCAAAGAAGGGCCTTATCGTCCAATACCTTGTTGGTGCTTCAATGGCATTCGCATTGCGAGGTAAGCTATTACAAATTGTTCACTGTGAGAAATAAACAGTACGTGTTCAAACAGAATTGTTATTGTGTAGTGATATTGAAACTAAACTTTTTTTTTGCACCATTTAGAGGCCCTCTTGTAATGATGATTTGAAGTCCACAGAAATTGTGGTAGATATGACTAAAATTGGAGTAAGTGTTAGTGGGTAACTGACACTGACAAAATTAATTTAAATATTATTTAAATTTTAAAATGCTGTCCATTGGTTTATACATTGGTTTTTATAATATCCTAAGATCACATAAGGATGGAGAGATATGATAAACCGAAAAAAGATTAAAAATAACGAACGAGAAAGTCTGATAATGATCGATCCCACAAAAAAAAAATAATAATAAATCCCACAGCAATTATCCTAAGACCTAGTAAGTGCTGGGGAACTTACTTCATAATGAGCCATATACTGAATAACCGAATGCATGTGTAATACAAGATCCCCAATCTTAGTTGGAAAAAAAATCCATGTTTGGTCTCTGGAGCAGGGTTTTGAACTATGTTGAAATCAATGAAAAATAAAATAAAGTTTATTAATAAAGAAAGAACCATGCAGCTTCATTTCAGCGGCTTAAATTACATAGAAATAGTGGATATTAAAGATCCAACATTATTTCAAAGCCAAATATTCGAAAAAACTATGAAAGTTTCGTAAATTTGACCACAGAGCTTACGAGAATACAATCCTCGGCACCGGAGCTGTCTTAGCTTGCACTACTTAAAATTACATGATTGATGCTCAATAATGGGATATTAAAGATCCAATATTATTTTAAAGCCGAATATTTGTAGAAACTATTTCGAATATTTGACAGAGAGCCCAAGAGAATGACATCCTCGACATCTGAGTTGCCTTAGCTTGCACTTCTCTCCCATTAAAAATCTTTAGTATTAAATGAAAGTTTTTGCTCTTCTAAAGTTTCTGTTTGGCCTCAGAAAAGAACCAACCACAAAATAGTTGTCAGGCCAGTGAAATTAAACCTTATATGCCAAATGTTATAAGTACATAAACCAAATGTACTTATAAAAGGCGAACATATGGTTTATGTACTTATAACATTTGGCATATAAGGTTTAATTTCACTGGCCTGACAACTATTTTGTGGTTGGTTCTCTTCTGAGACCAAACAGAAACCTTAGAAGAGCAAAAACTTTCATTTAATACTAAAGATTTTTAATGGGAGAGAATTGAAAGCTAAGGCAACTCAGATGTCGAGGATGTCATTCTCTTCGGCTCTCTGTCAAATATTCGAAATAGTTTCTACAAATATTCGGCTTTAAAATAATATTGGATCTTTAATATCCCATTATTTCTATATAATTTACCTTGCCGAAATGAAGCAATATGGCTTTTTTTATTAATTAATTTATGCTCCAACCGAAAGTTCACTTACGAAATATACATTTTTCTGCATTGGGTTTCTTTAGTTTTGGATGGGAATTTTTGCTGTTCGTTTCCAGTTGTTGTGATAGTTGTTAGCCTAGATGTCACACTACAGGACAAAGTCCTCCTCCAATCATTCCCACTCTCTCCATACCTGGGGAGAGATGTCATCTCTCCGACTTTTTCTCTGTCTTCCAGAGAAAGGAAGTGGCATTCAACCCATTAATATGGTTTCCTGCAACAGCAACTGTGTTGCTCTCTTTGACCATCGATCATCTTGATATCTTGCCAGGTGGCCTGTTCAATCCCATTTTGATTTCTTCATCATCATCAAATTCCTGCCATGTACCCTCAAGGGGTGTACAGGATATGACAGTACTACATGAAAAAATTACATCATTACTAATTTCCTATCTACAATTTTCCTCCAAATCAGTCTGTTACTTGTCAAGACTCCAACATTATCAGATCTTATATTTCTATCGTCTAAGGCACTTTGTACCGTATCAATCCACCTATATCTTGGTCTTCCTCTGGGTCGTTTTCCTGCCAACCTGGCAGGAAAACGACCCAGCTCTCCGAATTATCATTATTTTTGTTTTGTTAGATCTCTTTTAAAATTTGAACTGTTTATTCGGAGTATCTAATCTGGATACTCCGAATAAACTCTTCTCCATTGCTCTGTGGGGAGGTCCCCTTTCATCCAATGCTTCTTTCCATAGCTCTTCCAAGCACTGTCGAATCTGAACTGGATTTCAAGGTCAAAGCGATTTGACATGGATATCATCTGTCATAAGTATTTGTTGTCCATCAACGCACTTAATGAAAATTCCCTGAATAATTTAAACGATGTAAGTCCACTTACAAATGAAACTCTAATATAATATCTTCAGCTTGATTACAGCCTTCATGCCATTTGGAATAAACTCTTTTAAGATTTTAATGATACTCACAAGAATATTCCTCCATTCAACCATTAATAAGGTTTACAAATCTTAAAGGAATGTTGGGAGTAAAGTGATTCATTTGATTGCTTTCTTTTAAGCGTTATTTTACTTACTTTAATGTATCACTTCCTCATGAATTTATGAATTTCATGAATTTATTACTCCTGAAGATCAGAAAATCTTAAAAGAATCAATTGTTGTTATAATTGTTATAAATAGAATAATCCTTTAATTGCTATGCGATTATTGAGCGGTTCTCATTTACGGTGAGTAAAATTCAAAATGTTTCTTCAGTTTTCTTCATCACAAAAGAAGTGGCATAGCCAAAACTGAAGTCGATTAGTTCATTCGTATTCATTATATAAACAAGGGATGGTTTTTAAATTTGATAGTTGAGTTCTCATTGTATTTTAAGTTAAATATACAGAATAATATTTCAACTTATGATATTTTGCGTTATGATAATATAAATTCGTTTTATTTCAGAGTTATAGGGGGGGAATGATCAATAAATTAAAGCCCAATATGGAATCGCTTGTGGAAACTATATTGGATCTTCTTGAAACGGGAAAAGGTGTTCATGCTTATATAATACAAAAGGTAATACGCTTGAGAAATAAGTTCAGATTTATGACTTAGAACGTTTTCAGTGTCATTTATTCTAATGCGTTGATAAAAGAGCAAAAAAGTTTCCTGTTGCAATTTAAGAACTCATTAAGACAACCGTTATAAATGTCATTCATATAAAAGTGCTTCTGTTCGGTCGGGATTCTGGATATTCGCTTTCCTAAATCAGGATTTTTAAATCTACTAAATTAGATGTGCATATTTGGATACCATGAAAATTATAATGTCATGATTTCGTAATAACCACACAATAAGAATATAAATTATAATATTAAATAATAAATACTTTAACGTGTTTTTGAACAAAAGGAAATATCAAGCTGGAATTGCTTAGATCTAACTTTTATAAATTAGGTCTTTATCTTTGTCAACGGTGGATATTAGTGAAATTTCTATGCTCCGTCGGTTATGCATAGCAAAGAAATGTAAACAAACTGGATTCTTTTTTAAATAGCAACTACTGTGACAATCTCAGCTATTCATCGGATTTTCTACGTTTTGGAGTTCAAAATCCGATTTCCATGCACGATCAGAAATCAGGCATTTTTCAAAAGATGCCTTGAACTATAGCACCTAAGTAGTAGGGCGGCGACTAGTGACAAGATCAAGATCAAGATCGTGACATGATTGTTTGTTCCGATGATGACGTCATTGTGTGCGTGACGTCATGAGTTTGGAATGTTTGGAATACTTCTGGGGAACATATGTGTCAGTGACGTCATGTTGTTTGTTTGTTCGCGTATGAAATTGTGGGTGTAGGTTAGAGATAAGGATTCATATCGTGATTGGTGGGGCACTATGAACAAATTAGGGGTAGGGTGTATGGTGGAAGCGGCTTCCATGTCGTGGATGTGTGTTGTTATCAGATGAAGATACATCACATAATTTGTTAGTTGTAAATAAGTGATGTTACTGTTTTGAATGGAAAAGGAAGATATATTAGTAGATAAGGATTAGTGCCGTGATTGATGAGACACTATGAACTAAGTAGGGGTAGGGTGAATTGGTGAAGGGACGTCAGTGTCGTGGATGTGTGTGTTTTTATCAGATGAAGATAAATGACGTCATTTGTTAGTTGTCAATAAGTAACGTTATTGTATTGAATGGAAAAGGAAGATATATTAGTGGATAAGGATTCGTGGCGTGATTGGTGGAACACTTTAAACAAAATGGGGGTAGGGTGAATTGGTGAAGGGACGTCGGTGTCGTGGATGTGTGTTGTTATGAGTTGTAGATAAGTAAATGGTTTGCGTATGGTGTTATGGGTAATGGATAGTGATGAGATAGAGTTTGGCATATTTGGCTCGGAGGTCCCCTTCTGTCAGGGACATCACGTGGTGTGGTTGGTTCGCATATACATTGTGGGTAATGTTCAGAGATAAGGAATCGTGATGTTATCAGGTTGGAAATTTCTGGAGAACATATGTGTCAGTGACATCACGTGGTGTTTTGGTTTGACTATGGAAATGTGGGTGTTATTTAAAGATAAGATATCTTGGAATTTCCCAGGGTGACACACATCCATCATTGTCTTCAAGTTTTGTCTTTGGTGATGTATAGATGGCAGTACTACACACACTTTTTTTTTGTATATTCATAACTCATCCGAATATTTTGATTTGTCTATAATTTAAGATTTTAACCTTCCTACCGGCTGAGGTGGATGAAATAGCAAGACCACCCGAGAATTTTTCATGGATCAAAACTTCATCGACATTCTATCTTTTATCAAGTATATACTCTCCTCTGTGTTTATCCCTTAACGGTGATTTTAGAGCCATTAGCTTATTAACTGGGGTTGAGTGATTTTTTGTCACTTGTTTTTACATGTACTGGTTATTTCGAATTTTCTTCACTATATATATATATATTATATATATATATAGTGAATATTATATATATATATATTATATATATATACTATTATATATATATATATATATATATATATATATATATATAATAGATATGGTGACGGACCCAGGATATTCTGAATTACAACATGCTATTAGGTGGACGCTTTTTATATCTGGTTCATATACGAAAGGCCACAAGACCTACAGCACATTAGTTCCTTGTGCGGGCAAGAGAGAGAGAGAAGGGAGAAGGAATGTGTTCACATTTTTCTTGATCAGCTGAGGGTTGTAATCTTTGGGAAAAGCAGTGGGAATAAAAGAGGAGGAAGTTCGCATTGAATATAGTTCGATTTGACGGCAAACTAATTTGAACCTTTCATACCATTGAAAGACATTTCACGGTTCTGTCGTATTTTGAACAGTGAGAGTCATCATCGTTGAATAGTGACACAACATGGGTATTAAATTATGAAAAGAATTTACGCAAGTATAAAGAACTGTAGTCATTCAGCAACATCTCCTTTATTTCAGACGTCTTTTAAGCACTTACAGTAATTTAAAATTATACTTACATCAACCGCTTAGGACTCCTGAGTTCTCTTCCATCTCTGACAGAAACGTTTTCTACAATAAAACAAAATTTAGCAATATTAAGAAGCGGTTAATGTTGCTAAACATCCATATTTGTTTTCATAATAACGCAGATTAATACATATTTAGAGCTTTAGCTCAGTCAGTATAGACGAAGCCCTTTGGTGGGAAAAAACCTGGGTTCGAATCCCGTCAGTGACGTGAGGAACTTTTATCTGGTCTCTTTCAACCTAAAGGTGAGTTAGCCAGTCTCATACGAAGGTTGGTTTTTTTCACCCGGAAACTCTGATTTTCGTCCCCTAGAACAGGCTAACCTTCCTCATGAACACACGTGGATTACAGTCATGAATACGTCCCAGCGCTAAGCCGATCCAGAGCCCGGATAAAACTGGGGAATTGGGGAAAGCAATGGTGAACTACCCTGTCAAAATCTCACCAGGAATGCCTTGTGGGCAACACCTACAAAGTCATCAATGGTCTGAAACGACTGAAAGGGAAAATGAATCAGACAGTCAATGCATAGTTTACGTACGAAGGAGAGAAGAGGCGGCAAAGATACCAAGAAGGCAGATCATAATGAGGAACTTCATGGCTAAGAAAATATACAAAAATGGAAATGGATAATTTTGAATTAACTGGAGACATATTGGTTAAATAAATACTGCTAATAAACGAGTGATGTAAAGAAGGAAAATGTGATGTAATGTTATATAATAAAATGTAACTTTTACACGTTTTTGTTTTCAAATTAATTTACAAATATGTTGAACACTTTCATCACTTTATACTCAAAAGAGAGTGAGGAATAAAAAGAGAGAGGGGCGAGGAAGTCCTGAAGTTATTCGAAGTCATAAAGTATCAGAAAAATCCTGAAAAATATCTCAACTGGACATCAGCAGCATTCGAGATTCGCACCTTGAACGTAAGAATCTTCAAAAATGAAATGAAACTAGCATTATTTGAAACCAAAATTATAATTGGAGAAGAACAAGCTGAAGCTGTTTCTTTATCTAGATGATGTTATAGTTCTGAATAAATACAATACAAGTCTTCAAGAATTCCTGACTAAATTGAACAACTGTTATAATAAATTTAGAATGAAAATCCGCTTTAAAATAACAAAAGAACGACAATCGAAATACGCAGAAATATTAAAAACATCAACTGCATTCTAAATGGAGAACCTGTAAAACAAAAAAATATTTCAGCTACTTAGGCACGGTTTTTTGTGACGATGGCAAATTAAATATGAAAATATGTAGCAAAATTAGAAAATCTGGTATGATAGGAAGTCAGCTGAAGAACTTTATATGGAATAAGATAAGTTAGTCAAACACTAAACATGCTGTATACAAGATGGTATTCAAGCCAATTTTAACTTATGGATCTGAGAGATGGGTTAGAAGTAAAACACTTCACCAAAGACTGGAATCGCTGAGAATTCTGTGAAAGATTAGAGGAGTGAACGGATCGCATCAATGGTAGTATCCTATTAACATGATGTTAAGAAAGAACTTGCCATTATTAGCATTCAGAAATGTGTTAGCAGAGATAACCTCAGGTGATATGGGCGCATAGTAAAACGAGTATTCCTTGCAAGGATAGTAGTAAAAAGGCAAAGAAAAACACTAAAATCTAGATGGAGTGATACATTAAAAGTTTTTTAATGGATCAATTTAATACACCAAGAATTGAAATATATAAGATCGAATAAAATTGGAGTCTTGGCATGTTAATTAGGAGGAAAATTGTCGAAAGTAAATTAGTAATGATATAACTTTTTCATGAAGTACTACTTGCTATGACAGTATATGTTATGATAACACTACATAACAATACTACATACTGTCATGTAGTATTATCGTGTAGTATTACTATGAAATGCTACATGATAATATTACATGCTATGATGTCATTTGAATCATTATGATATGTTCGATAACTATTCATATGTTAATAATTAGAATATATGTTTATCCGACCAAATGGCAAGTTATTCTCGATAGTAGATCTACAGCATAGTAACCTGATCAGTTAATAATAATAATAATAATAATAATAATAATAATAATAATAATAATAATAATAATAATAATAATAATAATAATAATAATAATAATAATATAAATCCAATTAATGTCCTTATAAGACAGTTAATGCATACAATCCTCAGAGGTGTATTCTGTGTCCTATTTTATCTATTTTTCAATACTGAAAACATGACTAAATAAATGGCAAAACTGCCAGCCTCGTACGAAACTGACTAACTCATCTTACGTTGAAAAGATTCCTCAAGGTTTTCCCAAGTGTTTAAGGCGGGACTAGACGATAGTCAGAAGTCTTTCCCAAATAAATAGTACGCCACAATGAAGTGTGTTTCGGAGACAACATTGTCGATCTAAAATGAACCCTTGGAGCACAGGTGATGAAGTACTCTACGTACAGTAATATCCGTATAAACACAAATGTTATTTTAAAAGGCACATTCAAATATTAATGTTAATTATATTGTAGTGCATTTATTTAAAATTTTCATATTACGCTTTAAATGTATTTATTTACATAAATGACAAGAACTTTCTATTATCCCACAAGATTAAATTCTCCATTATAACTTGATATTATTCTCACAATATTGCAATTTACGAATGTAAATTGCAATATTGTGAGAATGTAATTCAGCAGTGATTCAATGCAATAATTAAGGAGGGGGTTCTAAAACAATCATTCGAAATACAATTTATCGAACGATTATTTGCGAAAAGGCAATTTATCGAAAAATAGTTCGTCGAACAATAGTTAACCTAAAAAGCAATTCATCGAACGGTAATTAATAGAAATCACAATTCATCGAAAAGAAGTTCATCAAAAAACCAAAAAATCATAGAATAATCACAACTCGCCGGAACTACGAAATATTCATCGCAATTGAATTATAAAGCATATGAAGTGAAGTTTATTTATCAAAACGAACTGAAATTTTAATGGATCAACTTAGGATATAATTGAAGCTTAGCATGATATTTCCTTTATGTATGTTATGTAGACATGTGTTGCAATTTTTGAGGGATATTCCTTTCAGTAAGTATATGCGTTTCATGTATTTAATGTGTGTATTTTACACAATCTGGAAAACATTATGCAAAACAAACTTAATTATTATTATTCCCCTTTATTCTCCTCTCTCTCTCCTCATTTTACAAGAGAATAATTAGAGAACAAGATGGTTTCCCCTTTGTCTTCTTTATCCCGTAAGAGTTTTATATCCTCCGATGATATTAAGATGATGAAGATCACCTTCAAAAATCAGTTTACGAATTAAACTAAATAACCCAACAATAAATTTCACAAAAGAAAGCGAACGTAAAGTCATTTCAAGGTTGGGATCATGTTAGATCAATAATAGTTAAAGAATGTAATATAATATAATAGAACAGGAGACAGTTTCATTATTTAGGCTGCAAAATAACATAACTAAAATATAAAGATGTTGATGAAAACATAAAGAAATTCCAGAAAATCTGTAGAACAATTAAAAAGACACCGAATTAAAAAAAAAAGTTGAAACTCAACTAAAATTTTATAAAGTAATGGCTACTCCCACTTTGTTATACGGCGCAGAAATATATACGGTTAAAAAAGAAAGATGAAAGTAAAATACAAGGTGCAGAGATGAGATTTTTAAGAACAATTAATGGATTCCAACAGGATCACTTTTATTAGAAAATTTTGGTCAATAAGTTTCGAAATGATATTAATAATTCAGTTCTAGCTGGATGAAATTTAAAGACATTTTATAGTTAAGATCAATTTTAAAATTTGTCAGTTTTGATTTTCATCTGACCATTGTTGTGAAAACATTCAGTAGAACGAACTTTTTTGTCTGGAGATAAATCATTGTCTACACAGTGAAGTAACAGGTACGTTTCTAGAATGACCTTGTAAAAAAAAACAATAATAACATCTCAGTGACCACCTACATATGTTACCTCCATCTTGGGTGATATTAGATATTCTTACCGAACATTTTAAAGCAATAATTTTCAAGAAAGTTAATCTTTCGACCAATTATAATAGAATTAATTGAAAAATTATCGGTAAATTTTTTTTGCGATCAGTTGAATTTGCGATGAATTGTTGTGTGATGAACTGTTGTTCCACAAATTGTTTATTCGATGAATTACTATTCATTAAATTGTTGTTCGATTAATTCTTTATTCGATAAATTGCTTTGTCAGAAGATTGTCGTTCGATAAATTGCCATTCGGTAAACTGCCTTTCGATGAATTTTCATTCAACCGGATGTAGTATACAGAAAATTCACTGAAAACAACTTATCGAAAGACAGTTCATCAGATAAGGCAGTTTCTCGAAAAAAGCAATTCATCGGACGACAATTAATCGAAAACACAATTTATCGAAAGGCAATTCATCGAAAACCAACAATTCATCGAAAAAAAATCACATTTCGCCGAAAGCTACAAACCGTCAAACGAACAGTTCATCGAAAAATGAATTATAAGACATGTGAAGCGAAGTGCATTTATCAAAAACAACTGCAGTTTTTTATTGAATTAAGTTGTGATGTATTTGAAGCTTCACATGATATCCCCTTCATGTATACAGTAGGTGTGTATGTGTGTGTGATAATTTTTTACTTTTTTTTCTTTTTTGAGAGATATCCCTTTTAGTCTGTGTGTTTTACGCAATCTTGAGAAGATTATGGAAAAAATCTTTATATTGACATAAATTCTTTATCGCATGGAATCATTAAATTACTATTAATTATAGTAATTATTATGAAATTCTATTATTAATAGTAGGTGCATAATCCTTAGTGTTAGCAGTAATAATAATAATGGTTATTATTATTCTCTGTAATCATTATCCTCTCTCATCAACCTAATGGTCAGTGGGATAGCAATGTCACTTTACTAGGGAATAATTATAGAACAATATGGTTTCCTATTGTCTTTGTTGTCCGATAATTGCTTCATATCTGTCTGCGGGTGTGTGTTTATGGGATTGCTTGCCTGTTTCCAGTAGGGTAAGCCTTGCCATCTCTGTATGATGCCCGCTAACTCTCATTCAGTTAAAGAGGACCGATAATAATTATTCGTGTCACAGACCGGATTCTAACCCAAGTCTTTCAATTAAAGGGCTTCATTTATACCGACTGAACTTGGAAGCTCTATTATTATTATTATTATTACTATTAGACAAGAGAGAGCTGTGTAGGCATACGAACGGGCGCACAGTGATATCGCTGCTGCGGTTTTTTATAGTTTTAAAGTGGTTCCTACTCCTGTTTTTAGTTGAAAGTGTTCCCAAGTAACCCTACTTGTCATGCGGAAGACAGTCATAAAATTCAGCGAGATCGGCTAAGAAAAAACCAAATTTTGAAGTGTTGGAAAGTGAACAGAGAGGACGGTGGTCAACAACGAGCGAAGAACAAAGGACGTCGCCATCTTTACAATCACGCTATAATTGCCAAAGGGAAGAAAGGTGAGTCATGAAGTGTCAAATGCCTGGAGGAGTTATCGTCCGACGGAAATAACATAACTTGTATGAAATGCAGTAGGATTCTACACTTAAAATATGTTGGCTTTTTAGAAACAACCGGGCAACATAAATATAAATCCGATGTAACATGCAAGGAATGGAAGTGCATACTCTGTAGGAAGTACAAAGAAACGGATCTAAAGCAGCCACCTGCAACGCAGCCGATTATACTGGAGGCAAAATCAGACGACCAACTGAACAGACAAAAAAATGCAGATGAGTATACTATAATTTCAAGTCTTTAAATATACTAATAGAAAACGGTCTAGAGACCATGAAAGCCAGCTTAGTAGACCTTGTGCAAGAACTCTTTAATAAACAGAAGGAACAAATAACAAAAAATCTAGCGAAATGAAGATTTGGTAAAACATAATAATTTAGCAGTGATAGAAGTGTTGCAAACGGTAAAAGACATTAAAATGAGTATTAACGCATTAAATCACAGACAACACAATTTGATGAAAGAGACATCTGAACTCCGTCAAGAACTTCATTCTCTAAAACTACAATACGAACGTTTAAATCAGTAACAACATAAAGAAGATCTTGTCATAAACGGTCTTCCTGAAACTGCACCTACAGAAAACCACAGAGACCTAATTTTAAAATTAGGCCATGAATTGACATCCCCCTACAAATTAACGACATTCAGACCGTAAATCGGATTCCTAGGAAGAGCAAAAACCAAGGCTTGCCACGATCTGCACCAGTCATAATTCGTCTCACGAGCAAGTCCACAAGAGACAATCTCATAAAAGCCAGCAGGCAGAAAAAACCAGTTGCCAAGGGCTTGAATGCACAGCAAGACAATACACCAATCTTCCTATTCGAATATTTAACACCATTCAACCAGAATCTGTTGTACCAAGCAAGAAAAGCAAAAATAGAAAAAAAAAATTGCCAATTTTTGTGGACCAGAGATGCCAAGATATTCATAAGGAAGTCATAAACTTCAAAGCCGATACAAAGTAAAAGCTCAGAAGACATAAAAAAGCTGCGACTGTGAAAGAAAAAAAAGCATCCTAATTAGCTCAAAAAGAAGCTCACAATAAAAAAGAAGAATGTGAACCATCAAGACAGATGCAATAGCACAGGATATATCGGCAATTTCACTTTGATCAGACCTTTCAGATCATTCATTTGACCTCCCAAACACCTGCCTACTTCCATCAAAGTAATTAAATCAATAAAATATCAAGAGTAGTATCCCAGCAGCAGTATTTATCTAACATTATTTACTTGACATTCTGTAATGAATACTTGTAGTAAACAGAAAATGTGATAGTAATACTTCAGTTATATATTTGTAAACAATTTGTGATGAGAATAATAAACTTTGCCATTGTAAAAAAATGTATGTATGTATGTAATTTATCTGAGATATAATAAAATCTAAAAACATTATATGTAATGTAGACATATATGGATATATACAGAATGTACTTGTATATAAAAAAAAATTATTATTATTAAAAAAAATGTTAGCAGTACGTATAAATACCTGTATGCAGATTAGAGTGCAAGTACGTATTGTAAATATTATATGTGAATAATAATAAAGTTATTATTATTTTAAAAAAAGTATTATTATTATATATTTGATTTCATAGCTTCCCTACACAGCAAATAAACCAATAAATAATAACTGGTGTCATCCTCAGATAAGCTCACAAATAAGCTTTGAGGATGAAAGCTGAGAAAATACATCTCATCTCATCCAAGATAATAAATAAAAAAGATAATAAATAAATAAAATAAGTGTATCAAATGTAATCAAATGCATTTAATGTAAGTATCACATGTAAACAAATGTATGTAATGTTGTATCATATGTAATGATAAGTATGTAATGTATGTATCATATGTTATTAATTATTATTATTTAAAAAAAAGTAGGAGTAGTATGTGATTTCCGCCCCCCCACACCAGTTATGTGGGATGAATTTTACTCAGATTTGGTATTTGAAGTATTTAAAAAAATTGTTGATCCGTTCCAGTTTTCAGTTGAACTATATTCGGGACTACAAAGGGACAACATGTCATATTTATATATTACAATAGCTCTCTAACTTAGTGGAATTCGAAAACGTTGTCTGAGCGCGGTTCAGTTTTAGTTCCAAATGGATCGCTTTTATTATAACATTTTCGTAAAGAGGTTCCAGAATGATATTAGTAATTCCGCTCTGGCTGGAAGAAATCTTAGTTATATAATGAAATTATATAATTAAGATCTATATTAAAATTTGTCAGCTTTGATTAGAACCTGGCCATTTTTGTTGTGAAAAAAATTAGGTAGAATGAAATTTGTTGTCTAGAGATAAATCACTACGAACACAATGAAGCAATCTGTGTGCTTACTGAAAATTTGTTCTAAAATACGACAAAATAATTATTATGTCTCACAGACTACTTATATATGTCGTATACATCTTCAGTAACGTTAGGTATTGTTACCGTAAAAAATTATCTGCGAATTCTGTTTTTGATCAATTGCGTGTGTGACGAATTCTCGTAGGGTGATGAACTGTGTACTATAGATTAACTTTTCGATGAATTACCATTCGCTAAGTTTGTTCATTTAATTGTTTATTCGACGAATGGCATGTGTGACAAATTCTCGTAGGGTGATGAACTGTGTACTATAAATTAACTTTTCGATGAATTACCATTCGCTAAGTTTGTTCATTTAATTGTTTATTCGACGAATGGCATTTTAGATGAATTGTCGTTCGATAATTTCCATTCGGTAGACTGTCTTTCGATTAACTGTTTCGGTGAATTTTTGATGGAACCGGGAAACTGGTTAAAAAGAGGTTAAAAGTCTTGGTACAGTGCAGAGGAGTATCATATATTCTGGAACATCGATATTTCTGGAAGATTGTGGGCTGAAGAAAATTGGATGGAAGCCTTATCTAAGTCGTGAAGGTTAAAGTTCCCAAGAAGCCACTTTCGTGTTTGAGTATTTGGACTGTAGTTATATTAAAACAAAGTTAAAAACAAATACATATGTGTTTTTGCTTTGTTTTTCTATTAGCCAAATGAATACTTATTCATAAGACAAAAACAAATGCATATTTTGAAAATTTAGACATAATATTATACTAACAACATTAATTTTTTTTTCAATTTGAAATCTGTTTATCGATATTACTTTGAGTAAATTACTCCTATTCAATGTTATAAATAGTAAGGTAAGCGAGTGAAGCAGAAAAGAAATAGCTTTACGTCATTATTTTCCTGTTATATGTAATACATTCCTTCTATATACAGTACTTCACATTTATTTACTTTTTTCGTGAAAGTTCATGTACAATTTATGTAGATATCTAAGCCTGCTCGATGTTTTCTATGCCAAGCTTTGTATGTATATTTTACATCATAAACGTCGTCATCAATACTTCATTTCCTGTCAACTATTTTGCATTTATGTTGTCATCTTACTGGTAATTTTTTTATTGTGTATATTACAATGGATATCGTAATAGCTATGTGTAATATATAGTTGATTTAGCATCAAAGAATTTGCATCTTTTGTGCAATTGACTGCATAATCAAATATCCGCTATGTTGCACAATCTTCTTTCGCTTTTGCTTCCACGTGTTTTAAAATTCCAGACTCAATTAGTAATTCCTTTCTTACTCTGACTTACACAGTTCCACTTTATATCCCAGAGATGATTAATATTTCTGCTTGGTAGTTCTTTTCACGGTTTCAATCACAGGTCAATATTTTTAAACAATAACATATAATTTTCTTTTTAAGGAAAATGATAATCTCGCTCAATCCTTAGTCTGCTAATGCATTGAGTCTGGTGTTTAGACCTTTATTAGGTAATAAAAATAATATAAAACTATATCAGTATTGCATTTGCAGTTCTTAATAACATAATAGAATTTGTCTTTATGAAACCGCATGGGATAAATCAATACGTGAGCTATGCCAGTTTACAATACCAGCCTGGTTAGCTGTGAAATAGTATTTTTTGCTCAGCAATCAGAAATCCACAGTAGGAAAAGATGTTTGTGAATATATTTAAGTGCTAGAAGAGATTCATCGCCCTGTGTGAGACGAACAATCTTTATTATTTGACGCTTGGATGGGTTGAAATTCCATTCTTGGACTATAGAGAGCAGGAGGACAGGATAGTGTGTCCCATATCCGACCAAAGATACTTAAATATACCTTACGTTAAACAACATTTAGCGGGTGTGAATTTGCATTAAAAAGTAAAATAAATCACAGGTTTCGAGTATTTATCAGTTTCATATTTATATATTAAAAAGAACACACAATAAATTGTTTCTGATTACACTCGTATCGAACAGTTTGATTTATTATTCATATCTGCTGTTAATATGAGAATCAGCGATGGGATTCTAAAGACAAAAGTTTCTTTTAACGATGAATGAATGTTTCAGGTAATCTGTGGCTTCGTTAAAACCGCCTTGAACAGCTAAAGTACAAGTATTGCTTATTTTTGCTTATTAAATTTCAAGTACTTACTATATTTATAAGTAATATACACATTAAATATATCAAATGTGTATTAAAGACGCGATATATGAAAGACACGCATCATATTGAATAATTCAGCATTTGGGTTTCAAGGCGCTTTTAATGAAGCCATGTTTAACTGAAGTATTCATTCATCCTTCGAAAATCCTAACGTACTTCATTTCTAAAGTACAAATTCTTTTGATTCTTCGTAATTGTGAAGAAACTCAAATTGCAAATGCTAATGTATTTATATATATTTTAAAAGCAAAGTAGTCAACATCAAACCTAACTTCTAGACTTCTTTCTATATTTTTAAAGACATTTAACTGTAAAACGATGTTTACTTCGCCGAAACGGGCGAAGTAAACGATGTTTACTTCGCCCGTTTCGGCCGCTTTCTTTCCATCTGAAGAAGTAATACTAAAAGGATAACACAGACATACTAAAATCGTGACTTATCTAGTTTGATTCAAATTTACCATGGTAGTATTATTAGTATTACTTATTTCCATAAATCTTTACTGTAGTAAAAATTACGTATCATTAATGGACTTGGAATGTCATACAGAGAATATCTTCACAGCTGAATTATTTGTGGATTATTTATTGTTATGTAGTATTACAAAAAGCGTATTTCAGGAATTTTGAATTATGTGATTTAAGCATTTTTTTTTCAAAGTTTGTAGAGCATGCTTCTTCAACAGAGTTGCTTCCATCAGATTAAGAGAATCGTCTGATTCTACAAGTTGCTGAAAAATAGAGTTAATTAATAGTAGCAATAACTAAATACTCCAAAACCAAATTGACATGATAACACAATCACCGTTTTTCAAGGATAAAACATAAAACATTTAAAATTTGGTGTACAAGGGATGGGGGGGGTGGAGTTGGAAAGTTCTGATAAACACCCAGAACAAAAATTAATTAATTTTGTCTTCTTATGTATCATAAAAGAAAAAGAATAAATTATTACAATTTGATGAAACATGGTGGCTAAAGGGTTTTAAGATATGTGCTTTATTCTGGTTATATCAGTTGCTTTAATATCATCATCTGTTCTAGGTGTTTATCAGTTTCGTGTTCCCCCCAACCCTTCGTATGTATTAAATACTACAACGTACAATTTATATGTCACCAAACAAGCTCTAGTATAGCCTAATACAGTAATGTGATACTCAGTTGTATATAATAGAGTGATACTTTTTATCTTTCTCCAAAGCGTTGAAATAAACTCCCGAAACTGTGGTATTTTAATGATTCATAGAGTGTAAAAATGTCACCGAAGCATTTATTGAATATTTTTATAACATCTGTTTTGATTGGTATGCTTGTATATATAAATATAGCTCGAAACGTATGCTAAATCCTACTCCTGACGAAAAACAATTGTACTTGCCCAACACCTTCTTTCTCCACAACTTTTAATAATGTTTCCCAATAATTCAATAAGACTTTCGCGAAGGTTTAGTAGTTGCATCGTTGTTTAGCGAATATTGTCTTTGTGTTAGAAACATTCCAAGAATTATGAAAAGTCAAACATAGTAAGAAAAAGACAAAGAGTAAAAGCAATATTGATTTTTTTTGAAAATATAATTTATTATATTCAGTTTTGTATACAATCATACTCTTTTATGTTTTCTTTAAATTAATCTTAAAGAGATCATGTCTTCCTGTAGTATAATTCCGATAATGATTCGTCTTTCAAAGCAATATTAATAAGGAACCTTAATACTTGCTTACAAGAAGAAGACCATAATAGAACTAATTCTCCATTCAAGGTTTCCCATTTGGTTTTAATATTTGATGATCGTGACGTCATTAATTACATAAATAATGTACTTTAACTTACTATAGATTTACTTATATATTTAATATAGGCTTACGTATAGATAGATAATATTCTTATCTATCTCTAATTGTCGTTTGCAAATCGATTGTAAAAGGCTGTAAAAGACCGATTGTAAAACTGACAATTGGTGTGATGATCATCCTTTGAAATTTTGATCCTGAATACATGGTGGTGAATAATACTAAATATCACTACCCGACAAGTATCGTAAGTCGTGGAACTTACATCATTAGGGTTCAAGATTTGTATAAAAATAACAAATAAAAAAGCTAGAAAAATAATTACAGATGATGTTTCATGAACGTCAACAGTCCAATACATATAAACAGGGTGACAAAAACACGTTGGATTAATTAATTAATGAATGCAGACCAAACATGGTGAAGGAGTAAACCTTGGTTTAATTCTTGGAGTATTTCGGTAGCTTCTTCAAATTTTTTATGAAACAGTTATGACCAATATACATCGTTTCTGATTTTTGCCAAACTACTTGGTGGCCTAAAATTCCCTCGCTTCCTTGATAGAATTATAACTTAGATCTTTCCGACACAGTGAGATTTCTTCCCACCAGGAAAGAAATCTCACTGTGTCCTCCCGAATGCAATACAACGAATAAACAATAATTTTTTACCAGACGTTCCAAGAACGCCTCCTAGAACATCCAAGGAATGATGAACCAATATTTTAAATTAAAAATGAAACAATCAACGTAAAATGACGTTCGTTTTCAATTTCACTGAACATGTACATAACATTGCAGTTAAATCATATTTTATTAGTTTTTGCTCGCTTCTCTAATTCAGAGGAAAAAACTTTTTCGTTTAGTGTGTCTGAACTTGAATGTCATTCTATGTAAGATGCAAGTAACTTTCACTCGGCCTTCATTTTTTGCTCTACAATCCTTTATCATTACTTATCTTGCTGTAATCTTAAACCATAAGGATGTTGTCGATTTGTTTTGAATCTACTTTTAAATCTTGAAAGCAAATTAACGACTACGATAAGACATTCATGTTAAAAAGTTTTTTATTCAATCTGCCATCATTAATAAAAAAATGGCAAATAACTTTTATTCGGCCTTCATTTTTTGCTCTACAATCCTTTATCATTAATTATCTTGCTGTAATCTTAAACTATAAGGATGTTGTCGATTTTTTTGAATCTACTTTTAAACTTGAAAGCATAACGACTACGATAAGACATTCATGTTAAAAAGTTTTTTATTCAATCTGCCATCATTAATAAAAAAATGGCACAGAGATCTTTCATAACAGAGGCTAGTATAACTGAAGGAAGTAAAAAAGGTCCTCTGAAAATGTTCTTTGATTTGATGGAAAATAGGAAAGGCTTAATTTAATTACAAATTCCTGTTATTATCTTCTTCAAGGTACTCTCTTTGTCCTTTATACACCAAGGCCAGTGTTTATACTACATTCTGTCTAAGAACGGTTGAAGCACTGCCTTTAATAGTCAACAAAGTGACTTATAATGAAATAAAAACAAACCTATTGGTATCCAATTATACTGCTACTTGTGGTGTATCCTTCGTGATGAGTTCGGAATTTTTGCCATGGTGAGGTTGAATGTATCCTGAGTTTTCATCAGAACGATTTCTTGCCAATTTATGTATGACGTGTAATTTATGTAGTGTGATGTATGGTATCAACAAGAAACAATGACGTTTGTAAATCTCTAACAGATAAGAAAATGTGGAGAGAGCTGACGATTGCGCTGAGAGTGAAGTTGTATTAAATTGTATTAAACATATGGCGTATATGCATTTCACTAAAATGCACTGAGGACTGAGTGCAACTTAGATGAGTGAAGTCAATCAGAATGGATTCTAATGGCTCTTACTGCACTAAAATGTTGTATCAGATCAAATAATTGGAATAGAGTAGATAAGGTCATGGAATGTAACATGATAAAATTATAACTAATGTAATGATTACAGGATTAAGAAAGAACACTATTTATTAAATAAACGTATTCAAGAAATTTAATAATAACTTACCACGTCACAGTTTTACTTGCTGGGTATCAATTTTTTGAGTGCTATAAAAGCTATATGGAAAGATAAGTGTCATTAATATACACTGTTTGAAATGATACTGGTCTTTGTTTTTTGAAATAAACTTTACTGTAATTGTTATTATATTAGATTGTACACTTAAGTTAAACACTTGGAAATCTCCTCAAGATATCCAGCATAACATTGTCAGAAATCAAATTGATTATATACTGATAAATAAAAGATTCCACAGTAGTATAAAGAGTGCAAAGACTTATCCTGGAGCAGATATCTCATCAGACCACAATCCCATAGTTGCAGAAGTACGTCTTAGATTAAAATCAGCTAAAAAATCACAAAAGAAGAAAAAGAAAATTGATGTAGAAAAACTGAAAGACCCGAACATAAATAAAAGTGCCAAGACACAGCTTAACCTGCGATTACAACAGATTAACATAGAAGAAAATAAAAGTGTGGAATCTCTTTGGAATAGCTTAAAGAATGCCATCGTAACAAGTATTGAAGAAGTAGGTTGTGTGAATAATATAAAACAACAGGAATGGATGACAGATGAGATTCTTTCTCTTATTGATACAAGAAGAATGTACAAAAACAAAGACCTTGCCAGGTATACAGAAACACATAACATCATCAAGAAAAAAATAAAAGAAGCCAAGGAAAATTGGATGAAAAATTTATGTAGTACTGAAATTGAACTGCTTCAGAAGAAACATGATAATTTCAATCTGTATAAGAAAATCAACGAAATTTCTGGAAAACTGAGGAAAAAGCAAATAGTGTCTCTAAGAGACGAAAATGGAAAAATAGTTCTAGAAGAAGAGAATAAAGCACAGATTTGGATAAAATATGTAACAGAACTTTTCAATGATACTAGACAGAAGCCTATAAATATAAAAGATAACATTCAAGGACCAGCAATCATGAAATGCGAAATAGAGAACGCTATACGAGCAAGTAAAACAGGAAAAGCCAGTGGACCAGATGGTGTTCAAACAGAATTTCTAAAATTAATAGAACCAGATAACATCAAACTTCTTGAAAAACTATTTAATAAAATATATGAAAGTGATGAATTTCCATCAGATTGGCTCAAATCTACATTTATCACTGTCCCAAAGAAACCCAAAGCGAATTCCTGTGGTGACTTCCGACTTATTAGTCTAATGAGCCAAACATTAAAAATATTTTTGAAAGTAATTCAGAATCGTATTTATAGAAAAAGTGAAGAAACTCTAAGTGAAACACAATTCGGCTTTCGGAATGGTTTTGGTACTACAGAGGCCCTTTTCTGTACCCAAATATTGATACAAAAATGCATAGAAAAACAGAAATCTGTCTTTATGTGTTTCATAGATTTTGAAAAAGCATTCGACAAAGTCAGGCACACTAACTTAATAGAAGTCCTTCAACAAATAAGGCTAGACGAACAAGACATAAGACTAATAACAAATCTGTATTGGAATCAGTCAGCTACCGTTCAATTAGACAACATTACCACAAGTGATATTAACATCAAAAGAGGAGTGAGACAAGGATGTGTGCTCTCACCACAACTGTTCAACATATATGCAGAGGTAATCTTTAAAAAAGCATTGGAAGAATGTTTAGAAGGAATCACAATAAATGGAAAGATTGTTAACAACCTTCGATATGCAGATGACACCATGCTAATTGCAGATAATATTATGGATCTCCAAAAACTCATTGACAGAGTGTACATAGAAAGCCAAAGAATGGGAATAAATATAAACATCAACAAGACAAAATACATGATCATCAGCAAACATCCAGCCTCATCAATGAAACCGACACTCAATGGGAAAAATATTGATCAAGTGTCAAGATATAAATATCTTGGTTGCTGGCTTAATGAACGGTGGGATCCAGAAATAGATATAAAGACAAGGATTGAAGTTGCACGGCAGTCCTTCATGAAAATGAGAACACTATTCTGCAATAAACACCTAAACATGGAAGTCAGATGCCGAATGCTGAAATGCTACGTGTGGTCTATTCTGCTCTATGGAGTTGAAAGATGGACATTGAAGGCGACAACCATCAAGAAAATCGAAGCCTTTGAGATGTGGTTATACAGAAGAATGCTAAAGATATCATGGACAGAAAAAATTACCAATGAAGATGTCTTAAAATCCATTGGCAAAGCTAAACATCTTGTACAAATAATCAAGAAACGAAAAACATCATATCTTGGCCACATCATGAGAAACAGCAAATACCAACTTCTACAAACTATTTTGATAGGAAGAATTGGTGGCAAAGGAACTAGAGGAAGAAAAAGAATATCATGGTTTGACAACATCAAGACGTGGACAGGAAAGAGCAGTGCACAACTGCTCAGATTAGCACAAGAGCGCAGTTTGTTCGTCAAGATGGTCGCTGACCTTCGATAGAAGATAGCACAATAAGAAGAAGAAGTTAAACATATTTCTTTAACTACAAAAAAGAGAAAAACTTTCATTTAGAATTTGTTTTGTTTAAAAGCGACAGTGATCATTGTCAAACACAATTATAAAAATTAAACGAAATATTGAGACCCAAGAGGGCGACATAATGACAAAATCTAATAAAGGAAAAACATTTTCATATATAAAAAAAAATCAATATTTAACACTTGAAGAATTTTATATAGGTTTCCTAGTTATTGTCAATACATACGAATCAAAGAGAGATAAGCAAATTATAACAACACTTAAAATGTAAGCGCGTGACACAATATATGCTATTTATTGCAGGAAGATAGCTCTATCTGCATCTATTAGAATATAATTAATAAATGCATTTAAATAATTATTAATTAATGACACACAGGAATGAGGACTGTGACTTAGAATGACCCTAAAATTGTAAAATTTTAAGTCAATCGTTCTTGTTGAGGTTATCTCAGTGGATGTAGGCTTCACAACTTCCTTTCTATAATCTTTCAAGTATAAAATAACTCCGTGTAAGGTTTTATTTTTATTCCATTGAATTCTGTGTTTAATGGATGAAGTGTAGCTGTCTAAACCTGACTTATTAGAAGTAGAATATAACCTTAATATACTTCAAGACAAATGCGAACTAAACGACAGGTCTTTGCATCATAAGTAAGGCCACATGATCGTTTGTAAATAATCATGCGGTGATTTTGTAAATTTCAGGATGAGAAAGAGGAAGAGATCATTTATCTTTCAGAGAGTCTAAAATTTAGTTTAATTTTCTGGCTGTGTGGAAAAATTCTTATAAGTCAATAGGAAAGGTACTTGCTTGAAAATGACTAAGAAAGCTATCCGAAAATTCTATGTGCAGCAGTTGGCCGAAGGATTTAATGAAGGCTGTTCTCTCCCATCCATATCTCAACGAACTATACGCAGAATATTGAAGAGGTTCAGTATTGGCAGTCGCATTCCTATACGGACACCACTGAATTAAATAAATGTTTCTAATTAGATGGCCAGACCCAGTGAGGTATGTTGGTGCGATTATGCTTGAAGAAACTGATCAGGATAAGATCTTGGAGTTTTATCAAATAGCAAGTTAAAGTTCAAGGTCCATACAGCAAAGATTGTAAATACAATTCTGAGCATAATTGTAACGCTGAAACAAACCTTGACAAGCAAAGATAAGGAAATCACTGTGCCTCTTTACAAGGCCTCGATAAAACCTCACTTGGCCTATATTTTGCGGTCATCTTCCTTGAAGATGTTGATATAGTGAAGGGAGTGCGAAGGACAGTGTAAAATTTCCTACTGATGAAAACACGCTAGCCTGGTAGGATGGTCACAGGTATTGAGGTTATGATGGCGGCGATCCTAATCGTAAGCTAAAGTACTTGAGAAACTTGTGTTTCTAAAGCATTAAAAATAGCGTTTCTAGAGTAATAAAAGTGACGTTTATGACGTTACTTAGTACCTATATAAACATATTTGTCAAAATGAGTAATTTTAAATTAGGCCCTTTTTCCATAGTTTAATACTAGTTTTAACTGCGTAAAATTAAGTATTAAATTAAGTTTTTATACTTAATTTAATACTAGTTTTAAAACATGCCATCTTACTTTCCTCTGAAGATATCTCAGCAGAAAGATTACTTTATTCAACAAAGGTCAAGCGCCCTGAATAAACGAAGAAACCAGCAGATAATAGGATTAATTAGAAGAAGCTATATATGCAGGCGAAAGTCAGTGATGATACGTCATACAAGACTTTAGGTGAGACAATATTAGATTAGGCCACTCAGCTTAAATCAGGCTAGGTTCGTGGAATGATTGTATCATGATTATATCAATACAGTGAAAGGCAGAGACGGATACAGTGAAGTTTTTTATTTATTCATTTTTGCTTATGTTATGATAGAAAATACAGTTTATGAATGACCACCGGCAAGTGGGAATAGAAGCCGTGAGTTTATATAACTTTAAGGAATTTATTAGGGAATTGCTGGCTGGAGGAGTACTTAATTAAATTTGATTCATAATGATTATCTAACTTGCTGCGTTAGATATTCGGTGTTTTTTTACGTCATTTTAGTATTTAAGTAACATTAAAAAGAAAAAAATGGAATTCGTCGAGTTCCTACCATTGCAATCCTACCAGGAACATTGTCGTGGACAGAGTGGAGGGAATAGAGGGTATTTCAATAATGATGAGAGTTATGGTTCTGATGATGCGTTGCTGTTAGAAGGGCAACCCAAGGCAGACAGCTCTCAGCGAAGAGACCGTGCTAACAGTGTTTCACTCCCAGTCTTAATGCTGAAAAGCAAGAACAATTCGAAGAAATCCATACCATATCAGATGATCACAGACTGAGTTAAGCTATACGACCCAGCTCTGGTTTCTGGGCAACCAGAAGGAAGCTGAAAATATAGCCATCAAATGTTTTTACTAATGAACACCAGAAAAACTGAGTTTTAAAAGGTGTATGCACACGATTTGAAAACAAACTGTTTTTAAATTATGTACATACGATAACAGAATGAAGTCTTATGGACCAAAAGAATTTTATTGTCAACAACAAAATATTTACAGAACCCAACTTTCAATGGAAAATAGGGAACAACAGTTCCAGTGGCAACCAATCATCAGGATATTGCAGTAGCGATCTTTGAAATCAAACTCAGCGATCATCAAGCTAATGAATTGCCAAATGATGAATTTCGATGAATTGCCATTCATCGAAATATTGAAATTCATTGAAATTCATCGAACGAAGAATGCTTTATTCACCACACTAAAATTCGTCGCAAATGTAATTGATCAAAAAACAATTCACCAATAATTTTTCGATGAGTTCTTTGATAATTCATCGAAATATTAATTTTCTTTAAAACTATTGTTTTAAAGTGTGCGATAAGAATATCTAATTTCACCCAAGACTTATACAAATACGTAGGCGATCGTTGAGAAATTATAACTGTTTTGTTGTTCTTTTTTACAACATTATTCTGTAAGCGTGCTGCAACTTCATTGTGAAGATAGTGATTTATCTCTAAACAAAAAAAGTTCGCTTTACCTAATTCTTTCAGAACAACAATGAACAGATTGAAATTAAACCTAATATTAATTACAAAATTTGTAATTAATGTTAGGTTTAAACTAAAACCTGTTCGAACTAAAACTGAACCACACAGATTTCTTGTGCGTTTTACAAATTCCGACGTTTGCGCTTCCATTAAGTCAAATTGTTATTGCATTATAAAATATCGACAAATTGTTCCTTCGTCGCTTCGAATATAGGTTAACTGAAAACTGGAACATTTCGAAAGATTTTTGAAAAGGCTCAAATACCAAATGTGAGTAAAATTCATCACATTGAACACACAAACACCATATAAATGGTGTTCACCAGAAGTCACCATACTAATACTACCATTACTGATAATAACAATGGAGCCTCCTGTCAGTATAAACGAAGCTCTTTAAATACAAAGGCCTGAGTTCGAATTCGGTCCGTGACGTGAAGAATTTTTATCAGCCTTCTTCAACTGAAGGTGAGTTATTCGGTCTCATATGAAGATGGCAGGGTTTTACTCCCGGAAACTCGGGCATTTCATACTCCAATCTGGTTCACATGTTCACGAATATAAAACACTTACATGATAAAGAAGACAATGGGAAACCATCTTGTTCTCTAATTATTTCCCAGTAAATTAGCATTTCTATCCCAACAATAATTTGTTACATAATCCCTTCTAGATTGTGCAAAACACGCATAAAGTAAACGAAACTCGTACACTGACTGAAAGTAATATCCCTCAAAAATTGTGATGGGAATATCATGTTAAGCTTCAGTTACATTACAAGTTAATCCATTAAAGACTTCAGTTCTTTTTGATTCATTTCACTTCGCTCCACACACGTCTTATAATTCATTTTTCAATGAACTGTACATTCGGTTTTTTGTACTTTCGGCGAATTGTATTTTTTCGATGAATTGTTGGATTTCGACCAATTGCCTTTCGATAAAGTGTTTTCGATAAATTACGTTTTCAATAAATTGCCTTTCGATTAATTGTCGTTCGATAAAGTGTCTTTCGATGAATTGTTTTCGGTGAATTTTCTGGATGCCACAGATATGCAGTGTGAACTGAAGTTGGCAATGTTGGAACTGATGAACATTGCGTATGGGCTGGAAAAGCTACCCGACGTTAAAAGCTCTTCATAAAGGTAGACGAAAACTGCTTTTATTAGATGCCAGTGTGGCAATACACATAATCACAAATGAAAATTGAAATGAAACAAGCAATCTATACATAGCGACTTGTATCATCACAATGAAGCTTGGTAGGAAACTGAAAGATCAGAAACCGAATATAAAGCAGTCGGCACCATTGAAAATCCGGTAGAAACGAAAAGTTAACAAAAAGCATGACGATCATACAATTTAAAGAAGAACAGCAAAACAAATAGTCAATAATGGCTAACTTGTAGATGTTAGAATTCGGCATGAAATTTTCCATTTATCTATATTTTTTTCAACATTCTTTGCTGCTATATCTGTCTGTTGTTTAGAAGCAAACAATTCGCATATGAATTTCTAAAAAAATAGCATTACAATTCACTATTTGCTGTATATAAATAATGTAAAATTATATGTAAATTCGAAACAGCAAATAGACTCATTACAGACACGATTCATAACGAAGAGTGGTCAGGACACCAAAATCAAATTTCTTTGGAATAAGTGTGTAATTTTTATATATTCAACGAGAAAAAATGATATTAACGTTTTTAGAAGAAATGTATGAAATCAAATTCAACAAATGAATGCTATACAGACCTACAAATATTCGAAGCCAGTGAAATAACAAGCAGCAGCCGAATATATAAAAAAAAAACTGAGGAAGATTCCGAGAATACAATTGAATGGATTAAACTCAATTAGAACAATGAGCTATGAGACTCTTGAGCTATACATGGGATCCGATACAGATTTGAAAGGGTCATTGGACAAAAGACCTTCCAGAAATTAGAGTGCAAAACTCGAAAAATTATGACTATGCATTATGTATTAGATCCAGTGGATTACATTACATTCTGCAAGCGGGATAAACGGTTATAAAGTTTTTGTGTCGCTTTCAGAAGAAAATAATTATAAAAACTATATCGATAATGACGTTAAGCAAATGCTCCGAGTCATTTCACAATGTCTTCCCAAAGTAATACATTGGATTACAAAAAAAAATCCCTTTGCGAATAAAGGCCATTAGTAGATTTATTTAACAAGTACTGAGTCTTGTATTATCGGAACTTTTTCGACTTCTTTCTTCAACCTGGATTTCGAATCAGTCACTGGAAGCGATAAGTAGGATTTTTATCCAGAAACTCTTTTTTCATCCCTTAGCTCAAGAAACTCTACGTAGAACTCACATTATTTCAGACAGAAATATATTCAGAGTTGGGTACCACCAAATGGCGCAAGTTGTCGTCGGCCATCTTGAGCGAATGGTCTTCATCTAGTTACAGTATCACCGATTGACTAAGTCAGCCACACCGATTGGTGTGACTACCGCTAATAGATGCGAGGCACTGAAAACAAATTGATAAAAACAAGACAAGAATGTGGCTACAATATGAATATACAACAAGAAAGAAACATAAGCATTTATTCTAAATATAAAGAAAGACGCAATTAAAGCAAACCTTGAGAACATCAGAAATTAATAAAGTAACCAATAATATATTATTAATTGGCCGAGTGCCTAGCGTATCCACTCTCCAGCCAATAGGCTGCGTGTTCGAATCCCGCTGTGGGCATGGATGTTTGTGATTGTCTGCTGAAATACTAATGGTGGTGATGGGCGGTAGATGGCGTTTGTGTAGTTGTGGTTAGAATGAGCTGTAGAGTAGGCTCCCTCCCTCCCTCGATGAGTTTATGGACTCCCTGGAAGTGTTATATAATGATAATTATCTACATGGCAGCACACTTTTTTTTTCCTTATTAGCGCTTTGTTATGCTTCATTTGTTTAATACTAATAAATTTAATTGTCAGTAGTTATAATTAGTATAATATATTTATACTTGGAAACCTTGGAATATTTTTGTAGCTTAATCTTTTTTCTTTTCCAGTTCATTGTGAATAAATACAATTGACGTTTCCTGAATTACATTCAGAAATTATGTATCAAAAGCGCTTTAGTCTCAGTTATATGAATACTCAATTCATTTGTTGAAAGATCAATTATTAATTAAACTGACTCGAAAAGGTAATGAATCTTGTTTCAATATCATTCTTCAATTTTGATTACTTTGAATAAATAATTCAATTTATAAATGGAATCTGAAATAGTTATTTTAAAATCTATGCAAATAATATATTAATTAATATAAAAAAATATATTAATTTCCAATAAGAAAGAAAGGATCCCAATTAATATAACATTTTTTCAGCATTTCTTACCGTCCATTAACTTATTTTGAAGCTGCATACTCCTATGGCCTACGATTTCGGCTATCTTTTGAATTGGGTCATTACAGACTTCCACAAACATTTCAATCAACCATACTGGAAATCGCATTGCGAATTTGCAAGCTGTAGTGATCTGTATAAAAACGGGTAAAAAACAAATATATATATATTTGCATACTGATCTTTAACAAATATGTATACAAGCAGATATTCTGAAGTCTTATTACAGTAATTTTTCCAAATATATATCGAATCTGAGCACATAATATCATAATTGTGTGATAAAGAGATACATAATGTGTGAACGTAGTTATTAGTTTATATAAATATAAAACTTCTACTTTCGAAGTAGATATTTTAATGGAATATCCCATAACTATATTTTTGAAGAGGTACTGAAAATCTTATTTGCTATTTGCAAGAAGTTACACTTTCCTTTGTTCGGTCAAGATGATTGTAGAAACAAGACAAAGATGTTCTATGAATAGTTTGTACGGAGTGTTTTTCCCTTGAATTACTGCCAAACTAATTAAAGTAAGGACGGCGTATTTTATGTATTTTAATCTGGTATATGCTCCAAAAGCGTCACTAATTTTGAGTGATGTAAAATTCATGTAAAACCCACAACCCACTTTTCTTTGAGATCGGCTAACTCACCATTAAGTTTAAAATATCTAATAAATGTTCTTTGTATGTCCGATACAAGGAATCTTTATTCTGGATTCGAACCAAATCGCCCTCTCTCTCTCTCTCTCTCTCTCTCTCTCTCTCTCTCTCTCTCTCACACACACACACACACACACACACACACACACACACACACACACACACACACACACACACACACACACACACACACACACACACACACACACACACACACACACACACACACACACACACACACACACACACACACACACATTCTATCTACCAATACTTGTCCGACATCCTTGTTATTTGAAGATATTGAATTGTGAACATTCCAAAGTTGTTAATAACCTAAAAACCAGTGTACACATAGCAGGAAGCAGTATTTCATCGCAGTATTTGAATGCAGGTGGTATGGCAACACTAAGTGAAATCATGACTCTGAGAAATGCGTCATCGTGGGCTGCCATAGTGTTGGCATGTCCTAAAGTGCCATTGTTGCTCAACTAGAGCATCCAAAATCAGCAGATGTCGATGTATTCAGCAAATGGAGACGATCTGGCATCATTTGTGCAAGAAAACACCCATGACGGCCACCCAAAATGACTGACTGGGATAGTAGGGTGTTGAAATGGGTGGCATGCAAAAACCAGCTACGATCGGCATAGAACATCTGTGATGAGTTTTAGCACCGTTGCACCGTTGTGAGTACTAATGCTACATGAAAAGAACTTCATTTACTGGGTTTCCACGGAAGAGCAACGGCACAGAAGTCAAACATCACAACAACGAACAAGGTGCTCGTCTGGCTTGGTGCAAAGAGCGTGGGAACGGGATAATTCACTAGTGGAAAACGGTACTCTGGAGCAATGAATCAAGATTCACCTGTTTCCAGTCTGATGGCAGGGTGTGGATGTAGAGGCAGCCAAGCCAAGTGAACGATTGTTATACCCACAGTAAAGTTTGATGGTGGAAAGATAATGTTGTGGGGGGCATTAAGCTGGTTTGGAGTGGAACCGCTGGTCGTTGTCTATGGTTCCATGAAGGCAGCTTGGTACTTTGATATTCTGGATTAGCAGGTGCTGCCTACAGTGTGGAGTTTTTATGGATCGGATCCGTGTTACTATCAAGACAACAATGCAACATGCCACAAATCTCCAACTGTAATGGGATGGTATGAAATTTATGAAAAGATGTGTGCTAAACGATTGCCCTATCCTGTACAGAGTCCTGACCTCAATCCCATCGAACACCTGTGGGAGAATTGGATTGGCGATTGAAGTCCAAAAGTCCAAGCAATACCTCGTCTTTCTGTCGCTGAACTTGTGTTGCTTTGATGATTCTTCATATTCTACTATATATATATATATATATATATATATATATATATATATATATATATATATATATATATATATATATATATATATATATATATATAGAGAGAGAGAGAGAGAGAGAGAGAGAGAGAGAGAGATCATGCTGTTAGTCTTGTCAAATGAAAATAAGTTAGCCGGTTGCATACGGCGGTACGGTGGGTGGATATCCAAGGAGGATTGGCTGCTTTGGCAGCCCCCTTTTCATTAGGAGACGAAGCCCAGAAACTCGAGAACACGCGGAATTAATTATATTCAACTGGCTTCATAATCCTATTTGACATGGCAGCAATTCCAAACAACTCAACCCTCTGTTTCCAAAGCCCACGTCATTTGAGGATGAATAAAATTAATATTTCAAGTCTGTAATTAAACTATAGAGACAGGCAACCAAACGCTTATCAGAAATGTGCACCAAACCAATTACCAACATTGGTGGCTTTACCCGAGTAACCGGTGTTTACCTCTTTCTCTTTATGTAAAGTCTTTATTTTATTATTTTATTAACAAAGATTAGAAACTGAGTATCACTGGAGAAAAAAAGGATACGGTTATGAGTAAGTTAAAAGAAGAAAGTTACTATTTGAGAAATGCATACAAGAAGCAATAGAAATACTCTTACATTATTCAGAAAATCTTCTTCTTCTTCTTCTTCTTCTTCTTCTTCTTCTTCTGCAGCTTCTCCCACTTAAGTGGGGTCACTGTTTGTTATGAGTCTCCTCCACACCTTCCTGTCTTGGGCTGTCACCACATCCAAGTTCTTCATCTTCAAGTCCTCTTCTACCAGCTCCCTCCATCTCTTCTTTGGCCGCCCACGCTTCCGCCTTCCTTGCACATCCATCTGCATGACCCTTCTTCCCACATATTCGTCCTCCCTCCTCATCACATTACCAAACCATCTCAACCTTGCCTCCTGTATTTTCGCTCCTAAGTTCGTAACTTTCACTGTTCCCCTGACATAGTCATTTCTCAGATGATCCTTTCTGGTCACACCGCACATCCACCTAAGCATTCTCATCTCTGCTACTTTTATCCTGCTAATGTTATTTTTCCTCAGGGCCACAGTTTCTATAGCATATGTCATAGCTGGCCTCACTACTGTCCTATAAATTTTGCCTTTCAGATTGATCGGCACCCTCTTATCGCATAACACTCCAGCCATCTCCCTCCAGTTTCTCCAACCTGCTTGTATCCTGCATCCCACTTCCTTCTCAGCTCCTCCATCTTCTTCCACTGTTGAACCTAAGTATCTAAAGTCTCTCACCTTCCTGATGACATTTCCTTCCAGCTCCAGATCTGTCTCCTGGCCACCGCCCACTACACAACACATATACTGTCTTACTTCTGCTCGTTATTCGGAAAATACTGATTTAAAACGCCATCTCTTCTATGAATCAGAAGACGAAATGAGTTGCAACTGTAAATTAATAGAACAAATCCTGCATGATAGCAGCTTTCCTGAAAAAATCCATCAAGTAACCCAGAGGTGCAAAAACCAATCATTGAAACTTCAACGATTTTTTTTTTTTTTTTTTTTTTTTGCAGTGACCAGTTCAGATAATCGCTTAATGATATTTTAGGAAGATTTTTATAATTCTTCCCAGAAAACTTCCTTGTCTTACAGCACATCAGTGTCTTACGTACTCAAGCGAAAGACTAAACATGGTAACTTTTGGATCCATGGATAACCAGAAAGAAAAGTATAATTTAATTAATTAATTAATTAATAAGTTAAAAATTACAAACCCGTATTCTACAATAATATTAATTCTTTTCAGAAACCTTGATTTAAATGTTAATAAAAAAATTCAAGTATTAAAACACGTGGAAAACACGCGTGCAATGAGTTTGCGATTTGAAATCGGTATTCCAGCGCCACAAGGCTCGCATTGTACACTCATGGTTGCAAGAGTATATCCAAGCATTCCGTGTGCTCCCTGGTCGCCGAATTCTTCTGATCTGAATACAATCGAACACCTGTCAGATCACGTGGAAGAAGAATCCACTGTCGATGCTAGTTTCTTACAATAGCATCACGATGTAAGCAGTTGTCCAAAGGAAGTCCAACATGCTACTAGGTACTTGATCATAAGGTCATACTGTTTGGGCTAATGAATGATTGAGCCAAATTATGACACGTTTCTATTTGATATTGATAATGATAATATTTCACTGCCTTTTTACCACTGTCTGGTTACACGCAAGATATAAATTATCATTCTGTGTGTATCTTAAAAGTTAAGCTTATTATGTTTCAATAATTTCATTTGCTGGATAGGATTCGAATGAAACCCACCTTGCCCGTACACATTTGCGAGTCATGCGCACCTAAAGTGAAAGTTTCATAACGGCTGCTGATTCAGCGGTTATTCCGACAATTATAGAAGGATACTAGTGGCTGAATGCTCTCCTAGTAGTCAGCTGTTCAAAATTCAGTAAATTTCAGTAACTTTAACTTTTTTATAAACTTTTTTTAGATTAGTGTGCTACGTATACTTCTATCATTGTTCATACTATTCTCTTGGGTTACTGTTTGCAACTAATTGATGAATTGTAACATTCCAAAATTATTACAGATAACTTTTCTAAATAAAACCTACATTGTCCACCACTTCTGTCATCAGTTTCGTACTAGCTTCACTGGTATCCTCTACTATTTTTTGCAGACGAATGACAAACTCTTCAAATGTCCTCGCCCAAGTCTCAATCATATTTTTATAGATTCTAGATTCAAATAAGAAAATTTGGAATAAGATTTATGCAGTTATAAAAATATAAAAGAATTGCAAAAAACATATTTCAATGATATACAATACTGATTATAGGAATATAACTTTACACTTAACTACCTTTAAAACAGTTTAATGTTAATGATGTAATAGAGTAGTTGAACAGGAATGACAATATTAATCTCACTCTCGTATTAGGTAACTATGCATTCAAAAACAACACCGAAAGACAGACAGACAGAGAGAGAGATTATAGAAAAGAAAACTATGAAATACCACGTAGGCCATATCAAATAACTTTTTTATTATGTGAATATTTCGTGTTATGTATTAGAAAACATGATCAGTATAACTAGCGACAACAATAGGAATGAATTAAAAAAAAAAACAGTAGTGCGCATGATTAAATTAGAATCCCTCTATGTATACAGTCACGTGCTCATGGATTACAATCTACTGGGCTGAAATTAAAATAACTTAAATTAAATTAAAATATAGCAGACAAATTATTGAATACAATTGAGGATAACAATTTCCCACTTTTGAATAGTGAGACAGTCATTTCGATTAAGATTAGGTCTATGAAGTAAGGCTTGAGCAGTTTCTTTATGTATCCGTTTATGTTTATATGTGGATCAATGTAATAACTTAGCGTTTTGCCATTGAATCTTATGGTTAGCATTTTTGATTCCATGTTGTGCAAGGCCAGATTTATGAGGTTTGATTAGGCGGATGTGATCTTGATGTTCACAAATGTGTTCATGTATAGCTCTTCCTGTTTGTCCGTAGTCGACAAGTTACGCGAACACGATACTTCGTATACGCTAGGTAACATTTTTCGTGTGAGTTGAAAAAGGTAGCAAGTTGTGAATTTGGTCGATGGG
Source organism: Typopeltis vanoorti (assembly GCF_054136105.1). NCBI lineage: Eukaryota > Metazoa > Arthropoda > Arachnida > Uropygi > Thelyphonidae > Typopeltis > Typopeltis vanoorti. The sequence goes on along the minus strand of NC_143567.1, from coordinate 64,222,758 downwards.
TTTACAAGTAACAGTTAATTGATATTTTTTCATAATTTTTGCCACACGTTCAGAGATGTCTTTAATATACGGAATGGGAGTCCTTTGGCTTCTTCTTGTCTGGGTTGATTGGTAGAAGAGTGGTTAATTATTTTTTAGGTTGTTATTGGATTGTATCCATTTTTGTAAAACTGTTTCTTTGATAATTTCCAATTCCTGTTTTAGGGTTTCTTCAGAAGAACAAATCTTGTGCGCTTTGGATACTAAAGTATTTATGATGCCACATTTTTGAGATGGTTGGGGAGCTGATGTATTGTGAATATAATGACCTGAAAAAGTTGGTTTCGTTTCCTGTTGACGTTTCTTTTTCTAGTGTGAACTTGATACTAGGATGCTGCCACTGACAGCAAATCGTGGGATGAACAATTCACAGAAAAATTATTATAAGATATGTGAAGTGAAGCGAAGTGTATTTATCAAAAAGAACTGCAGTTTTTATTGGATTAAATTATAATTGCGGTTAAAGCTTAACATGTTATTCCCCTTATGCGCTGCTTGGAAAGTGGTCAACGAACACCATAATTTGAGGAACATACAGCCATGACGCCCACTTTAATAAGATGTACGATCTCCTTTCCCTTTCCCTGCGATGAATGCAGCAGTTCTACGGGACATACTTTCCACAAGCGTACAATAGCGATCAGTGATAATGTTTTACCATTCTCCTGTAGGTATGTAATGTGGTCTTGGACTCTTGTGGGGTGGACATACCTTGACCTCACCTGAACTCCAGTTTATCCCACATATGTTCAAAACGGTTGAGAGCAGGGCTCTGTGGAGTGGAGTGGAGTGGAGTGGAGTGGAGTGGAGTGGAGTGGAGTGGAGTGGAGTGACGTTTAGTGTTTAGTGAGTGTAGTGAATGTTTTGTGCAGATTCGTGTTCGAGTCGATGTCCAGAACCCGCCATTCAACGTGTCGGTCGCCGAATGGCGGTTTTTACATATCATCCTACGGTGGCTTTCAATGAGTAGTAGGTCATCCACTACGGATATCACTTGCTGTAGACTCCCTGTATTTCCATCTTAATATGGTAACACTGGTTTTTGACCTGGGATGGCTTAATTGGATACCATATTGCAATCCTATCTGTTCAATTTGCCGAACATATAAGACTGCAATATGGCTTCCTATCACAACGCCTCTTTCAATCTCCGTTAGTTCTATTTTCGCAGGTATTTCGCCCGTAAACAGTTGCATTATCTTGGGAGCATCATAATCTCCAATTCATACCGACTACAAACACGTCACTCGTTACAGGGCACAATGTATCTTCCCACAAGTGTGTCTGTTGACTTTTTCGCAAGCAACGCATATGTTATGTAGCCGTGTGTGGCACTTTTTTTCGAGGAGGAATATTTTCTTCAGTCAGTATATGCTTTCCGTGTTATTTATGTGTATTTGACAGAATCTGGAAAAGATTATGTAAAAAATGTTTCTCGAGACGAAAGTGGGAAAAAGAGCCACTGATAGCGAATGAGCAGGAGATATATAAGGAATTGAGTAAACTTGATGTTACGAAGGCCGTAGGATTTGATCGTATATCACCGTCTTGAAGGGATGTTCAAAGGAGCTAACAACAGCGTTAACTTTCCTTTTTTAACACGAGTCAGATTTATCCATGTCCCAAAGGAGTATCCTCTGATAGATTGCTACATCACAAGCGAGTAATTAAACTGGAACAGATGTTTTTGAATAGTAGATTAGTGCGCTGGAGAATATATGTCTGATAGGCATCAGCAAGTTGAGTCTGTTGGCGCGATATCCCAGAAGCGGAAACACAATAGTGGTGTGCGTCAAGGGTCTGTTTGGTTGTCATTGATGTTGAATTTGTATATAAATGATATTGGAAAATCTTGAATGATGATGTACAGTTACTTGCAGATGATGCCAAGTTGGGAAGAACGATGAGGAGTACAATGGATGTTGTACGTTGTAGCCTTTAAGTGGACTCAAAGCAAAGCTAGTGTATGAGACAATTTAACACATCTTCTGTTGACAAGACCGTATAAAGTTTCTTCGTACGCTATACAGGACTCCAACGCAGGTCTTTCCACCCAAGTGACTTCATTGATACAGAATTTTGCATTTATAGGAAGATGAAATGCGCGAACGAAAGTACAGAGCACAAAATATGCAGGAGCGGGACGAAAATATAAAAGAGGAAACCACCCTCTGTGACACATTTGTAAACAACCTATGAAGAAAAAGCCGGTCCAGTCGCATACGCTGGAAGGTAGGCTTGGACCATAAGACGGTAGATTAGTAACAAACCTTCTATAGAGATCGAAGATATGACCTGAAAATCTCAAGAATGACCACATGAGTTACTTCAAAAGCTTTCGATCACTGGCATTGATAGTATGATTGCAGACTTTTGTTTTTATCTTTCTCTCTGTCTCTCTGATTTTTTTTTTTTTTTGGATTTTTTTAGGGTAGGCTGAATTTAGACAGCCTCCGTAATGTCGGATAGGTGTTAATTCTGAAATAAATTACCAGCGGCGTTGAGGAATATTATACGAACCAACAGCTCAATTGACTAGTAAACGTCTTGGTGTTCTAACCATCAAGTGTCGTTTCTCCGCTGTGATTTCTTTCTGATGAAAGAAATCACAGCGGAGACATATAGACATTTATTTTTGGTTTAGATGGAAATAATTTGGCCGTCCACGCAATAGTTAAAGAAGATGAAGTGTTTTCCTTGAGTAACGTCAGAGAGATGGAAGTTGTATCCCGTAGCCTGGATATGCGCTATGTATTTCCGCTATAAAGAAAGATGAGATGAGATTTCCACTGTTGTATGAGCGGGCAAGTTTATTCATTTGGTCTTTTCAAATACGGAAAACAAGAGCAGAAGAGCAGAATCATAATCATACTATGAGGAGGTAAAGAAATCATTAAGCTCATTCTAATTAGCATCATTACATTGGATTTGCTGATAGTAGATTGATATTTATTGCGTGCTTCCACACAAGCTGAGTATGAAGTTGGGTTCTTAATATAAGTCATCTGCGGTAAGTCATTTTATTTTGAATCATAGCTTGGCAAATGGACGGTAAAATCGGGTTAGATTCCCGTCAGTGACGTGACGAAGCTTCATCTGGTCTCTTTTGAACTAACCGGTTAACCTGTGAGTTAACCGGTCTTATACGGTGTTAGAGGGTTTTCGTCCCTCATACTTAAAAGTCCCTCATTGAAGGGTCCCTGAAACCGGTCCTAAGGGGATGGATGGAGAAAACTGGGGGGGAAACCCTACACGACAAAGAAACAATTAACTACTTGTTGCTGAAAGAAAGACGATAATCTAATTTGATTGCATTACATCAGGAAGTCAGTCATTTATCAAGCCGCAAATATGACAAAGCTGAATCCCACTGTGCTCAGTGAGAGGATGCATGCTTAGCAAATGCATCCTCTGCCAATTGCAGAGGATGCATTTACTAAAAATGATATCTCACTTTCTTTAACGATACTTTAATTCATTAATTCAAAATTACTTACTTGTCAAGTATATCGATACGCTTTATTTCACTTCCATCTCCAACTGAGGCTTCCCCTATAAGAAATAGATTAGCGATGTATTAAAATCGTTAATATTGTTGACACTAAAGTTCTATGTGATAAAATATACAAAGAAATATTTTACTTACGGTGGAGAGAAGAGGCAGTGGAAATACCAAGAAGGCAAAGCAAAATGAGGAATTTCATGGCTACAAAATGAAAACAAAAAGCCAATGAATTTGGTTAAATGGTCGGCTGTTGATTAAATAAATATTTTTATGTTTTACGGGTAGAAGTGTCAGGTTATTCTTTATCCATATTAGACTAATTATTTGATTTATAGGGATTAATCACTTAATGCCAATAAATAGAGTCTCCATTCATCTATGCAGTTTTATAGCATTCTTGAAATTAATTTAATAAATTTATTTCAATTTTTTTCGTACTTTCATACTCGTCGATGGATGCATTCAACCTGTTGTCACAAAAAAATAATATGCTTTTAAGAACTGGTACCTAGTTTATTTTTATTGTAAAACTAATATAAAATAACACTTGATACGTGGGCTTAATAGAAGATATGGCAGCAGTCTGATGCACTTCTATTTTATAATCATATTTTATGTAGGTATTGATATCTGAATCACGATGTGAAAAAGCATCTATTGCTGCTTTATCAATTATATCCTTTTCAGGGCAATTCTTATACTTGTTACAAACAAGAAATGTGATCATGCTAAATATGTATGCTAAATTAATATCATACTTCCGTTCAGTTTAGTAAAGAAAGTGAACGAAATTTCACATTTTATAAACTATTTGATGAGGAAATACATATGAAAAAGACAGTACGAAAACGACTGTAATTTTTCTGTGAGTCTGAAAGATGAACGAATTTTTCTTAAACGATTTTTGACATTTTTAATTTCATAACTTTTATTTAAAAAAACAAACAAACAAACTCGGAAACAGTAAACAATGTCACAATTTTGGGGATCGATTTTTTTTTTATTATTATATCTCACACTAAGGAACCGTTATCAATCTACGGCACATTAGTATTATGTGCTTAGTAAGGATTTTTATTATTATTTTAATTAGTTGTTTATTTTTCTAGTTATTTTTAACATAATCCTGTACGTTTCTCTAGAAACTAAACAGAACTTTTTCAAATCATTCTTCAACCTAACAGCAACCAGGAATATCTAAGGCCACGGCTGGACTCGATCCCTAGAATCTTGGCTGGAGAGAGAGAGGGTACAACAAATCATTAAATGTTGAATTAAGAATCCTCAAAACCAAATTTAACCATTTTCTAATTGCAAAAATAATGAAATATTTTTTCCTGAAATATTTTCCACGTCTCTGCCTTAAATAAATACAATTAATCAATTAATTAATTTAAATAAATACATTTTTTAAATTAATGTAATAAATTTATTTCAATTCCTTCGTAATTTTATATTCAACCGATAGGGAGAAATTATTCAGTAGTGATCGACTTAGCTTATTAAATCTTACAATAAAAATCTAAATTAATACTGGTAATTTATACGAAAATGAATAATTTATTGAATGTGTTAAATTTTGCCCATGTAACAGAGGCATCTTGAGTATGAAATAACAGAATAACAGATGCACCTCATGACATAATGAATAGGGATGTGTGAAATGTTTCAAATCCTGATTTCAGACCACAGGGATATGACTCGGCAACAGTGCGTTGAAATAGCCAAACAATCTAATAAAGACACAAGAAAAGATAGTGAGCGCGTGCAGTCTTAAGAGAGAGAGAGAGAGACAGTCCTCCAGTTATAAACATGAATCTATACTGAAGTGCATAAGCATTAATAAATCAATATTTCTGCGATATATAAGTCAACAGTACTGACACATTATACATTAATAAAAGATTTTAGCTTAAAGATTAAAAAAGACTTTAGTGGAAACTGTCGGGAATTTTCCATAAATTGCAAATTGTTGAATTCATAACTGTGAACACTATCTACTTCGAGCCACCTGGAAATAAAACTCTCTCCCAAGACCGGAGTTGTTTCATAAAATCTCTCATTATTGTTAAGTTTCATTTAAATCTAATTAATGTTATGAAGCCCGATTAATCCTAGCTGTACATTGTCTTCAGGGGTATAATATCGGGCCGATTTATCTATTTTGCTGCAGTCAAATCTTTTCAACTTCAGCTGAAAAGGTTCTCGTATTCAGGAAAAGATTGGAGGCCATGTTTTTTCCGAATCAATTATTTCACTATTTAACTAACTCAGGAGTGTTTCAGAAGAATCGTTATGGAGCCTTCCAAGTTGTAATACTTGCCTTTATTATCCCTTTAAGGTAATTTTATTTAAAAAATATTTATTAAAGTTATAAAAGATACTGAATAAATTAAAACGAAAGCTAAAGTGCCTCTTTCTTAAAACAGTAAATATCTCTATAATGGTGTACTGCGTGGCTATTTTCAGGGAGAATTGCTTAATAAGCGAATTTATACTTCTTTGTTATAGAAAATAATCTATTTTTAAGAACTGGTACATAGTTTATTTTTATTGGAAATCTAGTATAGAATTTTACCTGATACGTGGGCTTTATACAAGATGTGCCAGGAGTCTGATACGTAGGCTTAATAGAAGATATGACAGCAGTCTGATGCACTTCCTTTTATAATCATATCTTACGTAGGGCTTGATATCTGTTTCACAATGTGAAAAAGGACATCTGTTGCTACTTTCTCAATATCCTTCTTTGGGCCATTCTTATACTTATTACAAACACGAACGCGATCATATGTATGTTAAATTAATACCATAAGTGGTAAAAAACTTAACTGCACTTTCACATTTCATAAACGTTTTGATAAAGAAATACGTATGAAGAAGGATACACGAAAAAAAAAAAAGAGAGAATCACAAGAGGATGGGAAATATTTCCGTGAGTTTGAACCGTGGATGAGAAAAATGAATGTATGTGTCTAACTGTGAACCCTTTTTTGACATTTTTAATTTCATAATTTTTATTTGGAAAGAAAATTGGAAACATCTGTAAACAATGTCATAATTTTGAGACCAACTGTTTCGTTTATTTCTTCTTTTTTTTTGTTCTGATTTTTTGGGAACTTGGGCTCTTCATCAGTGAATGCTTGAAGAAAGAGGACTGACTGTTTGCCTGTATTCGAAATGTTAGTTAGGGATGCATGAATTCTCCCTACTCTACTGTTGGAAATAAAATATGTGAGAGGGTTTGCTTTTATTTATTAATTTTTTTTAAACAGGACCATTCTGTGAGATATGAGTTGGGATCATCCCTCATTAAATGCTTCGGTCAATTGCTGCACACAGCAAGTTCTGTTGGTACTTACAATCCTTCTCAGACGACCGCGATCTCGTTCCTGACAAGCTTTCTTAGGACCAAAGTTATGCTTCTTAATTTTTCCACTGATTAAATACTCGAAATATTTTTACACCCTTTGAGAAACCAGTCAGCTTTGTTGTTTTCAAAATCATGACTCTCCCAAAGATCCTTTGTTTCTTCCATTGTAATCAACAAACACTGTTGACGATTACTGATCAGCAACATTCTTAAATAGTTGCGAAGAACACTTGGTGAGTCACGTGTCCAAGTATTTTGAACATATGGTACGTAAAGGACGTTTACGTATATCTGCATAAAGGTTTCCCATTCAGTAGTTGGTAGGCGTATTTTAAAAAACGCTACCAAATGCAAAATATCTGTATAATCATGACTGGACTTAATCAGTGACTGGGATTATAACATGACATAAAATTAGCGTTAAATTAGATGGTTAGGAGAAAACATCATATGACAATGAAGTTGGTTCTGACTGAAAGCGGTGGTCAGTCCTCAAAACCATCACTAATTTCATCTTTCTCAACCACTTCCTGGAAGATTTCACTCACTTGACGAGACATCCATGGTGACAGTTACGAGTATCTTTGACATATAGAGCGATCCATGCGTATTCGTGTGTATCAATCAAGAATACACATCGGTAATCCAATGGTGGTACGAGTCATGTTATCGTTTTTGTCCCTCAATTCAACAAACTATTTTTCTATATACCAAATCTTTACTTTATGGGCAGCCGGTTCAGTATCTCGAACAGGGAATGGAATTTAATGCACAGAATCAAATCCAACCGGTTTCTCCTTTTAAAACGATTTCCCCAAATCCAGTTAGAAACAATTATGAAACATTTTTATCATCAATAATCATGCACTGGAATATAGGATTATTCTATTTATTCTCAATTGTTATACCTATTTACTACAAGCAATGTTGGTTGGTATGTATTTCTAATATTACTCATCACATCTCTCCAAAAATCTATACTTAAATTAATCTTTATCGCCAGAGAGAGAGAGACCCGAGCAAATTAACCAAGGAAAAACTATGCTCTTTCTATAATCCCATAAGAAAGGTTGTAGCTCTAGCGTCTGTTTATTACTGTGAGTGTGGGATGATTAAATAATCCAATGATCCAAGAATCCTGCTCCAGAGACCAAAAAAGGAATTTTTCAAATCACTTCAGTAAGCACGGTAGAGATCTCACTCCAGGCAATGAAATTCATCTATCACATAAAGGCTGTCCCAAATATTGTTACCTTGGAAAGGGATTTAAACCCACATCTTCTTGATTTGAATCCCACTTGCTGATTTTGTTAGAGAATGCTAATGTAATTTGCTTGTCCATCAGACCTACAAATTCAATCTTTCTTTAAGGAGACAGTCTGATGTACCATCCAGTTTTGGACGCTTCACTGACAAAGCCATTTCCAAAATAACGCAGACGTTAACAGACAATGCCTACGCTAGCTGGAGAAGTGATATCTAATAAAGCTCCTAAAGTTTTAAAAGACAAGATTAGATCACATAATGAAAAGCATCATCAGTGTTAACAATAAACACGAATATTCTTCTATATTCTTCTGTAGATGCAAACCTTCAAACACGCACGTATTTCCTTGTCTAATGTAAAACTATCACTCTTACAGGAGACCTTAATTGGCTTGAATATACGATAAGTTTACAACCTTTCATCTAGGAGATTCATAGATGTCAGCTGTTTCCTGTAAAAATGTCTGGAAAAAGGCCTGAGGTCATGAAGTGTAAGAATGAATATCAGATGAGTGTATATCAAAAAAATAGTGTATATATATCTACATAATTTCAGGAAGAGATAATTAGCTCATCATAAGATTTTTCTTACCTTACTTCTATTTAATTTTTTCTAATTAATGTTTCTAATCTAACTAAATTTCTAATCTAAAAAAATTTCTAATCTAACTAAATAATTTTCTAACTAAAAAATTATTTTCCAAATAATTAGTTAGAAAAATATTCTAATAAATTTTTCTAACTAATTAACTAATTTTTTCTAATTTTATTTCTAATAAAAAAACTTACTTCTAATTAATGCTTCTATTATTCAAATGAATGGGACGATATCTAAGAGGACACATGTCACAAACTGCAACCACTGATATCGTTATCGGTGACATTGAAGCAAACCCATAATCAGTTTTCTTGGAGATATTTTACCTACTGAACACCTGTCTTAATTTTTGATTCTCACCCTATCTCAGATTTGCGTTTTACTCTGTGAAATCTGCAGATGTCTCTAGTATTAATTTAGTGATGGATATTTCGTAATGTGAACATTGCGCCTTTAGCGAAAATGCTATATTACTTGTTATTTATTCGTTATTAGGCATACTAATTAAATGTGTCCAGTGGCATGAATTATTATCGTTCACAGTTTTTAAAATGAATTTCACAATTGCAATCACACATTTGCTACTCCTTGTGGGAGAGAGTTCGGCACAGTAACATTTGGATATCTTAAAAACGATAATAGAGATATCGGCGATTAGGAGATCCGTCTGTACACATGGAAGATTCTCACAATGAATGCAATAATATCTCAGATGGACAAAATAGTGTCCTTTCCCAGAACAATCGACAGATGTTACATATTACGTGTACAGAAAAATTGAGTATAAATAGACAAAGAGCTCATTTCTCTGTACCTTACTTCCTGAGGTTTACAACCAGGTAAGTTGCAACTTTTGTCACTTTTATAAATATACGTTGTTAATCTAGTAAATTCGATTATGAGTAGATCATAGGTGTGTAACAATTTTTTTAGAAATTTTGTGTAAGGATTGTGCAAACTCTACTAACTCTAGAATTTAAATGATTTATTATTTCGTTTAGGAGTGCTACATTAGTAGGCGACATTAGCCATTAAAATAATAGTTTATTTTAGAGGAGTAACATTGGAATTTTCCCAGAAAAAATACTTATAAAATGATTTCTGGAGTTACGAAGGGTGTTCATTTCGTTGATTAAATGAAATATTTTTAGAATTTTAACTTAGCATTAAAACTATTGGCAATAGGATTACCAATCCATTTAATAATACTGAAGCAGCGGGACGTTTTCATTTGTACATAAATACATAAACTTTCTAGAACCCTTTTGTTCCGCCAAGGGTAAGAGGAACTATTTTATCTCTGGATATTGGGAGCAGTAATAATGACTCGGATCTAAAGTCTTTAGTGGAATAAGAATAGTGGGGGAAAACATACACAAGGGGATTCATACTGGTAACACTATGGTTAGACAGGGTACTCATGATTTCTTTAATATCTTCTCAAAATTGCAATTACAGACATAATTAGGTGTTTCATAATTCCTGGTACAATATCATTAACGAGTAGATGCCATTTCGACTAAGTGTGGTTAATACAATGTTCGTGAAGAAGCAAAGGAACTATTCTTTCTTTCCTATTCAAATATATTTCACTGAATATTTCTGTACTTGACAGCAGTTGAAACAATTACTGTGTTACGCAAACACACTGTAAACGCAGTCCACAGAATAATATAATCGGCTGTTAAAAGTAGAAACAAACTGCTACTAAAGTTCAAACCGATACTTTAATTAGAAAAAAGACATTTAAAGGGTCATCAAATTTGTGCCACAATTAGATTATATTTATTTTTCAGTTAAAATAATTAGTTTTGCCACAATACAAATAAAAACTAAGAAGGTTATACTGTATATATAATTATTACCTTACATCAACAATGAATTCGAAGCTTCGAATATAGCAAATTACATAGGGAAGGGTAAAACAGAAAGATTCAGCCTATTACAAGTCTACAGTATTTAAATACAGTCCCCATTCATTTTTTTTCTTTCTTTTTACCAAGTGATCTTTTAATATTTAACTTCCAGTCTCTTGTTTTCTCTTTTGGGTCTATTCTGATATATATATATATATATATATATCGGCTAAATAAATCCTGTTTATACTATTTAGACTATACAATGCTTTACTTTTCCAAACTTCTGATCTATTTTCCATTGCTTTCTCTTTGTGGGGCTTTTTCGAATCTATATTATTCACTAATCTTTCTTTGTAAGCTTCAGTTAGCATACGTTCTGCTTTCCTTGATGGAATCATTCAAGGCTAGCTTTTCTTTTTCTTCTTCTTCTACTGATTGCTTCACTCAAAAGACCACGTCCTCCACTTTTCCTGGCTATGTTTAACCAATCCGCATCACTTTGTGGAGAAAAGACATGGTTTACTGTCATTAAAATTCATGTTTTACGATCAGTTGCATCTAAATCGACTTGTGTCCAGTCAATTATCCCTGATGTGTATCTGATTACAGGAGTGGTGCCTGCATTGATTGCTGTTACAGTGTTGCCTTGCTTCAGTTGGGACTTTATACTTTTCTCATTTCAGATATTTAAATTCTGTTTTTCGTTTTCACTTCTGAACTCAAAACGTCGTCAATCTCAAGAATTCCTAGGTATCTTTCTGGGATTCGTTCTGGGACAAGTTATTAATTTCCACTTCATTTGCAAATGCGATGCCTTTGTTGCGTGTTATTTTCCCTCGAACTATGGACTGTTGCACATTTCTCAGTTCCAAACTCCATATAAATGTCTTCACTGAATATTCGGACTGTATTGAGCAGTGATTCAATTTCTCTGGATGATTCCGTACAGCTTAAGATCTTCCATGTATAATATAACATATGTGATATTTTTCTTGCTTGTTTTATTGTTTGTTGTCACCGAAACTAGTTTTTTTTAGAATTAAATGTTATCATTGGTAGGATGAAACGACAAAGGTTAGAGTGACTCATCTTGGAAAATTCTTGTTTTTGATATTCACTCGAGTATAAGCTAAGTGTTTCACGCCATGACAGCAGGTAGGAATTTTCTGGAGTTTCTTCTCACTCCAAATATTTCTAGACATTTTCTACTCCACGTTTGTGGCAAAGGAGTGGTAAAGGTTTCTGGTGATCAATCCATGGCATATATAAGCTAACGTTTCGTCTTTAGAAGTTTTCAAAATCATGTTTTCAATTTTCGATTGCTCTTTTGATCCTCTAGAATTTCTGCAACAAAAATCTACTTAGTTCAATAGACAGAAGTTGAGGTCCAAATAAATATTGACTAATCGAAGTAATCAGTACTGAATTATTTAAACGTTGTTGTAAGCCAAGTAATAACTTGCCTGCTAACATATTTCTTTATGTTTCAAAATCAGAATTATTCTTCCTGTCATCCACTCTTCAATTGAGCCTGTTTACAACAGGTTGTTAAATTGCTTAGCCAATCGAGCATGATAGCTGGTCAGGTATCTAAGCCAAAACCCATGCAATAATTATCATTATTGTTCTTGTTTACTGAATTGGAACTCTAGGAATACTTGTAACTCTAAAATATATCCGTGACAAGGAAATAAGTTGGATTTTCTGTTATGAATAAATTGGAGCAACACATAACATAAAATACTGAGGATGCTAAGGAAACATGGACACAATTATGTTATTAAGTAGTTAATTTTATTTACGTAAGGTATACGCAATTTAAGTAAGGCAATACTATAGCCGATTTGTCTACATGCAGAATGAAAAGTAGTGTTTCCATGAGAAAAATCCTGCCACCTCTGCAAGTATTTGTCTAACTAACTTTCAGTTGAAAAGTCGTTATAAAGATTATTGTCGTCTTAGACTCGATTAATTGGACGGTTGTTGATTAAATATATTAAGGTCAACCCAATTATTATTAATGCATTCGATGCAGTTTGAAATGAGCTAAGTATTTACACAAACGAAACACTGACGATTCAAACATATATGATTTGTAAGATTCTTGTTTTCGGATAGAATCTCTATTGAACAGTATCATCATCATCAAATTTTGTGGATAATATCGGTTGTTTTCGCTGTTTCGATAGCGAAATAATAATAAAACTTAAGTTTAAACAACACTGAATGAACTGAGTTTATTTATTTATTTTTTTATTTATTATATATTTTTTTTTTGTCCCTTCCGTTAGCCATGAAGTATCTCATCTTATTTTGCCTTCTCGGAGCTTCCACTGCATTCGCCTTGGCGAGTAAGTAAATACTGCATTACTGATCAATTATCGTACTTTTTGTTTAATAATTAAAAAAATTAATTGCATGATTTATTTTTAATCTTGGCTCTTGTTCTAACTTATTACTTTTGTTTATGTATCTGTAGATGCAGAACCATTCAGAGATTTTCTGATCGAGAAGAGCGATGATCTTCTCTTGTAAGTTTCATTTATCTTATGCGATTAACGTAAATTCCCGGATGTAACTTCTATGTTACATCCGGGAATTTTATGACCAAATCTGTAGTATAATTACGGAATGATTTAGAAGTGAACTTTATTCATAGCTACCACACTCTTTCTTTTGCGCTCAGGTGATGTGTCAAATGTAACACTGAGAATTAAGCTATCAAATCGCAAACCATTAAAAATCTATTGAGCAGATAAACTTGATAATGAGAATCAAACTATTTGCACATAAATATGTTCATATAATACACTGCTTAGAAGGAAGTCAACTTACACAATAGTGTGAGGAATAAACAGCCATGGCGCTCACCTTAATAAGATGTAAGACCTCCTTTCACTGCACTAAATGCGGCATTCCTACAGGGCATACTTTCCACAAGCGTATGATAGCGATCAATGAAAATTTTGATCCATTCTTCCTGTAGCCATGTAATGAGGTTCTGGACTTCGGGCCGGACGACATTGATATCAACCGACGCTCCAGTTAATCCCACGGATGTTCAGTAGGGTTGAAATCAGGGATTTGTGGGGCCAGTCATGTGTGGTGACGTTCATGTCCATAAACCACGCAGTTACAGCAGCAGCCAGAAGCCTTATGACACGGTGTTTCGAATTACCTTGTGAAAGAGACAATGTGACTTCCGTAGAAACGTCAAGAAATAGGAATCATTACATTATCCACAATGTTCATGTCACCACAAACACAGGTCCGAGGTCGAACCTGGAAAAAACGTGACCGTACCATCACACCGACACCTCCCAATGCCATAACTGGGATTACGCACTCTGGAAACAGTTGTTCACCTAGCATCTCCGCCACACTCTTCCATTTGATCCGTCAAAGTTATAGCATGATTCTTCGCTCCACAATAAGCTTTAAAAGCTTCCATGTCTCTCTGTACACGTCGCTTGCATCACTAAAGACGACGTTGCATGTTGGTTCAGGTAATGCGGGGCTTACATGTGGAAACCCATGTTAGGAGCTTCTGTTTGGAATGTTTTTGTGCAGATTCGTGTTTCAGTCCATCCATACTGGGATTTCCGCTTTCAACGTCTGCCGACCCATGGCAGTTTTTAAATGTTATCATTCGTGGTACTCTACGATCACGTTTGGTAAATGTGATGGAACGTCCACTGCGGCAGCACTTGCACTTGGATCCCTGCGCTTCCATCTGTGTATGCATTCAATGATTGTTGATCATGGATGTCCCACTTTGTGAACAATTTGCGGAAGAGATTGGCCTGCAATATTACTTCCTATTAAAATGCCTCTTTCAAATTCCATCAGTTATTACAGATTTATTTATAATTTATACTTAATTTATAAGCTTAAAACAATAGAATATAATCAGAATATAAGAAAATTAAGTCATTTCATGTGAGAATTGATTTTTGAATTGCAGACAAGTGTGAGCGCATAAATGTAAACTCTTTTCGTCAGAAATTTAGTTGAAAACTGCTGCTTTATTTAAAAACATGTCTATAGAATAAGCTGATCGTTGTGTAATATACTTGTAGTAAACTTGTTCGTCTAAAATGTTAAAACTATAACTGATTGAGAACTGCCGTTTTTTTTTTTTTTTTACATAGAGCGAAATCACAGGTGTTCAATGCAGAAGAACTCCATGCTTTTATAGACTTCAAGGAATTAATCCAAGGCATGATGAATACACTGATAGAAAATATAAAAGAAGCCATTGAAAAGGGAAAAGATGTAGCCTCAGGAATTTTTCAGAAAGTAAGTCCCAAAATGTTAAATGTTTTTATGAATAATATCATACACACACGCGCGCGCGCGCGCGCTCGCACCCCCCCCCCCCCCCCCCCCCACCAAATGCGACGATCGTGAGGAGATTCATCAAGAAAATATGAAATGTGATGTCGGTAGACATACGACTGTGGCTTTCTTGACTGAAACAAAGAATAAATCTCAACCATTTACTTTCACCAAAGAAAATGAATCTGAACATATTCATGATCGAAAGCGAAGAATATTCTTGAAGGATTTCATTTTTTGTTTCTTAAGAAAGTTGAGAAAATGAAGTTATCCTAACACATTTCCATTCAGTGTCATATGATGATCAATCTGGACTTGTATCTTGTTATCTTGTAGAAATATGTGATTCAAGCGAAAGAAATTGTCCAAAGACTCATCTAAAAACAGTTGATTTTTTATGAGTAGATATTAATTTGTAAAGGTTGGACTGTTGGCGAAAAACAGAAAACTCCAAATCGAATGGCAGTTAAAATACGAATTGGGTAGTACCTTTACTGGGTATGACAAGAGTAGCCGTTGCCATGGAGATATTTTGCATTCCACGCTGGTTTTTTTTTTTTTTTTTAATGAGTGGGCACTTGTCTATTCATTACTTCCTGTACATTTAGAAAGATGAAGTGCTTTTATTAAATGATTACACAAGAATAGCGTATATTATAAGTGTCTTTCAAACACACTTCTACGTCTTTCAAATGACTTATTCAAATAAAATATTTCTCCAGTTTTACATAAGAAAATTAATAACAATATTAAGGAAGATAAGACTGCAACGGAAAAAGGAGATAGATTAGTTTCAAAATATCGTACTCTTTCTTGCTAACATCATCATCATCATCATAATCATCGTCATATCTCTCGTCAAGAGGTGACAATGAGAGCACCTCTTGAAATTTTACATTATTTTTACCCTCCTATAAGTAATTTCTCTCCTTTAAATTAGTGTGCGGTCTATAACGACTGAAATACCGATAGTTATTATATTTCGCTATTCTAAGGCGCTTTTAACTGCATCAATTTCACCTAGATATGCAGTGGCGTAGCTAGAGCTTTTGCCGCCCGGGGCGGTCGGTCCCTGAGTTTGCAGCCCCTCTCAATACACACCAAAAATACTACAAAAAGTCAAAACGACGTAGGGAAATAAATTAAAACACTATGTTTATACAAATTAAGTGTATATTGAATCTAACATTATTTCTTAGCCGAATAAGAAACTCAAAGATAGAAAATCTAAGAGTTTCATGCCGAATATAGAAAACTATAAACGTTCGGCGAGTCCAAGCGTAAGCCAACACCTGGTATATGCTGGGAAACTCGTAGTAAAGGTGGAGTTAGCTCAGATCTTTGTCCTTAGTATTTTCCCACACTGCTATACATTATGGGAGAAGGTCACTACCCAGACCGGTTTCGACCATTTTTGAGGTTTACTGTACGAGTCGCCAAAAGGTGCACTAATAAATTACTGAGATAAAGAGCCAATAGCTTCACTTCAGTGAAGTAAGTTTATTCAAAGTAAGTGGATATTGTACCGGGTGTTGGCTTACGCTTGGACTCGCCGAACTTTTATAGTTTTCTATATTCAGCATGGAACTCTTAGATTTTCTATCTTTGAGTTTCTTATTCGGCTGAGAAATAATGTTGGATTCAATATCCACTTAATTTGAATAAACTTACTTCGCCGAAGTGAAGCCTATTGGATCTTTATCTCAGCACTATGTTTATGTTTATTTTAGTTGTAAGTATAGTTGTTGAAAACTAATTGTTAATTAAGTAATAAAATTACTAAGTTAACATAAATAGAATAATCTTTGAAAAATAAAATTGTCTCATGTGAAAAGTGCCGCCCCGGGCGAACTGCCCTCTCCAAACTCCCCTAGCTACGTCACTGTAGATATGGGTTGTCCTCTGAGTCATTTTTGAAATCTTCGCATCAATCACCTGCTTTTCTAATCTTTCCTTTTACATTGCGTTTATGTGACAATAACACTGGAGGTCGGCTCTGATTACACATTCTTGAATGTTAATAATTCCGGATGCTCTCCTAATATATTCAGCTTTAAAATCAAATTACTTTAGTTCTAACTCAATCCTTCAGATATGTAAAGTAAAACAGGTTTGAGGATGTCAGATTTGAGTAATTTTTCTCTTAATCCAAGAGGAAAAAAAAGAAAACAAGAATAATTCAGTTGTCTTCACTAAATCTAGACTTGTTTATTCTGTAATTGAATTCTATATTAATTTTTTAACCCTCACTTAACACGGGGAGGCTGAAATGTATTTTTTTCTATACATTTACCATTAATGCAGTTAACGCCGCTTTTTATATCTCTGCCTGTTTTCCAAATTTTGGTGTTGTCATGCAGAAATTGTTGCAACAATTTTTCAAATTAAGGGAAGGAATAATGCAAACTTGTGCAGAAATTAGAAATTTCTAGGGATTTCGAAGTATAAATCACCTATGGAAAGAAAAAGGTGAGATTAACGCCCTCATTTTGACACTGGGTTTAATACCATTTCCGTTCAAAACATCATCCATATGTTGTTGAAACAATATATTTTAATTTATTATAAAATTACTTAATTTTCTTCTAATTCGCTTAAATGTAACATGAAAGTCGCTTATTAAGGTATATTAATTTGTTCATTCAGATAAAATTAATAAATTTATGAAAATAAAGGAATTTATATAATTTCTGGGTTACTTTAAAAACCTTTACATTACCAAGAACTAGACAGATGTTTTCAAATCTGTTCTATAAACTAAGGAATCCGCTATTATTTATTCAGATACAAACACTATTCGACAATTAATCAACTTATAAAATTCTTTAATTTACATTTCACTCCTTTGCAGGTGCTGGATTTTCTCAAATCAATGAAGGATGCTGGAGAAATGCACGTTGGAGTTTTTCGCAAGATAGTAGAAGCGACTGTGGAAGAAATGCAGAAATTGCTGAAGGATGCTACAGGCAAAGTTAAAACACTTCTGGAAGACTGGATAAAACAGATGAAAGACAGTAAATGCTTTTTACGCTCATTCGAATTTACTTAGTTTTGAATCTGATCTTAAATATCGGCACACAGTTTTTCTAAATTTATTAAAGCATATTCTGGTTACATCGAATAATTGAGATTGGTGCAATGCTTCTGATTATATTCAACAGCGATTTTGTTGTTTGCTGCATGTCTGATTGAACTATTGGTAGCTTTAACAGGGACCTGCAGATGCAGCATCTTAAGAACGTCTTCTAGCCAATTTATATGCCACTGGAGATTAAATGATATAAGTAAAGAGGAGACAGACAGACAGAGAGAGAGAGAGAGAGAGAATCACATAAATTGCATTGTCCTTCGATATCTTGAACGAAATTCTTGAGAATGAATTGATCAATGTTCTGGAGGCAGCTAGTGATGAAGACTTAAAGGAAAAAGTCCATAGATAGTGTCATTTATCTGACTAAGAAATCAAATGCATAATTGATTATTTGATTATTTATTTCACGTATTTTTATAACGATATATATATATATATTACTTAGTCCATATATCCAGCTTTGCCAAATACAAAGATGAAACCACAACTTTTAAGCCACTTAGCAGCTCAGTGGCTGGAATAAGTGGAACAGTGGCCTCACACTGGGCGATGAAATTCTCCAACCATTAAAAACATTCACCATGTGCAGGAAAGTATTCTCACCCATCGTGTTGGTTCAAGTTTATTTGTCAAATATTTCTTGTCAAAAAAAAAAGAGTTGACAAATTTTGGAACTTCGAAACAAATTTTGAAACAAAAAATGCAACAAGTGATTCTGGTTGCATTCTTTGAGGAGGATAACTTACCATATTTATAGTAGTGTATAGTGCACCCAAATCGGCAATCAACATTCTTGACTCTAGTGGAAAGTAATTTATATTTACACTTTGATCAGTTAACTGGAAACAAGCGCTTGTAGTCTTCTCGTTTTTCCTTCGTAAGCGTAATAAACGTAAATAAATAGAATTAAAAAAACATTCACGGGAGCTGTTTTAGAATTTCAAGTAGTTTAAGATTATATTGTTATACATAACTGAGTTTAATGTGAGATATTAAGAATAAAGAATAAATATAGAATAAAGAATATTCTTTAGCCAGTTACCAGTACCAATTACACTCTATAGTCACAGGCCTCATTTGTATTATCAATGTGCCTTTGTCCTGAAATTAACCCATTCTAAACACCTGGGCCTTCACACTGACAGTCACCGTAAATGGAAAAAACACATCATATACATTGAAAAGAAACTTACCATTATATTTGTGAAATTATTTCAAGTAAAGGATATGATACTAATTAGTACTAAGAAATTATTTACCACATCTGTTGGAATAATACTGATACAATATGACACTCTATGCGAACACACAATTATTATTAATTATTATTCCCAAAATTGACACACCGCGGAAACAAGATATCATTCAAATAACAATTTGTCTCATGTTATAGTTCAATTCAGATTCTACCCAAGAATCGAAGAAGGGTCGCAGGAAACGAGCTCAAATATGGACTCTTCCAAGTGATCGTTTTTGTAGATCATTCTTAGTTATCACTTTAATATTAAAACCTTATAGTCAGATTGCTTCTCAGAAATTTCTCCAAGTGGGCCAATAAGCTAGATGACTATAGTCTGTTTAATCTACAGTGAGTCCATTTTTATGGCTAGATCTCGCTAGCTAATAATTTTTTCCACTTCTTTCTTTATTCATGTTGTTATCACTTGGTATTGCGATATCGGTCAGTAATGCAAACCTTCCCATGGGCAATAATTGTAATGTCAAGTTTTTTTTTTTAATCTAAAAGCCCTGAGAAGTATTTTTCTGTTTCGTTTTTAATGCTGCCACCAGTTATCAGAAGTAGGAAATCAATTTTTTTTGCATATATCTCAGTGATCGAGTTTTATTACTTCATCATGGCGATATTTATGGATATGGATTTCATATCATATCCATAAATGATATGATATGACGCTGGTATATCATGCTGCAGGCAGCGATCAGATGTTCTACGGTCTCAAATCCTTCTGTTTCTTCTTTTAACATATCGATATTGTAGCCATTGCCCCTGCTTGGTCAGGGCACTTTTATCCTCAGTTTCTCGAAGAAATTGGTTATGAAAGAGTTTATTTCTTCAGCGCACTTCTCTGTTATTTTGCTGATTATTTCTTTAATATTATTTAGATCTGATTTATATTGTTTTTAAATGGCGCTTTACTATCTTGAAGCATTGGCTCAGTGCAATTGTTCGTGTATTTTTTAAACTAATTTCTTCTTCAGCAGTTTATCTCACTTGCACAGATCATATCCTCCTATTTTTCTTGGTAGGAGTAATATTGTATGATAAATTTATTATCATACAATATTCTACCCTAAAATTTACAGTCAGTCAACATCACTTCGTGGATGTAATGCATGATGAACAGTCATTAATTCCCGAGTTTCCAGTCAAATTAGTTCAAGTCTTGTTTTGTCTAAAGTATTGCACAGCTGCGTATTGATCACTGTTATAGGATAAGAAATAATTTCTCTAATTCTGTTTAATCCGTTACCTTTTGTTCAAAGAAAGTTCCTAGCACTTTTGGTGAATTCCTGTTTAACTTTCGAGTGGAGAATAACACTGGCTTCTAATATTACTGGATATTTATAGTGTTGGTTATCTGAAATTCTTTTTATAAATTTTTCTTGATCCAAATTAAAATGACTGGCGTTGTTAATTTCTCCTAGTTTAATAGATATTACTCATTTATCCCAACCAAATTTCATTTTGATATCCTGAATGAAAACACAAATGTCGTTTTGTGGTGAGTCTATTTGCCTTGTCCATTTTCTCTATAACTTCAAGTCATCTATGTACAATAGATGGGAAATTTTCATATTATATATAGATCTTTTATATCTTTGTCTTATATAAAAGTATATCAATAAAACGTTGAAGAGTATTGATGACAGACAGTCACCTTTCATAATTCAACGCGTAATACTAAAAACTCCGAATTGTTCATTATTGACTATTAAAGTTGTTTTCAATGATTTCATGGCAGCAGCCAAAACATGTTTTTGCTAATTTCAGATATTTTTATGGATTTGAGAATCCAATAATGTTGGAGCAATCGAATGCTTTCTTTTTTCGTATCTATGCCATATTTAAGTTCGTTTTTCATATTTTTGAATAGAGGAGGATCATTATATTACTAAGAAGTCATTTGTTCATATATAAGTTTTTAAAACTGCCTTTTGTTTAAATCGAATAAACCTCATTATATGATAAATAGTGGTATGCGGAATTTGTTATGATTGCTGAGAACAGCTTTCATAAAGTCTCATATTATCAGAAATATATCATTATCATTATTTATCATGAAGAGAAATGTACGACGATATATCATGCGAGAGAGCATATTCTTTAAATGAAATGTAGAATAATGCCACTGTCGAATGAGAAGGCAATAAAATTATGTTCCTTCAAATAGCTACTGATACAAATGAAATAAATCTGAAATACTGCTATTTTCTATTGTCTCTACCAGCATCTGTATACTCCAAATTGTGTTTTAAACCTTTAGCCTAGAGAAAGAGTAATTATATGAAATCCACGTAAAAATGTGGAGCGCAGTCACACCTCATAGTAGAGATCTATTACTATATTAGAAATAGGTACTAAGATATTGCAGTTATTATCATGGAAGGCAATACAAAAACAATATTAGTTTCTAACAGAGAATTTTAATCGTTAGTGGAGTTCCAAAAAGACAGGAATTTCAATGTTCTAATGGATAAATGCATTTTTAAAGAGTTCTTCTTTAAAAACATCCAACGCAATCATACCTCCTGACAAGATTATTGAAGACTTTACATGGCTTGAAAAACGTTTTAGACTGCCTTCATCCTATGTAAACAGAAATCAGAGATTTACTGTGAGGACAAAATGGAAACGCATTAAAATCAGCTATCATAAACACATTCCTAGATTTGGTTTTCTCGTTAACGATATACAGTACTCATCATCTTATCCCATTCACTTAAGAAGCTACTTTAAAACTGTATGACAAATTCAATTTACTGTGTAAAAAATAAGCAGGCATCATAATCAAAAAATTATTTGATGATAGCAAATTATGAAATCATTCCTAGAATCTATGTAGGAATATGAAATTCCATTATTTATCAAAATGATTTAGTATACGATCAAATTTAAGATTAAAATGTTCCGTTTATACGTCTCTTTCTTTTTTTCAGTTTTGGGAAACAAACCTGACAGCTTTGCTCAAATATTCAGAGCGTGAGTATAATAATCTTATATATTTCCTGTTATTTTGAAATCTATCCTTTTCACATATTCAATAATCAATAATCTGTTTCTACGTATATGTCAGAAAAAAAAAAGAATTAATTTAGTAATTTTTGAATATCACCGCATGGAGTGCAGTTTACGAGTATGACATACTTCTCAATTTTCGTGTTTCTACGAACACCATTGGTTCTCTTGTTCGCAGTCCTGCATAACTGCCAGATGAAAAAAGCATCTTTATGGAAGGACATATAACCCTACAACCTTCGTATGAGAACGAATAACTTCTCATCAGTTTAAAATCCATGATAATGTTTATTATCCCTCTAAATGGAATTCCAACGCAGGTGTTTCCAGACATCTGGAATCTTCCAAAGTGTGTGGGTTAGGGAGATTATTTCGATAATAAGTAATAGTAAGGTAAATGGAATCTTTCATGACCTGGTGAGCACGTGCATAATAAACTAAACTGAAATAAGGATATCATTTGCATATCAGACAACCATTCAAAGATCTTTCTATTCACTTTTTTTTAGCATAATGAAACAAATACAACAGAAACTCACAAGTATTCAACTGTATTGTTTTTCAGAAATCTCTGAGATCGATTAAAATGTAAACGTTAGGTAGAAGTAGAATAACAGGGTTCCTTGTTACTACGGAGTAATTTAAACAAAAAATTTCTTTAAATAGTTCGGTATACACAAATAATGTTAAAACGTTTTAACTGCATTGACAATTAAAAGATAAACATAGTTTTAAAATTACTGATAAAATCAATTAAATGAATTAATTAAAATAAAATTAATAGTACAATTAGACCTAAATTGTTAAGTTTACGTTTTACTGAAACTGAGTTTGTTAGTATCATATCGACGATGTTTTTTCATTTTTAAAATCAGACAAACTTTAAGTTTAACAGCCAAGAACATGTGGATTAGCAGATGGAGAAAATTATGGAAATAAAATTAATCAAAGAAATTTAACCAAAGTTCCTGAGTGGCGTTAAGAAGCCACTGGAACTAATACGTAAAGGTTGTATCGCCAACAGTATTACATAATACTAGCAGAATTCAAATAAACGTTTCTTTCATTATTGCCAAAAAAAACTGGTGTTATTAGACTGGAAAGATTTCTACTCATTCAATAGCGTGGAATCGTCATAATCAAATTCAGTGGTTTTCGAAGATCTTCCTGTGCTCCTGATGTTGAAAGAGTACTTGGATTTGAATAGAAGAGAATTCTCTTGGATTGAAGAGAATACACATATATATAGGTATACATGTTTATCAAAAATTCTTGAAATCTATTAAAAATGGAAAAACCAGGGAGTACTAGAACTCTAATGTAGTTTTATTGCTACTGTACTCTTATATTGCAATTTAGACTTCTGTGAATATTTTTCGTATATGCAAATAATGGTAAACCGTATTTAATTGGTTAACAATTGAAACATAAAGGAATTTTAAAATTAATGATGAAGCTAATTTATTTATATAATGTTGTTGATATTTATAGCAGGAGGCAAAGTGTAGAACGATTTAATCAAAGCCTACTCGAGCGTATAATGGCAAAAATTATGGATCTCATCGCGACAGGAAAGGGTATCGGTGACAGGTTTCTGGAGAGTTTGATAAATCTTGTAAGTTTTAAAATGTGACATACATGACCGTTAATTTCTTTATTATCTTATATTTTCAAACCTAGAAGGAGCATTAGATTATTTTCAATAAATTATCAATAATTACATCTTAAATAGCAATCTTCGTCATCGTCATAATCAAATATATGATAAATATGCTCAGTATATATTTATGTATTCGTGATAGTTTTAATGAGAGTTTTCTAAGCCTGTGCTCTATCTCCTCATTATAGCAACTACTCCACTACTGAGTTTTCCAACAGCCACACAAAGTTTTACATTACTGAGACCGAGGCCTTCTCATGATTTCTGTTTAGCTAGTTTTACACAGCGCTTTGCTTTCTTACATTTTCTCTGTATTGTCTCAGAGTAAAAGCGGACTTTCTTACCAAGAACATCCGCTTTTCTCACCCTATTGCTTTGCTCTTCCTCCATCCACCACAGAGTTCTGAGTTTCCGATCTCTGCAGAAAACATGGCCGCTTGTTTCTCTGCCTAAATAAATCAATGTTTCCTTCACGGAGACTCCATGATGTGGTTCTTGTTTTTATGCTCTTTCATTTTCCTCTGAACAATTTTTGCGTATTTGAATGCACAATTCACCTCTCGAAGATGCCCAACTGTGATTAGTTTCGAAACTTCTAATTCTTAATAAAATTCTCATGATTTTGAGTACTTTTTATAACTTGTTTCTAACCATTTTATAGTAACTTTTTAGCGAACTGATCCACTCTCTGGTTTCCTGCTACACCAGCATGCGCCCTCACCAGGCAGAACTTCATTTCCCATCCCTCTAAAGTGAGATTCCGAACCAGCTTTCTTGTCTGTTCTATTAACGCTATATGGTTGTTTTGGTTTTTTATGCCGTCTATAGTACTTCTACTGTCGCTGTAAATTGTTGCTCTCTTTTGATGAGAGGTGTTGAGTTCCAATTACCGGAGATATGTAAGTGACTGAACTATAGCAAGTTGTTCTGCTTGGCTGTTCAACAGAGTGGATGCAGTTTAGCGCAGCGTTCTTGAATAATGGACTCTCTGTAATATAATGAAAAACAACCGACGTTTTCTTCGGTTTTGTTTCTGTCAGTATGTATGGAATTCTTCGCTTTAAGAGCTTACCTTCTCCTTAAAGTATATTTGCTTTGTTAGGTAAGGTCACTTACTGTATTGATAAGGAAGTTCGTACTAATTTGGATCACTATTGGCATTTCCGTTATATATTCTGGACGTGACTTCAGACATAAGAGAGAATTCTTGCATTTCAGGAATATTGTTGTTTGACCTGCAATAACGCAAGTTGCCTCGAAAGATATCGTCCTATATCCTCTAATTATTCGTATGACTATAAAACGTTGAACTCTGTTTAACATTTGCCGGTTTTTCTTTGATTTTAGTGCATATTTCCAGGCAAGTGCAGTATAAGATATCAATGGTAGTACAGTTCGCTGAAAACAATATACGGGTATATATTGTTTTCAACGCTCGTTGGCCTAATCCCCATTTAATCTTTTCCGACTTAGCTAGAAGGTTTAATATTTGTAATTTGTTTTCAGCAACATATGAATTTGCTTCTTGAAGGAAACGTTTTCATGTATTGTTACTGCTGGGTATTGTACCCAAGTGCGTACGTCAAGAACTTCTCCGTTTTAGCAGGCGTTTCAGGTTGTTTTGATTTTTTACCTGAGATATGAATAATTTAGAGATGGTGCCATTAGAAGTATGTTTCTTCTTACATGCACACCCACGGCCACTGTGGGTGTGGGTCTGTTTCCATTCTTTGCCTGTACGTTTTCCGGATTTCTTCATCTGTTGATTCATCGTCAAACAGGAATAAACTTATTTATCATTATTGGCTGCAGTAATCGCTCAAGTTTAGTATTAGAACTATGTTTCCTTAATATGTCACAATATACGTGTTTTTATTATTACTTGCTGCTAATTTATATATAGAGTTCCAAATATACGATACGATCGAAACAGTACAGCATTTTTTCCATGATTCTGTTTTCGCGTTTGCAATTTGGGATCGATATCTGAAGTACTTTACGTTACTGCAGTGGTTTGCCTGGTATATTTCATTTACCTTTTTGCTACTGATGATGAAACTTAATATGCGATGATCAGAATAGCTTTCCTCTTCCTCGCATTTGCATTCAGAAATCCGGGTTAAAATAGCGTCGTGTATTGTCATGTCAATGAAGCTGCTGCTGCTGCTGTCTCGCATTTTCAAACAACGAAGTATTACTTAGTCGTTTAGTATGAGTAGGTATTTGATGCTAAAAATTCTTCTAGATTTGTACCTCTATTGTTTGTGTCCTCGTTAAACCATAAACCTGAATGGGAGTTACTATCTATTCCAAGTATTAGGAAGTGATTGATGATGAAATCCACGATCTTGTCCATTTTTCTAAGTCGTATGTTATGTCAGTATGATAGTGAATATATATATATATATACACTCTCGCAGCAAAAATGTAAATTATTAAACCTAACAACATCAAAAATGTTGATGTTGTAAGGTTCTTGTATTAATGCTAATCCAATATTTCTTATGTTTATGCAATATGGTAAGTTATTTACAGCCTTGATAGAGCGTTCATGACTTATTTGAAGACATGCCAATGACGTATTTCGGTTTCAGCTAACTTTATTAATGTTTCCCTAAAGCGTGTTTTGTGTTTGCGCTGTCTGAAATAGGAGTATGTCGGGCAGTGTTTGCTTAGAAAGTGACTATTGGTAAAACTTGTGAAGATGCTTGTTTCATTAAGTGTGTGTTTGTGGGTGTGGGTGATATGGGAAAGGATATCATTAGCATGAAAAATGTGGACGAAACATGAACTGAACAGATGAAATTGGCAATTATTTTGAAAGGAATAAATAACCAATTTTCTAAAAGTGCTAACGTTTCCTTGTTATCTGTTGAACACTAGAGAAGAGTCAGAATAACAACTTCTGAGAATGTCGCATTACACGTTGCATTATTTTGCACCCATTGTGTAATGGATGCAAAATAATACAAAATTATTGCACTCAACAGAATGCTGACTTACATTTAGAGTTTAATATATTTGCTCTGAACAAGTCATGCATGCATGAAACTGCCACGGGCATTATCTTAAAAATCTTATTTTTACAAGATTTCTATTGTTATTTTATATAAGTTCAGTAAATGAGACAATTATTTCTTATCTAACTGTTTGTTTGTTTATTTCATTCCCTCTTTTCAACAGGCTGGTAGTTTAATAGGGAGGCTTGGTAATTTCCCAATCATAGGAGAGCACATGAAAACCATGATGGAAACATTCGTTAAAGTAGTAAGAGAGAAAACTGCATCATTATCATTACCAGAATTTATTCGTGAAGCTCTAGAAAAACTCGCATCAAAAATTGAAGAAGGTAACATTTGTTTTATTAGACTGGATTATGAGAAGAAATTGGAGATAATTATATCTTCGATGATAACAAGTCTAATCAGTTAACTAATATTTTATACTTGATTTTAGGAAAATGATTGAGGTTTAGAACAAAGTTTTCAATTAAAAAAAATTACAATAACTTCGAATCCGAAAGTTGTAATTTACATATATATTTGTAACTTAAAATAACAATTGAAAATTAAAATATTAACTGATATATTTACATCATAGCATGTTTTTGTTTTATTAGGGTTATTCTTAAACATAAATGTCTTGCAGGAGCATGGAAAAATAAGTAAAATATATATGGAATAATTTTAATAAAAAGATTTCTTAAACAAATATAAAAATAGATTTCACAAATAGATTAACACTAGATACAGTAATAATATTAATTACATAACTAAGGTTATTTTCGTATGAGGTAAACATATTATTATTATTATTATTATTATTATTAAGAGAGACCTCCAGGGAGTCAGGGACTCATCGAGGGAGACCACATACACGCACCAGATGTCATACTAATTCTTGAATCCGTTCACACTGCTTGCACTCACAATATCCAATGGAAATCCATTTCAATCACGCATCGCTCTCTCAGAGAAAAATCTAGTCCTCATCCCTTCTTAGCAGCCTTCATCTCAACTTCCAAGGATGCCCTCTCGTCCTTTCCCCACCCTCCATAAATTGGAAAATTCCATCAATTGAAATCCTGTATGACCCTTACAGAAGTTTGCAAGTCTCACTCATATCACCCCTCTTTCTCCTGTTTGTTAGTGTCTTCAGCCTTCAAATTCCCAATTTGTCTTCATAATCTGTATTCCACAATCCTGATATCATTTTTATCATTCTCTTGTGCATTCTCTCCACTGTATCAGAATCAGCACAGAAACCTGGGGACTAGAGTTGGGCACAATAGTCCAAGTGTGGTCTTATCAAGGTCTTGTAAAAAGGCAAAATGACATCCTTATCTTTACACGTAAATGTTCGTTTCAGCATTGCAATTATCTTTTGAGTTGTATTTGCAATCTTTGGAACATGGCCCCTAAACTTCAACTTCCTACCTATATATAAAGATCCCTAGCCTCATCAGTTTCTTCTAGCATAATCCCACCAATATAATAAGACATTGGATATCAATTCGCGCAGAATTGAATTTCTTTACATTTACTGACATCCATTTTCCCATGCCCACATTTCTAGCCTTCTTAAATCAATCTGCAAGTACTGCATCTCAGCAGCATTCCTGATTATCCCACCTATCTTTGCGTCGTCAGCAAATAGCTGTATGTCGCTTGTCAAATCCTTCCCAATATCATTAATGAACAGATTGAATAACAGTGGACCAAGCACTGATCCCTGTGGCACACCACTGTATCACAGGGATCTTACCTTAATTCTTGTAGACTCACATCCCCCGTAGACCACTTTTTCATATATGTCTGTCAGCCATGCTCTTATCCACGCTGATATTCTATAACCCAAAACTATAATTTCCAATTTATGCAACAGTCAACCATGCTGTATTCTGTCAAATGACTTAGCAAAGTCCAAAAGTATCATGGTGTATCCGTTCCTCTTGTCTAGTTCAATGGTAACATTGTTTAAGAATATGAGGAAATTACTAAAACACGGCCTTCCCTTAGTAAACCCATGTTGCTGATTGCAAAGTAGAGATTCACTGTCAATCCATTTCTAAATGCGCCCTAACCAATTTTTTCAAAATCTTCAGCACCACTACTGAAATACTGATTGATCGATATTTAGATACATCGATTTTTTCTCCACCCTTGTGCAATGGAAATACCATATATTCTTTCCATTCCTGAGGAATCTTCCCTGTTCTGAGACTCATATTAAACAGTCTGGTCAAAGGAATACCCAGTTTGTACGGCTATTCCTTTGATCGTTTAGCTGACTAAAAGAGGGTTCAGCTGAACACACTTTTAGCACACGTGTTGATATCCCATCGGTCTCTATAGATGAATTCGTTTTCAACTTGTAGAACAGCTCTGATACCTCGTCCTCACTCCTGAGATTCGTTTTCCAGTGAATAAATAGCAGTGAGTTCAATCTCGTGTACACGTTTTTTTAAACTCTATCAAATTGATAGATTTTAACAAAATGGGCAGTCATTTGTTGAACATCCTCTTCTGCATCTGTAACCATCACGCCATCTGGATTTAGAAGAGTTATTCTTTCATATTCATTCTTTCTTTTCATGCAGCATATCGATACAATTCTTTTGGGATTTCTTTAGCACACAGAGCCAGTTTCTTTTCATACTAAGACTTTGCTTTCCTTACAACAGTTGTGACTATTCTAGCCTGCTGCTATTACTTTCACAACTGACGTCATCCTTATGCATACGGTATTCCTTCCATATCGTCCTTTTCTTACGAATCCCTTGTTTAATAAGATCACACATCCATTTGACTCCTACCCTATTTATTCTTCGAAATCTTGGGACACATTCTGATATCGCACATTTAATTAGTGTTTAAATGCCTCCCATGCACTGACATGTCAAAGACTGCTGAATAAGCAACATAAAACATTGGTGAATTGCGGGGTATGTAGAAATTTAGAGAGATCGGATTAATTATTTTAAGGCTCTTTACTCCGTCCTTTAAGTTAAACAGAAACCATTATGATTTTATTAGGAAACAAAACTATGAGATTATCCAATATCATTACTTCTGTCTGGTTTCAGGTAAATTCGATATTTCATTGAAAATTCACTAGAAAAGTTCTCATCACGAGCTGTGCATAATTCTCACTGCTTTTCAACTACACAAGACATTCCGTTCTTTTGACAGCTCCGGAGAAGTGCTGTTGTATTTCCAGACTGCAGAATCATAAATTTACTGCGCCACTCAGATAAGAGCATCGCGAGAATAATTAAATTAGAATGGCTGTTTTCAATATAGAAACTATTTCTTATGCAGCTGCACTTTCAACTATAAAAAATACAAAGAATAAAAGGAAGCATTACGATCATTGTAGAGTCAGTGTGCGCATGCGTGTTTGAGTGTGCGTATCCAATATTATATTCAGCGTATAATTCTGTATCTTCTGAAGCCATTTTTAAGCTACTGCAACAAAATTCCTAACATTTACCGAATACAAACCTGAGTATCTGACATTCGATGATATGCAAGCCACTTTCGCGAAACCGAAGTCATCAGACACAGTTTGGGTTTTCTATTCATATACCGGCAATCCAATTTGAATTTGTGTATTGATTGAGTATCCTAATTGTGCAATCCATGAATAGAAACACAAAGGTAGTCATGCAAAGAAAACACATAATTTGTAGTAAAAAAAGCAGAACAATTCGGGAATTCAATATGATTTGTGGTTATATTAATTTTTTCTTTCAGTTTTAAGAAAAAAACCCGAAGAATCGGATGCGCTTCTCGCTGATGCATTGTAAGTACCAAACTGCAGTATTTAACTTGATGCTATCGAAATATTATTCTATAATTAGGTTGTTATGTAAATGATATTTCTTGTTTGTGATTTTTAATGAAAGCACTTTTAAATATTTTCTAGCTTCGTTCTTATTTTATTCTTAATTTTCAGTCTCAGCCTTACTACATGAGAGAAGAGTAAAGTTTTGGTTTCTTTGTTTCTTCAATTAGACATTGATATACACAGATAATTGCAAGACATTTATAAACAAAGGAAACAGAAACAATCATTTGGGTTAAAGGGACAATGTCGATTCTGTTTGTTGGTTTCTGTTAATCTGAAGTATACCATTATCTACAAGTATATGAATACGATAGAATAATATTGGTTCTCATTATAGGTCTATTACAATATAATCTTGGTGCTGGATCCATGACTTAAGAATTTTGACATTATTGTATGCACCAATTCAACCTTTGAATCATACGCAGTTACACTATGCATACACCCACCCACATATCCACTCGCACACCTAACCACAGAAACTTATCATGAAATGCATAAAAGAAGTTTCTTTTTCATTAAAAAAAAGTTTCTTTTATGCATTTCACAGATCTTTTCTACAGGAATATTATAAGCAACATCAGCACTTTAAAATCAGAACTGTTTGTTATTCTTCAGCTGAACGAAGATAACACCGACGCCGTCTTCGTTAAACTAAAGTGAGAAAGATCTCACTTCCATATCCGTAATAACATCCAAATCTCAAGACATGATTAGATTATTAGTTTTCTGTCTTGAAATGAATTACATATGTAGATTTCCTTGTCAGAAACAAAACACCACACAACTGTAGCATCTCGATACTCTTCAAAATTCGTGCTTTTCTGCTCATGACACTCACATCTGTAAAAGGATTTTCACATTTTAGTGACTCATCAAAATCTCTCTAAAACAATCAAGATATTCAAATGAGCAATTCGGTATATTTATTGCCGCTCTCTCAATTCGAGTTACTCTGATCCCGTTCTTACCAACAGCTACACGTAATCATTAATTTAGTCTCCAATTTCAAACCTACTGCATCTCGCTTTTATCCATCTCCTCTGTACTTTTACTTATATATCTGTGCTTTAGAACAAACATACTGACACTGTTTTTATCAGTGACCACGTTTCTCTTCCTGGAGTTCGACTTACAAACATACAACACACGTGTGCTGTAGGTTTTGCAACCTAGTTTGAACTGAATCGATAAGAATATAAACTAAATTGAAACATGTCTTTATAGGCTCTAATATCATTCAGTCGCTTCCAGAACCATTTACAATCAATTAATGAATTATTGCAGAAGTAATACAGTTAAATGGCTACTGTAATTTATTCCGACCGTGTTATTTATTTGTTATAGATAAATATAAAAATTACGGTAAGTTTTAGGGTGATTGTGTTCTTAACTCAGCGATATAAAATTATTTCAATGAAACTGAAAAATTTAAACACTGGACTGAACCATTAGAAAAAGAAGAAAAGCAGAACAGTTTATTTATTTCGTATTTAATCCATAATGGATAGAAGTCGCTTGTTGTACATATTTCCAAGCGATCTATATGTCCAATCCATAAGTAGTAGAATTGTATTTGAATTCACACTAGAACTCCAAGAAGGCGTTGAAAGTTTACTTTCACTCAAGGTGAGTTTGCTGGTATCATATGGAGGATGCGTCTTTTAGTGTTAAGAGTTTCATCTCAGAGAACACTTGCAGAACATATGGATTGGAAGATGCAGAACATAATGCAAATAAGATTCATCAAACAAATTTATGTGTGTGAAGAACCCAGGTTCCTCATTGGCTCTAACAACTACAGGATCTAATACTTACTATCATGTAGATAGACATTTCTTCCAGTGCGTAAAACAATTTACGATTTATGTTTTCGTTTCGTCCGCCATTGTCAAAATATGACTTAGCACCTTGCTATAAAACTGAGATACTCCAGAAATCTCCTAAATAAGTTGTGCACGGTTAAGGAATTTTGCATGTCAACATAAAACACACTTCAATATCATTTGTAATAATATGAAATTATTTTAATAAAACAAAAACATCAGGCGACATATAATTTCAAACTAAATATAGTTTATATTGCCTGAAATTATAACAACAACAAAAGAAATTAAAAATATAAAAATATCCTTTTCATCCATACTGATTAAGATGTGAGCTGTAGTTTCTCGCTGCTGGACAAACAATCTCTCAACTTTTTCAGAGATCTTTTTGTTTTTCAAACGCCATCTTCATTCAGATATTTCCTGCTATGTTAATGCTATGTTTTAAATTCACTTTCATATGCCATCACCTGTATTCCTGTGGAATTATTGCTGTCTCCTTTCGAAATCGAATTCATGCTGCAGGTAAGGACGGATCATATATCCTATTAGTTTCTATCTGCATTGCCAGATCATCCTCAATTGAGCGGTTTCTTTTATATGAGTAACATCGAGTAATTTTGGAACCTGCCTCATGTTGAAATTTTACAATTTCAGTGATTCTTTTTTTAAGTTTCCTTAACACTTCTTTCCATTTTCGCTACAATAATCTATTTTTGTTCTTTATTTTCAAAGACCCTATTTGGGCACCGTATATCATTGTAGATGACACAGTAGAATCCAACAACTTCATTTTAAAGGGTGATGGACAAATAACCCTTAATCCACGAGCTCAGTCTTCAGTGGTTATTACACGTTCCGGTTACTCTAGACTGTACTTCTAAGTCTTGTCTATTGCCGAAGAATATTATTTGTTAGACATGTTTTTAGATCTGAGACAAACTCGATGTTAATGCCACGTAGTGCAAATATTTTGGTATTTTTTCATATTATTATTATTATTATTATTATTATTATTATTACTACACGTATCTGAATGTATATATGGATATAGTGGAATAAGTCTTTATTACAAATAAATAATTTCTCCTGTTCACTGATTAATTTAATTCGCATATCCTCTGGTTATAAGCTAGATTGTTCGATACTGTGAAATGGAAACACACCATGTGATGAGATATTCAACTGTATTGTTTTTCAAAAATATCTGAAATCGATTAAAATTTAAACGTTAGGAAGACGTAGAATAATAGGTTTCCTTCTTATTACAAAGTAAATGAAATAATAAATTTCTTTAAATAGCACACAAATAATATTAAAACGTCTTAACTGCATTAACAAGTAAAAGATAAAAATAGTTTTAAAATTACTAATAAAATTAATTAAATAAAATAAAATTAATAGTACAATTAGACCTAAATTGTTAAGTTTACGTTTTACTGAAGCTGAGTAAGTGGTTGGTATCATATGGACGATGTTTTTTTCATTTTTAAAATCAGGCAAACCTTTCAGTCAACAGCGCAGAACATAGGGATTATCAGATGGAGAAAATTATGGAAATAAAATTAATCAAGCAAATTTAACCAAAGTCCCCAGTGACGTGAAGAAGCCACAGGAACTAATAGTAAACGCTGTATCGCCAACAGTATTAAATAATACTAGCAGGATTCAAATAAATGTTTCTTTCATTATTACCACAGGTATTATCAGATTGGAAAGATTTCTACTCATTTAATAGCGTGGAATCGTTATAATCAAAATCAATGATTTTCGAAGATCTTTAGGCGCTCATGACGTTGAAAGATTTATTGGATTTCGTACCATCATTTTAGAGTAAGATTGTCATCCCGATGCCAACAAGCCAACTGTCTATAAAACAAAGAGAATCATGGAGCGTGTCTAGGTTAGGGAATTTATTTCGGTAATAAGAACGAGTGGGATGAAGGTAATCTATGAGGATTGTAAAACGCAAGCATCTTAAATTAAATTGAAATCAGAAACCAATTTGCATATCTGCACACAGAAAAGTCACTTTCAAATATCTTCAATTCAATTTTTGTTTGCATAATGAAACTATTAGAAGAGAAACGCATCGTGAAAAGAGAATTAAATGAAATACGCAGGTCCACAATCACGTTTATCAAAAATCTGTGAGATCGATTGAAAATGGAAAAATCAGGAAGCAGTAGAACTCTAACAGAGTTTTATTGTTACTAGACTGCTATATTTTGATTTACACTTGTTTCACTATTTGACGTACACAAACAATGTTAAATCGTCTTTAATTGCCTAACATTTAAAAGATAAAACAATTTTAAAATTAATGATATAGTTGATTTATTAATATTATTATTTTGTTGATATTTATAGAAGGAGGGAAATTGTACACAACGCTATGGAAGATGTATTGACAGGTATGCTGAACAAGCTTAAAGAATATTTAAATTCACTGATTGAGAAAGGATCCCGTCTTACAGAAATAGCCGCCGAGATGCTCATACAAACTGTAAGTTTTAAAATATGATTTATATGAGCATTCATTTTTCATTATGTTGTATTTGCAAACCTAGAAGGAGTATTACATTATTTTCTTCTGTTTATCATAAATGCAGCATAATTAGCCATCGTCGTCGTAATCATCATCATCATCACCAATAAATATCCGTTATTCTATTATCCTAATCAGAAGTACAGAATATTACTATAGCATGAAATTAATAGATTATTATCTTCTATCAACAACCATTGTATTATTTAATTTGTCATCTTCCCTATCAATTCCCAAATTAGCTGAAATATTCTACAAGTACGAGTACTATACGTTTTTCATTCAGGATGTATTTCATGTTTTTAATGTTTCTACCTATTTTCACTATCTTTATTGTTTTATTGTTGATTTAATACGAAATTTACTCCACCTATAATTGAATGTAGGAGTATATCATTATATGCATAAAGTAAAAAGCTGAGATTAACATTTCCTCATCTGCTTTAATACTACTTTCTTTCATAATATGATCGCTATAGATAAAGAAGAGCAGAGATAGTGCGAACCCATCTCTCAAAACACATTTAGAATCAAACCGTTATCCTGTGCCTACATCAGTTTTGTCTGGTGATTTAAAACGCAAACAGAGACTATTATGCACTGCTCGAAAGAAGGTTCTGATTAATGTTATGCTCATGGACTTCTGAGTTTCCGATCTCTGCAGACAACTTTTCCGCATGGGTCTCAATTTGAATAACGAAATGTTTCCTTCACAGATTGCCGCGGAATACTACATGGTCTGGTTGTTGTTTTCATACTTTTTAATTTCCCCCTGAATAATGTTTGTGTATTTTAGTGCAGAGTTCACCTCTCGAACCTACTCAACTGTGATTAGTTTTAAAACCTTCTCCGACACTCTTCTTTTTCAATATGTTGTTCAGTATATCTCACTCAAAACGAAATGGCTATTAATGACAGTCTCATATTCTCTTTCTATGTAGTCTTGCCTGATGAACAGCGCGAACATATCGCTATGAACAGTTTCATAATCAACAAGAGTTTATTTTTATTTCTTGAATCTTCTCTTCACATGAATTTGTGCATATTTTTATGTTGAAACATGATGTTACTGATAACGAAAAATTACACATCTTCTTCATTACCAGAAACTAGTATTTTGGAAGTATAATATACATAAATATATATATATATATATATATATATATATTTATGGGATAGGTTTTAACCAACTTCGAGTTGAGTTATGCTTCATAGGATGCAAATTGCTGGCTACCTTGCTTACGATTGAACAAAGTATTAGTCAAATAATTCGTTGACTATTTTTCATTTGTAACCGCAGCAACCTCAAGCGGTATTTGTTAATGGGACATTGTAGAGTTCCATCTCTTGTAAGAGTAAAAGAGCGATCTGTTTTCATTGAATTAGCTATCGCATTACCTTGCACAGCTCGTCTTCTAATGGTTCCTGAGAAGGTACGTCCATAATGCTGGAAAGAAACTCCGTCACACCTTCTTGACGCCATTTTCATATAACGATACTGCCATTCCATAAACGGTTCTGGCTTTGATTCACAAAATACCAGCGATGTGGCTAAACCGATGAGGAAACCTGATAAAACCAAACAAAAAACAACGAATGACATTCTTTTCGCTACGCATATTTTTATACGAATGAATAATTTGCATATTTTGCTGACCTGTTTATTGCATATTCGGTATTAACATGCCAGAATACTTAAAATATCAAAGTTTCGAATTCACTAAGATATGTAAGGGAATGAACTATAGCACTTGTTGGAACAGAGGGGATGCGGTCTAGAGCGACATTCTTGTATAATAGACTGTATATAACATACAATGAAATATCAACGGACGTTTCCTGCGATTTTGCTCATGTCAGTTTATATATGAAACGTTTTGCTTTCAGAGCTTTCTTTGTACTCAATATATGTTTAGATGGCTGTGTGATGCCACCTACTGCGTTGAACCGGAAGTGCGTGTAGCCAATATTTGGATCAATGTTAGCATTTCCGTTACATCTTCCGAAAATGACTTCATATAAAAGAGATCATTCTTGCATTTTTTTGGTTGATCGGTGTTAGATCAGAAATAATGCAAGCCGCCTCTGAAAATATTCTTCTTTAATTACCGTATGGCTATAAAGTGTTGAAAACCATGTATATAGAGTGCCTGTTTTTCTTAGGCTTTAGTGCATTTTCCCAAGCAAATGCAGCATAAGATATCAATGGTAGTATAGCTCCGGTATATGATGTTTTCAGCGCTCATTGGTCATATAAGAGACACTTTATAATTGTCTACTTAGCTAGAAGATTTAGAATTTGTAAGCTTTTATCGGCAACAAATGAGATGCGCTTCTTGAAGGTATTTCATCTCTTGTTACTCACAGGTATTTTAGCTCACTGGTTACCTCGAGAACATCCCCGTTAAGGAAGATCCTTACAGGATGTTTTGATTTTTTATGTTAAATATGCGCTGTTTCTACTAACGTTTTCATTGCTTACCATAATAATGCATGTTTTGAGTTTGAGCTGTGTTTTAGGTGTACGTCCAACATTTGGACATACACCTAAAATTTTGATGTTCATTTTTAAGTGTGTGTGTGGGGGGAGAGAGTGATATTTGATCTGATATGGGAAGAGGATTTCACTGTCATGAGAAATGTCGACATGAATAGAACAGACCAAGTAGGTAATTATTTTCAAAGGAATTGACAACCGAAGTTCAAGTATTCGCGTTTCCTAGTTATCTTTTGGCTTCTATAAAAGAATCAGAATATTAGCTTCCGAGGACCTCTCAGTACTTCATGTTGAAGTGTTGTTCTGCAATGGGGTGTAAAATAACATACAAAAATACTGCAATCAACAGAATGATGAGCTGATCCACATTTAGAGTGAAATCGATTTCGGTTGTTCCCAAAAATAAACCTGAATTGGGGTGTAGGAAAAATAAGACATCAAAACAGAAGCATATGTGAAGTTGAAGTCCCAAAGTAGGCATTGACTATCACTGTCAATATTGTAACAGGTTGAAAAGCGGATAATATAACATTGACTGATCAATGCTGGCGATGATATCTGTATAAAAGTATGTGTAAAGCAGAAGAAATTTAACTTATGGTATGAAGCAAATCACAGAGAGAAATTTCATCATTCGTTTTTGAATGATAAATTTCTCTCTGTGATAAAATATCGAAGGAAGTAGCCTAAATGTTTGTAAAATATGTTCTTCTTCCACTAAAAGAACAAATCAATGATTTCTTATCGTTCATAACCAGATAATGATTCATAGCAACACATCCTAAGAGATGAAAGCCAAGTACCCTGAAAACAGTCCGTCACCAATAAAATTGGAAAAGACAATTGCTCAAACGAGTATGGAAGAAAATATAGAAGTTTGCATGATGGGACTTTATTCTTGATAAAATTGCCAGTAAAATACTTTGTAATCGCTTAGAAGTGTTATTGAAAATCTTTCAGCAGTGAAAGCTTCGTTATTACTGCAGACATTTGTTCCTCCATAAACAGGAATTTCTGTTTGTGACAGTGAAACTGTTATCATTATATTGTAAATAATATTTTTACAATAGTTTTATTAGCTTTTTATTATAGCTTCGTTGGATGACAGAATTATTTCTTATCTAGCTATTTACTTTATTTCTTTTTCTCTTCTCTGTAGGTTACTAAAACAGTAAATACAATGATACAAATGGGAACGAAAGTATCAGATATCGTGATGAAAGCCATGGAAGAATTCCTTAAAGCAGTGAGAACAATCAGTAATAAACTACCAGAACCTCTTGCACAATATGTGGAGCAACTCCTCACAACAATAGAAACATGTAAGATATATTTTATTATAATTCGTTATGCGAATAAATTGGAGTTGGTTATATCTTCAGTAATAATAACAGTGATTAGTTAATAAATAAAGTTTTGTATTTGACTTTAAGAAAATCACTGATTTTAAAACAAAGTTTACACTTAAAATATTTTGCAATTATTTCGACCCCGAAGGTTGTTTTAAATTACATATATAGTTTTTATGTTTCATTAAGACTTTTCTTTAACATAAATTTCTTCCGCGAGTACGAAAAATCAGTAAAATATAATGTAATACTTTTAATTAGAAATTTCCATACCAAATATAAAATTAGATATCTCAAATAGATTAACAATAGACAATAATGAATGTGTTAATTACATAATTAAGGTTATTTTCATAAGAGTTAAACATGTTAAAGGGTACTGAATAAGACACACAAAACTTTGGTAAATGGATAATTGTATTTAGACAGATTTAGACAGGTCGTTTCCAATTCTGCATGATTCACCATTAATTATTTTAAGGCGCTTTACTCCGTCCTCCAAATTAAACAGAAAACTGTTATGATTTTATTAGGAAGTAAAATACTGAGTTTCTCGAAGAAAAATAGCATTTCTTCTGTCTGATATCGAGTAATTCGATATTTCCGTTGAAAAGCCACTAGAAAAGTACTCCTCGCGTGCTCTGCGTAATTCGTAGTCCTTTCCAAATAAATAGAACATTCCGTTCTTTTGACAGCTCTAGAGAAGAGTTCTTGCATTTCCCGACTGCAGAATCATGAACACGCAGCACCATTCAGATAAGAGCATCGTGAGAATAATTAAATTAGAATGGCTGTTTTCAATATAGAAACTATTTCTTATGCAGCTGCAGTTTGAATACAAAGGATAAAAGGAAGCATCACGATCATTGTTCAGTCATTTAGAATAAATGTGTGGATGTGTGCGAGTATCCAATAGTATATTCTGCGTATAACTCTGCATCTTCAGAAGCTATTTTTAAGCGTACTAAAATTCGTGACAATTTCCGAATTCAAAATTGAGTATCTGACATTCGATGATATATACGCTACTTTCGCGAAACCGAAGTTATCAAACACAGTTTCTTTTTCCTACTCATATAACGACAACGCAATTTGGATTTCCTATTAATTACATATTGTGCAATCTATGGATAGAAATACAAAGGTTGTTATGCAAACAAAACATATAATTCATTATAAAAAAGCAGAACAATTAGGGAATTCAATGTGATTTTTGGTTTATATTTAAATTTATTTTCCAGATATGAAACAAATGAAAGGATCAGACAAACGTGCGCTTCCCGTGGATCCATTGTAAGTATCAAACTGCAGTATTTAACTTGATGATATCGAAATGTTATACTATAGTTAGGCTGTTATGTAAATGAGGTTTGTTTGTTGTGATAATTTAATGAAACCGCGTTTAAATCGTTTCTAGCTTCGGTCTTAATTTATTCTTATTTTTCATTCTCAGCCTTACTACATTGGGCGAAGAGTAAAGCGGTGGTTTCCTTGTTTCTTTAAGTAGACTTGATATACACAGATAACTGCAAGAAAGTTATAAAGAAAGGAATCAGGAACAATCATTTGAGATAAAGGGTTCTGATTCTGCTTATAGGTTCTCTTAATCTGAAGTATACAATTATCTACAAGTATATGAATACAAGAGAATAATATTGGTTCTAATTACAGGTCCACTACAATATAATAATTTAATATGAGACTATCTCACAGAACAAGAATTACTTATCTTAATAAATAAATGAGTGCAAATTTCCTTTGTTAAGGTTTACGGATTTGGAGCAGGTTCATCAGCTCTTTTGAATACTGTTAATTTTAATGAAGCAGAAATCTCAATGGAGAGAAATGTTTTGGATGTTATAATAAAGAAGCTTTTTCCGTTCGTCCTACAAAGATAAAGCAAGCAGTGAATGAAGGGATGAGAAATGAATGCGAAACCAGAAAGTTTTACAATGTACGAGAGCTATATGTATCCCCAACAGTATCATATAATACTAACTGAGAAATGAAATCAAATAAATGTTTCTTTTTCTATTGTCAAAAGCCATGTATTATTAGACTGCAAATAATGCAACTCATTGGATAGAATGGAATCTTCATAATCAAAAATAGGTGGTTTTCAAAGGTCTTTCTTAGCGTATGACATTCTTGGATTTCGTAACCGTCATTTTTGAATAACATAGTTATCTCAAACCTAAAGGCATGTTTTGAATGTAATTCACATTTGTTCTCTTCACTCTTACATAACTGCGAGAGTTAGGTAAGAGTGAAGAGGAGAGGTGCAATCATGGAGCGTGTCTAAGTTAGAGAGGTTATTTCGATAATGAGTAAGAGTGGAGAAAATGTAATCTACGATTGCTGATAAACAATCGTAGATTACAAGTTCAAGCATATTGAACTGAAATGAAACTAGGAAGTAGTATTCGTATCAGCATAAAGTAAAGTCGCTTTCGAAGATCTTTCCATTCTCTTTTCGTTTGCATAATGGCATAATTATGATAGAAACGCACCATGTGAATAAAATGCAAATGTGTACAATTACATGTTTGTTTGTTTAAAAAAAACATGTTATTGCACTGTTATATTGCAATTTAGATTTCTTTTAATATTTGCCGTCATAAAGAATGTTCAATTGTCTTGAATTGAGTATCTATTGAAATATAAAACAATTTAAAAATTAATGATATACTTAAATTTATTATTTATACAATCTTGTTCATATTCATAGAATGAGAAGAAGACGAGGAATTTTGGATGGTGTACTGCAAGTGGCTCTGGATAAGCTGGATAAGGTTATCCAGACGCTTAAAGATGGAAAAGAGTTAATTACAGAAAGTTTAATAAAACCCGCTATGCAAGCTGTAAGTTTTAAAATATGATATATAGGTCTGTTCCTTTCTTCACTATCTTTTATTTGCAAACGTAGAAGGAGTATTGGATTATTTTTATCATAAATGCAGCTTAATTAGCCATCTTCATCATCATCTCCATCAAGTTCCTGATATTCTGTTATCCTAATAAACAGGTGTATAGTATATTGCGATAGTACTACATGAAATGATTACATTATTACATCTATTAACACCCTTCCTAAAATGAATTTGTCATCTACCGAGACTCTAATATTATGAGAGCTTATATTTCTGTCTTTTAACACAGGCGCATACTACTGCATCAGTTCACCTGGATATAGGTCTTACCCGGAGTGTTTCTTTCCATTCTGGAAAGCTGCACTTCTTTTGCTAAAATTTCTTTTCCCATCTTGCTGAAGCAGACTACCGCAGATTATCTCTGCTAGTACATTCCCGAATACTAATAAATTCGTTCCTAATATCCTTATGGCTATATGGTGTTGAACTCTGTTTAGCTTTTGTCGGTTTTTCTTTGATTTTAGTTTATGTTTCTAGGCAGGTGCAGCATAAGATATCAATGATAGTATAGTATAGCTCCGGTATAATTGTTTTCAGCGCTCGTTGTCCTAATCCGTACTTGATCCTTGCAGACTTAGCTAGAAGAATTACCATTTGTAAGCTTTTTTCGACAACATATGAGATGTGCTTGTTGAAGGTGAATTTTTCGTCTATTGTTACTCCTAGGTATTTTAGCTCACTGGCTAACTGAAAAACTTCTCCGTTTAGAAGAACGTTCTTTCGGTAGTGAAAGGGAGTCTTAATAATATCTAGTCGTGTTGGATGATGGAGGAACCTGGTGCACAGCAGGAATCTTGCGGACAGTCTAGTTTGACTTCTTTCGTTACAGCTGTGGTTTTCAATGAGGGTTGCTTTTTTATCTCCAGTATAATTTTTTTCTAAGGAAGCTTAGGTTTTTTTGGATATTTGATATCTCTTAATTGATTAATTATGACTGGCCACCAAGCAACATTGAGGGCCCATGTACATCCAGTGAGATCAGTAGCATGTGTTTATTGATTTTTTATACAGTGTTCTGTGAACTCTTAAACCTCCATATTTGTGTCTACTGTGCTTGATTGAGACCTAAATGGAGACCGATTGCTGCTTAATAGGTCTCTTGAATAGACAAAGTGCATTATTCAGTTTATTAGAAATTATTCTATCGCGTCATCCTTTATGGGACTAATTGGCATGCTTGTATTTGCTAATTTCGTCTGATGATCCTTTTCCTGGTTTGATTATGGGTATAATTGTAGAGCGTTTCCGTAATGAAGCCCTTCTCTTTAGGAATTCGTTCACAAACGCTCTTACAAGTATGTCGCCGGTTACTCCGTCCTCTCCATGAGTTTTTCTTGGATCCGTTGATCTTAATATTGAATCTATTTCAGAACACCATTCTTTGGCTGTAAGCTTTCTGGATTTCTTCGTGTGTTGATTCATCAAGAATAAACTTGTTTATCATTATTGTTAGTATAAGAGCCATATATTTCCTTAATAGTTCATAATATAGGTATTGCTTTATTCTAGCTTGCTGCTAATTTATTTATACAGTTCCAAGAATTCGATACGGTTCAAACAGTACAGAATTTTTTCCACTATTCTGTTTTCGCGTTTCAGTCGTCGTTTATGCTGTCTTAAATGTTGATAGTTGTACATACTTTGAAGTAGTCGTTTGAGTCATTTACACGTCTTCTTAGGACTGTTAGTTCGTCCTGATTTCAACAAGGTAATGATTTTCTATTACCGATGTTATGTTATTCTTCTTTGTTTTGATTTGGTCGCATGATGTTTTCAAACCTGATGAAAGCACAGAAAGAAGGAAGCCTTGTTATTCGAATCAGAATACACTCAGAATATCAGCTTCTAATTACTTCGTTGTAATTACTTTTAAAGCGTTGTTTGTGTAATCGGTGTAAAATGATATAGAACCGGAATGTATGAAGGACTCCTTCGATCATATCATGCTCGTTTGTCCTAGGACGGGTTGAGTCCCCTCCTAATGAGGGTTACTGGCATGTATGTTCACGGGGCCGGTTTGCCTGCTTGTGGGATGAAAAATCACAGATAAACTAAGGGGGGAAACCCTGCTGTCCACGCCCAAGACCAGCTAACTTAGCTATGGCTGAGGAAGATCCTTAAGCTCCTTGCGTCGTCGATGGGAATCAAACCTAGGACCATTCCTTCCCCAGGCATATGGTTGCGAAGCGCAAAGCCACTAGGCTAACCGTGCGGAAGGAAGAAATCAAAATAGAGGGTACCTATGAAGTGGGAGGGCCAAAGCAGGCAAGAACTATCTAATGCGATTATTGTAACTGCTTGCGAATGTGATATTCTCACATTGGTCGAAGAAGGCTGGAGATGATATCTATAGAAAAGTAAAAGAAAAGCGGAAAAAATGTAACTTATGATATGAAATAAATCACGGTGCAAAACTTTATTATTAGATCTCTGCGCTGAGTAGCCTAAGATTTTTTGTTAAAATATGTTGTTATCTCATTAGTAGAACAAATAAATGAATTTCGAATTGTTCATAATCAGAAATTTCCTGTTTCCTGTCATAATCAGAAACTACTTCACAGGAAATATATCCTCATAAATTTAAGACAAGCACCCTGAAAACAGACACAGTTACCTTTCAAACTGAAAAACAATAGTTGCTTAATCGAATATAGAAACATATAAAAGTATTACTAGTATTACTAGAGAACTCTACTGTTCAGACTTCGTTGTTGATAAAATTGTCACTCCTAACTTGGTAATC
Source organism: Typopeltis vanoorti (assembly GCF_054136105.1). Lineage (NCBI taxonomy): Eukaryota > Metazoa > Arthropoda > Arachnida > Uropygi > Thelyphonidae > Typopeltis > Typopeltis vanoorti. The sequence continues at coordinate 64,178,029 of NC_143567.1, read as the reverse complement.
GCTTAGATCTCTTAGTAAAAACATTTTCAGCAGTGGGAAGACCAGTTATTAATCTAGACTTATGTAAGAAATATTTAAGAATTCAATAACATCAGTTAAATTAAGTTAATTAAATTTTTTGATTTAATTAATAAGATAAAACTTTATTGATTCAATTAAATTAAATCAATAAAGACGCATTTCTATTCTCTAAATGTGTGCATATTTAATAATTATGTTAATTCGTAATTCCTACTGCTCTTGATTTGCTATGCACAATTCAAGAACGTAGTTTGCTCTGAGGAAGTCATGCATGGATGAAACTGCTACGGCCATTATCTTACAAATCTTATTTTTACAAGATTTCTGTTGTTATTTATTATTATTATTATTACTTCATTAGATAAAAGAATTAGTTCTTTTCCAGCTATTTACTTGATTTCATTCTCTCTTCTCAACAGGTTCAAACTTTAATAAATACAATGCTTAACATGGGAATGAAAATAGGAGAACAAGCCAAAAATGGGATTCAAACGGTCATTAATACAATAAGAAAATCCGCTGAATCATTACCAGAAGGTGTTCGGGACATTTTGCTAAACCTGCTGTCAACAGTTGAAAAATGTAATGCCTGTTTTTATATAGACTTAATTATAGCTTTGATAATAACTGTGCTAGATTAATAATTACTGTCTTGCATTTTGCATTTACAATTTGAATTATATTCAGAACAAAGTTTCCATCAAAAAATTTTTACAATAACAGCGATCCCTGAAGTTGTAAATTACACATATAATTGTAAATAAAAAAAACATGAAAAGAAAATTAAATATACATATATATATTTTATATAAATAAATTGCTTTTGTTTTTCCAGTACTTCCAACGAGTTACAGCGAGCCGAGGTTTATTTCCATCGAGGAACTTCTCCTGTACTGAACATCTCGATCGGCAAAGAAGTAATGTTGTAACGACTGTAGTAAACCTTTCTATGTACCTTTCAAGAAAACAGATGAAAACAATATTAAACTAGTGTTGTAAAAGATCAATGCATAAATAAATCGATTCATTTCGAATTGCTTTGTGTGTAATTAATTGCGTAGTACACGATGATTTCACAACGCATATGAATAAATAATAATATTCAGTTCAGTTCTGAAGACATCAGTTTCTAAGGAAATTGATTTAAGAGTTGAATACTTTCAGAACTATTGTAACATTTACCTGAGAAGTGCTAACTATTAGACAATGATTTTCATGTCATCATTATCATTAAATTCCTCCCATGTACCCTCAAGGGGTGTACAGGATATGACAGTACTCCATGAAAAATTTACATCATTACTAACTTCCTATCTACAATTTTTCTCCAAATCGGTCTGTTATAAGTCAGGACTCCAACATTATCAGATCTTACATTTCTATCGTCTAAGGCACTTTGTACCGTATCAATCCACCTATATCTCGGTTTTCCTTTGGGTCTTTTTCCTGCCATTGGGCAGAGAACAATTGTTTTGCTAATCTTTCCTCGCCCATTCTGTTTAAGTGACCATACCACCTGAGATTAGCTCTGCTAACGCATTCCTGGATGATGACAATGTCAAGTTCTTTCCTAATATCCTCGTTTTTAATATGATATTGCCATTGATGGCTTTTCACACCCCTAATCTTTGTCAGGGCTCTCACATCTGCGGTCTCTAATCTTTGGTCAAGTGTTTTACTTCTGACCCAGCTCTCAGATCCATAAGTTAAAACTGGTTTGAACACTGTCTTGTTATACAGCTAATTTAGGGTTCCGACTAATTCTATCTTATTCCATACGAATTTATTCAATTGACTTCCCACCATACCAGCTTTGTTGATTCTGTTCTCTATTTCTACATTTAATTTACCATCTTCACTAAAAATCATGCCTAAGTAGCTGAAATGTTTTACTTGTTTTATAGGTTCTTCACTCAGAATGCAGTTGACATTTTCAATGATTCTGCCTGTTTTCATTGTCTTTGTCTTTTTATTGCTGACCATCATACAATATCTATTACAACAGTTATTCAATTTAGTCAGGGAATCTTGCAGACTTGTAGCGGATGTATTTAGAAGTATAACATCATCCGCATAAAGCAAAGAGCTGACATTAACATCTCCAATTTTGATATCAGGTTTAATACCACTTTCCTTCATAATGTGATCCATAGAGATAATGAATAACAGAGGGGATAATGTACATCCTTGTCTCACACCAGATTTAACATTAAACCATCTTCCTGTACTTCCTTCAATTCTAACTGCTGACTTACAACTCAAATAAAGACTAAGTATTGCTTGATATAATGCCCCATTGACACCATATAACTATAGCTTACTGAATAGCTTCTCTCTTGGGACCTTGTCATGTGCCTTTTCCAGATCTACAAAACATAAATGGAGATCTTTGTTATATTCCCACGATTTCTCATCTAATTTTCGTAAAGGGAAAATGTGATCCTGACATCCTCTGTTTGGCCTGAATCCAGATTGTTCGTCACAAACCTTTTCCACAATCCTTCTCAATCGTTTCTCAAGTATACTTACACAAATCTTACCAGGAACACTCAGTAGGGAAATACTTCTTAATTCTCACATTCAGTTTTATTTCCATTTCTATATAAGAGTACTATTAGAGCTCTACTACAATCATCCGGAATTCGTTCTCTGTCCAGGCATTCTGAACTGTGCAGTGCAGCCACAGTAAGACTTTTATACCTCCATACTCGAGCATATCATCTACTCCTGCTGTCTTTCCACATTTCAGGCCTTCTATGGCTTTTACTCACTATTATAATAACGGAATCAACTCACGTAAAATATTCTTTATTAGTAGAATTTTCGCTTGAGTATCACAGGCATCATCAGTACAAATACAAAGGCTTATTAAACAATAACTGATATATTCACATAGCGCCACCTAAGTAGTTAAGTTTAAATTTCCTAAATTGATTTTAAAAAAATTAATAAATAAATAAAAATTTATGTGTGTGTGTGTGTGTGTCCACAATTACAAAAGTTAGGAAAGATTTGTATCTCCCACAAGGGAGAAAGACGTATACTATTGGATCTGTTTAGGTTAGAGGAATGAAGTAACGTTTCACATGTTTCTTGGTAAAGCCGTTCCATGAGGATCCTACTTTTGTGAATGACGTTTGTCTTATTCCAATGAACTCTATGTCTAGTATTGATGGCATGCTCTCCAAGTCCAGACTGTTCGGGTTGAATGTACTGAATATACGACTTGTGTTCTTCTAACCGGATCAGAGATCTTCCTGTTTGTCCGAAATATGATAACCTACAAGAGCAGGGAATTTGGTAGACATACCTGGATAGCTGAGATGTGGGAGCTTGTCCTTTGGAGACGTGAGGAATGTAGAGATTTTTCTGATGGATCGATAGGCAACACAAAAATTTAGTAATTTTAACACTTTAGCTAATCGTTCGCTAACTCCTTGAACATTGGGGACAGGTATACGCGTTGTTTATTCTGTATTTGAAGAGGATGCTGAAGAACGACTATTTAAAGCTCTTTTTATGAAGGAATTATTATAACCATTGGCTATGAAGGAGGAACTAATATATTGTAATTTTTTTATAATAGGTCTTCTGAAGAACAAAAGGAGTTGGCTCTATGAACCAGTAATTACTGCACCAAGAATTTCCTCCAGGCATAGTCAAATTATTTGAATTTGTAAGAAAGTCTGGTTATTTTTCCTTCAAATACCAGTTATACCAACAAATCGAAGGAACAGCAATGGGTAATCCAATATCTCCTACTATTGCCAACTACTTCATGGAGCACTTCGAACAATGTATCTTTGACGACATTTCACTTAGACCTAATCTTTGGTTCAGATATGTGAACGACTTTTTGCCATATGGAAAGCCACTTCGGAAGAATTACAACAGTTTCTCTAAAAAATAAATGCTCTTCATCCAATGATCCAATTCACCCTAGAAGTAGAAGTAAATAAGCAGTTAGGCTTTCTAGACCTCTTAATTCTTCGCCAACCAGATGGTAACCTACAATTCATAGTCTATATCAAAGAGACTCATACAGCCAGTACATCCATGCTGAATCACATCACCATCCCAGTCAAAAGGCAGGTATTATAAAAATACTGGTTCATAAAACCCACTCCTTTTATTCTTCAGAAGAATTATTACAAAGATAATTACAATATATTAATTCCTCCATTATCCAATGGTTATAAGAATTCCTTCATAAAAAGAGCTTTGAGTAGTCGTTCTTCAGCATCCTCTTCAAATATAGAAGAAACAACGCTTATACCTATCCTTTATGTGCAAGGCGTTAGCGAAAACATAGCTAAAGTGTTAAAACCACAAAATCTTTGTGTTGCCTTTCCATCCATCAGAAAAATCTCTACATTCCTCACGTCTCTAAAGGACAAACTTTGGAGGATCTCATCCGCAGTCAGTCATTCAGTCGTGAACAGTGTGATATTCATATCTAAGCGCACACAGATTCGTGCTCTCAGCCATAGCCTATTGTGGTTTTATATTGCCAGACGTTTTCATTAGTGTGAGACATATTCAGATAATAACCGTTACACGGCCATTTTGGATCATTTTTGGGTTCACCTTCCATCACTATGGCGTCTACGAGTAAAATCGTAAATCAAGTGATTCTTGTCGGGTTTTAAAGAAAAGTGGACCAATTTGTACTTTTTTGTGCCGATCTATGATAAGACAGTGTGTTTAATTTGTAGTGAGTCAGTATCAGTGTCAAAAGAATACAATATAAAACGACACCATGAGACAAAGCAAGCGTCTAATTTCGATCACCTTCAAGGGCGGCTTTGTGTGGACAAAGTGAACCGTCTCCAAATTGATTTAAAATGCCAGTAGGGTACGTTTAAAAGGCACAGGGAAGAGAAAGAAACGTGCGTCAAAGTAAGTTATGTAATAGCTGAAAAAATTGCTAAAAAATCAAAAGCCTTCTTGAAAGGCGAGTTTGTGAAAGAGTGTCTCATCGCTGCTGAAGATATTCTGTGCCAAAATAATAAAGAAGGGTTTATCAACTGGCTATCTTTGTCCGTGGCATTCATCAGCAATTCAGTGTGACAGAAAAACTGCTAGAGCTCGTACCTATGAAGGGAACGACGAAAGGCACTGGTATTCTTGAAGCCGCCAAGAAATCACTCCCTGTTTCGACCTCAGCTTAATCAACCTGGAGTGGGTGGTAACTGATGATGCCCCTGCTATGGTGGGAAAGAACAAAGGGTTTGTTGCGCTGCTACGGAAAGAACGGGAACTAGAAAGAAAATATTTCGTCCATTACCACTGTTTAATCCACCATGAGAATTTGTGCGCGAAAACTATTGGATTTGAGAATGTCATGTAAGTTATTGTGACTGTCGTCAACATTAGTATGGAAAGAGGATTGAATCATCGTCAATTCCAAGAGTCTTTGACCCAAGAGTGCGAAGCGGATCACGGCTTATTATGTGGTTTATTATAGTGATGTGCGTTGGTTGTGCAGAGAGAAGGTTCTTAAAAGAGTCTTTGACTTAAGGAGCGAAATATAGCAGTTCATGCAAACCAAGCAGATTCCGTTTGCGGAATTTAACGATCTGAAGTGAATGACAGACTTTGCCTTTGTGACCGACGTCTAGTTTCATATGAATGACCTAAATACGTGGCTATAATCCATAGATCAACTGGTGCACACTCTGTTTGATCACATCAAATCTTTTGTGGCCAAGATCAAACTTTGGGAGGCACAACTTGCAAAAAAAGACATAACGCATTTTCAGCTTCTCGCTGAGTCCAACTGTTCGTCTCTTGATGAATACGTTACAGAATTAGCCGTGTTGCGAAGTGAGTTCGAAGAGAGATTTACGATTTTCATAACCAACATTCTTCTTTAGATTTATTTTCAATGCCAATCAGTGTCAATGCTGCCAAAATGCCAGGCTTAGTACAAATGGAGCTGCTTGAACTCCAAAACAACTCTTCTTTGAGAGAAAAATTATTCCGTGTGCCCTTTCTTACATTTTACAAAGACTACATTTCTAAGGATGCATTCCCTAATCTTCGCCAGCATGCTTTGAATGTGCGCTTCGTTAGGAAGCACATACTTATGTGAGCAGTTCTTCTCCAGAATGAAGCATATGAATTCCCAGACAAGAACCCAGATTATGGACCAGCATCTCGATAATATTCTGCGCATAGCGACTTCCAACATTGATTCCAACATCGACAAGCTGGTCAAGGATAAGTATTGCAAAGTTTCTTATTAACATTGTAAAAAATGAATGTTTTCTTCATTAAATTATCTTAATGCTGAGTTTGTTTATTTTTATAGGATTTATGCAAAGTATCAAATGCACAGCGTTCCTTGTGAATCTGGAATGCATCTTACAATTCTCAGTACCGCAGTATAGCTTAGCATCTAACCAACTAATTTGGGTCTTTGACATCAATCATTAATGTTTTATTAGGTTCTTATTCTTCTTAGTTCAAGATCCTCTCAACATCTGCCAGAGTTTGAGGAGTTTATTTTCAATCGACGTCATTTTGTTAAAAAAAAAATTAAAAATTTACGACAGAAAAATCTGTTTCTTATAAAATTGAGTAACTTAGCTCGACTTGATAAAAGGCCTAGAAATAGTTCCACACCTTTAAGGAAAGGATTTAAATTCAGTTCTTTCCGTGTTTCCCAGTGGACAGCGAAAGGATCATAAGGATGCATAATTCTTACATGATTTCATTGTTTTGGCTATAGAGAGAGAGTAAGGAGTAAGAGCTACGAATAGCAATATAAATAAATGGCAGTGCAAGTTGTATTTGTGGCTGAAATCGTGCAGCAAAATTGTTTTCCTAATTAGATTCCTAATAAAAATATCTCAATTTATCGTTTATCTTTACGATCCGAAATTTGAAACTTAGTGCCAGAGCATGCGCTATGAATGGGATGTATATAAGGATCAATGGTGCACCTCTGGGGTGGGGGCATGGTTCTGTCCCCCCCCCCAAAAAAAAAACGAAAGAAACACAAAAAAATTTTCCAAAAATCTTTTCCTAATTAAACTTCATTTTTTTAAAATTTATGTTGTGTCGTTTCTTTTATTTCTATACTACTTATGAATTAGCAGTCACATAAGGTGGGAAGACCCTATAGCTCTCGGAAATGACGGCCGCTGTGAATGAACGCAAGGCAAACGAAGTAATGCTGGGAAGAACTGAGCGCTTCTTCGTTTGCCCGAGCCGGGGCAGATGAGATCACAGGTATCATGTATTGGCGATCACTGCAGATGCTCAGTCATAGGTCGTATGCAATGCGTAGTGTGTATAATCAAATCGTCTACCCGACTTCCCCCCCCACAATATTAAATCGTGAGTGCGCCACTGATAAGGATGTATATAAGCTGCTTTAGATCTCCAAGTAAGTAGAGGGTCTCACACCCAAGCGACGAAATTAATCTACTATTGTCTGTTGAGGAGCGGATATGCTATCTACTTGGCCATGAATGATAATTAAAGGACACATACTCTTATCCTCTACTTATATCCAAATGAGGCCTTGCATAGCCTGTTGTAGAATCCTTATTGCCGCCTTAACAGTAATGGCTGATATTGTATCTATCAGTCATCACCATTCCATGAAACCCAACAAAAGATTCTAAAATGCTGATAGTTGGTTACTCAACTGCGGATCACCTTTGAAGTCATCCTACTTTTACATTTAATTGATGTTAATTGAAATGTGAGGTAAAATTAATATTTTTCATTGACTTTTTATTGAAATGTAACGTAAAAAAGATAATTTTCTCTTCTTTTAGCATCGCTAATGTACCCTCATCAACAGAGTAATGATTTGAGAAGAGGACGTTTTTAAAAAAATTTAAAACGATCCATACATAATATTATGTATTGTTATCTTACAAAATTCATAAAATCTATGTATATAAGGCATAGATTCAGAAATCTATGTATATAAGGCATAGATTCAGGAAATCTATGCATATAAGGCATAGATTCAGGAAATCTATGTATATAAGACAATGTTATGAAATCTTGCCCAAATCTTTGGACAAGATTTCATAACACTCACCAGGTTTCATAACTTAAAGCTCAGGTTAATGCACTAGTGACTGAATTCCTACATGAAATGTTAAATATTATTCAGAGATTACTTTCGTCATTTGAATTGTACTGCTGAACGGAGCATATCATCTACATTTATCTCATATTTGTAGATGATATGCTCCGTTCAGCAGTACAATTATGTACTGCTGAACGAAATGAAATGAAATTATGTAATATTTCCTAGGACATTACGCACAGGAGGTCCAAACGTGTGATAAGAAGACGGTAATCATTAATTTATGTTTCATTCTTCTCTCCTCTTGAATAATGAAACTTATACCGAAATTGACGTAATTTTAGTATCTAATTACATTATGTGAAATCTGAATATTGTACGAAATCCAATTTTCTTGACCAATTTCAAGAAAATTGGATACTACCTTAACTACTTTAAAGTTGTTAAAATTTTAACACCATTCAGAAACTCCAAGTTGGACAAAGAATAAAATTGGAAAGCTAGAATTACATTCGCCATCTTCAATCAGCCAAACAAGTTGCTTCATATTATTGTTGTTTACTAACAGAATTCTGTTTATCATCAGTCTCCTAGCAACAACACCGCGGTTTGTCTGTTTCACATCCAGAATTATTTAGTCACGAATTTTACGAGTATTCAAATGTAAAACCAGAAGTGTTATTAGCATTGAACAACTGCAGACAACCTTTTGGATTCCCTCCATAAATAAAGATGCTGTTACGATATAAAGTACATAAAACTGAAATAAAACACCAAAGTAATAGCAGCAATAAAACACCTAAGAGGATTTTAAGATTGCTTGCAGTTATCATTTGATCAAATTTTTCTGTGATTCATATAGGACTCTAGAAATATGTGGAGTGTAAACATTTAAATATCTATATATTATACCCTTTACTTATTACTTTTACTCTCATAAAAGCATTATGAGTGGTATCATTTAAGTAATCCTCAATCGACATTGCATGTGTAATTGGAGATTAAATGTAAAATGAGATTTTGTGATTATGTGTATCTAGAACGATGTCATGACGAATGTTTCACACACACACACACACACACACACACACACACACACACACACACACACACACACACACACACACACACACACACACACACACACACACACACGTGCGTGTCGGAAACGCGTGCGCGCATTTTTTCAGTAGTTTTCGACAATACTCTTTGTTTTGAAAGATCTTGGTTCGAATCCTGTCTAAGACGGGAAAAACCTTTAGTTAGCCGGTCTCATACGGAGGTAAGAGGGTTTTTCCTTTAGAAAACTCATCGTACTGCAAAACCGCCTGAAAGAACACAAAATACTCCATGCAGATAGAATTAATCGCCCTATCGGGGCATCAATTGTTACCAACAAGCAAGTTATATGGGCGTGACCAGGCATTGCGTCTAACATGCAGGGAAGTTCGGATGGGATGGAAATTTTTATAGCTCAAATAATTCTTTCTCTTATTGTTAATGGACCGCGGGCTTCACTGAAATTTTAAATATATACACACACACACACACACACACACATATATATATATATATATATATATATATATATATATATATATATATATATATATATATATATGACAGAATGATCATTGACTCGGTTAACATACATAGTTTTATGAAAAAAATTGAATGACTAGAACCGAGATTTAATTAAAAAGGTTTTAATATAAACACACTACTAGTTTCGGCCTGTAACAGTCTTCTTCAGGTGACATTATAAAAGAAAAAACACTAAACATTGAGGGTTAAAAGACTATGAACATCATAGACAGTCTTCATAATTAGCATTAAAACGTTGTAGTTGTATTTGAAGCTGTTCTTTCATTTGTTGCATTGTTGGGAGAGTGCGTGCTTGCTGCATCACGTGAACGCCAGTACATGATTACAGCTGAATGACTATCAGGGAGGTTGTAGCTTAAGTTGTTATTTAGATGAACAGGACTGAAGATGATTTCTCTCGATTCCACAATTTTTCTCTCTATTTCGTCACTGCAACGGAAGATGTTTGTAAATTTTTCCCAGCAGACTTTGTGACTTTGGTTATCATCATTAGGATTAGCCGAGAAGAGGATATGACTTGATAATGCACTTGCTCGCTGTCTCTTGTAAGTAATGTCTCTCATGTGTTCTTCCATACGCATTTCGACAGATTTGTCTGTCTGCCCGAAATAAGGAATATCGCAGTCACATAATATTTTATATACGCCAGGGTATTTGAGTTGATGATGACAAGGTTTTGGGTGGCTAATTAAGGAACGGATCTTTGGAAGTGGAGTGAACAAGGTTCTGATATTGTATTTGTTTAGAACTTTTGCTAATTTATGTGAAACAGTACTTATGTAAGGAATAGATATATTGCTTTTGAATCTATTTGTTTCTTCTGAGTGATGTCTGGGAGGATTAAGAAGGAATTTGTTAATGATTTTCTTGGAATATCCATTAACTTCGAAAGAAGTTTTCAGATGGTTTATTTCTGTAAGCAATTCATTTGGATCATCAAGAAGAGAACGGGCTCTATGTCCCAAGGTGGAAATTATTCCAAGCTTATGAGGAGGGAAATGATGGGATTGACTGTGTAGATATCTGTTGGTATGTGTGGGTTTTCTATATATCGATATTTTTAGTTTACCAGCAGAAGAGCGAGTCAGTTTGACATCATTGCACATTGCATCAGGTCCGGTTACTTCAAATTTCAAGATAATATTTACAAACAAAATCATGGACTGGCTATGGGTAATCCTTTATCTCCTGTTCTTGCAAATATTTACTTAGAAGATTTTGAAACCAAGGCTATCTCTTCCTTTATTATAACACCTAAAGTTTGGAAACGTTATGTGGATGATGTCTTCATTGTTTGGAGCCATGGACATGAATCCCTTATGGTTTTCCTCGAACATCTCAATAGCCGACATCAAAGTATTAAGTTTACTGCTGAGCTTGAAACGGATAATTCCTTGCCTTTTCTTGATGTCAAACTGACTCGCTCTTCTGCTGGTAAACTAAAAATATCGATATATAGAAAACCCACACATACCAACAGATATCTACACAGTCAATCCCATCATTTCCCTCCTCATAAGCTTGGAATAATTTCCACCTTGGGACATAGAGCCCGTTCTCTTTTTGATGATCCAAATGAATTGATTACAGAAATAAACCATCTGAAAACTTCTTTCGAAGTTAATGGATATTCCAAGAAAATCATTGACAAATTCCTTCTTAATCCTCCCAGACATCACTCAGAAGAAACAAATAGATTCAAAAGCAATATATCTATTCCTTACATAAGTACTGTTTCACATAAATTAGCAAAAGTTCTAAAAAAATACAATATCAGAACTTGTTCACTCCACTTCCAAAGATCCGTTCCTTAATTAGCCACCCAAAACCTTGTCATCATCAACTCAAATACCCTGGCGTATATAAAATATTATGTGACTGCGATATTCCTTATTTCGGGCAGACAGACAAATCTGTCGAAATGCGTATGGAAGAACACATGAGAGACATTACTTACAAGAGACAGCGAGCAAGTGCATTATCAAGCCATATCCTCTTCTCGGCTAATCCTAATGATGATAACCAAAGTCACAAAGTCTGCTGGGAAAAATCTACAAACATCTTCCGTTGCAGTGACGAAATAGAGAGAAAAATTGTGGAATCGAGAGAAATCATCTTCAGTCCTGTTCATCTAAATAACAACTTAAGCTACAACCTCCCTGATAGTCATTCAGCTGTAATCATGTACTGGCGTTCACGTGATGCAGCAAGCACGCACTCTCCCAACAATGCAACAAATGAAAGAACAGCTTCAAATACAACTACAACGTTTTAATGCTAATTATGAAGACTGTCTATGATGTTCATAGTCTTTTAACCCTCAATGTTTAGTGTTTTTTCTTTTATAATGTCACCTGAAGAAGGCTGTTACAGGCCGAAACTAGTAGTGTGTTTATATTAAAACCTTTTTAATTAAATCTCGGTTCTAGTCATTCAATTCTTTTCATAAATATATATATATATATATATATATATATATATATATATATATATATATATATATATATATATATATATATATATATATATATATATATATATATATATATATATATATATATATATATATATATATATATATATATATTTATAAAAATAAATTTAACTGACTAGAACCCGAGAAAGTATAACAAAAACCTTTAATACATCACAACTAGTTTCATCGGTGATCCGACTTCTTCAGGTGAGAAATAAAAACATAAGACATAAAATAACACGGTAAAAAATGAACTTTACAGCTTAATAAAAAGCAGAATAATAACAGTCATATTTGAATAGGTGACCACAGTTGCACAAAACTTTATAAACACCAGGAAAATGCAGATGGTTGTGTTTTGAAGAAGACCTTCAAACAGAGCTTAACTTCCTGAAAAACACCTTCTTAAATAATGGATATTCGTCTCGTAACATCACTAAACGTTTGAGACCACGCCAACATCCTCGACAAGAAGATGACTCCAACCCTATCACTCATATACAGTTACCTTTTATCAGCACTCTTACCCAAAACTAGCTAAGATTCTGAAAAAATTCAACATAAAGACCGACTATACTACGCTGCCAAAACTTCGTTCTTTTCTGAGTCGACCAAAACCAAAACACAACCATCTGCATTTTCCTGGTGTTTATAAAGTTTTGCGCAACTGTGGTCGACCTTATTTTGGCCAGACAGACAATTCTGTTTCACTTCGTCTTGAGGAACATAGACGTGACATCTCCTACAGTAGAGCACGAGCGAGCGCCCTTTCCAGTCATGTCCTTTTCTCGGCAAACTCTAACCTTGAAGAACAGCCACATCAAGTTGATTGGGAACGCACTACTAATTTATATATTTGCAAGGATGAATTCGAAAGAAGAATCATTGAATCAAAAGAAATAGTTCTGGACCCTTCACATTTAAACAATAATCTTAGCTACAATTTACCCGATTCCCACAGCGCAGTAATCCAGTACTGGCGCTCAAAAATTAGCTGTCGCACACATTTTACTCATGCCAACGGTAGCACGCGGTCACCTATTCAAATATGACTGTTATTATTCTGCTTTTTATTAAGCTGTAAAGAGTTCATTTTTTACCGTGTTATTTTATGTCTTATGTTTTTATTTCTCACCTGAAGAAGTCGGATCACCGATGAAACTAGTTGTGATGTATTAAAGGTTTTTGTTATACTTTCTCGGGTTCTAGTCAGTTAAATTTATTTTTATAAATGTATACATCCCAAGTAAATCCTAATTTCAACAATATATATATATATATATATATATATATATATATATATATATATATATATATATATATATATATATATATATATATATATATATATATATATATATATATATTGTTCCTGCACTACCTGTGGGATCAGTTAGACTTGCATCAATTGCAGGCGCAAACTTGACTTTTAGTCTGTTTGCTTACTTGGGAATTGGAGTAAAACCAGGTTTAAATTTGCTTGGTATCTTTAACATATATATATATATATATATATATATATATATATATATATATATATATATATATATATATATATATATATATACTGTATATATATATATATAATAAATTTTTTACAAAAAAAATTATTACATATATATTTTTTATTTATTTATTTATTAATTAATTTCTTTTTTTGAAATAAATTTAGGAAATTTTACCTTAGCTACTTAGGTGGCACTTTCTGAATATATAAGTTATTGTTTAATTAACCTTTGTACTTGTACTGATGATGCCTGTGATACTCTGGCGAAAATTCTACTAATAAAGAATATTTTACGTCAGTTAATTCCGTTATTATAATAGTAAGTAATATGTCTACTCACGGTATTTCCTTACTGAAACTTATAATAGCTTATTCTACTTCAAGTATGACACGTATTCCTGACTGACTGCATCTCTGTTGAGTGTTTTTTACCACTGTGCTGTCAACACTGCTTGTTTCATTTAGCACTTTTTCGAAGTAGTTACTCCATACTTTAAGGATATCTTTTTCTCATGTTTCGATGTCAACTTTATCATCTCTAATTCCTTTTACAGCACTCTTTCCTCCATTTCTGAGTTTCCTCAACAACCTCCAGAATATCTTGCCACCTTCTTGATATTTATATTCAGCTTCTATGTTCTTAGCAAATTCTTCCCATGACTTTTGTTTGGCTAGTTTTATACAAAAGCTGCCTTATTTGCTAGGAACTTTTGATATGCTTTCTTCTTTACTTTCACTATCTGTTTAACTTCCTGTGTCCACCACGGAGTTCTAATTTTTCTATCTTTGCAGACATCCTCACCTCATGCTTCTCTGACTGAATCGATCGATGTTTTCTTTAGAGCTTGACAATGAATCTCCAAATTCGCATGAAGAGAAGATGCAAGGAATTAGAAAAGTCTCAGTGACTATGTTATTGTTGATAAGGGTGTTTTCTCCCTGGTGCAGGACACTAGAGTGTACAGAGGATTTGAAATTGGAAGTGATCACTATTTATTATTGGGCAGGATAAAATTGAATTTCCTATTGAAAAGAAGATAAATATAAGAAAGTTCTAAAGCGAATAAAAGTGGAAAAAGCTCTCAGATATGAATTGTAGACTAAAATATTATTATTTTATTCAAATATTATTCAAGAAAAAAATGAAAGCGTTTGAGAACAGGAAAAAAGGCTTTTATTTTTTTTTCTTGAATAATGTTTGTGTATTTTAGTCTACAATTAATATCTGAGAGCTGCTCCACTTTTACTCGCTTTAAACCTTTGTTACATGTTCTTCTTTTCAATATGAAATTCAATTTTATCCTGCTCAATAATAAATAGTGATCTCTTCCAATTTCAAATCCTCTGTACACTCTGGTGTCCTGCACCAGGGACACCAAAAAACATCACTATCAACAATAATATTGTCAATGAGACTTTTCTTATTCCTTGCCTCTTCTCTCCATGTGAATTTGTTCACGTTTTTATGTTGGAACATGGTGTTAGTAATAACCAGTCCATGTCCTGAGCAGAAATCCAACAGGTATTTGCCATTATTATTAGATTTGCTCTTTTCTTCAAATTTTCCCAAAATATGTTTGTATGTCTAACAACTATTTCCTACCCTGCTATTTTAGATCCCCAACAATGACCAACGTTTCCTTTTTCATTGTGTCAGTTGCTTTTTCTAAAGCATCAAAAAATTCCTCACTTCTACCTTAGTAGAACCTTCTGTGGGACCATAGGCACAAATAAGTCTCATTGTCCAGTTCCCCATTCTATCTCCATTCCCCAATTTCCCAAGCAGGCAGTCTACTTGAGACTGGCTGCCATTCAAGAAGATTAGCCTCGTATTTTGTGTTGAATACTATGGCTAATCCTTTTTTCCTTGATTGTCATTGCCTAAACATAACAGTTTGCATTTCTTGCTCAGAAAGATCTCACCAGTTTTTGTCTTTTTTGTTTCAGTCACCCCTATTATGTCGATCTGGTACTTATCTAATTCTTGTTAATTCTTGACCAGAAAGATTAATGAAAATTAACTATTATTTAGATATTGGTCAAGTGTAGGTGAATAACTAATTTAATTACCAACTAGTTTCGCTGCTTGTGCTGTCGGCTTCATCAGGGTACAATCAGGAAAGCAAAGAAACGAAAATTACAAGCTAAACCTTAACTGACAATTCTATTTCAATAACAAAATGGTAGTGCGCTGAAACAATATGCGTGTCGCGGATACATGATTTACTTGTTGAGATGCATTTTGTAGTGTGCACTGAAGTTCATTTCTTGTGTGTTTATTGATCTAATTAAAGTCTTCCATTTATCTGGTATTAAACCTTGGTTCCTGTTGAGGTTATTTGTAGAACGGGCGACTGTAGCAGCTTCATTGAAGATTCTGGAACGGTAGTTTTCTTCTATATATGGCATAAGACTTTTATTCCATTTAATAATGTGGTTGGTTGTACACAAGTGGGACGAAAGGCCAGAAATATCTTGTCTGTTGTTTCTGACATAGCTGATGTGTTCCTTTTGTCTCACTTCGAAGCTTCTAGACGACTGACCAATGTAACTTAGACCACAGGAACAGGGGATGTTATAAACTCCTGCATGTTTGTAGAAAGGATTGAAATCTTTTCATCTTGGAAATTTCTGGATAGTTTCAACTGGTTTGAAGTGCAAAATGCACCTCAACAAGTATATCATGTATCCGCGATACGCATATTGTTTCACGCTCACTACTATTTTGTTATTGAAATCGAATTGTCAGTTAACGTTTAGCTTGTAATTTTTGTTTCTTTGTTTTCCTGACAGCATAAGCCGGCGAATCTAGTTGGTAATTAAATTAGTTATTCACCTACACTTGACCAATATCTAAATAATAGTTAATGTTCATTAATTTTTGTGGTCAAGAATTAACAATTTCTAATATGAGCAGGATCGATGAGATTACTAAATGGAAGATACGCCATCTTGAACTTTTAAATTGTAAAAAAGCAATGTTTTTAAATCACCTAACGTTTTTAAAAATATATCAGGACAACAACGTTATCCCAAAGTTCCTACCTCTCAGATAGCATTTTAATTCTAGACGAGCTAAACGCATTTATCATAAAACATCTCTCTCTCTCTCTCTCTCTCTCTTACATGAAAGAATACGTCATACAAGACTTACTTTAAGCCAAATATAGACTCAAAATGCTATGAATTCTTCGCAGACATCTCTAATACAGTGGATGAAGATATTTGGCAAGTTCTAGATAATATGATTTACACAAGTTATGATAAAACCTCCAGAAATAGCAAACGAACTCAAATCGAGAAATTCAATCATTTGTATAATAATCTTGAGTCAAAACCTTCTATACCGGACAACAAAGTGATCGTTAACCAATCTAAGCACATACTAACTAAACCCGAGACCGCTATTCTCAAAAAAGGCTTCAATTTCGCCTTAACACCCTCTGTAATACATGAAGTAGATTTCATCGGCAATTTAGAGAAAGCGATATCACTACTACCACAACTTATAGCTAATGACCTTAGATTTCAAAGCAGCAGCATAATCCTCTCGTCTCCTTCAAGATCTCCTCACACCAACGTCACCACTATGAAAAAAGAACGCTACTCAACGTAAAGAACAACAAAGACATCATCATACTTATGGCGGACAAAGGGAACAGCACTGTCATCTTAAACACAAAAGATTATGAAGACAATTGCAATAATCGTTTATCGGATACAACTGTCTATAATGTACTTAACACAGATTCTACGTTAAAAAACCATAACGATACCAATGAATTATTACGTCAGATGACAAACTTTAATTAGATCTACAGAAGTTAAAATCTATGCATCCTCTAACTCCTAAACTATACGGCGTTCCAAAAGTACATAAGGATGGTTCACCATTACGCCCCATAGTAGATGGAATCAACTCTCCAACGTATTTACTGTAAAAATATCTAGCTAAAATTCTAAAACAACACATCCACAATTCAGATACTTATATTAAAAACTCTCAACATTTTTATAGAAAAATTAAAAAACATCTCTATCTCTGAAAATGATATACTTGCCAGCCTTGATGTGACTTCCCTGTTTACCAACATTCCAGTGGTTGAAGTTATTAACATCTTAGACAATTTATTCCCACAAGCCGTCTCTTCATTGTTTAGCCACTGTCTATCTTCTAACTATTTCGTATGGAAGAAAACAATTTACAAACAATTAACCAGATTGGCCATGGGCAGCCCCCTCTCACCTTCTTGTGCTGACTTATTTATGGAAGATCTTGAAAGTAAAATCTTATCTCAAATTAATCCAAAACCTAAGGCATGGTTCAGATTTGTTGATGACATCTTTATCGTTTGGAACTACAAAAGGAAGAGCTATTAGATTATGTAAAGAAAATCAATATGTTCCACCATAGTATCAAATTCACACTAGATCTTGAAAAGGACAAACAACTACCATTCCTAGACATCACAATAAAGAAAAAGAAAATAACAGTGCCAACTTGTCAGTTTATAGAAAACCAACAAATACTGGACGTTATCTAAACTTTAGCTGATTACACCACATCTCCCAAAGACTCAGTATTATTCATATGTTAAGAAAAGAGCTATACAATTCACTACAGACCATAATGATCTACAAGAAGAATTAAATAAAATATCAAACGATCTACTCCTAAATGGCTACCTAGAGGACTTGTTAACAAGATTCTCTTCTCTGATACACCACAAAGACAACGTGATGACACCCAATATATAACTACTATAACTATTCCATACGTTGGTACCATCTCCAAAAAACTAGCTCGCCTCCTAAAACCACACAATATTAGAGTGACCTTCAAACCAGTTGAAACTATCCAGAAATTTCCAAGATGAAAAGATTTCAATCCTTTCTACAAACATGCAGGAGTTTATAACATCCCCTGTTCCTGTGGTCTAAGTTACATTGGTCAGTCGTCTAGAAGCTTCGAAGTGAGACAAAAGGAACACATCAGCTATGTCAGAAACAACAGACAAGATATTTCTGGCCTTTCGTCCCACTTGTGTACAACCAACCACATTATTAAATGGAATAAAAGTCTTATGCCATATATAGAAGAAAACTACCGTTCCAGAATCTTCAATGAAGCTGCTACAGTCGCCCGTTCTACAAATAACCTCAACAGGAACCAAGGTTTAATACCAGATAAATGGAAGACTTTAATTAGATCAATAAACACACAAGAAATGAACTTCAGTGCACACTACAAAATGCATCTCAACAAGTAAATCATGTATCCACGACACGCATATTGTTTCAGCGCACTACCATTTTGTTATTGAAATAGAATTGTCAGTTAAGGTTTAGCTTGTAATTTTCGTTTCTTTGCTTTCCTGATTGTACCCTGATGAAGCCGACAGCACAAGCAGCGAAACTAGTTGGTAATTAAATTACTTATTCACCTACATTTGACCAATATCTAAATAATAGTTAATTTTCATTAATCGTTCTGGTCAAGAATTAACAATTTCTAATAGAATAAATAATTATTCTCTGCTGGCTTCTCAACAACAACAAAACTCAGTATTGGCTGATTTTTGTTTGCTATTTGAAGCGAACATTAATGCCGTTAGTCCAGAACTTACCAAACAAAAATAGATAGATATACATTTAGTCTATGAAATTTATCTTTCCTGAAATAAAATATAATTTAAATTAACTTGTTTAAATAGGACGTCGTTAGTTAATACATGGCTAATTGATCTGAAAATCGTTATGAATATGAAGAGAAGAGATCAGAATAAAAATATATATGGAAAATACCGTTATAGATATTATCATTGTTACCCGTCATATGTTTATTTCAAAACGACGGACATAACTTTCCAGCAAAGTTGAACGAATTTACATAATCTAGAAACAAAGCTTCCCAACCAATAGACTGGTGCTGTGGTCGCCCCGGCGAATGGAATAGTGCCACGAACTTGTACTGACTGTCAGAGTAATAGTCGAGCACAGAATGGGGAAGACTCGAGATATCAGCGAATTCGATCGTGGCGAGATAGTCGGAGCCAGCAGTATGTGGGCACTCCATCTCGAAGTCGTGCAGGCACTGGGCTTTTCACGGACAACTGTGTCAAGAGTTTACCGTGTGTACATGGAATCGCGTAAAACCACAGCCGCCAGGGAAAACTGGCGTGGTGTACAACGTGTCGATGACAGGGGACGCAGTCGGCTACCTCGGATTGTAACAGTGGATAGACTTGCTAATGCGCCTTGAACATCGTGTGTTCAAGGCAGAAGCATTAGCAGTACCGCAGATCACTCGCCAATTCAATGCTGGACAACAACGTGTGAGCAGCCACACCAACCAGAACCATCTCCTCGCTATAGGGTATAGAAGCCACCGTCCGAATAAGCCACCTCTGCTCACCGCGCGGCAAGGCACAACGATCAGCATGGGCTCAGGAACACCGCCATTGGACCCTCGACGCATAGATAAAGGTCGCCCGGACTGATGAGTCGAGGTACACATCGCCAAGCACATCAAGCGATGGATCCCTCGTGTCAGTAGGGTACAGTTCAGGCGGTTGGTGGTGATATCCTCGTATGGGGACTGTTTACGTGGGATGAAATGGGTCCGCTGGTACATCTACCATCGTCGCTCACCAGCGGACGATCCAGTGACCTGCTGTCAGATCATGTGCACCCATTTATGCTCCTACAGCACTATGCAGGAGACCTGTACCTACAGCAAGACAATGCACCGGCTCACCGCTGCAGAATTGTGGCCGAGTGGGTGGATGAACACTCCACGGACATGAGGATGCTTGGCTGGCCCCCGAGTTCCCCTGACCTCAATGCTATTGAACAGATGTGGGATGCTGTCGAGAGAGATATACGCTCCTTGGACCCTGCTCTGACCAATCTCCGTGCATTGTGGGAGGCTGTGCAGCGGTCATGGATCGATTTGGCTACCCAACGCTACTGGTGCCTTGTGGAGTCCATGCCAGGCCGCATCGCCGCCGTCATGAAGGCGAAAGGGAGTGCTACCCGCTACTAGGCAGGTGTCTCTAATTCAACTGCTCATGAGTGTATAATTCCTGATCCATCCATGCTAATAATAGTAATGAAATCCAGACTTACCATCGTATGTAGGTGAGTTTCACACCAAAAAGAATGAACTAAAGAATCCACTTAACATTTAGAAGTCTAAATCACGGTCTTTCGATGTGTTGCAATGAGACTTCGTACCACAGATGATTGGTAAGGATACTAACTTACAACATACCATGCAGGTTTGGATGGGCACAGATACATAAAAAACACATCTTGAGTTGGAATGCGTGCAGGACTTGAGACAAAAGTTATTCGAATGATATTCTACAATCTACACTGCAAGAAACCACGAAAGAACCGATGTGAAGATAGAAAATATCCATTGGGCCTAATGTGCAGAAAATAAGCATCTATTTATAAAAAGATTTTGAAGAAAAATTACACTGATGAGCGAAGAGAAATTTCTATTTCATATTGAAACTATTAAGATAACCGAAAATAAAATCATATCCTCCTATAATTATCACTTAATTTGCACTATAACATGCATTATAAAAAACATTATAATGTGCACTATATTAAATCACTTAATGTGCACTATAAAACCACTATAATCTATCTGTTATAACGTACTGACTAACAGATAATTACTACACGTCACTACAGTTACGTTCAAAAGTAGAATCTTCTCTTGCTTTGAGTAAAATTACTATGAAAGAAGAAAGAGAAAATTTACTAAATTCAGCAATAAAAAACAAGACTAGAACCAACGTTTAGATTCTCTGTCTATTAATAACACAAATTGCAAAATTGGTATACAAAGTAATCGTATCTTAATAAAATTCTAAAGTGCTTAATAAAATCCGAGTACAATCTTCCCAACATTCATTTATAGTGCAACTTTAAACACAATAAAATTGATTCTTCTCATCTACTCGTCTTTTCTCCATCTATAAAACAGTCATCCTCACGAAATATTCTCCGACTAACAGTCCCAGGCTTTCCAGAAATGTTTCAATACATTCCTTCTTTCCCCATGGTCGCATATTGTCTACAAAAGGGGCAATGATTTGCCATTAATGATCCCATCTTCTGTATGGGAGGATAGTATAAAAACAATGTACAATTTGGTGTTAGTAGGAACACTCTATAGAATCAGTATACGAGGGTGTGCTGAAAAGTTGTGATAACCTTAACCACGGAGGATACACAACTAACTTTGACAACACATTACATTCACTCGGCATTCTACACGTAAAAATTTACTGCTCGCTTTCTTTTTCATCCAAGATTACTAACTTCCAGTGATAATGTCATCTCACAACGCAGTCATGCCTCTACTATAACATCTTCTGTATTAATCTAGTAAAATCTTATCACCTAACTTAAATGTGTCTATCACTACCTTTTCTTTCTCCTATCCACAACAATGAAATTTAAATTCTCTCAAGGTTCCACGTAATCATCATTCCAGTGTACTGATATTTTAGTTACTTGTACATGTACCCCTCTCGGGACGTTTTTCATCACAATGGAAAGCGGGTGCGCAGTTATCGGCACAACAATCTCATCAATGGCATGTGTAGTGTAAGGTACACCTCCTTATTTACTTATCCACGTGTTTCTTATAACAGCTGTAATATGTCATGTAGTCCGAAACAGATTCAAAAAATGACTCTTGAACCTCACAGCTTCTTCTGACTCATACCCAGACTTCCATTCACCTCTTGTAACATTAAACCACTAATACAGTATATATTACTAAAGGATAACCTCGGAAAATATAATGTCTGCTAAAGGGTTTATATATGTATATATCTCACTGAAGCGACCTAACCTTAGAAATTATTCCTTTCATTTCCTCAACATTGCATAAAGAACAAACAAATGAATATTTGTTTGTCCTGCTAATTCACATAAGATAACCCAACGATTTTGAACAGAATTAGCCCAAATCAGAATCCTACTGCATGTAACTATTAAACTCCAATTCTCGGATGTTGCCCGGATATATAAATCTAAATACATTTCAAGGGTGATCAGTTTTGTTTAAACTCAAGCTACATGGGGGTGTCTTGATATGAGCGTTAGAACTGCACCTCAGGTAGTCATCTAGATCGTAAGCTACTAAACTCACTTTATTTGCATTCTCTTTACATGGTATAGTACTTACATTTTAGTACTCTTTAGAATGGCGTCGAAAACTCGTCGTAGCAAGGCAGCGTCTAAGGAGAGTGTTTGTCTATTACTGCTAAGGAGAGTGTTTGTCCTGATGAAACGTAGTACTGCTGCAGTGATGATAATTTATCTACGGATAAATTGACATTAAACGTAATGTCAATTTAAAAGAAATTATTGAAAGGAAAGAAATTGAAAAGAAATTATTAGAAAATCGACCAAAGAACTGAAAAGGTAGAAAAACGTTTGACTAAACTTGCACACGATAGGAAAAAGATCAGAACAAGAACAGACAGGAAAGTACTGAACTTGGTAGCCGAAATATTAATAACAACAAGGTAAGTCAGCTAAAATCTAAGACAAAAGAGGTGATATGGTATAGTGACTCAATATTAATATTTGCGCTTTGCCGAGGGAGTCATCAGTCAGTTCTAGTTTCCCCGGGGAGAAAATTAAAAACATAACAAATCTAATTGAAAAGAAAAAAAAGAAAAGTAAAAGAGATCGCAGATCTGGTAGGTACTAATAATTTAAGTAGTGACAAACATAGTATGATAGAAGATATGAAAAGTATGTTGGGAGAAGCAAGAAAGAAATGTGAGAGAGTAAAAATTGTTGGATTACTACCCAGATATCGCAGTACTGAGTTAAGGAGGACGATGATAGCAAACGATTTCACGCGCAGGCTGTGTAGAACAAATGGATGCGAGTTTTTAGATGTGTACAGTGTGTTTGATGCAATAAAGACTTCTATAAGAAGGATGGTCTACACTTGAATTCATTTGGAATGCGATGCTTGGAGAAATTACTTCTTGGTATGAGACCTAATGCAGAGAGTGAGGGAAACTAGACCATCAAGGGAGGAATGCAGAAAATGTGTGAGAAAGTTCAGCTATAGTATGCAAACTTGATTACGATATGAATATCTTCAAAAACATGGTTTTCGAAGTATGTGGGGAATGGTTGGAAAAATATTCTTTGGGTTCGAACCTTTTGAGACCGTGAAAATTCTCGAACAAGACCAAATCGATTGCATATCTAATTAGAACAATAGGCTAGGTGGTAATTTATTACGTCTATACACACAGGAGCATTAGAAACAAAGGAGTTGAGTTTATTGAATATCATGTGGCTTAAGATTGTTGGCATTAATGAAACCTGGCTATCAGAATCAGATATGGTAAGTGAGATAGAGTGTAATGGGTATACTATTTTTAGAAATGACAGAAGAGATAGGAGAAGTGGAGGAGTGCTACTAATGATATCAGATGACTTATGTCCAATAAGGATGGAAACAGAAGAAAACAATCACTAAAAGCACACGTATTAACCACAGTGATGACTATTTAATTCGTAAATATTTCATACCAAGTATCTTGGGACATCATCAGTACAGTAGTTCAAACAAAATATATATATATATATATATGTATATATATATATATAGAGAGAGAGAGATTATTTTACACATTTTTGTATGACAATTTCCCATACTTTAGGAATAGTAAGGACGTCGTTGCGGTTTAAATTTGGTCTGTGTAGTAGGGCTTCAACACTTTCTTTATATAAACGTTCATGTTTATATAAAGATCTATGTAAAAGTTTCGACTTTTCCCAATGGATTCTATGGTTTGGATTTTCAACTCTGTGTTGGGAGAGACCAGATTTCTGCGGTTTGAAAAGACGAATGTGGTCTTGATGTTCCGAGATGCGTTTCTGAACAGACCTACCTGTCTGACCAAAGTAAGACAACCAAATTTGTAACTTGTTGCCTTCTCCTAAGGACAAATTCTCACCTCTGATGTTACGGGGCGTTTATGAGATCCCATGCTGCTGCAAATTGTCTTACTTTGGTCAGACAGGTAGGTCTGTTCAGAAACGCATCTCGGAACATCAAGACCACATTCGTCTTTTCAAAACGCAGAAATCTGGTCTCTCCCAACACAGAGGTGAAAATCCAAACCATAGAATCCATTGGGAAAAGTCGAAACTTTTACATAGATCTTTATATAAACATGAACGTTTATATAAAGGAAGTGCTGAAGACCTACTACACAGACCAAATTTAAACCGCAACGACGTCCTTACTATTTCTAAAGTATGGGAAATTGTCATACAAAAATGTGTAAAATAATCTTTATATATTATTATTATTATTATTATTATTATTATTATTATTATTATTATTATTATTATTATTATTATTATTATTATTATTATTATTAATATTATTATTATTATTATTTATTTATTTATTTATTTTATTTTATTTTTTTATATTTAATTTACTTCTATAACACGTTCCTGTACGCATATTGAGATTCCATTGTAATCATGCGCCCTAATTGTTTGTCATTCCTAGCATTGTTTGAACTACTGTACTGATGATGTCCCAAGATACTTGGGATGAAATATTTACCTATTAAAACTAATCACTGTGATTAGTACGTGTGTTTTTAGTGATGAATTCACCACAAGTTTCGTTATATAAAAACAAGAAAACAATGATGATAACAATGTCCCGTGTAGCGGTGACTTTGAATCCACCTGGTATGAAGTGGAGGTTAACAGAAAGAAATATATGGTAGGGGTGTTGCTGCAGACCTGGTGGCTCAGTTGCAGGGGAGGAAGAAATTCATCGCCAATTTAGCCTTATGGGAACCAAACGAATGATCATTATGGGTGACTTTAATTTTGCAAACATTAATTGAGTAGAAGAGAAATCTCATGATAAGAAAAAAGAAAAATTAATTGAATTGTTGCGAGATAACTTTCTCAAGCAGCATGTGAAAGAAAGAACTTGAGGTCAAAGAACGTTGGATTTGCTCATAGCGACAGAAGGGGTCTCTGTAAAGAATATGGCTATTTTACCACAAACTGGTGACAATGATCATGCAGTGCTTTCCTGGAAAATATCTAATTGTATAGATGCTCTGATTAAAAACGTTACATGTGGAACTACAAAGCTGGAAGAATACTATCTTTGGTCCCATGGTATCAGTTACTGAATAGGGAAAATGTATCTGAATGTATCCCTAGTGTTCGAAGAATTATATTGGGAGTATAATGGATGTGCAACCTAATTAAGCAAGATATCCACAAGAAGCA
The DNA here is from genome assembly GCF_054136105.1 of Typopeltis vanoorti. Classification (NCBI taxonomy): domain Eukaryota; kingdom Metazoa; phylum Arthropoda; class Arachnida; order Uropygi; family Thelyphonidae; genus Typopeltis; species Typopeltis vanoorti. The sequence continues at coordinate 64,152,040 of NC_143567.1, read as the reverse complement.
GATGATGCGGAAAGAATATCATGAGAATATGAGTGAGAAGAGTTATGAAATATATAAATCTCAGGCCAGAAAAGTAATGAGTATTGTGCGGAAAGCTAAATCGGAGTATTAAACGAAATTGGCCATGCAAGCTAATGGCAATCCAAAAGAAGTTTATCGTTATGCCGTAAGCAAAAGAAAGAATGAATGTGGAAGAATTATTTTATCGAATGCAGATGGTACTCGAGTGTCGGAAGCTAATGAGATTGCTAAGTTAATGGGTGTTGACTTTGCTAAAACATGTCAATCAGGTGTAAGTAACATGGTGCACAGTGCTACTGTTATATTGGATGAAGAGTTAGAGGCTCATGAAAGAGAGATTGAAAAGCTGTTGCATTAACCTGGATAAGAGTTTGTCTATAGGGATAAATGGAATATCAGCCCGTTTGCTAAAGGAATGATCATCCAAAGTGGCTACGCCTCTTGCATATTTGTATTACTTGAGTCTTAGCTCAGGAATGATACTGCAGGAATGGAAGGAATGTATGATAGTTCCATTGTACAAGGGTGGTGCAAACACTGATGTGTCCAGTTCTTACTAACTTCTCTAAAATTTTCACTACCATACCAGAGATACTGATGAGTTATTGAAGATTTTAGAGAAGTTAGTAAGAATTCGGATAGAGGTATGGGTATTCATATTCTGCAAGGAACAGCATGAGCGTACTAAGAGAAGGTCATTTTTAGCAATTTGCTCATATTTTATAACAACGTTACGGTCGGGTTGGATAAAGGGAATGGATACACTATGATAATGTTGGAGTTTTCTAAGCATTTGATTGTATACCACAGGAAAGGCTGTTGCATAAACTGGAGAATATGGGATTAAAATATAAACTCTTGACTTGGATAAGTGTATTTCGACACACAGATATCAAAAATTGGTATACGGTGGGTGATAATCTGTTAGATGTAAGGTGAGCCATTGGTGTGCCTCAGGGTTCAGTTCTTGAACCATTATTGTTCTATCTATGCATTTATGACATCAGGCAGGATCAAAATGAGATGTGCATTTGCTTGCCGATGACGCAAAGATAGGCAGGACAATCAGAGATGATACTGACATTCAGCACTTACAAAATGATTTGAATTGGCTGGAAATTTGAGCAAAAGAAAACGGCTATCAGTTTAATGTTAATAAATGTAAAGTTATGCACTATGGAGTGATGAGATTTCCAGCGTCATGTTATATTAGCGGAGTTATGCTACAGGAAACTCAGGAGGCAATGAATCTCGGCGTATTGGTGGATAGGAGTTTGAAATTCAAACTCCTATCCACCTTCAATAATTGCGATAGTGAAGCTAACCTTGCCATGTAACGATAAGGAAGCATTTTGCTTATTTATGAGGCTTGATAAGGTCACAGGAATGGAAGGAATGTATGATAGTTTCATTGTAAAAAGATGGTGCAAACACTGATGTGTCTAATTACCGAACTTATCAGTATCTCTGCTCTGGTAGTGAAGAGTTTAGAGAAATTGGTAAGAATTCGCATACAGAAATGGGTAGAAAAACATTGTATTCTCTTCAAGGAACAGCACGGGTTTACTAAAACAAAGTCATGTTTAACACTTTGCCCATATTTTATAACAATGTTACGGCGGAGATTTGGTGTCTCGGGTTCCAAGGAAGAGAAAGAAGCTGTGGAAAGGATCCAAAGAACAGGATAAATTATATTTATCCTGATTATGGGATTTATTTTATAATAACAGATGGCGAGTATGTGGATTGTAGACTCTGCTTAACAGGATAAAGAGAGGGTGATATGATAGAACTCTATAAACTTTTGAATGGGTGTTATAGGATATCATCTAATGAAATTTTTTGTTATGTGTAAGGTGAAGAGAGAACACGGTGTCATCAGTGCCGGATTAAGGGGAGGACACAAGGGCTGACCGGGCACTCGCCTAAACCAAGGCCGGCTCTAACGCCTTAGAGACCGCGCTCCTTCCAAAAATAATGAAATTTTCAGAATATAGCTCCAAATAAGTGCTGTCGCATTGAGAATTTTGCTGACAATTTTCCTATAACGGTAGCAATGGCTAAAAGAAGTTTTAGAAAATTAAAACTTATCAAAACATATTTGCGATCGACAATGGGCAGTGAGTGATTAAATTCTTTATTCTTGTTATCTATTGAAAATGCTGTTGCTCAGAAAGTAGACATTAGTGAAGAAATAAAAGCTTTGACAGATTTAAAATCAAGAAAATATTATATATCTGTATGATAATTGATTGAATTAAAATTACAGTGTAAAATCAAAACGTTTTGTTTGTAATCATTTTTATTTGCTTCATTTTTATCTAATAAATCTGAGTGAACAAATATGATAAGTAGAAATAATGAAGCAATGAAATTATTAATAATTTCTAAAAAATGGTATGCTTGCAGTTAGAAAGTACTTAAGTATATAAAAAAAAAACTTAAGGGCATCACACACGGAGGCTGCCCGGGGCCCGAAATTATTTTGGTCCGTCACTGGTTGTCATTGGTTCACAGTGAAGAAAGTGGTAAGAGCTAGGTTTTTCTCCCAGAGAGCAGTGAGTGAATCAAATAGTTTGCCTTTAGGGGTGTGAGTGCATCAAGTCTGAATGGATTTAAGGGAGGGTAAAAAAGCGGGGTTTTATGATTTATAGCATTCTTCAATGAGTCCTTCACTCCCTGGAGGTTTCAAATAAAAATAACAATACTAATATTAATATATTTTGTCATGTTGTACCATCATTTTTTATTTTGGTTTAACCAATAAGAATACAATTTGGTCGGCTAAATCCCAAATTGCCAGCCCATCCTCGTTCGTTCAGTATCAAAGTAGATACCTAACAGGGTGCACCACGAGAAGGTGAGGATTGGACATTAGGTCAGAAGCCCTGGTCGGTTCTCCACATTCCTTTAACGGCTATGTGGAGGTCTCCTCTCAGTTATACAGCTTTGACCCTTAATCAGCTGGTATGGTGGGAAGTCAATTGAATAAATTCATATGGAATAAGAGAGAAATTAGTCAGAACACTAAATTAGCTGTATACAAGACAGTGTTTAAACCAGTTTTAACTAATGGATCTGAGAGCTGGGTCAGAAGTAAAACACTTGACCAAAGACTAGAGACCGCAGATATGAGAGTCCTGAGAAAGATTAGAGGCGTGAACAGATGGCATCAATGGCAATATCATATTAAAAATGAGGATATTAGGAAAGAACTTGACATTGTCAGCATCCAGGAATGCATTAGCAGAGCTAATCTCAGGTGGTGTGGTCACTTAAATAGAATGGGAGAGGAAAGATTAGCCAAACAAGTGTTCTCCGCCAGGTTGGCAGGAAAACGACCCAGAGGAAGAGCGAGATATAGGTGGATTGATACGGTACAAAGTGCCTTAGACGATAGAAATATAAGATCTGATAATGTTGGAGTCTTGACAAGTAACAGACTGATTTGGAGGAAAATTGTAGATAGGAAGTTAGTAAAGATGTAAATTTTTCATGTAGTACTGTCATATCCTGTACACCCCTTGAGGGGTACATGGCAGGAATTTGATGATGATGATGATGATGATGATATTAATATAAAGAGATGATGATGATTATCAGTGTAATTGGCTTTTGACTCACCAACCGATTTAGAAATTGAAATATCCATTTCTTTATTACGAATGCACTGTTTCGAAAGAAGTCAATAGATACCCATATGAGCTAGGTGCATCGCGCCATGTAACGAGTCACTTGTTTGCAGTTGGTATGATTTGGAGTAATATAATGCTCAGAATGTTGTACAACTGTGACCGAGTGAAAGGACTTCGAGTTGGGAACTGACAGTGTTTGAAAAATGGGTAGTGTTCGATGGTTTGTTGCGTATCAATTTGGCAAATTGTTGAAAATAGAAACATCCCAGATCAACAATCAGTGACACCACACTCAGGCAGAAGCGTAGGGAGTCAACTGTAAGTGCTACCCTCAGTGGCTGACCCACCACACATACCGAACAGCAGGGCACCCGGAAGGATAATATGTAAATTTGGCCATTCTTCCGCCGCGAAGTTGAATGCGAATTTCAGGTCATCAACTGGAACACTAATCTGCACAGAAAGATTCAGAACCGACCCTCGCAATATGGACTTCGATGATAGGACTGTAATATGCAAATTCCACATTATTCGAAGCAACATGCAAAGATTCAGTGGTGCAAGGACCGTGTACAGAGGTGCATGGAAGCTTGGAAAGCTGTAATACGGAGCGACAATTCAATCACGCTACCGAGCAGATGGACGAGTATGGGTGTAGCGGATTCCGATGAACGTCTCTTGTCAGAGTGGGTAACCCCAACAATGAAATGCGCAGTTGCGGAGGGATGGTATGGTCCTGTTTTTTCTGATTTGTCTCTGAAATGTTTCGTAATTTGTGACATTTCTACGGAACTGATCGCTCTATCAGCAAGACAATATACTGTGTTATAAGTTTCCTGTTATAACTGTAGTTTGTAGACGTGAGTGTAACCAAAATTGTCTGACCACCACAGAGCCCTGATTTCAACTCTATTGATCATCTGTTGGATCAACTGAAGGGCATCCGTCCCCCAACAGCGGGACGGACGCCCATTCTTCCTGCATGCCAACACGCAGGAAGAATGGTCCAAAATTCCCATTGATTTCTATGATAATCGCCGTAGAAATGTTATATTCATTGCAGCGAAAGGAGATTTTGCATATTCTTAAAGTGTGCACCATGGCTGTTTGTTCCTCACACTATGGTGTGTGTTGATCTCTCCACAGCGTATTTAAAAACAATGAATAAAAGTGAAAGGTAATTGTAATTGAATTAAAATAATGAATTAGTGTTGTTTGAAGATTTTAATATCTATTGATTTGTTTTAGTTGGAATTACAAACAAAGAAACCTCGGTTACATTATCAGTTTTGCTAGGTGAAAGCCTAGAATTTCGACAAGGAAAAATCATTCCTCTTGCATGTGATCACAGCTAATTCGTGGTTAATCGACAACCTACAATCAATCTCTAACATAATATCTGAACCCAGGTCATTCAAAACCGAGGCCATGGGTTTGAGAAAAATCGGCAAAAAAGGTCCTTCGTTTTAGCAATTGCATTACGGAGAAGTCCTGCTTAATTCTCAGTAAAACCGTATAAACAAATTAGGACACGAAAACATGAAATATTGTCAAGTGTCAAAATATTCTCCGGTTAATGTGATATTTCAAGAAATGATAATATCCTCATTTTTAAACCTAACAATATTAGGTTTCGTGATAAAACTAAAAAAAAAAGTTTAGAGTTTAAATTTAAATTACTTAAGAGGCTACGTGAAAAACTCTTTCGCATGATGCAGATCAGTGATGCTGTGTAACGGTATCCAGTGCGTCATCGGAGTTTCTAAAAATCTGGAAAAGCGTCAGGGTAATGCATTTCGAGATCCTTCATTTCAGTTTTACCTTTATTTATGGGGTTTTCGCATTTATTTTATGTTTGACATTTTGAAACGTTCAATTCTACCTATTTTTGTATTATGTCATTACATTAATAATCTTATATAATGTTTTATGTGAGTAAAGGAAAGAAATATGAAACCTTATAGTTTTTGGATTTACGCTTCCATTTAAAATGGAAATCAAATAAATTTTCAGCCACATCGATGATATCTTTCTATACGTAAGAAAAGTTTCATGTGAAGTCAGTATATGTATTTTAACTACCTTCGTAAATAATTCATGCCGAGGGTTTAGGAACACAAACTACGTTGGCACTGGATTGCAAATAAATAATTTACTTTATAATATTTATTATTTAAGAGCGTGATGAGTATCGAGAAGTTTCGACCAAGAAACGAATATGAGAAATGGTAACTAATACTGAGTTTAATAGGTCGTAATATAAATTATTAAATTTTTCTAGTTGGTTTAATTATGTGCATTACGACCTATTAAACCCAATATTAATAATAAACGTTCATATTTTGAAGTCCTTTTTCGGAAACATGTGCAATGCAATAATTCAAGTAATACATAACATGTTGTCTACTTGCATATTACACAAATCCTTTTCTATCTCCGGTAGCTACTCAACACTATGATAATTTAAATCACAAATGTACAGGGTGGCCATACAATAACTTTCCCTCTTTGGAAGCATCTGTAGCTAAAACCAATAAACAGAATGAGACCAAATTTTATATTGAGACTTCTGGAGACATGGGGAGATGATTTCTGTGAAAAAATATATTTAGTACCAAAAGTCGCCGATAGGGAAATTTTTGGCACTGGCGGAGCCGAAAAAAAGCGGATAATTACATTAGAGGCAGATAAAATGGAATAATAATATTTCGACGGTGTAAGCGACAACCGCATCACTCATTCTAGATGGATATGTGGCGTGTTACAATGATAATAAGAATAATAATAACTAAACTAAAACAACAACTTGCGAGAGACACAGAAATTAATGTAGCGATTGAACTCACAGGAAATCGTGTTTTATTCATCAGAATCAGGGTCCCCTGGACCACATACACGATTTTCATGTGTGCTGACCTTTCTTGTTTACAACAAATTGCATCTGGTGCGCGACATGCTCTGCAGCTGAGCCTAAGGATTCCGATTGGATGTTCATAACAGCCCGTTTTATGTTCTCTTTCTAGACATGCAAGTTGGGAAAGCCACCAACATACACAACGGATTTCAAACACCCCCACAGCCAAAAGTCACATGGAGTGATGTCCGGGGATCGATGCGGCCATGCCGTCGGAAACAACTCACTGATAACCCTCTTATTACGGAAATGCTGAAGTAAAAGATGCTGTACTGAATGTTCAATGTGTGGCCGTGCTCCATCCTTCATAGAAATTATGGAGTCGAAACATTGTCTTTGCTTCAATGTAATGGAGCAGGTTACAGGATCTATAGGGGTAATACGCTCAAAAAAGTATGGTTCTATTATGAAATCCGCTGTGAAGACAAGACACACCACACGGTTACTTTCGGAGAATGCAGTGATACTTGCTGGATCGCCTGGGGATGTTGAGATGTCCAAATTCTGCAGTTGTGAGTGTTGACCGACCCATTCAGATAAAAATTCGCCCCACAATATTCTCCAAGGCTAGTCATTGTCGACCTCAAGTCGGGCAAGAAACGTTAGCGCGAAGGTCATTCACTTATCATAATGTGCGGGAGTTAGTGCTTGCACACGATTGAACTTATACGGATAGAAGTGAAGCATTTTCCATAAGAAACTTACGTCTTTTGTATGTTAACTACGGTCTGCTTCTTTCCGAATGAAACTAAGACTAACAAATCTTAGTCTATTGAGAAACGTCCATATAAATATTTCTTTCGTGACGACAAGAATAAACGGAGGGGTTTTATGTTATGTGCCTGGTGTGGCCCTTACCTATTGACGGCCCGAAGCGGAATGAAGAAAGACGATTTTTCCACCAAGCAGGAGTCGAAAGTTGTCTGAGCTCTGGGCAATCACATTCTAACGGGACAACAAATTTTTTTCCTAGATTTTTTTAATATAAAAAGAAGATGTAGTTTTATAAATATGCTATATGAATTCTTCCGTTCTGGTAGGGCAATTTCAATTCATGTATTTATACAAAACTGAAATATCATACTTCCTTGAACATTTAACTTGCATGACCTGTTTCTGTTTCCACTCAATGTCCATCCCTTTCGCTCTCTCTCTCTTATACGCACGCACGCACACACACACACACACACACACACACACACACACACACACACACACACACACACACACACACACACACACACACACACACACACACACACACACACACACACAAAAAAAAAAAAAAACTTAGCCATCAGGGCATCCGTAGAAACTTCCAGGCATCTGATCTTTCATCATGTTCGAAAAAAAACAAATTCTCAAAAGCAAGTTAAGTTAATTTCCAAGAAAATAGGAATGATGATATGAAATTCTTAAGAAAACGCGTGAATTCAGATAGATGACTATGGTAAGAGAACCTACAACAATCGACATTTAATGCAGACTGGACAGAAAAGTTATTGTAATGCAAAATACAATGTCCGTCCAAAATTACAAACAAGTTTTAAATTAAGGGGATATTTAAATCCCACATTCTTTCAAAACCGAATAAGAAACTCAAAGACCAGAATCAGAGAGTTTCATGCCGAATATAGTATAGTAAACTATAAAAGTATCGGCGACTAACAGCATGAGCCATTGCACGTCGTTCCAAGTACGTAGTACAAACTCGGGCAACTCGCAGCAAAGGTGGGTCAAGTTCTGATCGCTATTCTTGGAATTTTCGATAATGTAAAACACATTTAGTAAAAACTCGGGCAACTCGATTTCCTAGGAAATGTGTTTTACATTATCGAAAATACTTTCGATAATGTGCATTGGCTCATGCTGGTAGTCGCCGATACTTTTATAGTTTACTATACTATATTCGGCATGAAACTCTCCGATTCCGGTCTTTGAGTTTCTTATTCGGTTTTGAAACAATGTGGGATTTAATATCCCCTTAATTTAAATAATGTTTATATCGCCGAAATGAAGCCTATTGGCTCTTTATATTTAAGTTACAAACAAGTAGTCAGTAACGGGACAGTAGACGAGTCCTGTTACTCGTATCGAACTTTTGGAAACTAAGGAGGTGGTTAAATCTTTAAATCTGTACCAGTAGCCGATCAAATGGGACTTCCAGCTTTATACCTTAGTATGTAATCTGTTCTAATTGGAACATCAATATAATTAGATACATCACAAGAAAGCACCGCATGATCACTCACCAGCTAGCGTGAAATAGTCATATTCTTAACAGAGACCCTTCCGATGCTATTAATAAATCTAACACTCGTTGACCTCGAATTACTTCCTTCTTTCACAAACCACCTTAGTAAGTTCTCTCGTAACAATTCAATAAGTGGCTCTTAATTCTTATTAGTAGAGTTCTCTTCTACTCAACGCTTGGATAAATAAAGTTAACTGATAATGATCAGTCGTAGTACCCATGAAGCTAAATAGGGTTGCATTTTATCGTCCCCTGGAAAGGAGCCGCCAAGTCTATAGCAACACTCCACCATGTAGTTCATTCTCTTACCTGCACTTCGCACCTTAAGCATATCTTTTACACTCGAACCCAGTTACAACATTTGACTCCGTTCGCCGGGTTTCACTCACGCCAACAATCTTAAGGAAGGCATAACGCAACTTACAAGTTCCATATTATAAGGGAGGAATCAATAATAAACAACTCATCTTATAGAAGATGTGCTGTTTGTTTAGAGCGATATATTTTTCAGAAAAATACACATCATAAAGACATTTGCCAGCCCTTTAATCAACTCCGTAAAAAATGCAAAAGAGGTTTACGAATACCAACGTTTGAAGAAGCTGAAAAACTGAGATCAGCAAGGTGTACAGTTCCAAAGAATTCGCTGTGATTTCCTCCACCGCTTTTCGTAAGGTTTGAGGACTGTTTGAACATCAGTTACTTTTTAACAACAACCTTTACGTTTTCTAGTGCTTTATATGACCAAATGCACTAATGAGGGAATATAACTAGCAGCGGTAATGCAACAGCTAAAGATGCATTAAGAGCAAGGAAACATAAAATAACATTTGAATGTAAAAACTATTGTAAATCTTTAGTTTCAAACACAGATGACACAATCATGATTCCCCTTACAGGTAATTATTATTAATAATGCAATTCTTAGTTTGATGCTGAAAAGAAAGTATAAAAAAGGGAATGAAATCAAAATTGGTAAATAAAAGAGACTTAGTAATGGTTTCGTGTTATAAATCTCACGGTATACAAATGCAAGATGTCGAACAATCATCATAAGATAAAGGCACAAACTCACACACTGAGGAGCAAACACAAGGCATTAGTGGTGAAAATACACACGTACAACAACATATTCAGAAACAAGAGGGTAACTAAAGTAATATATGGGGAATAAGAATAAAGATGAGGACGACCGACAAAGCTCATATGTTGATAAGGCCTGGGTTCAAATGCTATCTAAGATGACTGAAAACGTTTACATTTTTTAAACTGAGGGGTGAATTTACCAGTCTCCTACGAAGATGGCAGAGTTTTTCTTCTTTCAAGATAAACAGCCAGGCCATATGATACATGTAACAGACCAAGAGGATTTGTTCATAGCATTTTCAATCCCATCAGAGCAGGATTTTCCCATGAATCCATGTTTTTTGGCTGTTACAAGCAACCGGGCCTAATTACACAAGAGAAGGGGTGATTAGATGAGCATAACGGACACATAAGAAAAAAGTAAAATAAAATCTTCACGTTAAAATATCAGTGAACTTTAATTTTTACCACAAATTATGATAAACGGATTGCAACAGAAATGAAGTAGATTGTATTAGGGAATTCAAAACCAAACTGTGACCATCACATAGAATAAAACAAGATGCGTTTTTACTTCAGCTTCAATGGTTTCGATATTTGAATAGGTTAAAGTCTCTGTCCTCTCTAATGACTATAACTCCCAGTTGTCCAGTGATTTCAACCGTCGATTCCTGTTTTCCGTTAACCTCTTGTCCACACCTACCACTGATATGTTATGGTTTTTCTATGACTGATATTAAATTATAACCCTGCAATGCATCTGTGTTGTTGTTGTTGCAGAGTGCAAGAGATATATTGAAAAACTTTGTTCAAATTAGATGCGAATTCCTATAAGTGTTTACCCCTGCGTTTCTAGGAAGCAGTCACAATAAACGTGTATAAAAAAGCTATATAAAACAAGTAGAAAGGATGAATGAAGAGGGATAAGTAAAGACAAACTTTGTTTCATGTTTGGTGAGGAACTGCGAAAAAATTGTTGCTGGTAACGGCAGGTATGAATAAATAGATTTAACTCGTGTCAGTAGAGAAACCGTTGATGTCAATTCTGGTAAACTAACACAAATCATCAGAAAATGGAATGAATTGGAAACAGACTGGTCATTAATTAATTTTATTGTTAATGGGCAATCTGTTTACGAAGTTCTAAAGGGATGTAACCCGAGATGTGGGCACAGTATCGAGAGATTTCGTAGTTTATTTTCAGAGAGAGGTAATACTTATTCAAGCATCAATTACATAAATCTGGATCGTTCCTTCGACCACCAAATTTAAACCATATGTATAAATTCAGAGGAGGTAATATTTGATGGTATGTTAATACCAAGAACATTCGTAAATTAAATCTTGGCTAACAATATAAAGTAAACTCATTTGGTTTAAGCTATTAATTTCTGTCATCAGGAGTTATTTCGTGAAAATAGCTTGTTTTAGGATAAGAACAATAACATTAATTTTTATTTAGAAGCAACATTAACAAGGTTAACAGGATGCTAATGTAAATGTCTCGAATATGAACAGATAGGATGAACATGTGGATATTATACGAGGATGGTCTGAAAGGTTCTCGGCCTCAACCATAGATGGCAACACTATCGGCAAGAAATTTTTTTTCTAAGTTCGTAGATCTGTCATAAGCATCCATGTAAAATTGTAATTATTCTATCAAGTAGTTCTGAAAATCAAAAGATTCAGAAGGGATTGGGAACATTACAAGAGAAGAGAAGAGAAGAGAGAGAGAGAGAGAGCGAGAGAGAGAGAAATAGAAAACAGTTGTTTAGAAAAGTTTAATTTGAAAAGTTCCAATTTATTAACTGTAGATCACAGCTGGGAGTTAAGTTATGAATGTTGTATAAAGGTTTATTCAAATTCAGCATTAATGTTCAAATTCAGCAAGCACCATGCGTGGAAAGTATGACTCAATTCTATTTACATTTCTGAAAAACAAAATGATTATACGCATATTTGCAATTACGACATCCATATGGCCATGAAATACATTTGAAGGATTCTCACAATGAATGCAAGTAATCTCTCCACTGGACGAATATGTGTTCTTTCCCATTTCATTTGATTCTCATAATATTCAGGTTAAAATATCAAACATTGCAGCTTCTTGCGAAAGACATATAATCTCATTTCATATCTGGAAAAAAAATTATAATACGATTATTGGCGATTACAATATCCGCATTGCCTTGAAATACAGGTGGCAGATTCTCACAATGAATGCAAGTAATCTCTCAGATGGACAAAAAATGTGTCCTTTCACAGAATAGTCGACAGATGCTACATATTATGTATAAATAGACAGAGAGCTCGTTTCTCTGTACCTTACTTCCTGAGGGTTTACAGCCAGGTAAGTTGTAACCTCTGTCATTTATATGCATGCGAGTTGGTAATGTGCTAAGTTCAATACGTTCTTTTGAAATATTATATGATTATTGTATCCGCTTTACTATTTTTGGTCGGTTGTTTTTGCTTTCGGTGATAACTGAAATGATACAAATTTGAAAGAAAATTATGAACGTTCCCAAAACTTTTATTACAAAAACTTTATTCGGAAATCGAGGAAGGTGTCTTAAATACTGATTTTGTAGCTAAAACGATTTATTTTTAGACTTCAAGTTTGATTTCCTTGAACCCTTAAAATATTTTTACTCTTAGGTAATAAGTGACATATAGAATTAAAATAATATGAACTAGGATAACACGTTTAGTAATAATGCTGACCTAGTCGGAATTTTGAATTTGTACGTAAATATACAAATTAAAATTAATCACCTAGCAACATTTAGTTCCACCATATTGTAGGTAGAAGTCATTTAGTTCTGGAAATCGGTAGTAGTAATAATAATTACTTAGGTCAAAGGTTCCAGTGTCATATTTAGTGAAATAAAAATAGAGAATGAAATCACTCAAAGGGGGTACCTAATGAAAATCCTATCGATAAACAAGGTACAAGATGACGTTTATGCAATTTGTATGAAGAAACAGTTACACAAGACATTTAATGAAAAGAAGAAGGTCGATTTATTTAGAATGAAATTTAGTTCTCTACGTAGAGGAAAAAAGATCACATTATTCAGCATGATAATGCTTCGAGATATAATTGTACCTGAAACAGAAAATTACTGAGAAGTGGTTCCCCAACGCCGAGATTACCTACTGAATACTTTTGTACTCGTCAGAAGTGGAAACACTTGAAAGATCAAGCAAGGCAAATACACTGTATGAGTAGAATAACGTAGTTGGCTATTTTATAAAAAATAGCCAACTACGTTATAAAAAATTTATAAAAAATATTTCAGAAAAACTGCTCCCAAATTGCAAATAATGATCCAAAGACATTAAAAGGATCATCCAAAATTATTGCGGATTTTTTTATTCCATGATACCTATAGTGACATGCAAATGAAGCTTCAATTATCTTAAATTGATAAAAATCGAATGAATCAGGTGCGTCGAATATACCAATTTTACTTAATGCGAAAAACTGTATAATAACCAATTTCACTTCAGTGAAACCAGAATATCGATTCATAAATTAGAAATGTTTATCGCTTTATTAGAAATATTAAATAATGATAGTTAAATTCATGTTTAATAAATATATTTATTTATTTAATACTGTCTCTATACTTACGACTAATATGTCCATGCAATATCCGTATAACTTAGGACTAGTTCGATTGCCACAGTTGAAATAAACAACTTTCGAAACGCCATCTATAAAAGTTGTTTTAGATGTAGAAATAACTCGTCTTGTAACAATAATATATTAATTGCAGCAATTGGAAGAGAACTACGAATCAATAAACATTGATAATCGCTCATCGCAGCTCATACGAAATATCGAAGTAATTATGGTAGTTTTTTTTTTATATAAAACTTTGCATTTTTTTTTTTTTAGTTTTATAATCTCTCTGATAAAGATAATTTGTAAAACATGTCTGACATACCATTTCAATCGAAAATTACAAATTTAAAAAAAAAAAACATTTTCTATTTAAAACAAAAATAGACTGCGATCCATTATCCGTGACAATACCACGCTCTCTGGCTCTATAATTTATTAGAATAATATTAGATTTATTCACTGCTGATATGTGTTCGGCAGTTTAATTGTTTTTGATGAAATAAAACCACGTCGTTAGTTTTTTATTTAAGAAATTTCACTTCTATAATACTTTTATTTAAACTAAAGCTAAATGGGTTAGAAAACTTTCGATCTTCTAAAGACCTTTGCATGCATATATACTGTCTGATATTTTGCTATTATCATGCCAATATAATGAAGAAAATCTTTTATTCATTATAAATGCGAATATAAAAACTTTTTAAGAGATTCTGTCATTGGTTTTCTATTCTGACGAGTTTATCACTGTACATGAATTTTCTCAATACGCTTTTAAAAGTGTACTCATTATTTTCAGTGACAGAGTAAACAAAAAGTCGAATCTCATTGTAGTCCTCTTTGTTTGCTGATATCTAGAGGATTTCGCAGAGCATTCCTCTGTCTGTTGATATAAATAGAGAGGAATGTTATGCGAAGTCCTCTTTCCCTTGCATTCGGAATTATGTTTGGACTAATCCTCACCTGATATATTTTTCCAGTACTTTTATAAATATATTGATGATGTCTTTGAGATTTAGACAGACAGAGGCTTTATAGCAGGGTGGGGAACCCCTCGCCCGCGGGCGAAATTTCACCCCCGAGTCTATTTCAATTCGCCCCTATGCTGATGTACTTGTATGTAAATGTAAGTAAAATTTCATAATAATTTAAATGTATTATAATTAAATTTATTTAAATTTAAATAATTAAATATACAAAAGCAAAAATAACTATATTAACATAAAATATGATCGCCATACGTCTGGCAACCATCAAATCGAGACCCAGTCCTGCTCAAAGTGATAATACTTGGAGATCAAAATGTAGTAATCTGCCTATATTCGAACTTCACAAATCTATTGATTCTGAGATATTCCCTTCTTTAAAAAATAACGCCTTGAACATAGCTTCTCAGTTTTCTACTACTAATCAATGCGAGCAATTTTTTTCAAAATTAAGTCTGGCAAAAAATCACCTTCGTACAAGACTCGCTGACGAAAATCTCGGCAATGAACTACGAATAGCCGTCTCATCAATGGCGGCTAATATTTCTAAGCTTTCACAAAAAAAGCAGTTTCAACCTTCTCACTAAAAAGTTTAAGATTAAAAGTAAGCTTCATTAACTTTGATGAAATATTTATTATGCTATTATTGTTTTAATAAAGTTCTCAGATAAAATAAAATAAATATAATTTTTTAAATAAATTAAATAGAGCCTTTGCTTGATTGTTATATTTATATGTCTACACAATTGTAATTAAAAGATACCATATCAGATGAGAATGTTGCGCATTCACTTATTGAGATATATATTGCACACTACATACACTATATTTATTTAAGTTTTATTTAAGTAAAGTATCCGTATGTAATTTACGAATAGGTATAAGTATAACTATCGAGCATATATTTTGTCGGGTAAAAACAACACGTGTTCTCTTATTGGCTGCTTCTCTGTTTCCGGATGGAAAATTAGTTTCAAATGAGAAAAACTCCCACCTCTGTTAAGAATCCGTGTAACTCGCCTTCAGTTGGAAAGTCCTTATGGAGATTATTCTTGTCTTACACGGAACTGGAACCGAGGATTTCCATCCAAAGGACAACCTCGATACTGTGTGGGCAATAAAATAATATTTTTTAACCGATCAGTCAAACTTTATTATTATTCAAACATAATATTTACAATTATTTAAATTAAGGGGATATTAAATCCCACATTGTTTCAAGACCGAATAAGAAATTCAAAGAAAGGAATCAAAGAATATCATGACGAATATAGCAATTAAAAAAGTATCGGCGACTACTAGCGTACGCTAAAGCACGTAGTCCAAGTACGTAGTAGAAACTAGTGCAACTCGTAGCAAAGGTAGGGAAAGTTCTGATCGCTATTCTTAGTATTTCCCATAATGGAAAACCCATCTCCAAGGAGATGTATGATGTTATACATTATAGCAGAGTATATAATTCTTTTCGCCATCCCCTTAGTATTATTTTGGTCTAGCTACTCACTGATGAGATCTCAATTAAGATCGAAACCAGTCTGGGATTTAATATTCCCTTAATTTAAATAATGTTTGCATCGCCGAAATGAAGCCTATTGGCTCTTTATTTTAAATAATATTTACAATATATTTTTGCACAGTTATCTGCACAGTATTTACACGTACTGCTAACATCGTTTTTAAAATAATAATATTATATAACTTTAAACTTTATGTCTCAGATAAATTAGAAGAATATAATTTTTAATTGATTAGCCTAGTGGCTGAGCGCTTCGCAACCATATGCCTGGGGAAGGAGTGTCCTAGGTTCGATTTTTGTCGGAGACGTAGGAGCCTAAGGAGCTTCCTCAGCCATAGCCAAGTTAGCCGGTCTTGGGCGCGGACAGAAGGTTTTTCCCCCCAGTTTATCCTCGAGTTTTCCCTCCCGCAAAAGCAGGCAAACCGGCCCGTGAACACATGCTTCCTAAGACATAGGATACTACCGGGAATAAGGAGCAACCAACCTATTCCGCAGGATTATCGGTTACGGAAGCTTACGAGGTAAAATATGTAGGCCTGCGCGAAAGCGTAACATACGATGACGATGATTGATCTCCAAATTATTTAAATATATATAATAGTCATTTTGATTAACATTCCAACATGTTATAGCTAGTGTTGCCAAATGAAAATTACTAAAAACAGCTAAATCTTAAAAAAAAAACCGGATAGTTTTAATTTTCTTTATTCAAGATGAAGTGATACTTGCATATAAGTGGCTAAATACATCTTCCATATGGTCTTCTGCGGTTCATTCACCCAGGTTTCACTTAGATTTTCAGCTTTATTATATGTGCCCATCGTTCCAGTATTTCTCAGTGTAGATGCTGGTAAATGATAGTGTGCACAGCACTTGTTGTTACGCCTGAGGCCATACTTGACTGGCAAAATAGCTGTCAGCATTGGCAATTCCATCTTGTTTCTTATTTTAGTTTTAACTACATTCATGGAACTTTTAGTTCCATGAACTACATTCATGGAACTAAAAATTCGTTCAATTTCCGCATTAGAATTTGGCAGTATTAATAAATTTATAGCACACTGAGCAATTTCTTTAAATGGATTCATTCCAGATGCATCTTTATATTCTCATACTTCATTCCAGAAGAGCTCAGTGTTTTCTATATTTGTTCATTTATTTAAGCGGATAGTATTGTACTGGTATTCAGCAGCAGCAATATCGTTTTTTGTTTTCAGCATTATTTCTGAGATTGGAGTAACAGGTTCTTTTATATGTTTTATGATATGTCAACCGAAAAAGAAGACATATTTCTTAAAATATTCAAGTTTTCAGACAACCTTTGCTTAAGCTGTTTGAAGAGACGAAGAAACTGTCTTGCTCTACTTCTAAGATTTCGCTCATCATTTTCCGTTATTTTCTTTTGTATCATCAACTCTGATATTTTTCTTTCAAATCTGTAACCAAGATTTGGATTGGGATCCAAATAGTCATCAATCTCTGACTCTAGAGGGTCAACTGTGGATGATGGTAGCACTAACATATTTGCAATGAGCGAATCAAACGAGAAAGGTCTTCAAATAATCTCATCTTATCCGCACGGTTAGATTCGAAAATTTTGTTAACTTGCTGAACTTGAACTAGAAAAGGATGCAAAAATAAAAGGTATAACAAGTTCCTTTCATCTTTGTACATCTCCCACAAAATTGGAGCTTTATAACATTTCTCAGTCACACTCACGACTTCGAAATGAGTTTTTAATTCCAACCACTGGCTGAGAATTCTGTCTACTGCAGGTTCAATGGAGAGCCACCTTGTTGCACAATTGCTTATAATTTTCAGAGGAGCATCATTTTTGTTGATAGTTTGATACAGCTCTTTGTATGCTGCTTGTGTTGAAGAAGAATGTGAAAACCACTTATACGTTTCGGCAACTAAAAATTTCTTGGGAGAGATTCTGCACAGGTGTGAGACATTGCCAGTTGTAATGAATAGCATACACATCTAATTAAAATTAAGGTGGAAATATATGCCTTCAGTTGCTCATAAACGCCATTATTGACACCAACCATAATACTGGCGTTGTCTGTACCAATTGCAATGAGATTTTTAATGTCCAGTTTCTTGGTGAAGAAATCGTTCTGCAGTGCACCCACAATACCACTAGCGTCACACTTTTCTAGAGCCACGATGCTCAGAAATTTATGCATAATTTTGTTGAATTTCTTGCTATAATAAATGATGGCCATTCCTAAAATCGTATTCCCTGTGATATCATTCGATTCGTCTATTAGCAAGCTGAAATTTTCATCTCCAATGTCCGCAATTAGATCTTCTTCAAAATGCTCACTTAGAATATTCTTTACAATTGCAAACTATTTGGGTCGGTGCAGTTTTACCTTTGGCATAATTTGACTGTCTTGGATGATATTTTTGCAAAGATGTACTAGATGATCGCCACTGTTGAATCATGAGTGACAACAAAGAAATAATTCTAACCTATCTTCAAAGTTCGCTGTCCCATCAGACTTTTTCATAAGCATATTTGTAATAGAAACAGCCTTATATGAAATTGTAGCAAGATATTTCTTAGTTTCGCTATGCTTTACAAGCTGACAATATTTAACATCTATATCACATCTGCAAAACTTACAGTGGCCTTTTGTAGCCTCACCATAAACTTCACACAATCATTTACTAAACATTCCCATTTGCAACCACTCCAGCCTAAATTTTTGCTTGTAAGCTTTATTTTTCTCTTTGCTCATTTTTGAAGAAGGGTATACAATATACAACTCTTTACTGCAACGAATTACGACCAGTCTTTGAAAACTTCCCACTCGCTATCGTAACTACCAAACAGGACAGAATGCAAAGACTAACTTCTAGTGGTGCTGTCAACTTTAAGGTGACAAAATGGCAGACTGTTGGACCACGTGACTGACATGATGTCATCATGCGTTTGAAACGTGTACGATGCTCGCACCAAACGTATCAAATGCGAACATCCGGAAAACGTTTAAAACAATTTCTTTAACAGTAAGTTATAAAAACAACTAAAATGAGCTGAAACAAGTTCTGAAGGAGCTAGATTTGAAGCTCGGTGCTAGATTAAAATTTTTGGAGCTAGGGAAAAAAAAAAAAGGGGCTAGATCTAGCTACAAAGGAGCAGAATTGACAACACTGGTTACAACTAAGTGCTGCATATTATGGTTAATTTTCTACATTAGATGTCAATAAAATTCAATAATAATAATTATTTATTATACATTTCACAATCCGTATTCTTCTGTTATTAACAATGAAGTCCGTAGCGATTTTTTTAATGTATAATGAGTTAATACTAGCAAACTGTAGTTGGTAATTTGTAGTCCGTAAATAAGGTTATAGTTGTAATAAATTGATTTTTTTTTTTCATTTCTCTTGATCTGTTGAGGTGTAATGTGTCAGCTTGCATCCTGGAAGCTTTTTATGACGCTTATCTAAGGATGACATCAGTTAGTTATTGTTTATTGGTTTGATCGCTGTGATGGAAAAAGGCTGATGTTTGATATATTCACTACAGCCGTAGGATAAGAAATTCACACATAATTTGGAATGCCATGACGCTGACTGAACTGAAAAAGTCTGAACTAATATATTGCTTCATTAAATTTGTAAGGTGTGTATTTCTCATTCATAGTATGTCCTTAGGGCCCTTTTCAGGCCATTGTAGTCTGTGAGGTTCCTGTATTCAAAATGTAGTTTATTCAAAAGCTTCGAGCGGTGTCTGTCCTTTTCATAGTGATTGTTATATTTATATGTGATAATAATTAGTTATCTGAGGTCTTGTTATGCGATATGTGTTTCTGACTGTACTGTAATTGACATAAAAATAATATTTTAGCATAGTTTGCATGGTGACATAAGTGTTTTGCTGTCAGTATTTTGTGTTCTGACATTGCAGTGTATGTAAAGTCGATATTTTCTCTTCGTTCCCAAAAGATCAGTTTTATGGTTTTGTGCTGTAATGATATTAATCTATTTAGTTTTTGTGGTGTACACAGAAAGCATTTGTTGTTGTCGCGCATCTTAGTATATTTAGACATAGTGCTGCTTTGTATATTAGTGTTTTCAGGCGTGTGGGATCTATTTCTTTTACCTGTAGGGTTTGACAGTTATTGTTCGCAGTTTGTTTTGTAGATGACTTAAGTGATTCTTTCGATTCATATCTTCATCAAAATAAATTCCAACGTATCGTATTTTTTCAACCTGAACGATGGCAGTGGTTTTACTGTACTGAGTACTTTTATGTTGGATGGGTAATATATATATATATATATATAATTATCAACTGGTTAACTCTGAATTCAGAGAGTGGATTAATTTTGTAATTTATAATCAGAGTTTAGTCATTTGTAATCAGAGTTTAGGTGAAATTAAGTGTATCAATTTCTGCAAACAAGAACT
This sequence comes from Typopeltis vanoorti, assembly GCF_054136105.1. Taxonomy (NCBI): domain Eukaryota; kingdom Metazoa; phylum Arthropoda; class Arachnida; order Uropygi; family Thelyphonidae; genus Typopeltis; species Typopeltis vanoorti. The sequence continues at coordinate 64,131,566 of NC_143567.1, read as the reverse complement.
ATAAATAGCTATAAATAACTATAAATGCATTAAAAGAGTCAGAAATATTGTGAAAATCCATAATTATTAGATCAAGCACAATTCGATCAATGAAATCGTGAACTAGTTATCCCATGTACAGTTTTCTTACTAGATCGGTGAAGAGAAGACTGAACAAACCGACCGTCAAACTCGAAAAACAATGACAATATACATCCACAAAGTGATGTCAAACAGCAGGAACTCCAACAATAGAAAAGATGACGAGGTTCGATGCGATTGAAACTAACTAATAAACAATAGGAAGATATTAAAAATTACATCGAAAATAGCGCGAAGAAAATGCTTCAAGCCGTTCCACAAGAATGCCTTCCAAAACAGTAGGAAATAAATTCAATTACAAGAAACCGTTTAAGAATTACAAAATAAAACTCTACACAACACCAATATTTGTGAAACGGAAGAAATATTGATAAGTGAAACATTAGCCAGTGAAACCTAAAAAAAAATGGACCGAATTTGAAAGCGAACATATGGACGCCTTGGCGTTTGTATTTACTAAAGTGGTCAGCAGCGTTAGCACGACTCGTAAATGCCGGCGGGAGTATTCCCATAAGCTCTCTGGTCAACTTGAACGAAACTTTCATAGTTTCTACATTCGGCTTTGAAATAATGCTGGATTTAATATCCACTTAATTTTTATAATTATAGTATTATTATTTTATTTAGCTAGTATTATTCTTAATATATTAAGAAAGAATCAGAAGATTTTATTTTAGCAGATCTAAACGGGAACTAAAAACTAATGCAATGAAAGCAAAATTTGAGAACATCCCTAATAACAGAATGAGATTATACGATTGGGAAGATGAAATCGTAGAAATTCTGAATAGTGCCGGCATAAAAGTTACTGAAACAGATTCCAAATATTCCATAATCAAGAAGCCAATATAATTTGGGTAATTAGAATTCACAAGTTTAATTGAATAGTTTAATCGGCTTTTGGATAACAATCTGACGTGACAATTATTGAACATCGAGGAGTTTGATTCATAGATCCACATTGGCAATCGAAATGCGTTATGTGCTACTTACAAAAACCAATATTACAACTCTAATGCAGTTGATACAATTGCAAATAGGTCAAGTATTTAAAACACCTAAACATAGACGATATTCACACGTATATGGTTGCGTGATCCTTGATTGTTGAGTAGAATCTGGATGAAACTGCATCACCAGTCAAATTTTGTGCATAATATGTGAAGTTTTATCGTTCCGATTGTGTAAATAAAGTCGAAGCAATAGTAATAGTAGTAGTAGTAGTAAAATTATATTTTAGCTATAATGAATGAACTAAGTTTCATATATTTTTTCCCTTCCTTTAGCCATGAAGTACCTCATTCTATTTTGCTTTCTTGGAGCCTCCACTGCATTCGTCTTGCAGAGTAAGATAATAAAGCATTTATTATCAATTATTCTACACTGTGTTTTATAACTTGTTTAAAAAATTTAATACAATTAATTTTTAATCATTCCTCTTGTTGAAGGTTGTTGATTTTGTCTTTATTTCTTGTAGATGCAGAGCCAAATGGAGACTTCCTCGTCGAGGAAATTGAGGATGACCTTCGCACGTAAGTTTCACTTATATGATTAACGTCCTGTTTCTCATATTAGTACAGACTGATTTTGAAACTCGCAAACCATTAAAAGATAGTACTTTACAGATAGTGTTATAAATCTTTATGTGTTTATTTATAACCACGTCTTCTGAGTTATGTGAGAAGAACCCAATTCCGCGTTTCTCCACCCTAAACGTATCACAGCACTATAACCAAAATATCAAAACGCCTGCATACGGTGCGTTATATTTTGCAACAATGATTATGACAAAAAACGTTGTAATTTTATAGGTTTAAGACATTTAAGGCAGATATGTTCAGCACCTAACTATCCACGAATCTTATATAAATTACAGTTGATCCTGCCCGTTCGCTTCGAGTGTTTGAATTTAATATTTTAGTACGAAACAAATCTGTTTTCTAAACATTTTGGGAATCATTCAAAGTGTCCTAAAAAAAACAAAAAACATAAATGCTAGGAGAGGGATTCAAAAAAAGTGTTGAAATTAGTTTCTAAATTATGTGGAACAACCTCCTCGGCCTGCATTTATCTAAGATAGCCTAATTCACATTCGAAACCTGTGCTTATTGCATTTCCCCGAGCTTACCTGAAACCCCATTACAAAATGAATGAAGTGGGACACTGGGATTACAGATAATGTTAAGCACATGCGATGCCACAATCTTAAATCCAGATTGAGCTTAAATCTCTAACTTGAACAAACAGTATTATGAATAAGCTTAAAAGAATAAAAAGTAATCCTAAAATGAGCAAATTAAGTCGTTTCTTGTGTGGAATGATTTGTAAATTGTAGAAAACTATGAGTGCAATAATATAAAAGCTTTTCCTCTTTATTTTTCAATGGTATGTCTGAAAATATTCTGATCATTGTGTAATGAGTTTGTAGACTATTTTTCATCTGAAAACTTAAAAATATATTTTACTCCATAACTGCACTTTTTTCTTTATAGCTTGAAAGCAGCCTTGATCGGTGCAAAAAACATTCCCGATATTAGAGACATGATGGATGAATTTATGAAAATGATAAAAGACGCTATTGATCACGGAAAAAATATATTGACAGATAAAGTTCAGACAGTAAGTTGTAAACTATGTGGTTTGTTTCAAGCATAATATCCCAGATAAGCATCCCTCACACACACACACACACACACACACACACACACACACACACACACACACACACACACACACACACACACACACACACACACACACACACACACACACACACACACACACACACACAGATCACTGAAACATCATATAAAGTGTGCCACAGATAACAGTAATCATCATTTCCTACTCTTGATATATAACCAAAGCGCAATCTCTGTTTATATTATAATTAGAATCTTTAAAATATTAAGGCTGCTTTACAAATCTGTAACACAATCCGATTATTATGCGATTTCATTTAAATCAACCACAGTTCAACATATGACGATAAGGTGATCATACTAAAAAACCATTCAATGATAGGTTCCCGATTTAGCCAATATTTGGCACAGGCAGACCTGTTTTTCTTCCGATAACTCAGTTTGTTTGTCCTGCAAGCCCAAGAAAATCATCCTTGGAACTCACTCTATTTCAGAACTCTCTTTCGGATGAGCTTAAAATTTTTGATAGCCTTTAGCCACGATTTCTTATTGGCTAACAGGGGGAGGTTGACTTCCCCTTTGTATCCAAAACGTCACGACCAAACGTCTTCTCCCAGCTTCTAAGAAAATAAAACGCCGTAGCAAATTTTATTACTATTATTTATTTATTTCGCTGAAAATCTTGAATTTCATTGAAATATTTTCTTTTCAAAGAGAAAAATGTTCATTTCATGCAGATACTTTGTGATCAGGCAGCAATTATATTTATAGCACTCTGATGTCAGATGGTGTCCAGTCTTTTATTAAATTAACGATTTATATATCTATTCTCACTCCTCTGACCTCTAATAGTGTTTCCTTCTATTGTAAAGCTGCTACCGAAACACGAGATATGCATTCTGCATCTCCTGTTTCGTTCTTGTATTCAGAATTTAAATGCTGTTACCAGTTCTTCTGCCTTCTCTCTGAAGGTAGAAGAACTCTCTCCTTTCATGTGTGAACTCGTTATTCAAAAAATATAATATGAAAATCACCTATAAAAATATTTTTTTTTTTCCTTTCATTACACGTATATCATATCACACCACACTGATACCATTAATCTCTTTACAATACAAATTAATATGCAATTTCTGTAATTGTTATACAATTTATAACCTAGATAAGCTTATGCGCTTGCGGTATAGACATTTGATAATTTTAAATTGTATTTGTATTAAATAAATGTTGTCCCTTGTGCAGAAAAAATATCCAGGCAATAATCAAAGGCTATAATTTATTCAAATACTGTAATCTACTTGAATGTCTCGATTTGCAGAACTGTGGAATTTACATTTTTATCTTTTACAGATTCTACAAATGCTCAAGTACTTCAAGAAGATAGGAGTCACACAGTTTGGCGTTTTTCATGAGATACTGAAAAAGGTCATGATAGGATTGGAAAATCTGGCGAAGGAAGCATTCGGTGACACTCTTGCAGCTCTGAAAGACATAATAGCACAGCTTCTAGACGGTAAATGCTTTATTACTTTCCAAATTAATATACTGAATATGAAAAATGACCAAACGTCAACATGTGCAAAGAATTCTAGACACTATTTATGTGACATTTTCAAAATGGGCCTCTCGAAGACGTAAAAGATCGTCTCAACTATAGTCTGGCTCGGAGAACAAATTCTGATTATTTTTGCGTGGGATTCTCATCCAAACAGTTGTAAAAGTGTAATAGATTAGACGAAAAGAGCAACGATTTGTTTCATTTCTTTAAATCTTCTTATATGTTTATAAAATCGTTAAACACATCGCTAAACATCAACCACACATTTTGTGAGCCAGTTCAGATCAAGAATAAGCATTATAGTAGAGAAAGGACACACCGTGAATGAAATTCAACAACCACTTAAACATGTACAAATAACCATAAGAAGAAAAGTATTTTGACCGGGAGGCCTTTATTTGAAGATTACACGTATCGTTACTGTTTTTTTCGATAAAGAAGTGACATTAATAAAAGGCGAAAAGTCAAATGTCTTACGGTAACTCAAAGAGTTTTCTTAAAATATGTTTTGTTTCACACATGTTGATGGTTATCGCAACATATTTGTGATACTTTATGATATAACATGGTTCACCCACGTGCGTAGTTAACCTGATTTGATGATAGGCGGAAGGAAAATATACTCGCATCTTAATCAGTTAAGTGATAATGGCGAGCTGCCTTTTATCAGGAAGATAGACACAGGTGGCGTTGCCCAATATTTTTCACAGCTGTCATCTTTCAGTAGTATCGGTAGTTTATTCCGAGGTAATACCAACACTGTACGAAATATTATTTACAGACATAAAGTTTCGATAAATCATGGGTTGTCTATGGTTCCCTTTCCTATATAATCTTTATTTGTATTTACAGTTCCATGTTTTTACAAAATAAAATAAATTAAAAATAAAAATCACGAAGCTGTTACAGAATTTGAAGTGTTGTATATGTAATATGTATATGTAAGTCGTCTTTATTAATCAGGGTTTCAGATAAACATTATCTGCAAACTGCGGTTTTTATTATTAGTCTTCTAGTATTAGTTAATAATGATAAATTATTATTAGTAGTAGTAATAGCAGTATTAGTATAAAAATTATTATTATTATTACATTTCATAGCCAACGACTGATCGCGAGAGTACTCTCCAATCAAAAAATCCACCGTCAAAACTATTAAACCCCCATCCAAAGAATATCATTACATGCAAACACACCACAAACAGTATGAATATCTGTACCCCACGCCACAATCCCTCAACTACCCACAACATCAACATCATAAAAAAAAAAGGATTTCCGATTGCACTTCATCGTACCTAAATAGAAATCAAGGATAAAAACGTGAAGACACATGAAAAACTATAACATTCTTCTGTGAGAAATCAGTGTTAGGTTTTGATACACTTAAATACAAATTAACGTATTAAAACGTTAATACGTTAATTAAAACGTTAATAAAACTTATTAACCAAATACCTATTTGGTTAATACGTTTTGATACACATTTTTTGAGTTATACAACAATTACAAACTTATGTCATACAATGGATAAGCACTATATAAGTTACATCGGTTTATTAAACAAACTGAAAAACATTTATATTATCATATTAAGCTAATAAAATATGCTTTCGGCCGACACCACCCTAATGTTGTATCTAAACACGTTTGTATTAAATACGTAAATAAATAAATAAACATGCAAGACAACGATAGGAAGTTAAGAAAATAATTCGTAGAAACTTTGTTAGAATCCTGTCAGTTTACATTATTTATTAAAATGATTTAGTATTCTTAGTATTTTGAGATAAACAATTAAAACGTTAATTTCACATCAAACTCTTTTTCGTTTAGTTATGGGAGACAAAACTGTATCAGAGGACTATTTGCTTGCCGAGTGGAATTCTGGAAAAATGAGCATGTGAGTATAATCCTCGATTATATCGTATAATTTTGTGAACTATGCCTTAAATGAAAGGAAATAAAGGAATTATTTGCATATTTATACATCAGGATATTCACAAATATGTTACCTTAGTTTGATTTTGAACAATGAAAAAAGAACAGCTAGAACAGAAATACACCACGTCAGTTGGATGGAAAGGTATTTTCAGTTCTCTGTGGTATCAACAGAAATTGCAATATTAGGAAGCAATGGTGTTTTATATGTAGCTGGACAAATGTCGAACTCATTTAGACATACATAATTGAAAAGTAAATGATTTGTTAATATATCATCATCATGCGTATCAAGAATTTATGCCTAGCATGGCCTGTTCTGGCCTTAGAAGTCACCGTTGAATCGATTAAGAGGTGTCCTGGTTTTCTTTTTCCTAATGGCTTGTACTTTAAGGCTTGTTTTGGTAATCTTTCTATTTTTATTCTTTGAATGTGTTCCATCCATTTATGTTTATATTTTTTAATTTTTTCTATTACTGGTTCTTGGTTTAATTCTTTCATAATGTCTTCATTTCTTTTGATCAAATAGCGTATACTTTACAGTTTTTCAAATAAATTTCATTTCTGCTGTTGTTAATCTTTGTTTCCCTTTTGTTTTATTATCCAGATTTCGCTTCCATACATTAAGACTAGTAAGGCAAATGTATGGTATACTTTTAGTCTGGTTTGATTTTGAACTATGTTTGGTTTAAATATAGAGTTAATTACACCTTTTATTTTTAAATATTTTGCAATTTTTACGTTTATATCTTTTTTCATTTTCATATGTGATCATATATCCTGGTAGTTAAATGAATTCACCTGTTCTAAGGTCTTGTTATCTATTACTATTTGTTTTTGCTGGATCTTGTCTTTAAAGGACATAGTTTTTGATTTTTCTGTTGATATTATCATACCATAATCTTTTGTTATCTCATTTAGATCTAAAATAGCTTTCTGTAAGTTATCTTCAGACTTTGTAATTATTATTTGGTAGTCGGCAAAAAGAAGAGTGTTTAAGTTCACTGTAGAAGAACGTTTAATTTCTTGATGTAAATTTATATTCCGCTTTAGTATTATTTCATTTAAGTGAATATTAAAAAGAGTTGCTGAGAAGGGACATCCCTGTCGGACCCATTGATTTATCTCTCTCGTATATGCTTACTTTCGATTTAGTATTATTTGTATTTGATTATTTTCATATATACTTGTGATAACTTTTAGGATATTATTTGGTATTTGTTTTTCATTTAATGTGTTAAATAAAATGTTTCTTTTAACTTGGTCAAATGCTTTTTCAAAGTCAATAAATGCAATATATGTTTCTAAATCGTATTCTCTTCTTTTCTCAATTATTAATTTTTGGCAAAAGGCTGGGTCTATCATTGATCGTCCTTTCTTAATCCATATTCTACTCCGAAAATAAATTTTTAGGAATAATTAATTAATTTGCTATTTGAGATTCTGCTATTTATTTAGTAACAGGAATTTATTATGCTTATACGTCTATAGTTTTTAGGGTCATCACTATTACCATTTTTGAAGATAGGAATCACAATTTCTTTTTTCCATTATACTGCCCGTTCTGGAAACGTTCATCCTTCTCATGCTATGGAATATTTTGCCGGTGACCCTTGCATGTATCAGCAAGATACTACTCCATACCATATTGCATTGCGTATCCGAGAGCAATTTTTTAATGCTATGCTGCAGTGTTTAACTTTCAAACTAGACCTAAACACCATCGAACATTTTTTGGACGAATTAGAATTCCGAGTTCACTCCAGGCCGTAGGGTCAAATTCTAGAAAACTTCTAGCAAAAAAAACAAATGTGACTTAAATAGACATTTTAGTATGAGGATATCGGTGGTAAAATCACACCTTAATAAGGCAATTATACAGAAAGTTTTAGTTTGTAGCAGCTATAGTTTGAAACAGATGCAACCTCGCTGTAGTTTGAAGTATATAATTTTATGGCACAGAAACCTTAAAGAAGATAACATTAAAACTCTTTCTCTAGCGAAGGATATCTGTAAAATTGGCAGTAGTTTCTGTATTGTCACATTTAGAATGCCTGAAGAGGAATCGCTGAAGCAACTTGAAATAATACTAGTACTGTTGGGGTGGACGTTACCACAACAATCGTCTTCCTTTGATACGAATACAAAATAGAATAATTACTACTGTAGCCATTACTGACTTAACATACACAACCAATGGCCTGTTTATCATTCATAATATTTTGCCATTACACAAACTATCATCTTTGTTCTAATTCATATGTAAGAAATAATATTGTAATTTATTTCTGTATATAATGCAGTCTATTGTTAATACTGAACTCACTTAGAACTATGTAAATGAAAAGTTAACGATTTTTAAATGTATGATTATAATTAATTTATTATTTATTGATTTTCTTCAAAAGCATTGAAAAGGTGAAAACATTTATTGAAGAACAAATCCAGGAATTGATGAAAACGATCATGGAAAACATTGAAAAGGGTAAAGTCATGTCATTGGACTTCGCTGATAAAGTAAGTTTTCAATTGTGATTAGTCTCAGCAGCAGAATTCAAGAAATAATAATCTCATTTTGAATATAGAGTTAAAACGATATAGAGCGCTCTTAACAAAATACTAAAATTTTAACTTCAAATTTTTTTTTTTTTTTCCATCTGAATGTGCGTAATCTGTAACGACAATATCGATTACGTACGTCGTTCAGTTGGTCACCATATATAATATATATATATATATATATATATGGGGTAAATCACCACTGACGGGAACAGTTGCACCGGAAATGTCTATAAAATAAAAAGAGAATACAACAGGAATAAAATGATCACTGAATTTAATAAAACACTTTAGAGGTCAGGAGAATAACATCGCGTCTAATGATATCGGAAAATATTTTCTTGGATGCTTAAAAATTCTTCATGTGATACATCTGTAGAAAAAAGGATTAGTTCGTAAGGAAGTGCGGTCTTGTATGTGTGTGTGTGTGTGTGTGTGTGTGTGTGTGTGAGAGAGAGAGAGAGAGAGACTTTACATTAGGAATATGTAAAGCGGAGGAATCTGCATTTCACGATTCCACAAAGGTTGGATGTAACTCGAATAAGAAGATTGCAAGAAATTCTTTGATTCCGGTTGCAACTGTACTTCCACAATGCTAGCAATAACAAAGGATGCTGTCTCTCTGGAATGTTCCAAATCCATCGAGCCACATTGTTTCCATTTAAGTATAATTTGATCCGAAACAATCACCAGGAAAGAATTAGCGGTAAAAGTATGTTCCGTGTGGAGAAAAAGACCCCTATACTATCGGGGGGGGGGTTGGATACCATAATAGGATAGTTACTACTAGCCTTTCTCTTTCTCTTTTTCTTTTCTTTTATTATATTATATTATATTATGCGATTTGTACTTATCTTCCTATTTACTTGATTCCATTTCCTTCCTCCACAGTTGCTACGTCTCGCTCAGAAATTCATTGAAGTATCTGGAAAATTATCAGAAAGCGTGATACAGGCAATAACAAAATTCCTTGAAGAGGCAACCAAACGCGCAAGTCAATTAACAGGAAAGGCTAAGGAAGTTGCAGACGAGATAATAAACAAGATTAGAACATGTAATGTCTGATAATTACGTTTCATTATTTAAATAAGACTTAATTATATCTTTAGTAATAATAATTGGCCAATTTTGAATTTTTGAAATTACCTCCGTGTGAATTTCATGTTCAGTGATTTTTATGTTCACTGAGTAGGGTTTACATGTTTTTTTCCGTTTTATATTGTGATGATTGTAGTATAGTCATCGTAAAGTAAGCGATGATAATTGAAACACATGAGTCTTTTAAAGCAAATTATTCTTTTAAATACAACAACGATAGCAAAGTGATGGACAAAATTTGTTGTCTGTTGTTTATGAAAATGTACGTATTATTAAGGGGACTTTAATATTTTCTCTTTAACAGTATCTTCGCGAGCATACAAAATAATCAACCCTAGTTTGATGTTTTGAATCATATAAGGGCAACTCACTGGATAGAAAAACAATGTTGATCATAGAAACAAAGCGGGTTATTAAGAAAGAAATATATAATATATAGTACAAAGTCAATGCAAGTAATGATTTCTAGAACATAGGAGCTCAAGATGTTTATTTTCTTTTTCAGTTGTAGAAAATCTCCGCAAATCCGAACCATTGGACGCACATTCCCTTCCTCTGATGAATATTGAGAGCATGTAAGTACCAGCCTGCAGTTTTTAACATTATGCTATCGACATTTCGGATAATTAGACTGTTATTTGAAAAGAAGCCTTCTTTCTGAATTTTTATCTCGAGCTTTATAAACGCTCTACGTGTGTCCAACGAAATTCGAACATGTTTCCGTCCAATTAAAAGTACCCCCGATGCCAAATGTGCTTTACGAACGCTCTACAAATAAAGAATAGTATCACTGATGATAATTACCTATTGTAATTCGAAGTTCCAAGGGTTCAATTATTTTTTCTATATGAAAATACACTTGCAGAAGTCTAAGTAAATTCTAATCGGGCGTCATGTTCTGTAACATTTTTTTTATAATCTTATGGCTGTGTCTAAATATATATATAATGTTGACAAAAGTGTTTGGACAGGCACTTGACCTTCTATGCAAATATCGGATACTACTACATGCAAATACTCTGGGAGTATCTACGTAATTCTTTTAAGAAATGGAGGAATGTACTGCACGTTATGCACGCTGCTCGATGTCAAAATCATACTTTTAACTGAACTACCACACTTCCAACATGCGATGATGGTTTTGTATCCGGTGGCAGTATCCCGAAATCCACCGTTGCTTATGTCATTCACAGATGGAAAGTTGGTGGCATTACCATAAGAGAAAAACGCCTTGGAGGCCACCGACACTCACTGACAGAGATCGAACGGATTTGTTTCGGAATGTTCGAGAATCCCGAGATCATCAGCCATGGACCTCGCAGTCAGCCTATAAAATGCTGCAGAGCCATTTCTAATCACTATACCGTTATTGTACCCAGAGACGTTTTCATGTCTTAGGTTACCAGGGAAGAATATACTGCGAACAAGCTATACATCACCCCTCTTGCTCAAGGCAAATCGACGTTTCGGCTGGTGACTTTCACATCGTTCCTGGACTGTAAAATATTGCAAAAAAGGTTCTGTGGAGCAACGAATCACAGTTTGAAATGTTTAAACCTGACAGTCGTGTTACGATTCGGAGATCACCTGAGGAACGGTTCCAGCATGACTGCATCATTTCAAGCGTCAGGATTGTAGAGGCTTCGACCACAGGTGGAAGCGGCGTCCCGAAATTTGACATCTGAAATACATGTGCCCGTTCTGAAAAAGTTCCTTCTTCTGATGCTATGGAAATATTTTGGCGGGAACCCTTGAATGTTTCAGCAAGATACTGCTCCATACCATACTGCATTGCATATCCGAGAGCGATTTTGTAATGCAACGTTGCAGTGTGTAACTTTCAAACTAGACCTAAACACCATCGAACATTTTTTGGAAGAATTAGAATTTCGAGTTCACTCCAGGCCGTAGGATCAAATTCTAGAAAACTTCTAGCAAAAAAACAAATGAGACTTAAATAGACATTTTAGTATGAGGATATCGGTGGTAAAATCACACCTTAATAAGGCACTTATACAGAAAGTTTTAGTTTGTAGCAGCTATAGTTTTAAACAGATGCTACCTCGCTGTAGTTTGAAGTATATAATTTTATGGCACAGAAACCTTAAAGAAGATAACATTAAAACTCTTTCTCTAGCGAAGGATATCTGTAAAATTGGCAGTAGTTTCTGTATTGTCACATTTAGAATGCTTGAAGAGGAATCGCTGAAGCAACTTGAAATAATACTAGTAGTGTTGGGGTGGATATTACCACAACAATCGTCTTCCTTTGATACGAATACAAAATAGAATAATTACTACTGTGGCCATTACTGACTTAACATACACAACCAATGGCCTGTTTATCATTCATAATATTTTGCCATTACACAAACAATCATCTTTGTTCTAAATCGCATGTAAGAAATAATATTGTAATTTATTTCTGTATATAATGCAGTCTATTGTTAATACTGAACTCACTTAGAACTATGTAAATGAAAAGTTAACGATTTTTAAATGTATGATTATAATTAATTTATTATTTATTGATATTCTTCAAAAGCATTGAAAAGGTGAAAACATTTATTGAAGAACAAATCCAGGAATTGATGAAAACGATCATGGAAAACATTGAGAAGGGTAAAGTTATGTCACTGGACTTCGCTGATAAAGTAAGTTTTCATTTGTGATTAAAAAGCACTGTTCTTTGTGATATAATTATCTTATTTTAAACACTAGGAAGCATGTCGGAGTCTATTGTTCTATAGAGTAGAGAGCTTATTGTGCCAATAGGAATGCAGCGAAATTAGCAGAATATTATTAGGCGTAGTAAGTTTATTACAAAGAAAAGTCTCATCAGCAGAATTCAAGAAACAAAAATCTCATGTTTGAATATAGAGTTAAAACGAATTACAGCGCTCTTAACAAAATACTAAAATGTTAGTATCTTTAAAAAAATGTGCGTAATCTTTAACGAAAATATCGATTACATTCGTCGTTCAGTTGGTCACCATATATATATATATATATATATATATATGGGGTAAATCACCACTGACGGGAACAGTTGCTCCGGAAATGTCTATGAAATAAAAAGAGAATACAACAGGAATAAAATGATCACTGAATTAAATAGAAGACTTTAGAGGTCAGGACAATAATATCGCTTCTAATGATATCGGAAAACGTTTTCTTGGATGCTTAAAAATTCTTCATATGATACATCTGTAGAAAAAAGATTAGTTCGTAAAGAAGTGCGGTCTTTGTGAAGATTACAAGAAATTCTTTTACAAGAAAAACAATGCTAGCCAGAACAAAGATGCTGTCTCGCTGGAATATTCCAGATCCATCTAGTCACACAGTTTCCGTTTTAGTAATAACTGGTCCGACAAAATCTCCAGACAAGAATTAGCGGTAAACGTATGTACAGTGTGGAGAAAAATAGCCCTATACTATCGGAGTGGAATTACCATAACAGGTATTTCCCTGACAGGATAGTTACTACTAGCCTTTCTGCAGTTTGGTTGTCCGGAAAGAGGAGTGGTAATGTTTCGGGTAATGAGTGTATATAAAAAATGGATATATATATATATATATATATATATATATTATATTATATTATATTATATTATATAATTTTTACTTATGTTCCTGTTTACTTGATTCCATTTCCTTCAGGCAAGAATTAGCGGTAAAAGTATGTTCCGTGTGGAGAAAATGACCCCTATACTATCGGGGGGGGGGGGTAGGATACCATACTAGGGTAGTTACTACTAGCCTTTCTCTTTTTCTTTTCTTTTATTATATTATATTATATTATACAATTTGTACTTATCTTCCTATTTACTTGATTCCATTTCCTTCCTCCACAGTTGCTACGTCTCGCTCAGAAATTCATTGAAGTATCTGGAAAATTATCAGAAAGCGTGATACAGGCAATAACAAAATTCCTTGAAGAGGCAACCAAACGCGCAAGTCAATTAACAGGAAAGGCTAAGGAAGTTGCAGACGAGATAATAAACAAGATTAGAACATGTAATGTCTGTTAATTACGTTTCATTATTTAAATAAGACTTAATTATATCTTTAGTAATAATAATTGGCCAATTTTGAATTTTTGAAATTACCTCCGTGTGAATTTCATGTTCAGTGATTTTTATGTTCACTGAGTAGGGTTTACATTTTTTTCCGTTTTATATTGCGATGATTGTAGTATAGTCATCGTAAGAGATGATAAATAAGTAAGAGATGATAAATAAAACACATGAGTCTTTTAAAGCAAATGATACTTTTAAATACAACAACGATAGCAAAGTCATCGACAAAATTTGTTGTCTGTTGTTTATGAAAATGTACATATTATTATGGGAACTTTAATATTTGCTCTTTAACAGTATCTTCGCGAGCATACAAAATAATCAGCCCTAGTTTGATGTTTTGGATCATATAAGGGCAACTCACTGGACAGAAAAACAATGTTGATCATAGAAACAAAGCGGGTTATTAAGAAAGAAATATATAATATATAGTACAAAGTCAATGCAAGTAATGATTTCTAGAACATAGGAGCTCAAGATGTTTATTTTCTTTTTCAGTTGTAGAAAATCTCCGCAAATCCGAACCATTGGACTCACATTCCCTTCCTCTGATGAATATTGGTAGCATGTAAGTACCAGCCTGCAGTTTTTAACATTATGCTATGGACATTTCGGATAATTAGACTGTTATTTGAAAAGAAGCCTTCTTTCTGAATTTTTATCTCGAGCTTTATAAACGCTCTACGTGTGTCCAACGAAATTCGTACATGTTTCCGTCCAATTAAAAGTACCTGCGATACCAAATGTGCTCTACAAACGCTCTACAAATAAAGAATAGTATCACTGATAATAATTACCTATTGTAATTCGAAGTTCCAAGGGTTCAATTATTTTTTCTATATGAAAATGCACTTGCAGAAGTCTAAGTAAATTCTAATCGGGCGTCATGTTCTGTAACATTTTTTTATAATCTTATGGTTGTGTCTATAAATATATATAATGTTGACAAAAGTATTTGGACAGGCACTTGACCTTCTATGCAAATATCGGATACTACTACATGCAAACACTCTGGGAGTGTCTACGTAATTCTTTTAAGAAATGGAGTAATGTACTGCAAGTTATGCACGCTGCTCGATGTCAAAATCATACTTTTAACTGAACTACCACACCTCCAACATGCGATGATGGTTTTGTATCCCGTGGCAGTATCCCGAAATCCACCGTTGCTTATGTCATTCACAGATGGAAAGTTGGTGGCATTACCATAAGAGAAAAACGTCTTGGAGGTCACCGACACTCACTGACAGAGATCGAACGGATTTGTTTCGGAATGTTCGAGAATCCCGAGATCATCAGCCATGGACCTCGCAGTCAGCCTACAAAATGCTGCAGAGCCATTTCTAATCACTATACCGTTATTGTACCCAGAGACGTTTTCATGTCTTAGGTTACCAGGGAAGAATATACTGCGAACAAGCTATACATCACCCTTCTTGCTCAAGGCAAATCGACGTTTCGGCTGGTGACTTTCACATCGTTCCTGGACTGTGAAATATTGCAAAACAGGTTCTGTGGAGCAACGAATCACACTTTCAAATGTTTAAACCTGACAGTCGTGTTACGATTGGGAGATCACCTGAAGAACGGTTCCAGCATGACTGCATCATTTCAAGCGTCAGGATTGTAGAGGCTTCGACCACAGGTGGAAGCGGCGTCCCGAAATTTGACATCTGAAATACATCTGCTCGTTCTGAAAAAGTTCCTTCTTCTGATGCTATAGAAATATTTTGGCGGGAACCCTTGAATGTTTCAGCAAGATACTGCTCCATACCATACTGCATTGCATATCCGAGAGCGATTTTGTAATGCAACGTTGCAGTGTTTAACTTTCAAACTAGACCTAAACACCATCGAACATTTTTTGGACGAATTAGAATTCCGAGTTCACTCCAGGCCATAGAGTCAAATTCTAGAAAACATCTAGCAAAAAAAAACAAATGTGACTTAAATAGACATTTTAGTATGAAGATATCGGTGGTAAAATCACACCTTAATAAGGCACTTATACAGAAAGTTTTAGTTTGTAGCAGCTATAGTTTGAAACAGATGCAACCTCGCTGTAGTTTGAAGTATATAATTTTATGGCACAGAAACCTTAAAGAAGATAACATTAAAACTCTTTCTCTAGCGAAGGATATCGGTAAAATTGGCAGTAGTTTCTGTATTGTCCCATTTAGAATGCCTGAAGAGGAATCGCTGAAGCAACTTGAAATAATACTAGTACTGTTGGGGTGGACGTTACCACAACAATCGTCTTCCTTTGATACGAATACAAAATAGAATAATTACTACTGTAGCCATTACTGACTTAACATACACAACCAATGGCCTGTTTAGCATTCATA
Source organism: Typopeltis vanoorti (assembly GCF_054136105.1). NCBI lineage: Eukaryota > Metazoa > Arthropoda > Arachnida > Uropygi > Thelyphonidae > Typopeltis > Typopeltis vanoorti. The sequence continues at coordinate 64,115,261 of NC_143567.1, read as the reverse complement.
ATATTTTGCCATTACGCAAACAATCATCTTTGTTCTAATTCGTATGTAAGAAATAATATTGTAATTTATTTCTGTAAATAATGCAGTCTATTGTTAATACTGAACTCACTTAGTACTATGTAAATGAAAAGTTAACGATTTTTAAATGTATGATTATAATTAATTTATTATTTATTGATTTTCTTCAAAAGCATTGAAAAGGTGAAAACATTTATTGAAGAACAAATCCAGGAATTGATGAAAACGATCATGGAAAACATTGAAAAGGGTAAAGTCATGTCATTGGACTTCGCTGATAAAGTAAGTTTTCAATTGTGATTAGTCTCAGCAGCAGAATTCAAGAAATAAAAATCTCATTTTGAATATAGAGTTAAAACGATATACAGCGCTCTTAACAAAACACTAAAATTTCAAATTCAATTTTTTTTTTTTCATCTGAATGTGCGTAATCTGTAACGACAATATCGATTACGTACGTCGTTCAGTTGGTCACCATATATAATATATATATATATATATATATATGAGTTAAATCACCACTGACGGGAACAGTTGCACCGGAAATGTCTATAAAATAAAAAGAGAATACAACAGGAATAAAATGATCACTGAATTTAATAAAAGACTTTAGAGGTCAGGTATCATTAGACATCATTATACATCATTTCCGATATCATTAGACATCGCGTCTAATGATATCGGAAAACATTTTCTTGGATGCTTAAAAATTCTTCATGTGATACATCTGTAGAAAAAAAGATTAGTTCGTAAGGAAGTGCGGTCTTGTATGTGTGTGTGTGTGTGTGTGAGAGAGAGAGAGAGAGAGAGGGAGAGAGAGAGAGAGAGAGAGAGAGAGAGAGAGAGAGAGAGACTTTACATTAGGAATACGTAAAGCAGAGGAATCTGCATTCCACGAGTCCACAAAGGTTGGATGTAACTCGAATAAGAAGACTGCAAGAAATCCTTTGATTCCGGTTGCAACTGTACTTCCACAATGCTAGCCATAACAAAGGATGCTGTCTCGCTGGAATGTTCCAAATCCATCGAGCCACATTGTTTCTATTTAAGTATAATTTGGTACGAAACAATCACCAGGCAAGAATTAGCGGTAAAAGTATGTTCCGTGTGGAGAAAAAGACCCCTATGCTATCGGGGGGGGGGGTGCGATACCATAATAGGATAGTTACTACTAGCCTTTCTCTTTCTCTTTCTCTTTTTCTTTTCTTTTATTATATTATATTATATTATGCAATTTGTACTTATCTTCCTATTTACTTGATTCCATTTCCTTCCTCCACAGTTGCTACGTCTCGCTCAGAAATTCATTGAAGTATCTGGTAAATTATCAGAAAGCGTGATACAGGCAATAACAAAATTCCTTGAAGAGGCAACCAAACGCGCAAGTCAATTAACAGGAAAGGCTAAGGAAGTTGCAGACGAGATAATAAACAAGATTAGAACATGTAATGTCTGTTAATTACGTTTCATTATTTAAATAAGACTTAATTATATCTTTAGTAATAATAATTGGCCAATTTTGAATTTTTGAAATTACCTCCGTGTGAATTTCATGTTCAGTGATTTTTATGTTCACTGAGTAGGGTTTACATGTTTTTTTCCGTTTTATATTGTGATGATTGTAGTATAGTCATCGTAAGAGATGATAAATAAGTAAGAGATGATAAATAAAACACATGAGTCTTTTAAAGCAAATTATTCTTTTAAATACAACAACGATAGCAAAGTGATCGACAAAATTTGTTGTCTGTTGTTTATGAAAATGTACATATTATTATGGGAACTTTAATATTTGCTCTTTAACAGTATCTTCGCGAGCATACAAAATAATCAGCCCTAGTTTGATGTTTTGGATCATATAAGGGCAACTCACTGGACAGAAAAACAATGTTGATCATAGAAACAAAGCGGGTTATTAAGAAAGAAATATAATATATAGTACAAAGTCAATGCAAGTAATGATTTCTAGAACATAGGAGCTCAAGATGTTTATTTTCTTTTTCAGTTGTAGAAAATCTCCGCAAATCCGAACCATTGGACGCACATTCCCTTCCTCTGATGAATATTGATAGCATGTAAGTACCAGCCTGCAGTTTTTAACATTATGCTATCGACATTTCGGATAATTAGACTGTTATTTGAAAAGAAGCCTTCTTTCTGAATTTTTATCTCGAGCTTTATAAACGCTCTACGTGTGTCCAACGAAATTCGAAATTGTTTCCGTCCAATTAAAAGTACCTGCGATACCAAATGTGCTCTACGAACGCTCTACAAATAAAGAATAGTATCACTGATGATAATTACCTATTGTAATTCGAAGTTCCAAGGGTTCAATTATTTTTTCTATATGAAAATGCACTTGCAGAAGTCTAAGTAAATTCTAATCGGGCGTCATGTTCTGTAACATTTTTTTATAATCTTATGGTTGTGTCTAAAAATATATATAATGTTGACAAAGTATTTGGACAGGCACTTGACCTTCTATGCAAATATCGGATACTACTACATGCAAATACTCTGGGAGTGTCTACGTAATTCTTTTAAGAAATGGAGGAATGTACTGTACGTTATGCACGCTGCTCGATGTCAAAATCATACTTTTAACTGAACTACCACACTTCCAACATGCGATAATGGTTTTGTATCCCATGGCAGTATCCCGAAATCCACCGTTGCTTATGTCATTCATAGATGGAAAGTTGGTGGCATTACCATAAGAGAAAAACGCCTTGGAGGCCATCGACACTCACTGACAGAGAGCGAACGGATTTGTTTCGGAATGTTCGAGAATCCCGAGATCATCAGCCATGGACCTCGCAGTCAGCCTACAAAATGCTGCAGAGCCATTTCTAATCACTATACCGTTATTGTACCCAGAGACGTTTTCATGTCTTAGGTTACCAGGGAAGAATATACTGCGAACAAGCTATACATCACCCCTCTTGCTCAAGGCAAATCGACGTTTCGACTGGTGACTTTCACTTCGTTCCTGGACTGTAAAATATTGCAAAAAAGGTTCTGTGGAGCAACGAATCACACTTTCAAATGTTTAATCCTGACAGTCGTGTTACGATTCCGAGATCACCTGAGGAACGGTTCCAGCATGACTGCATCATTTCAAGCGTCAGGATTGTAGAGGCTTCGACCACAGGTGGAAGCGGCGTCCCGAAATTTGACATCTGAAATACATGTGCCCGTTCTGAAAAAGTTCCTTCTTCTGATGCTATGGAAATATTTTGGCGGGAACCCTTGAATGTTTCAGCAAGATACTGCTCCATACCATACTGCATTGCATATCCGAGAGCGATTTTGTAATGCAACGTTGCAGTGTGTAACTTTCAAACTAGACCTAAACACCATCGAACATTTTTTGGAAGAATTAGAATTTCGAGTTCACTCCAGGCCGTAGGATCAAATTCTAGAAAACTTCTAGCAAAAAAACAAATGAGACTTAAATAGACATTTTAGTATGAGGATATCGGTGGTAAAATCACACCTTAATAAGGCACTTATACAGAAAGTTTTAGTTTGTAGCAGCTATAGTTTTAAACAGATGCTACCTCGCTGTAGTTTGAAGTATATAATTTTATGGCACAGAAACCTTAAAGAAGATAACATTAAAACTCTTTCTCTAGCGAAGGATATCTGTAAAATTGGCAGTAGTTTCTGTATTGTCACATTTAGAATGCCTGTAGAGGAATCGCTGAAGCAACTTGAAATAATACTAGTAGTGTTGGGGTGGACATTTCACAACAATCGTCTTCCTTTGATACGAATATAAAATAGAATAATTACTACTGTAGCCATTACTGACTTAACATACACAACCAATGGCCTGTTTATCATTCATAATATTTTGCCATTACACAAACAATCATCTTTGTTCTAATTCGTATGTAAGAAATAATATTGTAATTTATTTCTGTATATAATGCAGTCTATTGTTAATACTGAACTCACTTAGAACTATGTAAATGAAAAGTTAACGATTTTTAAATGTATGATTATAATTAATTTATTATTTATTGATTTTCTTCAAAAGCATTGAAAAGGTGAAAACATTTATTGAAGAACAAATCCAGGAATTGATGAAAACGATCATGGAAAACATTGAAAAGGGTAAAGTCATGTCATTGGACTTCGCTGATAAAGTAAGTTTTCAATTGTGATTAGTCTCAGCAGCAGAATTCAAGAAATAAACATCTCATTTTGAATATAGAGTTAAAACGATATACAGCGCTCTTAACAAAATACTAAAATTTTAACTTCAATTTTTTTTTTTTCCCTCTGAGTGTGCGTAATCTGTAACGACAATATCGATTACGTACGTCGTTCAGTTGGTCACCATATATATATATATATATATATATATATATATATATATATATATATATATATGGGGTAAATCACCACTGACGGGAACAGTTGCACCGGAAATGTCTATAAAATAAAAAGAGAATACAACAGGAATAAAATGATCACTGAATTTAATAAAAGACTTTAGAGGTCAGGACAATAACATCGCTTCTAATGATATCGGAAAACATTTCCTTGGATGCTTAAAAATTCTTTATGTGATACATCTGTAGAAAAAAGGATTAGTTCGTAAAGAAGTGCGGTATTGTACGTGTGTGTGTGTGTGTGTATGAGAGAGAGAGAGAGAGAGAGAGAGAGAGAGAGAGAGAGAGAGAGAGAGAGAGACTTTACATTAGGAATACGTAAAGCAGAGGAATCTGCATTCCACGATTCCACAAATTTTGGATGTAACTCGAATAAGAAGACTGCAAGAAATTCTTTGATTCCGGTTGCAACTGTACTTCCATAATGCTAGCCATAACAAAGGATGCTGTCTCGCTGGAATGTTCCAAATCCATCGAGCCACACTGTTTCCATTTAAGTATAATTTGGTCCGAAACAATCACCAGGCAAGAATTAGCGGTAAACGTATGTCCGTGTGGAGAAAAAGACCCCTATACTATCGTGGGGGGGGGGGGGGTAGGATACCATACTAGGATAGCTACTACTAGCCTTTCTCTTTCTCTTTCTCTTTTTCTTTTCTTTTATTATATTATATTATATTATGCAATTTGTACTTATCTTCCTATTTACTTGATTCCATTTCCTTCCTCCACAGTTGCTACGTCTCGCTCAGAAATTCATTGAAGTATCTGGTAAATTATCAGAAAGCGTGATACAGGCAATAACAAAATTCCTTGAAGAGGCAACCAAACGCGCAAGTCAATTAACAGGAAAGGCTAAGGAAGTTGCAGACGAGATAATAAACAAGATTAGAACATGTAATGTCTATTAATTACGTTTCATTATTTAAATAAGACTTAATTATATCTTTAGTAATAATAATTGGCAGTTTTAAGTTTTTGAAATTTTCTCCGTGTGAATTTTATGTTCAGTGATTTTTATGTTCACTGATTAAGTTTACATTTTTTTTCGTTTTACATTGCGATAATTGTAGTATAGTCATCGTAAAATAAGAGATGATAATTAAAACACATAAAGAGTCTTTTAAAGCAGGTGATACTTTTAAAATACAATAAGGAAAGCAAAGTGATCGACAATATCTGTTGTCAGTCGTTTATGAAAATATGCGTATTATTAAGAGACTTTAATATTTTCTCTTTAACAGTATCTTCGGGAGCCTACAAAATAATCAGCCCTAGTTTGTTTTTTTGGATCATATGAGGACAACCCACTGGAGAGAAAAACAATGTTAATCTATGAGTAACATTGTTTTTCTCTCCAGTGGGTTGTCCTCATATAAGAAAGGAAGATATATTGTTTAGTACAAAGTCAATGAAAGTAATGATTTCTAGAACTTAGCAGCTTAAGATGTTTAATTTCTTTTTCAGTTTTTGAAAATCTCCGCAAATCCGAACAATGGGGCGCTCATTCCCTTCCTGTGATGAATATTGATGGCATGTGAGTACCAGCCTGCAGTTTTTAACATTATGCTATCGATATTTCGGATAATTAGACTGTTATTTGAAAAGAAGCCTTCTTTCTGAATTTTTATCTCGAGCTTCATAAACGCTATACGTGAGTTCAATGAAAATCGAACCTGTTTCCGTCTAATTAAAAGTAGATTTCCGCTGTTGGATAAACTCATCTCTCAAAATTTTACAGAGATCTTTTTGTTTTTGAAAGGCGATCTTCATTCAGCTATTTCCTGCTACGTCAATGGTATGTTTCCAATTTCCCCGCCATCACCTGTATTCTTGTGGATTTATTGCTGACTCCTTCCGAAATCGAATTCAAGCTGTAGATAATGACAGATTACCTCTCCTGTTGATTTCTATCTGCATTGCTAGATTATCTCCGTTTCAGCTTTTTCTTTTTTCTGAAAAACAGAGTAAATTTGTGACCTGCGTAATTTTGAAATTTTACTATTTCGATGATGTTTTTTTTTTCAGTTTCCAAAATACTTCTTTCCATTGATATCTAGAATAATCCGTTTTTGCTCTTTATTTTCAAAGACCACTTTTGTGTTCCGTATGTCACTGTGGACGATATACTGGAATTCAACAACTTCAAATTTAAAGGGAGATGGACAAACAACCCTTAATTCACTCGTCCAATCTTCAGTGGTCATTACATGTTCCGGTTACTCTAGACTTTACGTACGTCTTAGTCTTGTCTATTGCCAAAGAATATTATTTGTTCCAGATAGACATTCTTTGACACGCATTCAGTGTTAATGTCACTCAGCATGTTTCTCTGTTTCACTGTTTAATGTAATTCGCATAAAATGTGGATATACTGTAGTTTATGTATTTTAAATATTCTCTGGTTATAAGATAGATTTCGATATTGTGAAATGAAAACACTGATGTACCCTTTCACAAATTGTAAATTACTTTCACCTGTTAACATATTTAGCAACGTGTATTTCACTAAGAAATTATCATTTCCGAATCATAAACTCCAAGATTGTATCTGCTGCCAAGTTGGTTGGTAGTGATTTTTGAAACACACAGTTGTATTTTAAAAGTTCTGATTAGTATGCATCACAACGCACATATTCGTTTCATATTCTTTTGTAACTGCGAGATGAAAAACTCGAGTTTGTCTGAGGAAAAAATTCCGCTACTACCGTATGAGACCTGCTAACATGTCTTCATTTGAAAAATAATGACCATAGTTCTTCGAGAAATAAATATAATTCGAATGCAGGTATTTAGACAAAGGGAATCAGCGAATCAGTCTGCATTAGGGAGGTTATTTCGGTAATAAGAACGAGTGGGATGAAGGTACATTTTCATATTATTATTATTATTATTATTATTATTATTATTATTATTATTATTATTATTATTATTATTATTATTATTATACGTATCTGAATGTATATATGGATACTTATAAGATGCTAAGTTGAATAATTTTTTATTACAATTCAATAATTTCTCCTGTTCCCTGATTAATTTAATTCGCATAAAATGTTGATATATTGTACTTTTTATATTTTAATTATCCTCTGATTATAAGCTAGATTGCTCGATACTGTGAAATGAAAACATCGATGTATACTTTCACGATTTTTTAAATTACTTTCACTTCTTAAAGTGTATTTCACTAAGAAATGATTATTTTTGATTCATAAACTCCAAGAAATAGTGTTCTCTGTTTCCAAGCTGGATGGCAGAAATTTTTCAAATATACAGTTTCCTTTTAAACGTTCTGAATAGTGTTCATCAAAACGTGTTACATAAATTCCGCTTTTTCTTTGCAAATAAGAAAACCTGGCAAATGTTTGGACACGAGTGCTTCAATACATATTTCAGAAGGATCTCAACGTCGTACTTCGATTTTTGGAGTTTATATAAGTTTGATGTGTTGTTAAATATCTCTGAGCAAACAACTAGACGATCAAGCTTTGACAACGTAGTGTGAATCTTTTAATATAAAAATATCTCAAGGAAAAAGAATCACTTATCTTAATATATACATGAATGCAAATTTCCTTTGTTGAGGTTTACGGATTTGGAGCAGGTTCATCAGCTCTTTTGAACACTGTTAATTTTAATGAAGCGGAAATCTCGATGAAATGTTTTGGATGTTATAATAAAGAAGCTTTTTCCATTCATCCTACAGAGATGAAGTGTAGAAGTGAATGAAGGAATATGAAATGAATGGGAAAACCAGAAAGTTTTACAATGTACGAGAGCTATATATATCCCCAACAGTATCATATAATACTAGCTGAGAAATGAAATCAAATAAATATTTCTTTCTCTATTGTCAAAAGGCATGTATTATTAGACTGGAAAGAAGCAACTCATTGGATAGGATGGTATCATCATAATCAAAAATCGGTGGTTTCAAAGGTCTTCCATCGCGTATGACGTTTTTGGATTTCACAAACGTCATTTCTCAGTAACTTAGTTATCTCAAGCCTAAAAGCATGTTTTGAATATAATTCATATTTGTTCTCTTCTTCACACTCTTACCTAACTGCAAGAGTTAGTTAAGAGTGTGAAGAGGACCAATTATGACCAACGTTTTCTCGTCCTAAATAGAATTCCAACGCAGGTACTTCCAGACAAAGAGAATCATGGAGAGTGTCTAAGTCATGGAGGTTATTTCGATAATGAGTAATAGTGGAGTAAATGTAATCTACTATTGCTGAAAAACATAAACATATTAAACTGAAATGAAACTAGAAAGTAGTATTCGTATCTACATACAAGTAAATAACGCTCAAAGATCTTTGAATTCACTTTTTATTTGCATAATGACACAATTATGATAGAAATGCACCATGGGAATAGAATGCAATGGTATTCAATTACATATTTGTTTGTTTTTTTTAAGAAAAGCATGTTATTTCACTTATATTGCAATTTAGATTTCTTTGAATGTTTTTCGTACATAAATAATGTTCAATTGTCTTGAATCTTAACAATTGAAAGATAAAACAATTTTAGAATCAATAATATGCAATCTGGTCTCTTTTTATGCGGTAGATACGTTCCACAGAAAACCGCATATAAAAAATCAAACAAAAAAGATCTAACGTAGTTTGAAAATTAGGGATACGTTCCATGATTTTCTAAAACCGTATAAAACTGAAGCAATGAATTAAAATAAACTTAAAATCGCATAAAAAATTTATAAAAATTCAGGAAAATAAGAATGCCTAAGTTAGTGTTAAATCCTTATTCATTTAATTTCATTGAAAAGTAACGATTTTTTTTTTTTTTTTACATTTCGTCATCAGAATTATCGTCGCTATTAGACAATATTCCGCAATGTTTGCAAACTGGTGCGAAATCACTCTCATCACCAGAAAAGATAGTCAGCGCATCAGATCTGTATGGTAAAGGCTTCTTCACAAACAGAATTAGCTTCACCCTCGTTTCTGTGCAGATTTTTTTCTTCTGACAATGTAATCAGTGATTAAACTTTGCTATGATGATTTTACTTTTTTTTTTTATATAGCTCGCGATATCCAGACATACACTTTTTCAGATCACGTTGGAATTTAAAGACTCGTTCAGAATCTGTGTAATTAAAAAGAAAATGATTTTCCAATTAATTGCGCAGTTCAAGACCTTCTCGAATTATATTTGCAGTGAGGGGACAGGTTGTTCTTCCGCTTCACTATCGTTTTCTGGATCTTCGACGGTATCTAAAGCTAATCGATATCCAATAATATCATCGTCACTTAAGGCATTATCCACAAGCAATTCGTCTACATCGTTCTGTCTAAATGTATCAAAACCTTCTCCACCAATTTCATCTGCCAATGTAATGATTTCAGTTGATAATGTAGATGTTTACATGGTTTCACTGTTTGCAACACATCCAGGCCAAGCTAATTTCCAGCAGGCATTTAAAGTTTGTGGTCTTATTTCAGCGATAGCAGATGCAACATGATTTAAACAGTCCAAAATAGAATTTTTTTCCCCAAACGTCAGTTACTGTTAATGATTCATTTTCTAGTTTATCCAATATAAATTGAAAAGGGCGCTTAACATAATATTTCTAAAAGTAGCAATTATATCTTGATCTAATGGCTGAATAATGCTTGTTGTAATGGCTAAAAGAAACATTTGGATGATCTAAACGCGGATGACTTGGTGCATTGTCAACAATTAATAAAACTTTAAAATCGAAAGCTTTTTGCTTCATATATATTTCCAATTCTGGTACAAAGCAATTATTGAACCATTGAGTAAATACAACATTTGTTACCCAGGCTTTTGTATTAGCCATTCAATGTACCGGCAGCTGTTTTAAATCTTTGCCGTTTTGAGCACGTGGTCTTAGAGATCGATTTAATAGGAGGGATTTCAACATTTGATCCCCTGATGCATTGCTACAAAGTAACGTTACTCGATCTCTGCTTGCTTTAAACCTCCTTGTCTTTTTCTCAGATTTTGCTATGTAAGTTAGACTTGGCTTTTTCTTTCAAAACAATCCTATTCCGTCAGCATTAAACACTTGCTCGGGACAATATCTACCATCTTCAGTGGGGGATATTGTCCAATTTTTGTCTCATTTTTGGCAAACTTCTCTTGAAAAGTTTTGGTTGCTTCTTTATCTGCTACTACTGCAACCTCGCCTGTAATCTTCATGGTACGACATGTATTCATTTTTAAACACTCGATTAGCCATCCTTTGCTAGCCGAAAATTCTTTACGAGCCTGGGAATTGGAAGTAGATGGCTCCAATTGCTTCATCTGTTTCATGAAACCCAAGAGTTCTTTTGTTTAATTAAATAACCACTTATAAGAATTATTCTTCGAGATAATTCTTAAATTCAAATTGCGAGCACTCGTTCCGTTTTTTCCTAATAAAGTATCTCTTGAGTACGATGATAATTTGGCACTTAGGTTTGTGCCAGAAATGACAGATTATCTTATTGCTGCTTCATTCGTTTTAATTGCTCTCATAGTAGATTCGCCTAAAGTAAAACGTTTACCAATCGCCATAGATCCCTGTCCTATTTGCTAGAGATCTAAAATTGCAATTTTCATTTTCAAAGAAATTGCTTTTCTTTGGTGCTTTTAGTTTTCTCCATTGGGCCAAATTAAATTTTGAAAATAAAAATTAGAAAAATTTAGACTTATGATAATGAAAAGACAAACACTTACACACACACACACATATATATATATATATATATATATATATATATATATATATATATATATATATATATATATATATATATATATATATATATATATATATATAAAATACAACTACAACGTTTTAATGCTAATTATGTATAAAGACTGTCTGTGTTGTTCATAGTCTTTTAACCCTCAATGTTTAGTGTTTTTTCTTTTATAATGTCACCTGAAGAAGGCTGTTGTTACAGGCCCAAACTAGTAGTGTGTTTATATTAAAACCTTTTTAATTAAATCTCGGTTCTAGTCATTCAATTTTTTTCATGAAAATATATATATATATATATGTTGCCACAAGGTCAGAGCACCTTGTGGCAACTTGTTTAGGTAAAATGTATTAGATTTTAATTACTTCAGCCTTGTCATTTTTGGGTCTGGCTCCAACTGACGAGACCTCAATTAAGGTCGAAACCGGTCTGGTAGTGGCCCTTGCTTTTAATGCATAGCATAATACATCTCCGCAAGGGGATGAGCTTTGCATTAGGGGGAAATACTAAGGAAAGTGATCAGATCTTACTCCACCTTTACCACGAGTTGACTCAGACTTTCACTATGTGCAGGCGCAAACTTGATTCATTTATCTGTTTGCTTATTTGGGAAAAATGATTAAAACCAAGTTTAAAACATTACTTGGTATCTTTAACATATAGTATAACCAAGGTAAAAAACTTTACTTATGAAAACCTTATATATATATATATATATATATATATATATATATATATATATATATATATATATATATATATATATATATATATATATATATATATATATATATATATTGATTTGTTTTTCTAGTAATTCCATCGTGGAACTACTGCTGTACTGAACATCTCAATCAGCGAAGGAGTACTGGTGTAACGACTGGAGTAAACCTTTCCATGGAACTTTGAAGAAAACAGATGAAAAGAACGTTAAACGTGTGTTTTGAAAGATCAATGCATAAATAAATCGATTCATTTCGAATTGTTTTGTGTGTAATTAACTGTACAGATCGATCTATAATTACACGATGATTTCACAACACATATGAATAAATAATAATATTCAGTTCACTTCTGAAGACATCAGTTTCTTAGGAAATTGATATAAGAGTTGAATACTTTCAGAACTATCGTAACATTTACCTGAGAAGTGCTAACAATTAGACAATCATTTTAATTTTCATGTCATCATCATCATCAAATTCCTGCCATGTACCATCAAGAGTTGTACAGGATATGATAGCACTACATGAAAAGTTTACATCATTACAAACTTCTTATCTACAGTTTTCCTCCAAATCAGTCTGTTACCAGTCAAGACTCCAACATTATGAGATCTTATATTTCTATCTCTTAAGGCACCTTTTTTACCATATCAATCCACCTATATCTTGGTCTTCCTCTGGGTCGTTTCCTGGCAACCTGCAGAGAACACTTGTTTTGCTAATCTATCCTCGCCCATTCAGCAAAGCTGGTATGATAGGAAGTCAACCAAATAAATTTATATGGAATAAGAGAGAAATTAGTCAAAACACTAAATTAGCTGTATACAAGACAGTGTTCGAACCAATTTATTTTACTTATCTGAGAGCTAGGGCAGAAGTAAAACACTTGATGAAAGAATAGAGACCGCAGATATGAGAGTCGTGAGAAAGGTTAGGGGCACGAAAAGATGGCATCAAGGGCAATACCATGTTAAAAACAAGGATATCAGGAAAGAACTTGACATCGTCAGCATCCTGGTGGTATGGTCACTTAAACAGAATGGGAGAGGATAGATTAGCAAAACAAGTGTTCTCTGCACGTTGCCAGGAAAAGACAACCTGGCAAGTTGCCAGGTTGTCTTTTCCTGGCAACCTGCAGAGAACACTTGTTTTGCTAATTTTGTCTTGCCAGGTTGTCTCTACTGCAGAGACAACCTGCAAAGACAACCTGGCAAGTTGCCAGGAAAAGACAACCTGGCAACGTGCAGAGAACACTTGTTTTGCTAATCTATCCTCTCCCACTCTGTTTAAGTGACCATACCACCAGGATGCTGACGATGTCAAGTTATTTCCTAATATCCTTGTTTTTAACATGGTATTGCCCTTGATGCCATCTTTTCGTGCCCCTAATCTTTCTCAAGACTCTCATATCTGCGGTCTCTATTCTTTCGTCAAGTGTTTTACTTCTGCCCTAGCTCTCAGATACGTAAAATAAATTGGTTCGAACACGGTCTTGTATACAGCTAATTTAGTGTTTTGACTAATTTCTCTCTTATTCCATATAAATTTATTTGGTTGACTTCCTATCATACCAGCTTTGTTGATTCTGTTGTCTGTTTCCATGTTTAATTTATCATCTTCACTAAAAATCGTGCTAAGTAGCTGAAATGCTTCTCTTGTTCTACAGATTCTCCATTCACAATGCAGTTGATATTTTCAATGCTTCTGCTAATTTTTAATGTATTTGTCTTGTTATTGCTGCCCTTCAAACCATATCTATTACACGTTATTCAGTTTAGTCAGGGAATCTTGAAGACTTGCAGCAGATTTATTCAGAAGTATAAGAACGACCGCAAAAGCAAAGAGCTAACATTAACATTTCCAATTTTGATATCAGGTTTGATACCACTTTCCTTCATAATGTGATCCATATAGATAATGAATAACAGAGGGGATAATGTACATCCTTTTCTCACACGAGATTTAACATTAAACCATCTTCCTGTATTTCCCTCAATTCTAACTGCGGACTTACATATCAAATAAAGACTAAGTATTGCTTGATATAATGCCCCATTGACACCATATAACTCTAGCTTACTGAATAGCTTCTCTCTCTCTCTCTCTCTCTCTCTATATATATATATATATCCTTCTCAACCGTTTCTCGAGTAAACTTGCTTACATTTTACCAGGAACGCTCAGTAGAGAAATACCACTCTAATTTTGAGATTCAGTTTTATTTCCCTTTTTGTATATGGGTACTATGAGAGCTCTACTCCAATCATCGGGAATTCATCCCTCTGTCGAGACCTTTTGAACTATGCACTGCAGCCACTGTAAGACTTTTATACCTCCATACTTGAGCATTTCTGGTCGAATATCATCACCGCCTGCTATCGTTTCACATTTCAGGCCTTTAATGAGTTTTTACTTACTATTATAATAACGGAATTAACTCACGTAAAATATTGTTTAATAGTAGAATTTTCGCCTGAGTACCACAGGTATCATCAATACAAGTACAAAGGCTAATTAAACAATAACTGATATATTCACAAAGCATCACCTAAGTAGTTAAGGTTAAATTTCCTAAATTTAGTTTTAAAAAAATATTAATAAATAATAATAATTTATATACATATATATGTGTGTGTGTGTGTCTACAATTACAAAAGTTAGGAAAGATTTGCTGATTACAGAGTACTATCTCCCACAAGGGAGAAAGACATATACTATCGGATCTGTTTAGGTTAGGGGAGTGAAGTAATGTTTCACATGTTTCTTTGTAAAGCCATTCCATGAGGAACCGACTTTTGTGAATGACTTTTGTCTTATTCCAATGAACTCTATTTCTAGTGTTGATGCAAGTCCAGGTTGTTCTGGTTGAAGGTACTGAATATATGAATTGTGTTCTTCTAACTGGATCAGAGCAGATCATTCTGTTTTTCCGAAATACATAACTCACAAGAGCAGGGAATCTGGTAGACACATGGATAGCTGAGAAGTGGGAGCTTGTTCTTTGGCGACCTGAGGAATGTAGAGATTTTTCTGATGGTCGAAATGCAACACAAATATTTAGTGGTTGTAACACTTCAGCTATGAGTTCACTAACGCATTGCTCATAGGAGATAAGCGTATGCGTTATTTCTTCTGTATTTGAAGAGGATGCTGAAGGCCCACTACTTAAAGCTTTTTTGTGAAGGAATTCTTATAAGCTTTGGATATGAAAGAGGAATTCATATATTGTAATTCTTTTTGTAATAGTTCTTCTGAAGAACAAAAGGAGTGGGGTCTATTAACCAATAATTACCGCATCAAGAATTTCCTCTAGGCATAGTCAAATTATATGAATTTGTAATAAATTCCGGTTATTTTTCCTTCAAAAACCAGT
Organism: Typopeltis vanoorti; assembly: GCF_054136105.1. Lineage (NCBI taxonomy): Eukaryota > Metazoa > Arthropoda > Arachnida > Uropygi > Thelyphonidae > Typopeltis > Typopeltis vanoorti. The sequence continues at coordinate 64,100,005 of NC_143567.1, read as the reverse complement.
TATACTAACAAATTATAAGAAGAGCAATGAGTAATCCAATATATCCTGCTATTTCCAATTTCTTCATGGAGCACTTCAAACAACGTATTTTGACGACATTTCACGCAGACCTAACCTTTGGTTGCAATATGTGGACGACTTTTTTATCATATGGAAGGGAAATTCGGAAGAATTACAATAGTTTCTCTCAAAATTAAATGCACTTCATTTAAGAATCCAGTTCACCCTAGAAATAGAAGTAAATAAGCAGTTAACCTTTCTAGATCACTTAATTCTTCGCCAATCAGATGGTAACCCAATTCACACTCTATAGGAAGGAGACTCATAGAGGACAGTACATCCATGCTGAATAACATCACCATCCCAGTCAAAAGGCCGGTACTATAAAAACACTGGTTCATAGGGCCCACTCATTTTGTTCTTCAGAAGAATTGATGCAAAAGAATTACAATATATTAATTCCTCCATCATATCCAGTGATTGTAAGAATTCCTTCATAAAAAGAGCTTTAAGTAGTCGTGCTTCAGCATCCTCTTCAAATACAGAAGAAACAACGCGTATGCCTATCCCCTATGTGCAAGGCGTTAGCGAACCCATATCTAAAGTATTAAAACTACTAAATCTTTGTGTTGCCTTTTCGACCCATCAGACAAAATCTCTGCATTCCTCACATCTCCAAAGGACAAGCTCTCAAATCTCAGCTATCCAGGTGTCGAATAGATTCCCTGCTCTTGTGGGTTATCATATTTCGGACAAACAGAAAAATCTGCTCTGATCTGGATAAAAGAAGACAAGTCGTATATTCAGTACCTTGAATATGAACAGTCTGGACTTGCACAGCATGCCATCAACACTAGAAATAGAGTTCATTGGAATAAGACAAAAGTCATTCACAAAAGTCGGTTCCTCATGGAACTGCTTTACAAAGAAACATATGGAACGTTACTTCACCCCCCTAACCTAAAGAGATCCGATGGTCTAGGTCAGGGGTCTTCAACGCATTGCCGCGGAGCACCTGTGACCAGCGGAACTCTTTGCCGTGTCCCTCCGGCCATTTTGAAAAAAAAATTACTACCTAAGATTAAAACGCTATTAAATAAAAAATAATTTCAATGAAGTTTCAAGGGACACTAAGCTATACTGCAGTATTTAGAATTGTAAGATGCTTTCCAGATTCACAAGGAACGCTGTGCATTTGATACTTTCGTAAAATCCTATAAAAATAAATATTAATTAGACATGCTTCTTCGGCCATCTACCAGCGCGAAGCGGTAGTTAAATATTAGGACTAATGTCGCAGTTAGATGGCTGAAGCAATAGTTGGTACGAGTGCGCTGTCTAATGCTTTCCAGATACATCTCGAAGGTTCTCGATACTTCCTTATTTTTGATATAAATACAAGAGGATCTGATCCACAATCAGTCAGTCAGGCGTGGACAGTGTGATATTCGTGTATAAGCGCACTCAGTCTCGTTGCATCAGCCGTAGCCTATTGTGCTTTTATATTGCCAGACTTTCTGCATTAGTGTGAGACATACTCAGTGGATAATAACCGTTACAAGGCCACTTTGGATCATTTTTTGGGTTCACCTTCTATCACTATAACGACTACGAGTAAAAAAGCATAAATCAAGTGATTAGTGTCGGATTTTTAATGAAAAGTGGATCAATTTGTACTTTTTTGTGCCGATCGACGATAAGTCAGTGTGTTTAATTTGTCGTGAGTCAGTGTCAGTATCAAAAGAATACAATATAAAACGACACAATGAGACAAAGTATGGGACCAATTTCGATCACCTTGAAGGGCGACTTCGTGTGGACAAAGTGAACCGTCTCCAAATTAATTTAAAATATCAACAGGGTAATAGCTGAAAAAATTACTAAAACATCAAAAGCCTTCTTGAAGGCGAGTTCTGAAAGAGTGTCTCATCGCTGTTGGGTATAATGTGTGCCGAAATAATAAGGAAGTGTTTAAAAATCTCAGTTTGTCTGGTGGTAACTGTAGCACGTGTCGAAGAACTTGCCAATGACATTGAAGGAACTTTAAAACAACTGTCGTCCAAATTTGCTTCATATTCACTTGCTTTAGATAAGTGCACAGATTTGAAGAATGCAGCACAACTGGCTATCTTTGTCCTCGGCATTGATCAGCAATTCAATGTGACAGAAGAATTGCTAGCACTCGTACCTATGTAAGGAACGACGAAAGGCACTGATATTCTTGAAGCCGCCAAGAAAACGCACCAGCGTTTCGACCTCAGCTTATCCAACTTCGAGGGTGTGGAAACTGATGATGCCCCTGCTATGGTGGAAATGAACGATATGTTTGTTGTGCTGATACGGAAAGAACCGGAACTAGAAGGAAAAAGATTTCGTCCATTACCACTGTTTAATCCACCAGGAGAATTTGTGCGCTGAAACTATTGCATTTTAGAATGTCAAGAAAGTTATTGTAATTGTAGTGAACATTAGTAGGGCAAGGGGATTGAATTATCGTCAATTCCAAGAGTGTTTGACCAAAGAGTGCGAATCTGTTCATGGAGATGTGGTTTATTATTGTGATGTGCGTTGGTTGAACAGAGGGAGGGTTCTTAAAAAAGTCTTTGACTTAAGGTGCGAAATACAGCAGCTCATGGAAACCAAGAGAAATCCGATTGCGGAATTTAACGATCCGAAGTGGATCGCAACCTTTAACTTTGTGACCGACATCTCGTTGCGTATGAATGACCTAAATACGCAGCTACAATCCAAAGATCAACTAGTGCACACCCAGTTTGATCACATGAAAGCCTTTATGGCCAAGCTCAAACTTTGGGAGACAACTCACAAAAAAAGATTTAACTCATTTTCAGCTTCTCGCTGAGTCCAACTGTTCGTGTCTTGATGAATACGCTACAAAATTAGCCGTATTGCGAAGTAAGTTCGAAGAGAGATTTAGTGATTTTCGTAACCAACCGTCTTCTTTAGATTTATTTTCAATGCCATACAGTGTCAATGCTGCCGAAATGCCAGCCTCAGTACAAATGGAGCTTACTTGAACTCCAAAACAACTCTTCTTTTGAGAGAAAAATTTATTCAGTGTGCCCTTGCTTACTTTTAACAAAACTACATTTCTGAGGACGCATTCCCTCATCTTCGCTGGCATGCTTTGAAGATGTGCGCTTTGTTAGGAAGCACATACGTATGTGAGCAGTTCTTCTCCAGAATGAAGCATGTGAAGTCTAAGACAAGAACTCAGATTACAGACCAACATCTCGAGAATACTCTGCGCATAGCGACTTCCAATATGGATACCAACATTTACAATCTGGTCAAGGAAAGCATTGCCAAGTTGCCCATTGATATTGCAAAAAATTAATGTTTTCTTCATTGAATTATCTTTTTTCAAGAATTGATTGTATTTACTTATCTGGAACCCTACTCATTCCTACGTTCTTAAAGCTGCGTTTGTTTATTTTTATAGAATTTTATGTAAAGCATCAAATGCACAGAGTTCCTTGTGAATCTGGAAAGCATCCTACCATTCTAAATACCGCACTATGGCTAAGTGGCCCGCTGGCTTCATTAAAATTGTTAATGCGGGCCTCACTGTCTGAAGGGTTGAAGACCCATGGTGAACGTGTCTTTCCACCTTGTAGGAGATATTATCTATAAATCAGCAGATCTCTCCTAACTTTTCTAATTGTATACACATATGATTACAAAAGTTAGGAGTTCTGATTTTTCTATCCTTACAGACAACCTCACAACATGCCTCTCAGGCTGAATCAATGAAGGTTTTCTTCAAGGATTGCCATTGAATCTCCAAGGTTTGGTTCCTGTTTTCAAACTCTTTCATTTTTTTCTTGAAGAATGTTTGTGTATTTCAGTCCACAATTCATATCTGAGAGCTGCTCCACTTTTAAATCGTTTTAAGACTTTCTTGCATGTTCTTCTTTTCAATATGAAATTCAATTTTTTCCTACTCATGACTAAATGGTGATCACTTCCAATTTCAAGTCATCTGTACATCTGGTGTCCTGCACCAGGGAGAAAACATCACTATCAACAATAACATAGTCAATGAGACTTTTCTTATTCCTTGCCTCTTTTCTCCATGTGATTTATGCAGATTTGTATGTCGGAACATGGCGTTAGCAATAACCAGTCCATGCCCTGAGCAGAAATCCAACAGGTATTTGCCATTATTATTAGCTTTGCTCTTTTCTCCCAATTTTACCAAAATATTTTTGTATGTTTGACAATCATTTCCTACTCTGCTATTTAGATGCCCAACAAGGATCAGCTTTTCCTTTTTCATTGTGCAAGTTGCTTTCTCTATAGGTCTCAAAATATTCCTCCACTTCTACCTTAGCAGAACCTTCTGTGGGACCATAGGCGCAAATAAGTCTCATTTTCCAGTTCCACGTTCTGATATTCGCCCATATCACTCTACTTGAGACTGTCTGCCATTCATGAAGACTAGCCTCGTATTTAGTGTTGAATACTATGGCTACTTCTTTTCCTTGATTGTCCTTGCCTGAATGTATAACATTCTGTACCTATTGCTCAGAAAGATCTCACCAGTTTTTGTCTTTTTCGTTTCAGTCACTCCTATTATGCCGACATGGTACTTATCCAATTCCTCAGCTAGCTCCATTTCTTTGTCACTTATGTGGATAGTACCGATCTTGAACTGTGGTGATATTGAGTTGTAAGATTTGTTCCAATAGTTTACTTTTCGCCCTGATTCCCTGGGAAAAACAACGGGGCATTGTTTAACCGGGCGACGCCCAAGCCGCCATGAAATTCTGTCATGTTGTACCATCATTTTATATTTTATTTTAAGCCAATAAGAATACAATTTGGTCGGCTAAATCCCAAATTTCCAGCCCATTTTCATTCGTTAAGTATCCAGGTAGATACGCACCTGGATGCACCACGAGAAGGTGAGGAATGAAAATGGGGTTCAGAAGCCCTGTTCGGTTCTCCGCATTCCTTTTAAGATTATGTGGAGGTCTCGTGCTTTGACCCTAAAGCACCACTCATTTTCATGTTTAATTAAATAATTATTCCAAAGACCATCAAAACCAATATTTTAAGTATCATAATTAATGTCATACAAATCAAATTAATTACTTTATTATTACGCTTGGATTCAGATATTTTAATAACAATATATTTTTAGACGATTATATGGATTTATTCAAAAATATAATCAGAGCAAATTTAATGGATACGATTGATTTCATATCGCAATAAAATAGAATAAATAATTATTCTCTGCTGGCTTCTCAACAGCAACAAAACACAGTGTTGGCTGATTTTTTTGCTATTTAGAGCGAAACTTAACGTCGTTAATCTAGAAATTACCAAACAAAAATAGATAAATATAAGTTTAATCTATAAAATGTATCTTTTCTGAAATAAAAGATCACTTAAATATTTTAATTGGACGTCGTTAGTTAACACATGGCTAATTAATCTTAAAATCATTATGAATATGAAGTGAAGAGATCAGAATCAAAATATATACAGAAAATACCGTTATAGATATGATCATTGCTACCCATCATATTTTTCTTTTAAAACGACTTACATCACCCTTCCAGAAAAGGTAAACAAATTTACATAATCTAGAAACCAGGCTTCCCAACCAATAGACTTTGAATTCGAATCCCTTTAGCAGGAATATTGTTAAACGTCTTTGAGTGATACATGAATTTTTTTTCCGGATTATATAATTCCTAATCCATTCATGCTAATAATATTAATGAAATACAGGCTTACCATCGTACGTAGGTGAGTTTCACACCAAAACAAATAAACTAAAGAATCCACTTAACATTTAGAAGTCTAAACGGTCTTTCGATGTGTTGCAATGAATGGTAAGAAGATACTAACTTACAACACACCATGCAGGTCTGGATGGGCACAGATACACGAAGAACACATCTTTGGTTGAAATGCGAGGAGGACTTGAGAAAAAAGTTATTCAAATGATATTCTACAATCCACACTGCAAGAAACCACGAAAGACCTGATGTGAAGAAAGAAAAATCCATTGGGCCTAATGTGCAGAAAATAAGCATCTATTTATAAAAAGATTTTGAAGAAAAATTACACTGATAAGCAAAGAGAAATTTCTATTTCATGTTGAAACTATTACGATAACCGAAAATAAAATCATATTCTCCTATAATTATCACTTAATTTGCACTATAACGTGCATAAAACACTATAATATGCACTATATTAAATCACTTAATGTGCACTATAAAACAATTGCAATCTATCTGTTATAACATACTTACTAACAGATAATTACTACATGTCACTACAGTTACGTTCAAAAGTGGAATCTTCACTTGATTTGAGTAAAATTACAATGAAAGAAGAAAAAAAAGTTAGTAAATTCGGCAATAAGAAACAGGATTAGAACCGACGTTTAGATTCTCTGTCTATTAATAATACAAATTGCAAAATTGGTATACATAGTAATCGTATTTTAATAAAATTCTAAAGTGCTTAATAAAATCCGAGTACAATCTTCCCAACATTCATTTATAGTGCAACTTTAACCACAAGAAAATTGATTATTCTCATCTACTCTTCTTTCCTCCATCTATAGAACAGTCATCCTCACGAAATGTTCTCCGACTAACAGTCCCAGGTTTTTCAGAAATGTTTCAATACATTCGTTCTTTCCCCCATCGTCGCCTATTGTCTACAAAAGGCAATGATTTGCTATAAATGCTCCCGCCTTCTGTATGGGAGGATAGTATAAAAACAATGCAAAATTTGGTGTTATTAAGAAAACTCTATAGAATCAGTATACGAGGGTGTGCTGAAAAGTTGTGATAACCTTAACCACGGAGGATGCACAACTAGCTTCGACAACACATTACATTCACTCGGTATTATTCTCCACGTAAAAATCTCGCTTTCTTCTTCACCCAAGATTACTTACAACATTCCAGTGATAATGTCATCTCACATCGCAGCCATGCCTCTACTATAACACCTTCTATATTAATCTGGTAAAATCTCATCACTAACTTAAATGTCTCTATTACCACCTTTTCTTTCTTTCTTCTATCACAACAATGAAATTTAAATTATCTTACCTTATCACATCTTATCAATGTTTCTTATCACAGCTGTAATATGTCATGTAGTCCGAAACAGATTCAAAATGACTTTTGAACCTCACAGCTTCTGACTCATATCCAGACTCCCATTCACCTCTTTTAACATTAAACCACTAATAGAGTATATATTACTAAACGGTATCCTTGGAAAATGTAAACTGTTTGCTAAAAAGGTTTATATAAATCTCATTGAAGCGATCCGACATTAGCAATTATTCCTTTCATTTCCCCATTTCATTGCATGAAGAACAAAGAAATGAATATTTCCTGCTACACATAAAATAACCAAACTATTTTGAACAGAATTATCCCAAACCAGAATCATACTGCATATGTACTCGGATATTGTCCGGATGTATAAATTTAAATGCATTTCCAGGGTTATCAGTTTCGTTTAAACTTAAGGTACATGGGGGGGGTGCAGAGCCGGCGCTAGGGTCTTTGCCGCCCGCATGCAATTTCTATCTAAGCGCCCCTGGAACGATCCGGGCTTGTGTGGTTCATGGGAATGTCTTCAATGGGAATGTTCCATTTTTTTCCAGTTGTTCCATTATTGTTGCGCATAAATCACCTCCTGTGGAATCTGATATATCTGCAAAACCTAAAAAGTTTTCCCTGATCTTAACAATTCCATTGCCACAGGAAACAAAGCGAATAATAATGGTCATTTGTTCTGTTTTACTTATATCAGGTGTGCAGTCTAAAATTATGAAATAATATTTAGATTTTCGAATTGATAATAAATTTGTATCCCTGATTGCGTTACTTAAAGTTTCCAATATTTCATTTTGACTGTCTTTACTCAAATAGTGTATTCTATTGTTTCGTTGCAGGGCCCATTCAACATGATTTTCCATAACGGGATCAAACTTCGCAAACAGTTCGACTAATTTTAAAAAATTGCCGTTATTCCTTTCATATAATTTATCAGATGATCCGCAAAAAGTTAAATTTTGGCTACCAAGGAATTTTGTAATTTCAATCAAGCGTTCTAAAACACTCGTCCAATGTTTCTTTTCCATTGAGTCTCTCAATCAATAGTAGTTTTGTTTTTTAAATTTTTATCAACTTCCTTCCATTTTAAGAAATTGTTCATGTCAGTTAAATTAGTCTCATGTGTATGCAAAGTTGTACTTACATTTCTCCAATCGTTATAGCCTTCTACAAGACTACTTGTTTCGGTAGGTGCGAAAGGTTTGCAAAAAACCTTTCGCACCTACCGAAAGCAAAAGCAAAAAACAGAATTTAAAGTTTCGGAATAAATGAGTCATGTTCTTGGCAGGAGGTCACCGTTTTCCATTTTTCAATTATAATACGTGTCGCCAAATTTATGACCATATGTATTTCTGGGATATATTTTTCTTTTGAACAGGCCCCATTTCAATTAAAACAATCTGTAATTTTTCATCAATATTTCTCCATTCACCTGGATCTTCTAAATTTACAGAGACTAACAATGTTAGTTTCGTGGTCAACTACAACTAAATCTTCTGCTAACTATTTTTCACTTAAATCATGCATCTTGTTATCTTGTTCAATAGTTGCAATAGTACTTTCATGAAAACTGGATGATGTACACAGTTCTTCAACTCTGATTTCTGATGTATCGAGTTGGTTATAATCTGCATCAGAATATTTTAATATTTTATCAAATTTATTAAGAGCCCCAGTTTGTTTCTTAACATCTGCTTCTTTCGCAGCATGACGCTTACGATTTTGTGCATCGGATAATTTTTTTTTTTAATTTTTGATTCCATTTCTATTTTATACCCACAAGAAATTATTACACAACACGACACAGAGACGAAATAATAGTCCGCACTGCGCTACTGTCAGTAGCCTACTGAGATGCGTACCATATGACTGGTTAACTAGCAACAAACGATCCATTTCACTTTAGATAGACTGCAGTAGACACAACATTCTATAGGCAAGCATTTAGCTTCCTCTCGTTGCAAAATTGTAAACAGCCGGCTGATCAAAGAGGCGCCAATATACAATTTGTTTAAATTTTTATTAGGTGTATCAGGCCAATATTTATTTTAATATTGATCATTCTAAGATTTTTTTTGTTTTCATGATAAAAATTTTGTTTCTTTAAAATGAACTTATGAACGGGCCCCAGCGGCAGCGCTCCCTTTGTAGCGGCGCCAGCATGCACCGCAAGCTCTTCATACCCGCTTCCGCCGGCCCTGGGGGGGAGCGTATTGTTATGAGCGTTTAGAACTGCACCTCAGGTAGTGATCTAGAATCTTAAGCTATTTAACCCTCTTTATTTGCATTCTGTTTACATGGTATATTACTTACTTTTTACAGCTCTTAAGCACGGATACGAAAACTCGTCGTAGCAAGGCAGTGTCTAAAGCTCAAGTTATTGCTACTAAGAAGAGCGTTTGTCCTGATGAACAAAAGTAGTACTGCTGCAGTGATGATGATAATTTATCTGGAGATAAGTTGACAGTAAACATATCTCGATGAATAGAAATTATTAGAAAATCGACCAGAGAATTGAAAAGGTGGAAAAACGTTTGACTAAACTTACACACGATAGGAGAAAAGATCAGAACAAGAACAGACAAGAAAGTACTGAACTTGATAGTCGAAATATTAATAACAACAAGGTAAGTCAGCTAAAATCTAAGACAAAAGAGGTGATATGGTATAGTGACTCAATATTAATATTTGCGCTTTGCCGAGGGAGACATCAGTTCTAGTTTCTCCGGGGCGAAAATTAAAAATATAACATATGTAATTTAAAATCAAACAGAAAATTAAAAGATATCGTAGTTTTAGTAGGTACTGATAATTTAAGTAGTGACAAATATAGTATGAGAGAAGATATGAAAGGTCTGTTGGAAGAAGCAAGATAGAAATGTGTGAAAGAGTAAAAATTGTTGAATTACTACCCATATATGGCAGTACTGAATTAAGGAGGGCGATAATAGCAAATGATTTCACGGCAGGCTGTGTAGAAGATATGGATGAGAGGTTTTAGATGTGTAAAGTGTGTTTGATGCAAAAAAAGACTTCTACAAGAAGGATAGCCTACACTTGAATTCATTTGGCATGAGAAGCTTGGAGAAATTACTTCTTGGTATGAGCCCTAATGCAGAGAATGAGGGAAACTAGATCTAAAAAATATGTGAGAAAATTCAGCTATGGTATGCAATCTTGATTAAGATAATATCTTCGAACATGGTTATGTATGTGACGAATGGTTGCAAAAATATTCTTTGGGTTCGAACCTTTTAAGTATGTCTGGGGAGAGAAAAGAGAAAATTCTAGAACAAGACCAAATAGATTGCATATCTAATTATAACAATACGCTAGGTGGTAATTTATTACTTCTGTACACACAGGAGCATTAGAAACAAAGGAGTTGAGTTTGTTGCTTTATTGAATACGATGTGGCCTAAGATTGTTGGCATTCGTGAAACCTGGCTATTAGAATCAGATGTGGTAAGCGGGATCGAGTGTAATGAGTATACTATTTTTAGGAATAACATAAGAGAAAGGAGAGGAGGAGGAGGAGTACTACTAATGATATCAGATGACTTAAGTCCAGTTAGGATAGAAACACAAGAAAAAAATGACGGTAACAATGTCCCATGTAGCGGTGAGTTTGAGTCCATCTGGTGCGAAGTGAAGGTTAACAGAAAGAAATATATGGTGGGGTGCTGCTGTAGACCTGGCGGCTCAGTTGCAGGGGACGAAGAAATGCATCGCCAATTTAACCTTATGGGAACCAAACGAAATCATCATTATGGGTGACTTTAATTTTCCAAACATTGATTGGGTAGAAGAGAAATCTCATGATCTGAAAGAACAAGAATTTATTGAATTGTTGCGAGATAACTTCTCAAGTACCATGTGAAAGAAAGAACTTCAGCTCAAACAATGTTGGATTTGCTCATAGCGACAGAAGGGATCTCTGTGAAGAATATGGCTATTTTACCACCAACTGGTGACAATGATCATGCAGGGCTTTCCTGGAAAGTATCTAATGGTATTGATGCTCCAATTAAAACAGGTTATATGTTGAACTACAAAGCTGGAAAATATGAGCAACTTAGGAGAATGCTATCTTTGGTCCCATGATATCAATTTTGAATGGGAAAAATGTATCTGAATGTATCCCTAGTGTTAGAAGAATAAATATATTGGGAGTGAAATGGATGTGCAACTTTATTAAGCAAGAGATCCAAAAGAAGAAGATGATGTGGAAAGAATATCATGAGAATAAGAGTGAAAGGAGTTATTAAATATATGAAATTCAGACCAGAAAAGTAAAGAGTATTGTGCGGAAAGCTAAACCGGAGTATGAAAATAAATTGGCCATGCAAGCTAAAGGCAATCTAAAAGAAATTTATTGTTATGCCGCAAGCAGAAGAAAGAATGAATATGGAAGAATTACTTTATCGAATGCAGATAGTATTCGAGTGTTGAAAGCTAATGAGATTGCTGAGTTAATGGGTGCTCACTTTGCTAACATATGTCAATCAGGCGTAAGTAACATGGTGCACAGTGCTACTGCTACGTTGGATGAAGAGTTAGAGGCTCATGAAAGAAAGATTAAGGAGCTGTTGCATTAATCCGAATAAGAGTTTGTCTATAGGGATAGATGGAATATCAGCCAGTTTGCTAAAGGAATGATCATCCATACTGACTATGCCTTTCGCATGTTTGTATAACTTGAGTCTCAGCTCAGGAACGATAACACAGGAATGTATGATAGTTCCATTGTACAAGGGTGGTGCAAACACTGATGTGTCCAATTACCGACTCATCCGTATCTCTGGTGTGGTAGTGAAGATTTTAGAGAAGTTGGTAAGAATTCGGGTAGAGATTATGGGAGGTATTAAAACATCCTATATTCTGCAAAGAACAGCATGAGCTTACCAAAGAAACATCATGTTTCAGTACTTTGCTCATATTTTCTAACAACGTTACGGCCGGGTTGGATAAAGGGAATGGGTACACTATGATAATGTTGGATTTTTCTAAGGCATTTGTTGTACACAAGAAAGGCTGTTGCATAAACTGGAGAATATAGGATTGGAATATAAACTCTTGACTTGGATAAGTGAATTTTGACACACAGATATCAAAAATTGGTATACGGTGGGTGTAAATCTGTTAGATTTAAGGTGAACCATTGGTGTACCTCAGTGTTCAGTTCTTGAACCATTATTATTCTATCTATACATTAATGACATCAGGCACGGTCGAAATCAGATGTGCATTTGTTTGCCGATGATGCGAAGATAGGGAAGACAATCAGAGATGATACTGACATTCAGCTCTTACAAGATGATTTGAATTGGCTGGAAATTTGAGCAAACGAAAACGGCTATCATTTTAATGTTAATAAATGTAAAGTTATGCACTTTGGAGTGATGGGATTTCCGGCGTCATGTTATATTAGCGGGGGTTATGCTACAAGAAACTGAGGAGGCAATGAATCATGACGTATTGGTGGATTGGAATTTGAAGTTCGAAGGTCACATAGCAAAAGTTGCCAATGCAATTCAGCGGATAATTGCGATGTTGAAGTTAACCTTGACATGTAAGGATAAGGAAGCATTTTGCTTATTTATGAGACTTGATAAGATCACAGGAATGGAAGGAATGTACGATATTTTTATTGTAAATATGTGGTGCAAAAACTGATGTGTCTAACTACCGACTTATCAGTATCTCTGCTCTGGTAGTGAAGCGTTTAGAGAAGTTGGTAAGAATTCGCATACAGAAATGGGTAGAAAAATATTATTCTCTTCAAGGAACAGCACGGGTTTACAAAAACAAGGTCATTTTTAACACTTTGTCCATATTTTATAACAATGTTCCGGCCGAGATTCGGTGTCTCGGGTTCCAAGGAAGAGAAAGAAGCCGTGGAAAGGATCCAAAGAACAGTTATAGAGATTTTATCCTGATTATGGGATTTATTTTATAAGAAAAGATTGCGCGTATGTGGATTGTAGACTCTGCTTAACAGAATAAATAGGGGGTGATATGATAGAGATCTATAAACTTTTGAATGGGTGTTATAGGATATTACCTAATGAAATTTTTTGTTATGTGTAAGGTGGAGAGAAAACACGATGTCATCAGTGCCGGATTAAGGGGAGGACACCAGGGCTGACCGGGCACTCGCCTAAACCAAGGCCGGCTCTAAACCCTTAGAGCCTGCGCTCCTTCCAAAAATAATGAAATAAATGATTCGCAAAAATAAAATTCAAAAATGACAATTTTTAAAAGCAAGAAAGTTTCAGAATATAGTCCCAAATAAGTGCTGTCTTGAGAATTTTGCTGACAATTTTCCTATAACAGTAACAACAGCTGAAAGAAGTTTTAGAAAATTAAAATTTATCAAAACGTATTTGCGATCGACAATGTGGAGTGAGAGATTAAATTCTGGATCCTTGTTATCTATTGAAAATGCTGTTGCTCAGAAAGTAGACATTAGTGAAGGAATAAAAGCTTTGACAGATTTAAAATCAAGAAAATATTATATATCTGTATGATAATTGATTGAATCAAAATTACAGTGTAAAATCAATAAGTTTTGTTTGTAATCATTTTTATTTGCTTCATTTTTATCTAATAAATCTGAGTGAACAAATATGATAAGTAGAAATAATGAAGCAATGAAATTATTAATAATTTCAAAAAAAAAACAGTATACTTGCAGTTAGAAAGTACTTAAGTATATATAAAAAAAACTTAAGGGCATCACACACGGAGGCTGCCCGGGGCCCGAAATTATCTTGGTCCGTCACTGGTTGTCATTGGTTCACAGTGAAGAAAGTGGTAAGAGCTAGGTTTTTCTCCCAGAGAGCAGTGAGTGAGTCAAATAGTTTGCCTTTAGGGGTGTGAGTGCATCAAGTCTGAATGGATTTAAGGGAGGGTAAAAAAGCGGGGTTTTATGATTTATAGCATTCCTCAATGAGTCCTTCACTCCCTGGAGGTTTCAAATAATAACAACAATACTAATAATAATATAAAGAGATGATGATGATTATCAGTGTAATTAGCTTTCGACTCACCAACCGATTTAGAAATTGAAATATCCATTTCTTTATTACGAATGCACTGTTTGGAAAGAAGTCAATAGATACTCATATGAACTAGGTGCATCGCGCCATGTAACGAGTCACTTGTTTGCAGTTGGTATGATTTGGAGTAATATAATGCTCAGAATGTTGTACAACTGTGACCGAGTGAAAGGGCTTCGAGTTGGGAACTGACAGTGTTTGAAAGATGGGTAGTGTTCGATGGTTTGTTGCAGGCGTATCAATTTGGCAAATTGTTCATAAATAGAAACATCCCAGATCAACAATCAGTGACACCACACTCAGGCAGAAGCGTAGGGAGTCAACTGCAAGTGCAACCCGCAGTGGTCGACCTACCACACATACCGAACAGCAGGGCACCCTGAAGGATACTATGTAGTAAAATTGGCCATTCATCCGCCGAGAAGTTGAATGCGGAGTTCAGGTCATCAACTGGAACACTAATCTACACAGAAAGATTCAGAACCGACCCTCGCAATATGGACTTCGATGATAGGACTGTAATATGCATACTCCACATTACTGGAAGCAACATGCAAAGATTCAGTGGTGCAAAGACCGTGTACAGAGGTGCGTGGAAGTTTGGAAAGCAAATTGTTCATAAATAGAAACATCCCAGATCAACAATCAGTGACACCACACTCAGGCAGAAGCGTAGGGAGTCAACTGCAAGTGCAACCCGCAGTGGTCGACCTACCACACATACCGAACAGCAGGGCACCCTGAAGGATACTATGTAGTAAAATTGGCCATTCATCCGCCGAGAAGTTGAATGCGGAGTTCAGGTCATCAACTGGAACACTAATCTACACAGAAAGATTCAGAACCGACCCTCGCAATATGGACTTCGATGATAGGACTGTAATATGCATACTCCACATTACTGGAAGCAACATGCAAAGATTCAGTGGTGCAAAGACCGTGTACAGAGGTGCGTGGAAGTTTGGAAAGCTGTATTACGGAGCGAAAAATCAATCACGCTACACCGTCTACCGAGCAGATGGACGAGTATGGTGTAGCGGATTCCGATGAACGTCTCTTGCCAGAGTGGGTAACCGCAACAATGAAATGCGCATTTGCGGAGGGATGGTATGGTCCTATTTTTCCTGATTTGTCTCTGAAATGTTTCGTAATTTGTGACATTTCTACAGAACTGATCGCTCTTTCAGCAAGACAATATACTGTGTTACAAGGCTGCTGTTGTAACTGTGTAGTTTGTAGACGTGAGTGAAAACCAAAATTGTCTAACTTCCACAGAGCCCTGATTTCAACTCTATTGATCATCTATGGGATGAACTGAATTGCGTCCGTCCCACAACAGTGGGATGGACGCCCATTCTTCCAGCATGCCAACACGCAGGAAGAATGGTCCAAAATTCCCATTGATTTCTATGATACCCTATTGGAACATATTCGCTGTAGAAATGTTACATTCATTGCTGCGAAAGGAGATTCTGCATCTTCTTAAGGTGTGCACCATGGCTGTTTGTTCCTCACACTATGGTGTGTTGATCTCGCCACAGCCTATGTAAAACCAATGAATAAAAGTGAAAGGTAATTGTAATTGAATTAAAATAATGAATTCGTGTTGTTTGAAGATTCTCATATCTATTGATTTGTTTTAGTTGGAATTACAAGCAAAGAAACCTCAGTTACGTTATCAGTTTTGCTAGGTGAAAGCCTAGAATTTCGCAAGGAAAAATCCTTCCTCTTGCATGTGATCACAGCTAATTCGTGGTCAATCGAAAACCTACAATCAATCTCTAACATAATATCTAAACCCAGGTCATTCAAAACAAAGGCCATGGGTTTGAGTAAAATTGGCAAAAAAGGTCCTTCGTTTTGGCAATTTCATTACGGAGAGGTCCTGTTTAATACTCAGTAAAACCGTATAAACAAATTAGGACACGAGAACATGAAATATTGTCACGTGTCAAAATATTCTCCGTTTAATGCGATATTTCAAGAAATGATAATGTCCTCATTTTTAAACCTAACAATATTAGGTTTCGTTATAAACCTAAAAAAAAGTTTAGAGTTTAAATTTAAATTACTTAAGAGGCCATGTGAAAAACTCTTTCGCATGATGCAGATCAGTGATGCTGTGTAACGGTATCCAGTGCGTCATCACAGTTTCTAAAAATATGGAAAAGCGTCAGGGTGATGCATTTCGAGATCCTTCATTTCAGTTTTACCTTTATTTATCGGGTTTTTGCATTTAGTTTATGTTTGAAATTTTGAAACGTTCAATTCTACTATTTTTGCATTATGTCATTACATTAATAATCTTATGTAATGTTTTATGTGAGCAAAGGAAAGAAATATGAAACCTTTTAGTTTGTGGATTTATGCTTCCTTTTGAAATGGAAATCAAATAAATTTTCAGCCACATCGATGATATCTTTCTATACGTAAGAAAATTTTCAGTAACAAAACATGAAGCATGACTTCCTTGTGAAGTCTGTATATGTATTTTAACTACCTTCGTAAATAATTCATGCCGAGGGTTTAGGAACACAAACTACGTTGGCACTGGATTGCAAATAAATAATTTACTTTATAATATTTATTATTTAAGAGCGTGATGAGTATCGAGAAGTTTCGACCAAGAAAAGAATATGAGAAATGGTAACTAATACTGAGTTTAATAGGTCGTAATATAAATTATTAAAATTTTCTAGTTGGTTTAATTATCTGCATTACGACCTATTAAACCCAGTATTAATAATGACTGTTCATATTTTCAAGTCCTTTTCCGGAAACATGTGCAATTCAATAGTTCAAGTAATACATAGCATGTTGCCTACTCGCATATTACACAAATCCTTTTCTATCTCCGGTAGCTGCTCAATACTATGATAATTTAAATCACAAATGTACAGGGTGGCCATAAAATAACTTTCCCCTCTTTGGAAGCATCTGTAGCTAAAACCAATAAACGGAATGAGACCAAATTTTATATTGAGACTTTAGGAGACATGGGGAGATGATTTCCGCGAAAAAGTAGATTTAGTACCAAAAGTCGCCGATAGGGAAATTTTTGGCACTGGCGGAGTCGAAAAAAGCGGATAATTACATTAGAGGCAGATAAAATGGAATAATAATATTTCGACGGTGTAAGCGACAACCGCATCGCTCATTATAGATGGATATGTGGCGTGTTATAATGATAATAAGAATAAAAAACTGATAACCCTCTCATTACGGAAATGCTGGAGTAAAAGACGCTGTACTGAATGTTCAATGTGTGGCCGTGCTCCATCCTGCATAGAAATTATGGAGTCGAAACATTGTCTTTGCTGCAATGTAATGGAGCAGGTTACAGGACCTGTAGGGGTAATACGCTCAAAAAAAGTATGGTTCTATTATGAAATACGCTGTGAAGACAAGATACACCACACGGTTACTTTCGGAGAATGCAGTGGTACTTGCTGGATCGCCTGGGGATGTTGAGATGTCCAAATTCTGCAGTTGTGAGTGTTGACCGACCCATTCAGTTAAAATTCGCCCCACAATATTCTCCAAGGCTAGTCATTGTCGACCTCAAGTCGGGCAAGAAACGTTAGCGCGAAGGTCATTCACTTATCATAATGTGCGGTAGTTAGTGCTTGCACACGACTGAACTTATACGGATAGAAGTGAAGCATTTTCCGTAAGAAACTTACGTCTTTTGTATGTTAACTACGGTCTGCCTCTTTCCGAATGAAACTAAGACTAATAAATCTTAGTCTATTGAGAAACGTCCATATAAATATTTCTTTCGTGACGACAAGAATAAACGGAGGGGTTTTATGTTAGGTGCCTGGTGTAGCCCTTACCTATTGACGGCCCGAAGCGGAATGAAGAAAGACGATTTTTCTTCCAAGCAGGAGTCGAAAGTTGTCTGAGCTCTGGGCAATCACATTCTAAAGGGACAACAAATTTTTTTCCTAGATTTTTTTAATATAAAAAGTAGATATATTTTTATAAATATGCTATATTATGAATTCTTCCGTTCTGGTAGGGCAATTTCAATTCATGCATTTATACAAAACTGAAATATCATACTTCCTTGAACATTTAACTTGCATGACTTGTTTCTGTTTCCACTCAATGTCCATCCATCCCTCTCTCTCTCTCTCTCTTATACGCACGCG